>NC_140586.1:827826338-828461838 GCF_964204655.1 Triturus cristatus | reverse complement strand
ATTGGTGAAGAACGGCAATGACGAAACGTATATATGACACATTGTGGGCCAACAAAACATTAAAGTTTGGTGTGTAAATAAGTAAAAGTTATATATTTACAGGTTTGTACCGGGTCATGGGCATCAGGGTGATGAGTTGATATTGCGTCGGTAGGGTTTGTCACGAGAGAGAGGATTTAAATTAGTCTTTATAATGGAACTGGTCGTAGCGCATGCAAGGCGAGTATGGTGATATCTCAATTATAGACGAGAAAAGTGAGAAGGCTTAAAGCCAAGTGGTCGTGATTCAGTGATCAGGTAAAATCAGGTGGCGTGGTTGTTGTGTAATAAAAAGCTCGAGGTGAGTATCTTGGTTGGTTGTACGCGAGATCGTGAATAGGGTAATCAAGGAGGGAATTTACAGGCGTCTGAATCATTCGAAAGAGTTCATTAACGTGCACTAGGTATTTCATGCGTGAACTTATAAATCGGCCGTCAAAAAGTCGAGGTCGGCAGCACGGCAAATTGTGGTCCCAAACGGGATAGACGTATTTATATTTACGTGGCGCGGTATTGTGAGGGCATATGTAAAAGGTTGAGCGTGCTCTTGAATGATGAAGTTAAGTAGAAACTGATAATACAGTGGTGACAAGACTTGACGTGATTACAGCAAGACGTGATCAGAGAGGCGTTTTCACTGTGCGTGTTTAATTTTAAATTTAAAAGTATAACAAAATACGAGTATTGTGGTCGTGCAGATTTATATTTTACAGTGATGGTATTCGTGACGAGTGAGGTATTTAAGCGTTAGAGGCAAGGAAGGGCAGAGTAGAGCTTACCGGGTATTACTGAAAATGGACGTTTCCACGATGTGCTAGAAAGATATAGTCGGATTCTAAGGGGAGGGGATCAAAAAGGAGAAAAGAAATCCTTAGTTCAAAGAAGGAGGTAAAGCCGACGGGAGTAACTGCTTCGTTGCAATGCTTACCTCAAATCTTGGCTAATGCCCGGTACGAGTGTTCTGTTTCATTCAGTTCTGTTTGTGCGCTTAGCGGAGGCAGCGTAAATAGCGGGGCTCATGGAAGGACATCCGGGTCGGGACCCGGAAGTGGCCTGGTTCGTGCGGGAGCGCCATTTTGGATAGGGAAGGGGACGGGGGAGGTAGATTGGCCGTTTAGATGTCATGTTAGTAGTCAAGGACAAATAAAGTTTCTAGTAAGAAAAATTATAAGGATTTAGTTGAGTTGAAAGGGGCCAATGGATCATTGGCCATTCAAGAAGGTGCGTAGAAATATAAAGCGAAATTCTAGGGGATACCAAGGGTCGGACTGTGGAATGGTTCTGGATATATAGTGTAGATTTTGTACAAAATACTATTCAGACACATTTCCAGGGGAATGAGAGGAAATTCTAGGTTTTAAGATAGGGATGTTAATCATAATGGTTTCACACCCTAGGGAGAAAAAACAATCAGAAAAGGTGGACATTCAGTTAATACAATTAGTCATCTCCCAGCCATACATGCATTTCTGCATCTTTGTTGAGTCCTAGTTCAGTTGTTTTGAAGTTCATGATCAGCTCGCTTTCGCGTCTGCGAAGTCTCAGTTCTCGGTTTCCTCCTCTTTTGGTCTGGTGTACAATTTCCAGTCCATAGAAGATGAAATCCTTTTTGTGTTGATGTTTGTCTGCAAAATGTTCCGTCAGGGGGTGACCGGATGTGTGTTTGTGGATATTACGGTAATGTTCTTGTATCCGGATACGTAGGGGTCGGATTGTACTCCCGATGTATGGTAGGTTGCATGGACAAAGGATCACATAAATGCAAAATTTGCTATTGCAATCAATCCATTCTTTTATTGTGAATTCTTTTCCTTGTGTCATTGGTATCTTTTTGGTTTTGTCGCGGCTCAGTTTACAGACACTACAGTTCTTGCAGGTATGGTATCCTGGCGGTCTGTCTAGAAAGGTGGTAACTTGTTTGCGTTTATCCTCAAATTCTGATTTGCACAGTATGTCTTTTAGGTTCGGGGCACGTCTGAAGGTTATCTTTGACGGCCGATTTATAAGTTCACGCATGAAATACCTAGTGCACGTTAATGAACTCTTTCGAATGATTCAGACGCCTGTAAATTCCCTCCTTGATTACCCTATTCACGATCTCGCGTACAACCAACCAAGATACTCACCTCGAGCATTTTATTACACAACAACCACGCCACCTGATTTTACCTGATCACTGAATCACGACCACTTGGCTTTAAGCCTTCTCACTTTTCTCGTCTATAATTGAGATATCACCATACTCGCCTTGCATGCGCTACGACCAGTTCCATTATAAAGACTAATTTAAATCCTCTCTCTCGTGACAAACCCTACCGACGCAATATCAACTCATCACCCTGATGCCCATGACCCGGTACAAACCTGTAAATATATAACTTTTACTTATTTACACACCAAACTTTAATGTTTTGTTGGCCCACAATGTGTCATATATACGTTTCGTCATTGCCGTTCTTCACCAATGTATACTTTTTTGGCACTGTTATTTATTCACTCTCGTGTTCCATACTCTATGACTTGTCGAAAATTTCATACCGTTACGCGTATGTGGATCACATTACATTTACCCTGTAAATTGATACAAATAACGTATTTTTCTCGATATATGACAATGTTTCTGTGTATACACTCGAATGATCTGTGGCATATGGAACCTTTGACTTCTTTGGTCTTGATGACCTCCATTACGTCCTGTGATTCTTCTTTCTCTAATATGGACATGCACAATATTGTATTGTATCCTATAATATGTCACACACTGTACCTTTAACTTACTTATTCTTGATACCTACTGTACCGTCCACACTAACCCTCACGTGACCTCTCCAAATAATTAAAACAAACCCCCCTTCTTTTTTCCTTTGGCTTTCTTCTATAAAACGCACTATCCTTTTCCCTACTAATTCTCCGTTGTTAAACATTACTCCTAAATGTGTATCTTATTGTTCTTTCTGTTTTCTTCTCCCATTAACGTTCTTACATTTTGACTCACTGGCCTGTTTTCTCTTTAACTCTTGTGCTTAACATGTCATATGCATTCGCATATCCCAAATGTTTTTTACCTACCCTTAAAATGAACAGCCCTGAAGAAGCCCCAGGCCTATAGGCCATGTAGGGGGCGAAACACGTGTTGGCTGTGCCACCCCTTGGTTTTTTCTCATACCCACCCCTATGTATGAGTGCAAATAAAGGACTAGCTCACGTTTAAATCAACTTGCTTTGAATTGGAATTTTTTCCTCCAAGAATCAGAATACACTAATCTTGCCTTGACAACCCATCAGAACTTTTGCTAAAACTAGGGGGATAGGGGTTTCCCCCTGTCATTGGGCAAGAACCAGTACCTCTCGACTAACGCTTATTACCTGGCGAGTAAGGGATAGGGGCCTTTCTCCCCTCTTCCGAAGAAAAACTAAAAATGTAATTAGTATTCTTAGATTGATTTGTGGGCGCAGTGCAGGTGCATCAAATAAAATATAAAACAAAACCCTGGCTGATAGTCAAGCCCATTTTGGTTTTTAGGGACCAGAATGAGACCCGATGATGAAACATGCCACTACTCGAGAGGATGATGGTCTATCAAATGAACACATTTCTGCTCCAGTGCTGAGGGCATCACCTTTGAGTGTGTGACTATCAGAAATATCCACTGGGCGGAGATATCCATTAGTGTGTGTTACCAGACAGATCCTCCGCCACAGCCAATGACAACATTCTATTGAAAATTCACTATCCACTTCTAGGGATGTTCCAAACGGTGAGTGGAATGGGGAGGACCCGAATTCTCATCCCTGCTTCCCAGTGTGGTCTCCCCTGTGATTCCAAGTAAGACCTTTTGATCTCCTCGAATTTCAGCAGCATTAAAACCAGTCCAACCTTAAATATTTACCAAATGTAAAAAGAACCGGACATTTACAAATTCACTGATGGAACTGGAACCCCCGCCCCAGGGAGCCATGGCACTCCCCAGGCGGCCGGCACAGCCTCACACACGTCCACAGTGCACCCTTCACTGGCCTGTTCAGTTCTTCAGCCGGTGAAACCCCAGTAAGGAAGGTAAAGGCTGCAGGCCCGGCTCTCGGCTGCCCTGACATTACCAGGCAATTAGAAGCAAGGGTACAAGAATGGAGGCGCGCCTCTCACCTGCTTCCCTTCCAGGCCGGAGTCACTGCGAGTAAAATAAATAGTGATGTTTTAAAGTACTAAGCTGAGCAGATACGACCCTGAAGTAATGGAGCGGACCAGCCGCTATAACCCGCAGGTCTCGTATCTAATCACCCGAGGAACATTTCAAGAGCCGTTTGCCATTCCCCCAAGTCATAAAATGAATTTATAGTTTTGTATTAATTTGAGTAAAATGAAACTGGCTCCTTGTGTTAATAGCTGCAGGGAAGGAAGATGCCGGATTCAAAGGGCTCCCCCAAGGCTGAAGAAAATGGTCTTGAACAATTGCTTTCTATGACATTTCCGATAGCGGGAGCCGCTGCGGTTAATCCCGCTAATTTCAACCCTGGCGGCGGGGACATTAGCAGGAGCAGAGCAGTGTATTCTGCACCTTGGGACCGACATCGACCCTAGTGTGCGAATTCTGGGGCAACCCCCAGATCGGGTGACCGAGGGGCTATTCTCCAAATCGAGGGCACCACGGGTACTTTGAGGGCAAGCATTTGACGCCCCATATTATTAATAGTACTGGGATTGTTAGAAGGTGGTTCTGACACTATGGGCCGCCCGGATTTTTTGCTTTTTGAGCACCTAATTGTTGAGCTTTTACTGTGGGGGAGCCTCATAAGTTGGGACTCACCCACAGTGAACTCAGGATGTAAGTGACTGCATGGGGATTTTACTGGTGTTCCCCTGGCTTGACCAGGCCACTGCGCAGCAGCTGGAGTAAGGGAAACCGGGCTGGTTACATGCAGACACATGTGTACATGCGTGTGCACACGTGTACGGGCTGCGCAGGGGAGATTCCTAGCGTGCGCAGTCAAAGGAGCAGCTACAAAGTGAATGGTGTGGCAGGACTTATGCAGTATTGGATGGTGATATGGAATAGGCTTTATACGCTGGAAAGAAACATGCCAGGGAAAGTCAGTGTGTTTTACTGTGTTTTCACTTCATCTTTTCCCTAAGGGAATGTGGGGCCCATGGCTAAATTAACTTCCACAAGGCCTACAGTTTCCAGACATGCACTAAAGTCCATTGTATTGGAGATGAAAATAAATATTCTGCAGAGTCCAAAGTCATATTTGTACTGCTTTTGGGTCATCCAGAACTGTCATATTTCTGTGAGCCAGCCAGGACCAGACCCAGGCTGAGGGCTGACCTCAGCTGGATGGATTGATAACCTTTCTTCCACAAGCTAGGGCCTCCTCTCCACGAAGAGAAGATGGGAGGGGCTACAGGCTCATCAATTAGCAGCTGTCACTGGGTGCCAGGCACCAGGCTGCACCAAGGAGCGAAGGCAGCGTGGGGGATGAGGCTTCAGAAATGTGGCCAGAAACCCTGGAGGACACCATTTTGAACAAGCTCAGAGGCTGGACAAGAAGGAGGGAGCAGGGGCAGGGACGTGATGTGTCGCTGTTTGATAGGACCAACAGAGACTTCCTGCCAGCCCCCTACTCAACTTTTAAAAAGTGCTTGCACAGGAAGAGAAGGGCTCTCTGGGGTGTGGTCTGCTGAGGGTGAAGGTGCTGGAGCCTGGTGCAATGGGCAGTTGGAAGGAGAGACCCCCTGACTGCCCCCAGGACCCTATCAGCACCAGAAGAAGAGCCCAGGACTGGTGCACAGAAGCAGGGGCCTCTGCGCAGGGAGAACAGAGTCCCAGAAGGGGAGCCTGGCAAAAGGCTGGCGCAGGGAGCCAGTGAAGACAGCACACTGCTGAATCTACCCTCTCAGAGTCCCAGAGGGCAGAGGAGAGTGTTCCCAGTGGCGGGGGCTGGTAAAGAGGTGCATGAAGCGCCCCATAATCCGTCGCCGGGCATTTGGAAATATGCCGTTTTGGTGCTTTGTGGCCCCCAGAGGAGGGGGGTCACCCTCACTTGTGAAAAGGTGCTGGGGGAGCCCAGTCTCTCCCCCCCCCCCCAGCACAAAGAAATCTGCCATTTTGGTGCCTGGTGGCCCCCAGAGGAGGGGGTCACCCTCACGTGTGAAAAGGGGTGCAGGGGGGCTGCAGGAGCACGCAGTCTCCCCCAGCAGAAGGAAGAACAGTCCACCCCTAAGTTTCACGGGGCATCTGAAAGAATAACCTCTCAAAGGCTCAGCCAGCCTTTAACACCTTCTTGGCTGGAACTTATGTTCTACAGCTGAGGGTGTACTATGAAGTGCATCACGGAGTGAAGGGCTGAGTTGGGGGATGTCTGGAGAAGGGCATCGCCTGGAGGTGAAGTGGTGTAATTGCACCGAAATGCATTTACTATTGGTTATTTCTTTTTAGGTGGACTGAAATTCACATGTGTAAAGTGAAGTACCTGTGTAAGGTGATGTTAAGCTAAATGGAGTTATGTTGCTGGACCTTCCTGCTAGGGGGGTCTGGCTGTATTTACGTAATCCCATGCTTTTACCTGGGATTCCATTTAAAGTGAAGAGGCACACTGCAGGAGAAGTGTAGTTGCCAGGAGTACTTCTTTTGAAGGGACTGTAAGTCACATGTGTAAGGAGATGTCATAAGCCAAGTGGGGTTATGTTGCCAGACAGTCCTGCTAGGGTGTCTGGCTGTATATGCGCAATCCTGTGATTTCATCTGTGATGCCCTTAGGGGCTGTAATTGCAATGCATTCCAATGGTCAACCAAGGTGATGAGTACTGTCATTCTAAAGTGTGCGTAAACATGGATTCTTGCTGCTGCGCTTAGGTGAAGACCCCAGACTGCTTGCCCTTAAGATATAGAGGTGCATACTTTATGGTCAGTAGGAGATGCTCAGTCAGGGTCATGTGTCACCAAGGCAGGTTTACCCCTTTTTAATGCTTGTTGAGGTAATGGGGTGGGTCGCCACTGGGATGGTGCCAGTGCGCAGGGCCCTCGCTCCATGTTATGTTCAACTAACTGCATTGGGGCCAGTTGATGTGCATACATGGGACTGGTGGTACTAGACCCCCACCACCCCCGCGGGAGGGGTGGAGATGTTATGCAATGTCACAAAGTAATTCCAACAGCTTGTGTATTTGTAAATTGGTGCATAGTATTGAGTGGTGTGTGTGTGTGTGTTTAATAAATGTACTCTTACTTTTATAAAGCAAAGTACAGACTGGACAATCGATTGAGTGTTATTTTTGTGCACCTGCAAATGGCGATTACTAGCCCACACCACCTCCCTTGAGTAAGCCTCAGACTGCTCTGCAACGCTACCCTCTGAGAGTCAGGCGCTACAATTGGGTGTTTGGTTCCTAGTGAAGGACAAATGTAGTCCTGTTATTTGTGCAGGCCTCACAGATGCTGCCTCGTTTTCCAACATTGGTGTCTAGCAGCGGGAAACATAGTATCCCATTCTGGTGTGCATTTATAGCATTTGATAAGTCCAGTTTTGCCACACATTACCTATGCAGCAATGAGCAAATGGAAGAGCGCAAGGCTCTGAGATAGGTTCAAAGTTTTGGTTATGTGAACTAAAGGTATAGGAAAGGAAAGCCCAGCGCCCATATGTGTCATGTGAAGTTATTATGGTTTAAATGTAAGCTGTATTGATATGACTGCGCTATGTTGATTATAATGTGCTAGCGGGATGGTGCTTTACAGGAAATTATTGCATACAAATGTTCTAAGCCATATTGTACACCTTTGAACCCTAACACTACACCTACATGAGGAGGGTGTCTCCTCAAGAGATGGGGACAGACTCTGATACCTACATCACAGGTGGGGGTGTAGGGGTGGATTGACCTTCAAGGGGGACAGGAGAAGTAGGGGTCCTGGGAGGTTCCCGCGCTTTTTAAGGGCAGGGAGGGTTTCCACAGGAGGGCCCCCAGATATCGTTCCCCCACTGGAAGTTTCTTGCTAATGGCGCAGGCCAAAACCACTGGAAGGGTGGGGCAGGAGGTTTCTTTACCCCTGGTAGTAGCGCCCCAGGGGTTCCCATGGTGGGGGACCCCAAGAACCTTTTCCCACAGTGGGAGGAGGGTGTGGTAGAGTTGAGTGTCAGGCAGGTCCCCCAGGTTAACTGGTGGGGAGGTGAGCAACCCAGGGGTGGCCCCTGGTAGTGGGTGTCCCCCAAGGAGGGTAGTTCTTGAGTGATAGTGTGTAGTTGTAGCCCCTAGGTAGGCTAGGTAACTGACCCAGTGGAGATCTGAGTGGGGGCGATGTGCTCCCTAGTTTCCAGGGGAAGGGTTAGTGGTGGATCCTGAGGTGTCGGGGTCGGGTGGCCGGTGACCAGTCCGGTAGGTCCGGTGGGACTTGAACCCCAGGACCAGGAGCTGGTGGAGGGAACCTGAAGTGGAGGCTGGGGCGAGGCCTAGCCGGTAACCAGTCAGGTATGTCCTGTGGGACTTGGACCCAAGGACCAAGAGCATGTGGGTCTTCCCCCAGCTGGAGGCAGGAGGTGGACTTCTGTCAGGTAGTACCACCCTGAACACAGGTGGGGCCTATCTTAAGTGAAGGGACCCTGTGTTTCGTGAAAGGGTGGTGCAGGCCTAGCCGGGATCTTTAGGGTCCCTGGCTGAGAGTGGTAGTACTACCCTGAAGGCAGGTGGGGCCTATCTTAAGTGAAGGGACCCTGCTCTTCATAAGGGGTGGTGCAGGCCTTCCAGGGACCATGTAGGTCCCTGGGCGGTCTCCCAAGGCGCTGCAGGGAGACCAGGGAGAACCATGAGAGGTGGGCCTGGGTCTAGCTAACTCGGGACCCACAGGCTCTCTAAGGGTACTCCGGGAGGAGAGCGCACCTCTCGGAGGGAAGGGTACATAGGCCATGTTCTTGCAGCGGAGAACAAGGAAGGGGTCTAGGTTCCCGGGGTAGTTTCCGGGTGGAGCTACTGACGGGGGGAATGATCTGTAGGATGTCTGATGAGGCACCCTCAGTGTTCCTCCCTGGCACTGCCAGTGTGGTGGCGAGACCGGTCTGAGGTCCCATCAGGGAGCCAGGCCAGTGGCCAAAGAGTGCTTTTCTGTGTGGGGAAGCACAAGTGGCTGTGCTTTCTTTAGGGAAGACAGTCATCCCGAGAGGGTGGTGGCAGCAGAATGTCCTCAGCGGCAGGGTGAGGGTCCAGAGAGATTGCATCTTTGGGGTGCAAGGACCAAACGGAGCGAGGGTACTGGTTGGAACAAACTCTGGAAGGGAGACCAGCTAGTGACCCAGGGGATGGGATTTAGACCTATCCCAGAAGACCGCATCGGTGCTGAGGCACTGGACCCTTGTCCGGAGAAGTGGTAGGCATAGTGTTGCATGCCCAAGGGCAAAGGTGAGCATAGTTAGGCTGAGTCCATGTAGACCATGAGTGACCTAGAGGTATCTAACCTAGAGCCCGGAGGGTTCTTAGGGTAGTCTGGGATCCCTGTCATGGGTGGAGATTTCATGGGTGGGAGGAGTAGGTGGTCTAAGCGGATAACTGGTCAGTAAGGGGGGTCTGGTCAGAACCCCTTATAACTAGTTATCGCTGACTACGGGAAGTGTACCCATGTAGAGTGGCTACTTCTTCCCTGTAGGAATCAGCTGGGCGCGGCGTGTGTTAGAAGGTGGTTCCGACACTATGGGCCGCCCGGATTTTTTGATTTTTGAGCACCTAATTGTTGAGCTTTTACTGTGGGGGAGCCTCATAAGTTGGGACTCACCCACAGTGAACTCAGGATGTAAGAGACTGCATGGGGATTTTACTGGTGTTCCCCTGGCTTGACCAGGCCACTGCGCAGCAGCTGGAGTAAGGGACACCGGGCTGGTTACATGCAGACACATGTGTACATGCGTGTGCACACGTGTTCGGGCTGCGCAGGGGAGATTCCTAGCGTGCGCAGTCCAGGAGCAGCTACAAAGTGAATGGTGTGGCAGGACTTATGCAGTATTGGATGGTGATATGGAATAGGCTTTATACGCTGGAAAGAAACATGCCAGGGAAAGTCAGTGTGTTTTACTGTGTTTTCACTTCATCATTTCCCTAAGGGAATGTGGGGCCCATGGCTAAATTAACTTCCACAAGGCCTACAGTTTCCAGACATGCACTAAAGTCCATTGTATTGGAGGTGAAAAGAAATATTCTGCAGAGTCCAAAGTCATATTTGTACTGCTTTTGGGTCATCCAGAACTGTCATATTTCTGTGAGCCAGCCAGGACCAGACCAAGGCTGAGGGCTGACCTCAGCTGGATGGATTGATAACCTTTCTTCCACAAGCTAGGGCCTCCTCTCCACGTAGAGAAGATGGGAGGGGCTACAGGCTCATCAATTAGCAGCTGTCACTGGGTGCCAGGCACCAGGCTGCACCAAGGAGAGAAGGCAGTGTGGGGGGTGAGGCTTCAGACATGTGGCCAGAAACCCTGGAGGACACCATTTTGAACAAGCTCAGAGGCTGGACAAGGAGGGGGCAGGGACGTGATGCTTGCACAGGAAGAGAAGGGCTCTCTGTAGTGTGGTCTGCTGAGGGTGAAGGTGCTGGAGCCTGGTGCAATGGGCAGTTGGAAGGAGAGACCCCCTGACTGCCCCCAGGACCCTATCAGCACCAGAAGAAGAGCCCAGGACTGGTGCACAGAAGCAGGGGCCTCTGCGCAGGGAGAACAGAGTCCCAGAAGGGGAGCCTGGCAAAAGGCTGGCGCAGGGAGCCAGTGAAGGGAGCCAGTGAAGACAGCACACTGCTGAATCTACCCTCTCAGAGTCCCATAGGGCAGAGGAGAGTGTTCCCAGTGGCGGGGGCTGGTATAGAGGAGCATGAAGCGCCCCATAATGCGTCGCCAGGCATTTGGAAATCTGACGTTTTGGTGCTTTGTGGCCCCCAGAGGAGGGGGGGGGTGGGGGTGTCACCCTCACTTGTGAAAAGGTGCTGGGGGAGCTGCTGGAGAGGCCCAGTCTCCCCCCCCCCCCCCCCCCCAGCACGAAGAAATCTGCCATTTTGGTGCCTGGTGGCCCCCAGAGGAGGGGGTCACCCTCACGTGTGAAAAGGGGTGCAAAGTAATTCAGACAGCTTATGTATATTTGTAAATTGGTGCATAGTATTGAGTGGTGTGTGTGTTTAATAAATGTACTCTTACTTTTATAAACAAAGTACAGACTGGACAATCAATTATTGAGTGTTATTTTTGTGCACCTGCAAATGGCGATTACTAGCCCACACCACCTCCCTTGAGTAAGCCTCAGACTGCTCTGCAACGCTACCCTCTGAGAGTCAGGCGCTACAATTGGGTGTTTGGTTCCCAGTGAAGGACAAATGTAGTCATGTTATTTGTGCAGGCCTCACAGATGCTGCCTCGTTTTCCAACAGGGATGAAAATGAAAGTGGCAGCGAAAGCTCCAGGTGACGTCCGACATCAGACTCGCTTGGAAGCACCAGCAGGCACATGGCCACCAACATGTCTAGCGAACAAACCGCATGCTTTGGCTTTGACAGACTGGTCATGTGCCCAAGGAAATGGTTGTAATCAACCTTGAGGTACTGATGATGCTTTCAATAGAATGTAGAGTGCATCATCAGAACCCAGGCATAGTTGTACTGAAATCTACTTTTAATGTGAGTAGGACGGCCTGGCACCCTGAGCCCGTTTCTTCCATGCTTTTAAGTGGACATATACTTAGCTGGAAAGAGACACTCCTTGCCCACAAAAGTGCCGTGCACGGCAGCAGACCACAGCACAGAAGGTCACATAGTGCGGTGGCAGTAGAGTTTGTTTTTATCCTGGATGCATAGTGTGTCGACTGGAGGACAATACACAGGCTAGACAACATGACAAACGCACATTAAGAGGTACAGTGAGTGCAGCCTGGTGCAAGAATGAGTCCTAAGAATTGTAGCCACTTTCGAGCATGCGTAGGTTTTTAAAGCAGAAAGAGGAGATGGCACGACGGTAACAGAGTTATTTCCAGTTGTATGGGACTAGGAGTGAGAATTAGCGGAACTGTAAGCAGCACAGGGAGGTTTAGGGATACCAAATACATGTAGGTTAGTCAAGCGAAGGCTCCAAGAAGGCACATGCTCTGGCGGCCTTTGAGATCGGCAGCTGGGGGGATAGCATTCATTAGCCACGATAGAGGAGTTTGCAAGTTGCCCTCTTTTGCAGAGTCGGCTAATTTGGTGAGGGCAGATGTGAGAGTGGGGTCATGAGGGTTATAAAGAGCTCAAGGCAGAGTGCAGTGCTTGTTCTGGTGAAGGGAGGAGTGCAGACGAAGGCCAACAAGTTGGCTGTTGCATAGAAAATGGGCGAATGCGATAGGCATGTGAGGGCAGATTGTAGGATTATTAAGAACCTTGGTATGTCGAAGCCGGTCATGATACAATTAACCCTTTTTGAAAGGCAAAATTAGGAAGCAATTGTCTTCCTTTTTAGAATCAGGTGACTGAGTACTCCCCTAGCAACAGCTCAAACAACTTCCTGCTTCAGTCACCCTGTCCTGCAAAGTATATGTACTTAGCTGCTGGCTGGAATGAAGAAAAATACACGGCATAACATTAAACCATTTATATTATTATATGTATATATAACATATATACACGTTCGTTTATTTCCTTTCATTTTTCCCCTTTCCTAATGTCAAAACAATTGCAGAACTGAGAAAAATGCATTTAATGTTCTCGGCTTTTCATTTTTGAAGGTTGTCCTTCAATAAAATGCTTAACAAAATAAAAAATGCAATCAGAGAACAAAAATGCCACGGATTAGTATGTAGTTTTCAAGAGTCTATTCCATTTATACACAACATTGTAAACATATATAATTTATATCACATGTGCTTCGTTTATACACTTGTCTTTACGTGTCCTTTTCTCTTTCTTAGTTCACGAGACGATCGCAAGAAAAGAAGACAACACAGTTACAGGTTACTGACTATCCCCCGGTCGGTCCGGCGGGATGGTACCGTCCTTGCCCACCCCCAGGACTGCGGCACTGTAGCAGCCGAGGACGGCATTGGAGCTCCTCCTCAGATACTCCACGGTTGGCAGGGCTTGAGGTGTAAACAATCACAGGGCGGAAGTCGCGGGGCGGGCCTGGATAGCGGTTCCGGGGTCACACGCAGCATGTGTTTGCACAAACGTCTCCACGACGGCTCCCAAAGAAGTGGAAGATTGTGAAGCCGAGGGTTCATTTGCCCTCTTCTCTGTACCGGTTAAATACACTTCTGAAGTCCCGGCACGCTCCTGTTCCATTGTCAGTGCTGCTCGCTTGGAGTCCTTTTAGGTATAACATGGGCTGGAAAGTCTTGAGCCCTCCCGTCCCTCCTCTGCAGGGGAACCACTCAGTGTCCAGAAGTGAGAGTAGGGGGGCTTGTTCCACGGGTCTGGCCACAACGCCCCCTGCGTCTTTCATAAGTAAATGCGCCGCAGGTCCCCTGGGGATGTGATGGTGTTGCACTGGGGGCACAGCTTCTTTGCACCCTGAAACGACAAAAAAAAACTGGTCAGAAGGTGTCCCCATGGGGGCATATGGACTTCTGGATTTGGGTACATGTGTGGCGCGGTCCTTCGCAAGGCAAGGGCTTATGTCATATATAAGGTAAAATTTACTTAGCATCCACTATGCAGGTATACCAGTGCTCACCACCTGGACCCAAGAAAACGAAAGGTATGGTCTATAAAATTATGTATAGAAAATGATTGCCATCAAACAATGAAGTCGGAGTTTACACGAATCAAACTACACTAAATAAATGATCAGAACGTCTACGAATAAAAGCCCAGTGATCAGTGATGGTCAGTTTCTAGGGCACAGGAACCTCGGTCCCCTCATTCATCCGGGACCTTCCTGAGCACAACCAGATTTGTTTTTTACTGCCATTGATGAGAAACATTTATTTGTATACCTTCATCCACAAGGATCGCAGAATGAGCTATTTATAAAGTAATGACACTTTATCCCCCAGATAATAAAATATTCAAAGCAAACAAGCTTGTGTCATGACCTAGAAAAAGAAATCACCGACATATGCCAAGGCATTTTACAAATTAAAGAAATGCTTATGTCAATTTCGAACTGAATCATTAAATCTCAGGCAGATGTCGATGATACTTTCCAATAAATGTTTCTTCTTAGTTTGTGCAGAGCTCCGATAACTGTTGGAACGTTAAATAACTTAAAATAAGGCCAGTATCTACACACCCACTTAGCCAAACATGTTTTAGGTTTAACAATATTTTATTTGTAATTCTGCCTTGAAAAGTGCAATCAAATGTGCAGCCTGAGAAAAACAGAGCCGTGTTTCTAAGAAGGAGAAGAGAGTGAACTTCTAGGTATCTTTTATTGCTATATACAGGGAATGGGACTTTATGGAGGCGCCCTAGCCCTTAGGAAGGAGGTTTTCCATTCATGGACATAAACAAGTGTGCCACATAAACAGGAGCCGTGGCCTGACTGGCAGCTCTGCATTCTTCCCTCGAATAACCCCTGCCATTTCCTACAATTAATGGTGCTCGAACTACAGAATATTTTTAAAAAACGTAAATATCTATGACGTGACAAACAAGGAACAATGTGTCCGCAAAACACAGAAAAACGCGAACCCATTTGGAACCAACAATTTATCTTATCGATCACTCTCCAAATAGTGCATTGAAAAGACCTAAATCTGATTCAGAAGTTACTTCTTTCTCCCATCAAGTGCATTGTATGTAGCCCGTGGTTGTTGCAATTCACAGCTCTTGAAGTCCGAATTCTGTTATTATCGGAGACTGTGAAAAAACGTATTTCCTAAACCTCTTCTACAGCACTTGTACACTTAAGGGTTGATTTATTTTCTGTTTACAATGGCAGATTTCAGGAATTGCCAATATGGCAACTTTCTGTATGTGTTATCTTTCATTTCAACATCTTCAGTTAACCATTATACAAGAAGAAAACTCAGACCTGCTCAGATTTCCTTGTGCAAACCTGTTTCACAGATTGCCGAGTTACGCATTCGTGCAGACACTCTATTTCAAACTGTTTTTGTATTTCCAATCTTCATAATTTTAAAGCAGTGTTTTCTGAAAGTGCAGGGCTAGATAAGAAGACTTCAGTTTATACAGAAACCGATCAAACATAAAAAGAATAAGGAGTGCAACACCCAGCCGCTCGGTTAACGGCCAGCTCCAATGCCATGGTGGTTTTGACACCAATAAAAAGATATATAGTACATACTGAACATTTTAATAAATTCTAAGGGAGATGCACTCACAGTGCCTCAAAGACAGGCACTTGTTCACGCTCCCCAACGAAGAACGAAACAAAATGTGGTCTGATCGCACAACTAGACACAAACTTGCCCAGAGCAATACGTTTATGATAATGATGATTAAGTGCAGTGCATTCATACCACAATACAAATATGTGTAATAGTACGGATTAATGACGAGAAGAGCAATTTTCTACGTAGTTTAAAGCCACCCAGTTACTCAAGGTGCAACAAAACGACAGGATCATAGCTCCAGATCCGAGGGCCAAGGCAGAGCACTGACGGAAAGAGTCCACCCTTGTCGAGGGCCAGTGCAAGATGCCTTGTACTGCCCACCACAATCAAAGGCTAAGCACAGAGTCTGCAGCCTCCCTTACCGTCGGTAGCACCCTGTCCACTGGATACTCTCATTTAACTATAGATTCCTCGCCTATTGAAGGTCTCCAGGCACCAGAGTGGAGCCGTATTTTTATCAAGCAATTGTTCCTACCCACTGGCAGGTGGGGCCATTGTTCTTTGAGGTGGTCTTGTGCGTGAAGGGCAAGACATAACCTCTATGAATAATATGCATTACCCACTCATCTAATGTGATAGCTTTTCTGCAGCGTAAGAAAAATCGAATCCTGTCCCCTTCTAGCTAAGCATACCTGAGGAAGAGGAAATCAAAGTGGCCTGTAAGCAACTACAGCGGGTGAGGAGGAAGATAAGGGTGGTTGTTCTTGCTGGTGGCCACGACCTACGGCTACCACCACATCCATCTAGAGTCATGAAAAGTCACGGCTAGCTGCTGTACAGGAAGCAAGAGTTCACGCTGGCTACAAGCTAGGCCTTACCAGTATTTCCAGTACTGCTGGTGAAACGGACAGACCAGTGACAGCAAACCCAAAGAGCAGGCTCAGACATGGAGTCTTTAAACCGTTCTAAAGCAGAGTCAGTCTTTTCTCAGAAAAGTCCAGAATAGTAAAAAGACAGGACGCAGAGGGGGGCCTGCAGTCAAATGAAAATCTGTTGTACCTATCCAAGCATGATGCCTAATCAGAACACTGGGGCAAATGGTACAGTCTACAAAATCCGTTGTGTCAATACATTTCACAGTGTCTTGACTATCCTAAATTGGTTGGGCAAAGGTGTCCCTGAAAGTATGGGCAAGATCTTGCAGGCCATGAGAGCGATATATATATATATATATATATATATATATATATATATATATATATATATATATATATATATATATATATATATATATATTTTCTATCATACATACATATATACATACACACACAACACAATTGCTTGCTGTGAAGGAGCCCGACCAGGTACATCTAATCTTGCCATCATTTATTCAAGGAAAGCACATTTTACAGCTCAGTGCTTCGACTGAAATTTAGTCCTTCCCGACGAGTTTCCTGTCACCCGACACTTAATCATGGGTTCAGGGCTTCTGTGAGTTTAGCGGCCCAGCTTGAGCCGCGGAGGAAGCCCCGCTGCACTTCGTGCAGTCCCGCTAGTACGCCAATCGACGCAGTAGCTGATGGGAAGGTGACAGCCTTTTGGAGGATGTAAGCAGCACCTTTTACAACGACAGTGTGTTCGCAACCCACTGGGGATGTATTTAAACAAGTGAACTGAACGGCGGCTCACTGGAGAAGATTCAGGCACTACAAGGACCAACAGGCCACGGGGGTGGCCACGCCCATAGGGGTGGGAGATCTAACCATTATAAAGGCCTGCCTTCGCCAGTTTCAGAACTCACAGAAGCCCTGAACCCATGATTACGTGTCGGGTGACACAAAAGGCGTCGGGAAGGACTAAATTTCAGTCGAAGCACCGAGCTGTGAAATGTGCTTTCCTTGAATAAATGATGGCAAGATTAGATGTACCTGGCTGGGCTCCTTCACAGCAAGCAATTGTTTCGGAGTGATATATATATATATCTCAGACAGCTAGAATCCCACTATATACTGCTTCTGGACACAAAGATGCCTAATGGTCTTTATACTGGGAAAGACATGCATAACTTTCTATAACACTGTAAGAACTGGTTATCTCTGGTGTCTGTGTAACGTTTGATGTCCCCCCCCCCTTTTTTTTTTTTTTTACTGTATCCATGTTTACATTGAGGTATTTTAGTGTTGGCTTTCATTTTATCGTTCTTTTAGCCAGTTCGTTCTTTGGTTTTAACCGATTTTTAACCTATGGGTTGTGATTGGGTTTTTACTGAGGTTTGTATCTGGATTTTTTGGACGATTTTATGGATGTTGCACTAATTTTTACTTCACAGCTTTTTACCACCTTAAAGCATAAAATCTCATCTATTAATTTGTTCTTTACTGCTGCTAGTGTTCTGCTATTTTGCACATGTTTTGCAGAAATATGCACTGGTGCACTTGCACTTTATATTATACTTAGACTTTTATTCGTTGTTTAACAATTGTTTTAGAATGTTTAATATTAATACGTTTTTAGCATGACGTAATCCCTTTATTTATTGCACTTGCAATGTATTGGAGATTAACATTTTCCATTTATTAATTAATTAGATGAGAAAATGTATGCTATTAGCAGCTATATATCAAGCTTAGTGACTTCTATACATTCTATTTTCTATACGAAGAATAATGTCGTCAAACCTTATGGGATCTATTATTTTACCATCACTGTGCATTAAATATACCTAGTATGAAATCTGCAGTAATAAGAAAGAAGAATGAAAATAAGAAATTACGTATTAATGAATATACTTTGCCTTTCACGCTCATTCTCATATTTTGAATTGTTTGGATATATTTTGTCAATTTGAGAGAAATGCTATGGCCTCTCTTATATATATATATATATATATATTTTTTTTTCTCTTATACATTTCTCTTCCTTTAATTTTCTGTTTACTTCTTGTTTACATTTGAGTTTTTTAATTTTCTTGGACCTCTGTAACAGAGGCCAATTTATCTTACCAGTGGATTTGTGATCAGTGTATGACCAAGACTTTAAGAGGTTTAGGTTTAACCACTATGGTATTATTGTCAACAATTTAATTATTGCTTTTGAAACATTATTGTGCTAGGAGATGAAGTATCTCTCATTTCGTTTCTTTGGTCTTGTGACGTTTGCTGTTTGTCTGTCTCAATTCCATTGGTTTACACTGGAGGAGGAATGATGTTTTGCACTATATCTGTCTCGATTGGTTCAAGGTGTGTCATGTGATCAAGGCCGCGGCAACACGGCCGAAACGTGTCATGCCGATTAAGGAATAAAATTGCACTATATACTACGTTCAGCGTGCTGTGGTCTGTACCTGTGCTCTTTTACAGTTTGGACCTGGGGGAAATCCTGTTATCTATCTATCTATATCTCCAATCAGACACAAAGCCAGTGAATATTAACTGTTTGAAAAATGTGAATGGGTTTGATATAAAGACAAGGAATGATTATACATATCCCCGATAACAATGTTGACAAAATTCATATGAAATAGATCGATGTGAGACATTTTACTGAATAAGCTTTCAAAGAGGCACCACTGAGATCAATGGCTCAATTGGCATTATGATTCATTGTCAATTATTACGTTTTTGAGTATATTTATGTTGGAGCACTTGGTGAAATATTGTGGTATAAAAAGGTAAAAAAATAAAAATATTAATGTTTTTTATAAATATGGCTGTCAAATCTATTTTAATGTATAAATTCTGGATAAACTACAACTCCCAGAATTCGTAGTGGCTCACTGCAGGAAGTGATGTATTCACATTAGCAAGCCCTATGTAAACGGAAGATGTTGCCGCCTTTGTGTAATCCTTACCCGTGAACAAGATCTCTGTGTATATTGAAACGCGTTGGGTTGCTGGCACGCTGGTTAATAAAGACTGCTGTAGCAGCGTGAAATGACTCGGAGTTAATTTGTATCACAACACGCATCCGCGAGTAGAATGCTCTCTTGGGATGGATATATATATCCAAGAAACAGTGGTCACAGAGCTACGGGCCAAGCTGGTGGAAGACAACACCCTTTTGCCAAATTAGTCAATCTGGTGGCGCACAAGGGAATACATTAAGGTTGACCTTACTTGTGAAAGATTGGACCACCAAGCTCTAAGAAGTTGGGTGCTGAGTCAAAGGCCGACTCTCCAGTGGCTGGCCTAGGTTGCCTAGCTATTGAGCAAATGACAGAGGGAGCTGTACAGGGTTTTGTCCATGATGCCACAAGAGAGTCTCTTAAGACCTCATTAAGTGGTAACAAGGGCTCGGACGTAGCCGGCCGAGTAGGCAGATGTCCACAAATAGGTTTGTGCTTTTGTCTCAGTTGGCAGTTATTGATATAGTACTTATAATTACCAGCAGAAAACAACCACAGAAGAGGCACTTTCCTCGAGAAATGTGTTTGGCAAGGTAACATTTTATAAATTCATATATAGCTCAGCATCAGTATAATAAAGGGTAGTAAGTTGTCCACCTACTCACTGGCATTGTTATGTGGAACATTTTGGAGCCTTCAAGTACATCGCAATCACAGCTGTACAGAGCCACCAGCATCCGGTACTACTGGCAACGAGGAAGAGGCTTCTTATCATCCAAGAATGGAGGAGGATGCACTTTGGCTATCTCTTAGTGAGACATGGGCCTCATGCGAGCCGATGTTGGCTTCGTATCAGGAATTGGCACAAGCGTGAATCCTGGGCAGGCAACCCTGGAGTCAGGATCAGCGCCAGATCAATCAGGACTTGTGTTGCTTATATGGACCAAAAGGGTCAGTCAGTGCCAGGGGAAGTACAACTAAGGGTCCCTAGCTGACACTGCATCAAAAATCTGCAGCATAAACCTCTTTGAACGCCATCTGCTACAGGGTCAATGATGGCCTGAAAGATTCGGCGCATGCCAGGACCAACCATGGGATGGGCTTGGAGGTGAACGAAACCTGCAGTGTCGTATCTTTAAATTGTTGCTGTTTCACCAGTGCGCGCAAGTGGCGAGAGGGAGAGGAGTGCTCCGTAAAGGCACAAGTCAAGCTTTGATTTATCCGACACCTTGGAGCGAGATCTGGAATCGGTACAGGCATGGCTCCCTGACTTGGAGCTGGAGCAGATCCGTTGATTGGAGTACAATCTGCCCTGATTTTTGTCCTGCAATTCAAAGTGTCCCTTCATGCTTCATGAGTGCCTTCCAGTACATCATGGAGCACATGTCAGATACTACAATTCATGACCGAACCTAGACATCCCAGGCAGACGACGTGTGGATTTGTGTGACCAGCTTCTGCTTCGGAAAGTCGTAGCACGGCTTAAAGGCCGCCGAGACATGCGCCTCCGTGCCATTACTTCCAGAGGCAATAGGGGTCTAGTAGAGCTTGACGGCATCCCTACTGGCACAAGAGCAGTTTTGCAGCGTGAATCTTTCTGGATTCAGTATGCTGTGCATTATTCGCGGTCTGGTGGTTGGGTCCGGAATCGTAGTCTTTTTTCCTTTTTTTTTTTTTGTAGCCCAGGTGGGCGTCGACGTCCCAACATCAGGGGCAAGCCTGGCAGACTCGGCTCTACCCCATCTCACACAACATGATTAAACCATGCCTTTATCACCGGTAGCTGCATTTCACGTCTCTTTGGGCACAATCCTAAGGATGGATGATATCAAACATATACAGTGGGAGCCCTTTGTGACCTCAGCCGAGGACCTGTTATCGCGTGCAGAGTTTCCCAAAGCTCATTTGCAGCGGGTGCGGACAGAACCCCCTTCCTGGGAGTCCACAAGGGTGCTCCAAAGCTTCTCACGTGTACGTGCACGCCAGTGCGCGCAAGGACCAGGGCCGGAAGCGGGACTCCGCATAACGTCAGCACCTGCCAGCTGGCATCACTAAACTGTTCCCTTGAAATACAAATATAAAACACAATGTTTTACAGTAAGTCGCACCTGCCTAAAGCTGGTCCCCTGGGTGTCTGAGTGTGCTTTCATGTGCCTGCTGTAAAAGCACGAGTTGCCAGTACAATTCTCTTCCCCGTTGCTTCTATTAAACTTAAACAAATTGTTTATTGAAGAACACAATGCCGGGGGAACGTAGGAACGCGCTGGCTTTCGCTCCACCAAACCTGTGCCCGGAAGGGGGCGGGTGGGGGCTGTGGCATGCGCTCATATTTTCAGGGAGACACGGCCGCGATTATTAAACACGCTCTCCCACAGCTCTCGGGCTTGTTAAAAGAACAAATACCTCTGTTGGTGGAGGGAGCGAAGAGATACCTTAATTGGAACAATGCAGATTTGGAAAGTTATTAAAGCGCCGCGGCCAGCTGCTCTGTGCAAGTCATTACATTTATAAATGGGGAGGAAAGAAAGTGGGGGCTGCGGGGCGAGCCTGTGGAGGAAACACTCGCCTTAACAAGATTACACAGGGACTTTGATCGGGACACAAAAGCAGCAGGGTATTCCAGGCCTTTACAGCGGCCCCGGGCTCCGTTTTAATGGTTCCATTAGTAACAAGCCATGGCCAGGCACGCTGCATTTCAGCCCTTTAAAAGTGGGAGCAGTGCAAAAGCCTCGCCAGTAATAAAGTGCCGGGCTGGGGAACAGATGAGAGGACCCTTATTAATTGCTTCCCGGCACGAGTGCCAAGTTCTCGGTGCGGCTGGCGGGTTCCACACCCTGCCTGTCCCCGGGCCTTCGTTAACGAGGGATCGGCGCGGCCTCAATCCCACAAATAACCAGCCCGAGAGGAAACGGCGAACGAGCCAAAACGGTTACGTGTGTGGTGGAAAGCGGTGACCGCCCCTGCCGGAGCTGGAATGGGCAGTGCGAGCCCCAGTGGTGGCCAGCTGCCACCGGACAACGCGTGGCAGGGAAGGAGCCCATCAAATCAGAGAGGAAACGCAGACACTTGGAGCTAGAAAGCGGCCTCCTAGAAGGGTTCTGTGCTAACGAACGAACGGCGAGAGAGCAGAGCTATGTTCAATGCAGGACGCATGGGGGCACTATACCCAGGTGGTGGCACTGGAGCAAGGGGTTCCAGTATAAACTGGAGGGGCGGGGGAGATGCGAGTGCTCCTTGGCGGACCTGGTGCACCGATCGCTTGGAGATGGGAAGAACGAGGCGCATGACATCTCAACGGAGAAGAACGGAGGGCACTGTTTGCAGTTAGACCCGCGCTTTCTTGACGTGCTTACCCGGTGAAGCAATACATAGTGGGCCGGATGGCGCGCGCGGCTAATGACCGCCCCTGTAGTCGCCCGGTCAAGTCTCCATTGGGCCATTCTGCTACAATTCACAGAACCTGGAACTGCGCCTTGCAACTTAATAAAGACATTAGTAAAAGTATGGTGTCCTTTACAATGTATTTTCTCCAATGTAGTAGCGGGGGACAGCTCTGCGCTCGGTCGGCACTGGAGAAGCTAATGCAGTCTCTCTAGCACAGTCCTTCCTTTTACTCTCTTTCCCTTACACTTGTAGGGTGATCACTACAGTTTCATGGCTAACTTATTTGTAAGGACAATCCATATGGTCGCTAGAAAGCAACTACTTTTCTCTTTACAGCGCTCTTGCAACGGTTGGACTAGTTGAAATATGTAAACAAACCCCTTTCAACCTCATCAAGACATCAACCACAGGCGCTGCCCGACCTGGCATTCAGCTGAGGTCACCCGTAAAAAGGCCTCATTTTACTACTATTCCTTCTTTGTTGTTGTGCCCAAGAGGTGATACTAGCAGTGCACAAACTGATTGGAAACAAAACTCAAATAGGCCAGAGGCTAGGATTTTAGATGGATGCTGGTAACAAGGCTCACAGGCCATGGCCAACCCACTGCCAGTCAATGGAGCCCAACTACTTCATGTTTCCGAGGCCTGCAAGCCAACCACAACATATCGAAAATATGAGAAGCTATTTCAAAGTTTTACTTCCAGCAGTTTGCAACATCCTGCAAATTTACATTTTCCACATCCAACCAATCCCCTACATTACTCCTGTGCTTGGACTGCATCTCAGTCATGATCTGTTCAGTTGCACCTCGATGCCAACATACTATACTCTACTATTAATGCAACGCGCAGTGTGCCACTATAGTGTTCTTCCAAGGCAGTTCTATCTAAGCCTCCTCTTGATTGCATGAACCCGCTCTTTTTCTCAGTGCCACATTCGGAATACAGTAATGGCAGCGTCTGCTGCACTGCTGGTGCTGACAAGCCCTATGTGGCCTCCTTCCAGACAAGGTGTTCTCAGCAGTTTATAGTGGACTACTAATAATTAGGACAACAAAAGAGACACGCGCTCAAGGCCTGAAGCCCAAGCTGGTTCCAAATAGCTCCAGACTGCTGCAACACCAGTTACACCAAATAAATAATTGAAATATATTTAACTTGACAATAATTTAATTGGAGCAGGACAGCAGCACATACAAATGTTTCAACACATCTGCTTCCCAAACACTTCTTCCAGGTTTCACCAACACACAAATAAGGGCCGGAAAAAGAAATCAATTGTGCCCTCACCAGAGTGCGGAGCCAGCATTCCTCACAGTGTACATGCCAGCACTGGATCGACGTGAGGGGCATCGTGTACGAGTCCTGGAAGAAAAGAGACAGGATGTGTTACTTGAGAAGACAAGCCAAAACCAAACCATTCAGTGTGAGATATATATATATATATCTGCAAGCAAGGTATGGAGGGATTAAAGCTTACCAAAGCAGAAGGTTCCACCTAGTAGAACGAAATTGCTACTTACCCGTAGGACTAGTTTTGCAGCTTAACCCTTTCCATGTGACGTCACGGTGGGCGTGTGCGGAGGACAGCCGGGGGGCCGCTCGAACCACGCCTGCTCATTATTTTACCCGCAACGCGGCAGAATTTGCTCCGCGGTCAAAAGGTTAAAGACCTTTCTGGATTCACATTCTGTGCATTATTCCACCATCTAGTGGTTGGGTCTGGAATTTTTTCTTTATAGTAGGAGCCCCCCCCCCCCCCCTTCCTTTCTTGCGGCTAGGTGTCGGCGGTCCCCACCATTTGGTGCTTGTTCCAGCCTTTTCAGACGTCAGATACCTCTTGTTCACCATCGTCAGATTTTTTGTGAGTACGAGCTTCTTGTTATTGTACTGAATAACGTACCTCTGTTTACTTGTGCTGCCTCATTACTTGCATGTGAATCCAGAAAATTCGTTAAGCTGAAAAACTACTCCTACATGTAACCATTTTGTTTTGCAGTGTGAATCTTTTCTGGATTCACATGCTGTGCATTGATCTTGTAGTGGTTTCTTCATTGTGGTGGGTAGGTTGAAGATGAGGTTGAGCTTGTAAATAGATGTTTTTGAACTCTTTGCCCTACTTGAGCTTTTCTGTTCACTTGTACATTAATGCAATAATGCTTTGTGAAGGTGTGTATTGATGATCACGTGGCGGCCATGCATATGTCGTTAAGAGGAACGTTGGTTTGAAAGGCTATTGTTGCTCCTTGCTTTCTTGTTGAGTGCACTCTTGGTTTGACTTCTAGTTGCATGCCGGCTTTTTTGTGACATTTGAGCTGTTATTCACATTGCAATGTGGTCATTTGTAAATGGTTCTCCTTTACTGTTGACTGCGAATGAAGCTCTCTCTGCTCGAGTCTTTGGATTTTGGAAAAACCTAGTATTCGAATAGCTTGAAATATGTGAAAACGTGAGATGACCCTTAGAAGGAATCGTTGGTTAGTCCTCATGACTACTCTGTCTTTGTGTATTTGCATGTACGGTCCCTGTATGGGGAGTGCTTGTAGTTCACTTACTCTAAGAAGCAACGTCATCGCTGTTAGAAACACTTTATAGCGAGACAAATTTCAAGGTTGCTTTATGGATTAGTTCAAAAGGTTCCTTCATTAAATTTGTCAGTACCACATTTTAATTCCATGTGGGTGTTGGTGTACTCCTTAGTGGTGCCATTCTTTTTGCTCCTTCCAGAAATCTTTTGATTATTGGGGCAGTGAACAAACTTCTTCCCATGCAACCCCTTGTGTAGGCTAGTATTGCTGCCAGATGTACTTTTAATGATGCACAAGTTAGGCTTTCCCCAAACAGGTGTGTTAGATATTGGATTACTGTAGTTTCACGTTTTCTTTTGAAACAGACTGTATATAAGACTTCAATGAGTGCATCTTTTACATTTTGCTGTGTAACATTTTCTAGTTGTGGAGGACTGCCATTGATTTTTCTGGTAGTCCCAAGTGACCACATTCTAAGTCTTCAAGAGCCAAACCACTAGACTAAATAGGTTTGGTTCTGGGTGAAGAACCTTTCCTCCTTCCACAGACAGCAGGTATTGTAACACTGGCAGTGTCTACGTGTGCCATCTCCATTAGATCTGAGTACCAAGTTTGTCTTACCTGCTGTGGAGCTACGAGTAGGAGCGTCATCTGTGATCATCTCCATTTGTAGATTACTCTGGAGAATAGGGTGATCGGGGGAAAGTGTAAGCAAATTTCCCGGACCAGTTTATCAACAGCGCATTCGCTAGGGAATGAGGGTGTGGGTGGCAGGATGCAAAGTATTGGCATTTCCCACTTTTTGAACACTTTTTCTATCACTGTTTGATTCATCTGAGATGGATGCTTGTCTGCCGAGTTGTCTGTTACCACGTTATCTACTCCTGGAAAGTGTTATCACGGTTATTGTTTTCTGTCTCTGAAAGGCCCATTTCCTTATCCGTTGCTTGTTGTGGTAAATCGTTGCTGTATTGCCTGTCTGAATTTGTATTGATTTGTTCCAGAATTGCTGCTGAAAAGCTTTTGATGCTATGAACACTGTTTTCAACTCTAGTTGTTAAATATGTTGGACTGATCCTTGTGGTTTCCATAATCCTTTGATGTGGAGTTTCCCATACAAGTTCCCTATCCAATATGTGAGGCACCTGTGGTAATGGTCACTGTTGGAGCGGTTGTCATAAAGGGTCTTCCTTCTGTTACATTTTTCTTGTTCCACCATCTAAATTTCCTTCCAGCGAACCGCTGCTTGTGACTATTGGCTCTGTATCCATTCTTGGATCGGTTTCATGTGTAGACTGGCATGTGGCATTAGTGGTACGCAGGAAGCAATCATTACTAATAACCTCATCACAGTACTCACTGTCAGACTGACCCTTCCGGTAACGGAGAACTATTTGAGTTATAGCTTGGACTCATCTCGCATGGAAAATCCTTCGCTTGGAGTGTGTTTATTTTTGCTCCCAAGTACAAATTCTGTTGTTCTGGAGTAGGTGGAGACTTCTCCATATTTAACTTGAATCTGTGTAATGGGGCCATCACTGTTTTTATGTAGTTTTTAGGTCGAGCATTCAAGACCTCTTGTATATACTTAAGGACATACTTATATGTGTATGTACTTTGTGGGCTCTGGAGATCAGCCCTAAGACTGGTCTGCTTCCGCTTAGGGACTTTTTTTCTGTTCAACTGCCTCTATTTGACTGTCTTGATAGAAAACGACCAGTAGATGTCGGTAAAATACCAGAATTGATTTGTGCTTAGGGACTCTTTAAAATGTTTTTGGCAACTGCCTCCATTTAACGTTCTTGATAGAAAACGACCAGCAGAGGTCAGTAAAATACCAGAATCACTTTAGCATTCTCTAGATTCCAGTCCATAGAAATGGTCTTCCATGTGCACCAGTAGACAATATTTTTTTCAAATCTTGTATTTTTAGTGATATGACCACCGAAGGCCCTGATTCTATATTAAAAACAGGGCTTTGAACTATAACATTTCCCGCTGAAAGGCAATATTTCTCTCCATGTGCCCCCATACATGGCGTGTAAGGCAGTTTGGTGCTTACTTTCCCTCCATGTTAAAGGACAGTAGATGTTTCAGCACCCAGGCTAATGTGCTGCATAGCTAAATACATATAAGGTCTCAAAGGCTAAACCGATTGCATTGCAAATGCTTGTTGCACTTGCTGTCACCAACCAGTCATCTAATTAGGGTTAAACATGTATTCCCTTTTTTCCCCCTCAGGTGAGCGGCTACAGTTGGCAGGCACTTTGTGAATACTCTGGGAGCTGTCTTTATGCCAGAGGGCAGTAACCTGAATTGGTAATGTGTTTTATTGATCACAAACCACAAGAACTTCTTGTATTCTGGAGTCATTGGAATCTTTAGATAGCCATCTTTAGGTCTATTGTTGCCATGTAATCCCCTTGTTGGAGTAGAGTGTTGACTTCCTGTAGGATTGTCATTTTGATCCATGTGTTCTTATAAAGGTGTTTATAAAGCAGAGGTCTTGTATTGGCTGCAGTTTTTTGTTTAGGTTTGGGATTAGGAAGCAAGTCTGATTTTTCTACAGGGAAAATAGTTTTTCTGCTGTTTGCTTTTATAGCAATTCCTTTACTTTCTTTTGAAGATACGTCCTTTCTTCCTAAATATGCGTGTTGGGTTTTGGGTTGTGTGCTGGTGGGAGTTTACAGTTCTATGCAGTATCCATGTTAGTTTGTCTACGAATGGCGTGTCGCTATGGTGCGTAGAGTTGTCACTTCTGTGACGCGGTCTTTGGATGGTTCGTGGTTTGAAAGGTTTGCGGAGATGCCTCAGTTTGAAAACCACCTTTTCCTGAAGGTCTTCTAGTGGGTGCCGATCTCCTTTGTTGGCTGCTTAACTGTAGGGCCCCTATTGATTTGGCTGCATCATTATCTTTTCTAATCTGCTGCAGTGTCGTCTGCTGACTTTCTGAACAAATGTTTTCCATTGAAAGGGCTGTTGATGTTGGCTTGCCCTTCGTTTTTGAAGCCTGATATTCTTAGCCATGCATGCAGTCTATAATGTGGTTCTAGTTACCAACTGTCTTGCCACTGTCTCTGCGGCATCCAATGCAGACTTTAGGCATGTGTGGCTATGCTTTTCCCCTCCCCAGCTAGGGCATTTTCTCTCTTTTGAGATTGTTCAGGCAGGTCATCAACTCTGCCATCTCCTCCCAGGTTTGATGGCCTTATCGGTTTAGCAAGGTGTTGTAGTTTGCTATTCTCCACTTGGTTGCTACTCCTCTTTCACATTTTCTTCCTACCATGTCTATCCTTTTTCTTGCTCTATACGGAGGAAGCCCAGATGTGGCTGGGATATTTGCCCTCTTTCTGGCTGTACCTACTATGATGAGTCTGCTACCACACAGACCCAGATGTATGGCGGGTCTTTAGAGGAGTATTTATATATTTTCTCCACCATGGGGAGTAACTGACCTGCAGGTTGTTCGCTCCTTTAACGCCTCTCTTCCCTGATACAAGATGCTTAGGAGCATTGAGAGGAATTTTTTTGTTTTGAGGGCATTAGTGCCTCCAGTAAGAATCAGGTCTGTGTCTTTTCTTCGTCCAGTTGTACTGCATAGCATTCAGCTGCCTTTATGACTAGTGGATTGTGCATGGTCAGATCATCAGGGGGCGATGGCCCAGAAGGACATGCGTCTATAACTTCCTTTGGGAGTCTGCCTCGAAATCTTGCCACACTTCTGCGACGCCTTCGGTCTCTTCTAGATCTGTAAAAAGACCATGTTCTTCTGTCTCATCCTCCTCATAGAAGAGTACCTGTTCTTCTTGAGGCTCTGGTGTCAAAGAGGGTCCACTTCCCCAGAATCTTTATCCTCTCCTGTGCCTTCCATCAAAGGTTTTGATATTATTCAAAATGCCTGTAAGGAGGCGTTGAATTCTTTTTTCTTTTGAAGGACAGCAGCTATTTCGGCTACAAGCAGTCTTTTCTTGTGCTCTATTTTGAGTGTGCATTCTTTGGCATAGAGTGCAGGTGTCGTTCTCTTTTTCGACACTGAAGATTCGGCTGCTGTTGGATGAGCCGCTGTCTTTTTTGTGGCTCCGATTGTCTTTCGCGGTGTATGTATTTTCAGAAGCTTTCCCAGCTGGTGTATACTCTGTATGGGACAGGAGGGGTTCTTTGTGCCTTAGTTTGCCTTCGGTTAGTGAAATTTTCAGTGCCGAGGCAGACTTCTGTTGTCAGGAGTCCAACGTTTTCAGCACTACCGCTACCATGTTTTCCTTTTGACTTCCTATATTCTTTTTCAACGTTGATGTTATCTTGTTCACTCGACAACCCCAAATCTGTAAGTGAGGCTTTTTTTTTGCCCCGCCATTGCGTAATTTTGATTGTTATTCAATGGAATCCTCTTATAATACCCCTTTTCTTTCGATATTCCGTAGATTTTCTTTGATGAAAAACCCAGTTTGCTGCTTCTTATTCCTTCTGTAGCTTTTGAGATCTTCACAATGCTTCCAGAACCAATGGCGGAAAAAAAAGAATCTGAAGATGGTAAACAAGAGTGAGACTTCCACGGAGGACGTATAACATCAGAAGAGGCTGGAACAAGCACCAAATGGTGAGGACCGTCGATGCCCAGCAGCAGAAAAAAAGGGGAGGGGGAGGGAGGAAAAATAGGACTACTATATTTAAAATAGTCCAGACCCAAACACTGGATGGCAGAACAATGCACAGAATGTGAATCCAGAAAAACTTTCACGCTGCAAAACGAAAAGTTTCTTACCTGTCGGTGTAGTTTTGCAGCTTGAAGATCTTTCTGGATTCACTATGCTGTGCATTATTCCGCGATCTTGTGGTTGGGTCCGGATTCGTAGTCTTTTCTTTGTTTTTTTTTTTTTTTTTTTTGTAGCCCAGGTGGGCGTCGACGTCCACCATTTGGTGCACCTCCCGTGACGTCGTCGTGCTTCCTGCGGAAGTCCCACCTTTGGGGCGCCATCTTCGGGTTCTTTTTTCCCTGTTTTTTTTTTTTTTTTTTTTTTAACCCTAGGCGATGGATTAATCCTTTTGTCCATATTTCTGTACGTATCCACTTTTTTGATCCTATCCATTTCACCCCCTCTTCCTCCAGCCTCATCTTCCTGGCGGAGGTGGGTGGGTTCGCTAGTGAATCCAGAAAGATCTTCAAGCTGCAAAACTACACCGACAGGTAAGAAACTTTTCGTTTTGCAGCGTGAATCTTTCTGGATTCACTATGCTGTGCATAGATTTTGTAGCGGTTTTCCTATTTTTGTGGTGGCTGGGTGGAAGATGATCGCTGGTCGTTGAAAATGTGTTGTAGCACCTTCTGTCCGACCTGTGCTTCCTTATTCATTTGAATGTCCACGCAGTAGTGCTTTGTGAACGTGTGCACAGATGCCCAAGTTGCTGCGAGACAAATGTCTTGGATGGGCGTGTTTGCCAGGAAGGCAACTGTGGCCCCCTTCTTCCTTGTGGAGTGAGCTTGTGGCCCCTCCGTTAGCTCCTGTCCAGCCTGTTTGTGACAGAATTGGATAGTGAGGGCAATCCACCTAGCGATGGTGCCCTTGGTCACTGGTCTACCCATGAAGCTAGTAGCAAAGGACACAAACAGCTGCTTCGACTTCCTGAGTTCTTTGGTTCTTTCAATGTAGTGCATCACCGCTCTTCTGGCATCGAGGGTGTGCAGGGCCTTTTCTGCATTTGTAGTCGGGTTTTGGAAGAAACTCGGTATCTGTATACTCTGATTCATGTGAAACGCCGACACTACCTTGGGCATGAAGTGTGGGTCCGTCCTCAGGACTACCCTGTCCTTGTGAATTTGAATGTAGGGCTCCTGTAGCGTTAGTGCTTGAAGCTCGCTCACTCTGCGTAGTGAGGTTATGGCCACTAGAAAGGCAGTCTTCATCGTCAACATTTGTAGATTGGCCTTGTGAATGGGTTCAAACGGCGCCTTCATGAGCTCCGTCAGAACCACGTTTAAATTCCATGCCGGCGGCGGCAACCTTTTCGGGGGTGCCATTCTTTTGGCTCCCTCCATGAATCTCTTCACCACCTGCGAGCTGAAGAAACTTCCACCCTTCTCACCTCTGGTGTAGGCAACGATCGCTGCTAGGTGCACCCTTAGGGAGCTCGAGCAGAGGTTACTCTTTAGAAGGTGTGTGAGGTACCTCAGCACCGTTGAGTCTCTTGTCATTCTGTTGTGCAGGCCCTTCTTCCTGCACCACACCGTGAATCTCTTCCACTTTGCGCTGTAGCACTTTCTTGTAGTAGGTTTCCTTGCCTCCCGTAGCACTCGCATAGTGCTCTGAGGTAACCTTAGGTGTGCGAACTCTAGGTCTTCAGGAGCCATGCTGCTAGGTTGAGGGTCTCTGGCTCTGGGTGCAGGACCTCCCCGTTTTGCATTGAGAGCAGGTCTTTTCTTCGCTCGAACCTGTACGGATTGCCTTGCGCCATTTCTTGAATCTGTGAGAACCATGTCTGCCTCGCCCACTGTGGGGCCACCAGGATCAGAGTCATGTTGCTGGTTCTGCACTTGTCGAGCACTCTGTGCAACAGGGGTATCGGTGGAAAGGCGTAGGCAAATGTCCTCGACCAGCTTATCCATAGGGCATTTCCCTTGGATTGCTGATCTGGTTGCCTGGACGCGAAGCTTTGGCATTTTGCATTGTGGCGTGTTGCAAAAAGGTCTATTGTGGGAGTCCCCCATCTCCGGAAGAGTTTCTCCGTTTCCTGGCCATTGAGCTCCCACTCGTGCGATGCTGAGGTCTGCCTGCTCAGCCAGTCTGCCTCCACATTGTCCTTCCCCGGTAGGTGAATTGCCAGTAGATCTATCCTGAGAGGTATGGCCCATCTCCAAATCTCCTGAGCTAGGGATGAGAGGGGAAACGACTGTGTCCCCCCTTGTTTGTTGATGTAGAACATCGCCGTGGTGTTGTCTGTCTGCACCAACACCCTCTGCCCGCACAGGTGTCTCTGGAATGCCTTCAGGGCTAGCAGTATTGTTTTCAACTCGAGGTAGTTGATGTGGCGGACCGCGTCTGCCGGAGCCCATAGACCCCTCACTCTGAGGTTGTCCATGTGCGCTCCCCATCCCATCTGCGATGCGTCCGTGGTAATGGTCACTGTTGGGCTTGGTGGTGTCAGGCTTCTCCCTGTTGTTATGTTGTCTCTGTTCCACCAAGTTATCTCCTCCTGCACTGCGTGCGTAACAACCACTAGATCCTCCCAACTTCCGTTTGCTTGTGACCATTGCTGTTGCAGCCATTCCTGGAATGGTCTCATGTGCAGGCGTACATTCGGCACCAGCTGGATACAGGACGCCATCATCCCCATCATCTTGCTCACCGCCCTCACTGTCAGAGCTCGCCCCTTCTGGTAGAGCTGCGTCTCCTTCAGTAGGGCATCTGTCCTCCTGTCGCTGGGCACTACTGTACTGTTGAGGGAGTTGATCTGTGCCCCCAGGAAAATCTTTACCTGCTCCGGTTCCAGCGATGATTTTCCCCAGTGGATGGAAAATCCCAGATTTGTGAGGGTGTCCGTTACGCGTTTTGCGTGCCTCTCGCACTTCTCGCGTGAGTTTGCCTTGACCAGCCAGTCGTCCAAGTAGGGGTATACGTGTATGCCCTGCTTTCGTAGGTGTGCCGCTACCGCCGACAGGCATTTTGTAAAGACCCTTGGCGCTGATTTTAATCCGAAGGCCAGGGTTGTGAACTGGTAGTGTTCCTGTTCGATGTTGAATCTTAGAAGGCCCTTGTGCCTTCTGTTTATTGGGATGTGAAGGTAGGCATCCTTGAGGTCCACGGTGACCATGAAGTCCCCTTCTCTTATCTGTGGCAGTACCTCCTGCAGTGAAGTCATTTTGAACCTTTGTGTTTTGACGAACTTGTTTAGGTACCGGAGGTCCAGTATGGGTCTGAGGTCTCCGTCTACCTTCGGAACCACGAAGTAGTTTGAGTAGACCCCTTTGTTGCGTTCCCTGAACGGCACTGTCTCTATGGCTCCCTTTTGCAGGAGTTTCCGTGTTTCTTCTCTGAGTATTGCCAGTTCTTGGGCCGATCTCTGTCTTTCCTTCGGCTTTCTGTTTGGAGGTCTTTTCTCCAAGTCTACGCAGTATCCGTACTGCACGATGTTCCGTATCCACTTGTCTGTGGTTATGCGCCGCCACTCCTGAAGGTAGAACCTCAGCCTTCCGCCTACCGGTGACGTATGCTCGTAGGCTCTTGGATCTTCTCTTCCCCCTGATGACACCTTTTTGCGCCTCACCCTTGGGGGCCTGACGAGGGTGGGCGTCTTCTTGCGTGCTGAGTCACTTCGAGGAGGGCTGATCGCCCCCTCTCCTCCTTTGGCCACGTCCGTTCCCTCTCCCTCGAAAGGACTGGCCCCGAGGTTGATATTGCCAGCTTTGCTTCTGCTGACTTTGTCCGTGACCTTCGCCCTGCTGACCTTGTTGGAACGCCTGGTGCGACGTCCCCTGTTGGCTTCCACCCCTACCGTAGGGTCTCCTCGAGGGATTTCCTCGTCTCATTCCCCTCAGCTGCAGGGCCCCCATGGACCTCGCTGTCTCGTTCTCCTTCTTGAGCTGGGTGAGCTTCTCGTCCACCGTTGCTCCGAACAGTGTCTCTCCGTTGAAGGGAGTGCCCAGGATGTTGTTCTGCACTTCCGGTTTGAATCCCGAGATTCTTAGCCATGCATGCCTCCTTTCTGTGACCCCTATGGCCATGAGTCTTGCTGAAGTCTCTGCCCCATCCAACGCCGTCTTTATACAGGAGTTGGCGATGTTCTTGCCTTCATCTACCAGGTGAGAGGCTCTCTGGCGGTATTCTTCGGGGAGGTGCTTTACTAGCTCCCCCATTTCATCCCAGTGTTGGTACTGGTGTCTATTTAGGAGTGCATTTGAATTCGCCATGCGCCAGTGCATTGCGGCGTTCCTCTCGACCTTTCTGCCTGTGAGGTCGATTCTCCTGCTCTCTTTATCTGGAGGTGGGCCCGAGGTTGCTGGCACGTTGGCCCTTCTCCTGGCCGTGGAGGCAATGATGGAGTCTGCGGTGACGCTACCCTTGATGTAAGGTGGGTCCAGGGAGGAGTGTTTATACTTTTTCTCTGTCCTGGGCGTGATCGACCGACAGGTGGCAGGCTCCTTGAAGGCTTCTCTCCCCTGGTTCATCACGCTTTGTAGCATGGGGAGGAACTGGTTCCTAGTCTGGATGGGGAGCAGTGTTTCGACGAGAAAATCTGCTTTCGGCCTCTCCTCGTCGAGCTTGACGCCGAAGGCCATTGCTGCGCTCTTCACCACCATATTGTACACCCCGATGTCGTCTGGTGGCGAAGGCCTCGAGGGGTACGTGTCCACGGCCTCCTCCGGGTTTTCGGTGTCGAGATCTTGCCATTCGACGTCGTTGCCGGTAGATGTCGCCGATTCGAAGAACGATTGTTGGTCTTCTTCCTCGGCTTCTTCCTCATAATAGGGCTCCTCTTCCTCTTCGAGGTCCCTTGTCAGCCCTTCGGCGTCGAACTCCTCCTCGACTTCGACGACGTCCGCCGCTGAAACCGTTGGAATCTTGAATTCCTTCATCCTGGCGTCGAACTCCTTCTTCCTTTGAAGGATGTTCTCCATTTCGGCCTCGAGCCGCCTCTTCTTTTTCTCCATTTCGGAGATGCTTTCGGCGTCGACCGCGGGCCTTTTCGATGAAACTTGCGTCGACGTCGAACGTTCTTTCTGCGTCGATCGGCCCGTTTCATGGGATGATTTCGACGACCCTTGCCTTTCGGCGTCTTTCTGCGCCAGGGAGTCCTTTTGTAAGGATCCGCTGGGCCTTTTGTCCGAAGTTCCCCCTTTGGACGTCGAAGTTTTCGGCGCCGGGGCTCCCTTCGTGGACCTTGACTCAGTTTTTCTCGAGTCACCCTCGTGTTTGAGGTGTTTTTTGATTTGCGCTCGACGATTCTCTTACCTCGTCTTCTTTCTTCTTGTCGGTCTCTACGACCGTGAAGTTTTCGGCTGCCTCGGCGACGTTGTCCTCGTCGTCCGTGTCGAGGCCCAGCGCGTAGAGTGTCGGGGGTTTTCCTTGGCCCTCCATGTTGGCGTTGGCTCTCCTCTGCCTCTCTCTCACCCTGAGTGTCTTCGGCGCGAAGACTGAGCAGGCGTTGCAGTCGATACTCTGATGATCCACCGGTAGGCAGAGGTTGCAGACCGGATGCAGGTCTTTCTGCGCGAACTTGTGGTGGCAGTTTGGGCAGAACTTGAATGGCGTCTTGTCCATTTCGCTCAGGGTCTCTGAGCGTGCATTCTCCAAGGTTGTCGAAGAAAAAGGCTCGCTGGTCTTCTTTCTTCGCGTTCCTGTCGAAATCTGTTCTTTCCTGATGTCTTCTCTTGATTCTATCGATGAAACTCGCTTTTCTTCCTTCTTCCTCCGAGTGAACTTCTGGAGCTTCCCGATGACGATCCAGACCCAACGGCGGAAAAAAGAATCTGAAGATGGCGCCCCAAAGGTGGGACTTCCGCAGGAAGCACGACGACGTCACGGGAGGTGCACCAAATGGTGGACGTCGACGCCCACCTGGGCTACAAAAAAAAAAAAAAAAAAAACCAAAGAAAAGACTACGAATCCGGACCCAACCACAAGATCGCGGAATAATGCACAGCATAGTGAATCCAGAAAGATTCACGCTGCAAAATTCAAGTACCTCCTAATCTCCTTAATGAGAAGAATCTGAGCAAGAGCATCTGTCTGGGAACAATCACTGCTACTATATACAGGGTGCAGCCATTCGAAGGACACAGGAGAAGGTGACCCACCGGCTCAATTTTGTGAAATCATTGTGCGAACCATGCTTAGGTTGCTACAATGAAGGGCTCTATTGGATGGATGAGTAGTAAATAGTAGGTTTGCTATGATAAATGATTATTCATTTATCAGTGAGTGTCGTGTCCCTCTGTAGTGAATAAATAAACTAAGATTTTGCAGAGAGAGATGTGCAAGCGAGGCTCCCTCCAAACACAGCAGTAGAAATGACCTGTTGTCAGTATACATTCATTCCACTGATTCCCAAATGAAAGCAAGTCGATTTTTATGAAGAAACCCATAACTAGTCCCTACACTGCTCCTGGCGCCCGAAGGGCTCTTTTTTGAAGAGACCAGTGCACTGCAACGGAGCTCCAGTACCAAGTAAGTAAAAACTCATGCCTCCAATCGACAAATCAGCAGCATGAGTGAGAGGGCATGGTACAAGGTAGGCGAGGTGAGAGGGTACTGTGGTCTCTGTACACAGTGGCAACTGAAACACTGTTCCAGTATGGAGCCCTTTACAACCTGAGTCCCTAGGATACAGAGCTATGTATTGCACAGATTCTGGGAAGAAGGCTAATAGGCAATGAGAAGCAAATACAAATGACCCAACAGCCTAAGAGCACAAACTGGCCTGCATACGTAGAGGTACTGCAATATGACTCCAAGAGATACTGATTTTAAAAGATCTGAACATATTTGAGTTTACGGTTGCATTCAGTTCTGAAATGCTTTAACAGACTATTGAGGCACATGCGAAAGTTAGTACTGTACGAGTCAAGAGCCCACCTACCAAGGCCACTGTTGATCTGTTCAGAAAGAACAGATCAACTACCATCCAAGGTAAAAGGCTCACTTTGAAAGGCACCATCAACACAAGTGCTTGGCTTTGGTGCAAGTAGACTACTATATGGATTTAGCCTGTGTCGGAGTTGAGATAATGGAGTCCTTTAAAGCACTGTAATTTGCTAAATCATTTTTTTTATAAATAACAGAAAGAGGCTAAAGGGAAGTGCATTAAACCAATCAACATTTCTCTTGATGCTTTCCTTGGATATAATGATTCGACCTTTTTTCATTTTTTTTTTTTTTTTAAACTTACAAGAAACTACAGATGCCTCAAGTCTTCCAAAGAATAAAATATTGCGTACAGCTTTGATTTCATTTGAATAGTGTTGTACCACTCGGAGTTGTATTCACCCAAACATCAAAGATGTTGATAATATTCGAAATGCCTTTAAGAAGGCGTCAAATTCCTTTTTCTCTTGAAGGATAGCAGCTTGAGGCTAGAAATTTGACTGAAGGGAGAGACGTTGAGACTCTTTGGACGGTCAGAGATATGGAGCCTCCGCGTTTCTTCAAATACTGCCATACTTTCACATTAGTGGAAGAGAAAGAAGTTAAAATAAGAAGCTCACTAATATCAACACTGAAATCTAGCCAAGAGGACCCAGCTACTTATGCTGCATTGGGGACCACTTCCATGAAAAACTTAGTAGGCCTCACTGGCTTTTGACAGGAAGAAGAAATATGCTACTGAACTGAAACAATAGTTTGACAGCTTGGCTTTCTGCTTTAAATTCACATCCTGTGCATTATCTGACCATCCAATAGTTGGGTTCGGAAAAAAAAGTTGAGTATTTATTCTTTATATTGAGCATTGAAAATCAGCAAAGTCATTATGACTAATGAGGACGTTAATCATAAGCCCACTATGCCACTGTATGAGACCACTTTCCTAAGATCTCATTTTCAAACCAGATTCTCCGTGGTCAACGAGACCGGAGTCCACAACCTGTGTCCAGGTGCCCTTGCAAAAGCTTTTCTAGTTTATGGGCTAGAAAGAAGGAGGATCTAATTCTAGCAGAATGTTTCATTTCATGACTGATAAGGCAATCTTTCCCAGGTTAAGGAGCACGCTTCCCAATATAGCTTTCTGAGTTGGAATTGAATAATTCTGTGTGTTAACGTGAAAATCCCAGCATGTGACAAACTGGATGGCATGACCTCTTGATTACTGCATAAGCTAAGATACCTTGGGACCCTTTGGTGACAGGTACGGAGATGGTTTTAATTGAGAACTTAATCGGTCCCATCAGTGGGATAAACAGATCACCCTATTGTAGTATGAGGTCTATGGTCACCAAACATATGCCAACTATACATACACACTGTATTACTCGTTTTCCAAAAAGTGGGTGCTCATCATGCTATGGGAATGAGAGAAAAAGTTAACACATTACAAAAGATGATGCATTACCAATGTTTGCCTTTTCAGGACTTCTGTCAAACAAAATTCTTGTGTATTTTTTCTTAAAATCGAGAAAGTGGTCAAATATAAAAGGTTCCGCTGAGTTACGGGAGAAAGGGATGTTTTAGCTATGCACTTTTATAAAGAATACGATTATATTTTTACTCACCTATATGATTTAATAGTCTCACATGTAAAGGAGATCAACAAGACTCGATGTCAAAGTTCAACATTTTATTTTTTTAAGTTTAGGAAGCAAAATTGATTTGTATATAAAGTGGGAGGTTCAATAGGAATATAAAACAAAGTGGTGTCAACTGCAACTAATGCTAAGTAGGTTGTATTCATCCAAACGTCTGGTAGAGTTTACCTTTTTGGGGGCCAAGCAAGAATCTGCGGTGTAGGTGAATTAAGACAAGAGGAACGGTTGGGCCCCCAGTTGATTCCCCCCCTTCCCCACCAGGGTCAGTGCAGCACAGGGCAATGTTACTTATCGTGTAAGCATATATTTGTAGCATGTAGTGCTGTAGATTTCCATGCTCTGGATACTTCTACCATCTAGTATTGAGCTTGGACGTTTGCAAGTTAATTTTCTTAGAAGAAGTCTTCGAGTCAGGGGTTGTACTGCGACTCCTCCCTTAATGGGTAATTGGTATGGGCACCAACTCCGTGTTAATTGTTTTTTTGCACAGCAGGTGAGAGCATTATGAAGTGGTGATTAAACGTGACATGGTGACCACGCATATTTTAAGTGTAAGGAATAGAGGAGATACCTTTAGCAGACACCAGCTCTGGGAAGGAGTTTGGAGCATTTGAATCCTCAGGACTATACGCTACAAACAGATGCTTACATTGTAACATTTTCCTTCATAGCATGTGCGGCTGTGGATGCACATGCTTTGCTTAGAATGTAAAGCTGTAAGGATGGGGACAACTTGGTCAGCCTTGAGAGAATCAGGAATAGAGCCTTGTAGGGGGGAGGCGTTGATTATTGAGGTCCAGGAAGGGATGATAGCCTGAGAGGTGGCAGCTAGGCAGTTAGAAGGGAGAGGATCATTGTAGTGATTGTTCGGGTTTAAGGAGGCAAGAATTTGAGATAGAGTGATTGTCATAGAGTTTAAAGTAGGACCAGTGCGCTTGGTTTTTGGGTGAGGTTTGGGAAAACAGTGCGAAGAGGTAGAGCTGGCAGATTTTGTTGGCGAGTTGCGGATTTAAGTTCATTTCCTAGGGCAGAGATTTTGTCGCAGAAGGAGGACGAAAATTCCCCGCTTGATATTAGGGGTTTAGGTGTTTCTTTGGAGGTTTTCACTAGTTTGTTGGATTGGCGTTCTCAAGTTCAGTTCGGAAGAATTCTTTTTTAGAGTTGAGGATTTTCTTATTGTAGGGCACTTCTGGCCTGGCAGAGAAGTTTTAGACGGGGCTGCTGATGGGTGTTGTTTCCAGTTTCGTTCGGTCTGTCGAAGGGATCTCCTCTCCTTGTTGAGGGATCCGTTGAACCAGGGATTCCTGTCTTTGATCTGGGTTCTTTTTAATTTTAGTGGAGCAAGGTCATCGAGAATGTCGGATATAGTTGAGGAATAATGATCTGCTAGATTGTTGACCAAGGTGCATTGGGGGGGGGGGGGGGGGTGGAGAGTTCTGTCTCACAACTGCCAGTTTCCCGTGATCAAGGTTCTTGGTGTCTCTAACCCATCGTTTGGGAATCACAGGTTGTGGTGTCCATGTCTTGTGAGTGCTAGGCAGGAGGAAGGTGATGGTGTGGTGGTCAGACCAATCCCAAGGGTCAATAGAGATAAGTTTGACTGCCGATTCCTTAGCAATGATCCAGTCAAGGTTGGCACCTTTCGAATGAGTAGGGAGAGAGCAGGCTTGGGTAAGGGCTTGACAACCAAGAAGTCTGATGGAGTTTACTGGAGGGTCCTTAGGATCATTCCAATGCAAGTTGAAGTCGCCAAGGAAGATGTCTTAGAGTTTGGAGAAACCTTGGCTGTGATGATTTCCATGAGGAGGTCCGTGAAGGTGTCATTCTTGCCTGGGGGGTGGTAAAAGATGTGAAGTCTGCACAGTTGGGAGGTTTTGTTGGAAATGGAGAGTGCGAGGTATTCGCAGAAGTCTGTAGGGTCCACCGGCAGTTCCATAACAATAAGGTTAGAGCGGTAGATGCAGGCAATGCCTCCCCCTTTTTTCTTGGAGTGCCTGTCCATCCTCACGATTTTGTAATTGGGCGGGACTAAGAGGTCTAGGTAGGGCGATGAGGATTCCTTTAGCCAAGATTCAGTCAAGATCGCGAAGTCCGATTTATGTCTCAGGATGAGGTTGGTGACATCAGATGCATGCTTTACAGCTGACCGGCAGTTTATTAGGAGGCCAGCTAGCGAGGGGTAGGAGTGAGTGTCAAGGGTAGATGCAGAGATGGGGACTCTAGCTAGGTTGCTACTGACCACCCCTCTGATGCGGAGGGTAGTAGATCTGTTAGGGTAAGTTACTTACCTGTAATTCTAGTTCTCTTCCAGGGGTATCCTCATCAAAGTCATAAGCACTGAATATTCCCGCCCATGTGCGGGGACCCCGGAAATAATAAAATTATATATGTAAAAAACATACATATATACAGCTCTGTATATGTATAAACATATATCATTTTTTCCAAGCAAATGCAGCTCCCATAAAAGGCTAGGCAATGTAAATATACACATCCAATAACACACATATATCTATATATATGTATAAAGGTATAACAATACACCCAAATCTCTTTTTTTTTTTTTTTTTTTTTTTTTAATGAGGTAAACACTCATGAGAAAGCAAAAAATAAAGAGAACAAACTGTGGAAAAACACAGATGTATAACACATTGCCAGCCTGCAGGCTGCATTGCAATACAATACCATAGAGACTAAAAAGCCCTGTACAGGTAAAAACTGGCACCGTGCCTTTAAGGCAGCCCTGACTTCCATATCCCATCATGCCTCAGGGGTGACAGTTAGGTCAGTTGTTCTTTGCGGGACCGTAGTCCTAAACACAAAGATATACCTTTTCCATAATGAATAATACACCTCTTCTCATTTGCCTGGGGAGGTGGGTGGGTTGCTTATGACTTTGATGAGGATACCCCTGGAAGAGAACTAGAATTACAGGTAAGTAACTTACCCTTCTCTTCCAGGGGATCCTCATCAATAGTCATAAGCACTGAATAGAGTAGCAAGCTCCCCTTCCACCAGCAGGCAAATGAAACTAAGGTTGTATCACCCATGGAGAAAAAGAATCATGAAAATGATTATGTTTGGAACAGATTCCTCAAGGAGGCTTGTCCTACTTGAGTGTCTGCCCTGGTGTCCGAATCCAGACAATAATGCCTGGTAAAAGTGTGGACAGATCTCCAAGTGGCTGCCTTGCAGATCTCGGAGAGTGGGACATTATTGAGAAAAGCCGCGGTAGCCGCTTTTCCTCTTGTCGAATGCGCTTTAGGGCGCGCCCCCAATGGTTTCTGAGCCAGTTGGTAGGCCAAAGTAATACTAGAAACAATCCACCTAGCAATGGACCGTTTGGATGCAGCAAAGCCCATACGGACAATCCCATAGTTCACAAACAATTGGTCAGATTTCCTGATATTCTTAGTCCTATCTAGGTAGAATTTTAGGACCCTTCTGACATCCAGAGAATGCAACGCCCTCTCTGCCGGAGAGGAGGGGTTGGGAAAAAAGGTTGGTAAGGAGATGGCTTGGTTTACATGAAACTCCGATACCACCTTGGGTAGGAACGAAGGGTGAGTTCTCATCACCACCCTATTTAGATGAAAAACAGTGTAGGGTTCTTTAGAACAGAGGGCCTGTATCTCACTGACCCTCCGTGCTGAAGTGATGGCTATTAAAAATGCTGTCTTCCATGTGAGGTGCTGTAGGGTAGCCTTATGAATAGGCTCAAAAGGTGAACCCATGAGCTTCGACAGAACCAAGTTTAGCTCCCAGGAAGGAGAGGGAGGTCTAACAGGGGGATAGACTTTCTTGAGTCCTTGCAAGAAATCCTTCACTACCTGCACTTTAAAAAATGACTGCTGTGAAGGCGAACGCCTGTATGCTGTTATGGCTGCTAGGTGAACCTTTATGGAAGAAAATTTCAACCCTGCCCTTGCTAAATGTAGAAGATAGGGCAAAATTACATCCTCCTGGCATTTAGTGGGATCATAATGATGCTGAGCACACCATATATAAAATCTTTTCCACTTACAGAAGTAGGAGTGTCTTGTCGAAGGCCTCCTGGCTTCCTTCAGTATGGACATACACTCTTGAGGGAGGTTCAGATGGCCATACTGGAGGACTTCAGGAGCCATGCTGTTAAGCTCAGCGAGGGAAGGCTGGGATGGTAAATCTTCCCCTGCATCTTGGATAACAAGTCCGGCCTGCACGGCAGCCGCTTGTGGGGGCGGATCGACATGTGTAGGAGATCCGTGTACCACCACTGCCTCGGCCAGTCCGGTGCTATGAGTATCATCTTGGCAGATGAATTCTGTAGCTTGGTCACCACCTTGGGAATTAGTGGGAGAGGCGGAAAAGCGTACACAAATGTCATTGACCAATTGATCAAAAGGGCATTCCCTAGGGATCCTGGTCGATGGTATCTTGAGGCGAAGCCTCGGCATTTTGTGTTTTGCTCGTCCGCGAAGAGGTCCACTTGCGGGCGCCCCCATTCCCCGAAGATGTCTCCTAACACTTCGTCGTTGATTACCCAGTCCTCTGGCTCTTGAAAATGCCGACTGAGCAAGTCTGCTTGCACGTTGAGTTCTCCTGGTAGGTGCACCGCTTTCAATGAGATGTTCCTTGCTAGGATCCAGTGCCACAGGGACTGAGCTTCCAGCGAGAGCGTTCTGGATCGAGTACCCCCCTGCTTGTTCAGGTAGTACATTGTGGTGGTATTGTCCGTCTGTACTAGAATGGTACTCGTCGTTATCGCAGGTAGGAACGCTTTGAGGGCTAGGTGGACCGCCCTGAGCTCCAGCATGTTGATGTGGTACAACTGTTCGCTGCTGGACCACCGTCCTTGAGTTTGCAGAGTCCCAAAATGCGCACCCCATCCCTGAAGGGATGCGTCGGTGATTAAGGTCTGAGTTGGGGGCTCTTGATGGAAAAGAATCCCCACTTGCAGATTCCTTGGCTTCAGCCACCACTTGATTGACTGTTTGGCTGCAGAGGAGAGGCAAACCTTTTCTTCCCACAGAGAGTTCCTTTGATCCCATTTGTCCTCGAGATCTTGCTGGAGAGGACGCATCCTTAGCCTGGCATTGGGCACTAGGAAGATGCAGGATGCCATGGCCCCTAGCAGAGATGAGATTTGCCTTGCCGACGACAGATTGCTGGTCATAATCTGTCTGCCTTTTAGCATAATGGATGACTGTCTTTCCTCCGAAGGAAACACTTTTCCTACTACGGAGTCTATAGTTGCACCCAGGTAGTGTATTCTCTGCGTTGGTGAAAAATTGGACTTTTTGACATTCACTCTGAGACCCAACCTGCGACATAAGTTCAGGCATAGCGACAGCTGTGTCCGCACATTCTGTGGCGATGAGCCCTTTATTAGCCAGTCGTCTAGGTAGGGATAGACGAAGACTCCTGCGCGCCTCAGGGCAGCCGCTACTACTGCCACGCATTTTGTGAATACTCGAGGAGCTGACTTCAGGCCAAATGGGAGGACTTTGAACTGATAGTGAGCGTTGCCTACCACAAACCTGAGAAATTTTCGATGATTCCTTAGGATGGGAATATGGAAATATGCATCCTGAAGGTCCAGTGAACACATCCAATCGCCCATCCGGAGAAGAGGATATATTTGGTGGAGCGCCAGCATGCGAAATTTTTCCTTTCTTATGTGCTTGTTCAGTATCCGTAGGTCTAAAATGGGTCTGAACTCCGCCTTCACACTCCTCTTTTGGATGAGAAAATATCTGGAGTAAACTCCCTTTCCTCTCTGGTTTATGGGCACTTTCTCTATTGCAGATTTGAGTAGTAGCGTCGCTACCTCCTCTCTGAGCTGCTTTAGATGCTGGGATGACTTGACAGGAGGAATCGATGGGGGGTGACTTTTGAAACGAAGCGAGTACCCATGACGCAGTATATTGAGTACCCACTTGTCCTTTGTGATTGTCTGCCACTCTGGAAGATGATGCGCAACACTTCCTCCCACCGGAGCGGTGGACAGCATCGGAGGAAGCGGTTTCTCATTGCTTCCCCGGTGCTTTGTTTCCAGCATTAGACTGCCTGTTGTTACCTCGTCCCCTGGATGGCTTGCGGGACTGGTATTGCTGTTTCTTTTGACCTTGCTGGTCCTGGTTCTTTTGCCAATGAGGGGTTTGAACCCTCTGTTGGTAATTGCGCCTGTCATTTCCCTTGCGGCGTCGAAACTCTTTCCTCTTTTCAAGCCCGACTGCTTTCATGGTCTCCAGCTCTGCTTTCATACGGGCCATTTCCTCGTCTGCATGGGACCCAAAAAGAGAACTACCGGAGAAAGGCAGATTTAAAATTCTTGCCTGCGCTTCCGGTTTCAGGGCCGTCAATCTAAGCCAGGATGATCTTCTGGCTGTGACTCCATGTGCATATTCATGCGCTGCCAGTGTTGCCCCATCCGCCGCTGCACTTATGATCTGGTTAGAGACTAGACTCCCCTCATGCAAAATCTCTTCAAAGTCCCGTCTGTCCTCTGATGGAACTTTTTCAACGAACCTCTGAAGAGAGTCCCATAGTGACCTATCATAGCGCCCCAGAAGAGCCGAGGCACTTGCCACCTTCAAGCTTGAGGATGCTGAGCCGCAAACTTTCCTCCCCCAGGAGTCTTGCGTTTTACTGTCCTTATCTGGTGGCACCGTTGAAGAGCCAGCTACTGCATGCGTCTTCCTGGCAGCGGCGGTGATGACAGAGTCCGGTGGAGGATCTGTTTTAAGGAATAGCGGATCCTCCGGAGCTGGACGGTACTTTTTTAGAATTCTCGCCGGCGCCGTTTTGGTGGTTGCTGGCGTGAGAAAGATATCCATTACCGGTTGTAGCAAACCGGGGACTAATGGCAACAACGGGCGTGTCACTGTGCGCTCATGAAGAGTTTCAAAAATTATGGATGTGGTGGTCTCCTGAACCGGCATAGGGATACTTAATTTTGTAGCTCCTCTACACAACACTTCTTGAAATGTAGAAATGTCATCTACCGGAGATACCCGAGAGGGTGGCGTCTCCGAGAGTGTCGGTGAATAATCCCTTTTGGATGATCTGGAAGAAGGGGAGGTAGAAGGGGTCCTACGGCGCCTTCTCTCTGATCTGGTCGACTCTCTTCTGAGGGAGGCAGACCTGGATCGCCTTCTTGGTGCTCGAGAGTGACTTCGGGATTCTCTTTCTCGAGATCTTGGTCTGATCGGTGTCGCTGGGAATACCACGCCCCTTATTCTTGTTAGCGATGCCTTTATTGTGTCTGTCATAGCAGGGTCCTGAGGCATCTCCCTTACGGGACTTTGAGGCACAGCATTGTCCTCCTCCTGCGAACTTTCTCTTGCAGGAACTGGAGATTGATGTACAAGCTCTGGTGATGCTGACCTTGAACCTGAGCCCTCTGATCCTGAAGGCGAGATAGAAATGATACGCGGTGACTCCGGAGCTGTATATATCAGTCTATGAGGAGATTTTCGCCTTGAGACTGGTCGAATTGTGAGGCGAATATGTGAAACCTCCTGCGTACCCTCAACAGAGGGCTGCCTCGACGGTGATAAGCCTATCACCGGAGATCTTTGACTCGAATCTTCGAGGCTCCGAGCTTCCTGTCTCGACGTCGAGATTACCTTCGACGGAGGCTTCATGTACCTCACCAAAGCTTTGGAGACCTGTGAGGACGGAGGCACCTGCCTCAACGTCGACTCCGACGGAGGCCTCTGCCTCGACGTCGACTCCGACGGAGGCCTCTGCCTCGACGTCGACTCCGACGGAGGCTCCTGCCTCGACGTCGACTCCGACGGAGGCTCCTGCCTCGACGTCGGCCCTGACGGAGGCGTCTGCCTCGACGTCACTCCTGACGGAGACTTCTGTCTCGACGTCGAAAGCTCCGACGACGTCGAAAGCCTCCTCGCCGTCGAACGATGTTTCCTCGACGGCGATCTTGATCTTGACGGCGATCTTGGTCTCGACGTCGACTGTGGAGATCGTCTACGTTCTTCTCGCGACGTCGAATGATGTCTCGCCGACCTCGACGTCGAACGATGTCTTTCTTTCGACGACGAACGATATCTCTGTGCAGACGTCGATCGATCTTCTCTCGACGTCGACAGATGCTTCTTCGACGTTGAACTATGGCGCCGAGTCCTCGACGCCGAGCTTTTAGACGCCGTCGACGTCGAACGCATCCTCTTCGACGCTGAATATAAAGTCGACGTCGATTTTCTCTTTGCAGCATGACTTCCCCTTGACTCCTCACCTCTCAGCGACGATCCCGCCGCTGGAGTCTTCGACGCCGAGCCCGACGTCGATGGAGAGCAAACAGGGACCAACTGCTTCGACGTCGACCGTTCTGCTAGGCCATACAGCCTAATCCTCTCCCTCTCCTTTAAAGTCCTTTTGGAAAGGTCTTCACAATGACGACATGTTGCTGGAGAGTGAGAGTCCGGCAGACAGATGATACACACCTCATGTGTGTCTGACGCAGCCTTCTTTTTTCCACAAGATGGGCATGGAACAAATAAAGAAGGCATTTTTCTGACAAAATGGTTGAAAAATCAGTCAGAAAAACACAGGATACTGACTTCCTCACAGAAATTGTAAGAAGAAGTCCAAAAAAATCTTAAAGTTGTTATAATTTTTGACTAAAGAGTCAAAAAAGAAGAGAGCTGAATTCCAGGGTCCTGACTGAAGGAGCCGGAAAGAACAACTGACCTAACTGTCACCCCTGAGGCATGATGGGATATGGAAGTCAGGGCTGCCTTAAAGGCACGGTGCCAGTTTTTACCTGTACAGGGCTTTTTAGTCTCTATGGTATTGTATTGCAATGCAGCCTGCAGGCTGGCAATGTGTTATACATCTGTGTTTTTCCACAGTTTGTTCTCTTTATTTTTTGCTTTCTCATGAGTGTTTACCTCATTAAAAAAAAAAAAAAAAAAAAAAAAAAAGAGATTTGGGTGTATTGTTATACCTTTATACATATATATAGATATATGTGTGTTATTGGATGTGTATATTTACATTGCCTAGCCTTTTATGGGAGCTGCATTTGCTTGGAAAAAATGATATATGTTTATACATATACAGAGCTGTATATATGTATGTTTTTTACATATATAATTTTATTATTTCCGGGGTCCCCGCACATGGGCGGGAATATTCAGTGCTTATGACTATTGATGAGGATCCCCTGGAAGAGAAGGGCTGGTTGCAACCGTGCAGATAGGGTGTTCTTTCTTCAGGTCTGAGGGGCAGGAGGATGTCGAGGCAGAATCGTAGCTAATGAGGAGGTCACCCACTTCTTCCTCCCTCACTGAGGTCTGATGGGTTAAGCATCCCAGGGGTGGGTTTGTAGGTATGGAGGAGGGCAAGAATTTCCTCCTCCGAGAAGTGGCAGGGCTGCTTGCGGGGGCGCAAGCATCTCAGGGATAGTGGTAGTGGGTGAATGAGGGGCTTAGTGTAGGGGATGTGGGTCGCGTTCTGAGAGAGCCAGAGATTCGAGAAGGAGAGTTCGGTGAGGTGAAGGAGGTGCTTTAGGTCCAGAATGGACTTTTGAATGCTCAGTGTTAATTCGGTGGCACTGCGGTGGAGATTATCAATATCTCTAAGAGAGGTAGGTTCTGGCAGGTAGGGGGCCAGTTGCATGCGAGCGATTCTGATAGAATGTGCTGGAAGCCTAGAGGTGGGTTCAGGCGGGCCGGGTGCCGGTTGCATGCGAGCGATTCTGATGGTGTGCCGAAAACCTAGTGGTGGGGCTAGGTCGATCAGTGTCCCTATGAGAGGGACGATCTTGAGGGCAGGGGGCCAAAGGGGTGAGAGCGATTCTGTCCGACAGAGCTGGCAGCCTAGTGGAGGGGCTAGATCGACCAGAGTCATGGGCACTCGTAGAGTTTTCAATATTAGTGTTGTGGTCCCTAGTAGACGTTTCAGTAGCCCGGAGTGCGGGAAGATTATGCAGGCAGGAGTTTAAGGGTTTGGAAAATGCTGGTAGCGTGATAGTGGGGCTAGGTTGGCTCGAGATGTGGGCCCTAGGGGGAGTTTCGGAAGCCGACTGAGGGGAGCGCTTGTAGGCCTAAGTTCGGTGGTATGGGCGCGCAGTGGTTGGCATGCGTTGGTGACAAGGTAGCAGGGCAGGGTCGCCCAGTGACGTGGTCACTGGCATGTGTGGTTAATGAGAGGCTAGGTGCACTTGGCGGATTAGGCGAGACTGGGTAGGATTGTGAACATATTTTTTAAGGAGGGTGAAGAGATCCGCAAATTTGATGAGGTCTTTGGGAGGCCCTTGAATCAGGATAATGCCACTGTTGTACAAGGTGATGGTGAGGTCAGCACGCAGGTTTGCAGATGGAGTGATCGTGAGTTTTTTTCCATGAGGGATGTTCCTGGCTACCTGTACTTTGAGGAGGCTCGAGAAGGCATTGCGCCAGTGACGTTTTCCTGGAGTGGAAGATGAGGTCGTTAATAACAGTGCCCTTGTCCACGCAGAGACTAAGATCAGATATCAGGGTCTCAGGATGCCTTTTCAGGATGGAGTGTTTGAGGGATTTAGAGGCGGATTTGGAGAGATTAAGAGGATAGATAACAGTGTAGTAGTTGACTCCCGTGGAGGTCAGGCAGGGCTCTGCCATGCTGAGGAAAGTGATGAGACTACCGCCCCAGCGGTCAGTTTGCGTGGTGAAATAGATCAGCAGGTCTGCCCTACCATCAAGGTTTACTTAGGGAATGTGCTACCATGCCAAGATGCCCCATCTTAAATGAGCAGCGAAAGAGCAAATGCACGGGCTGTTAATCATATGCCCATGCCAAGGTGGGGGTTTACCAGGTCTCTTTCAGTAGAATAAGTTAAACATATGCCCATGTCAAGATGGCCGCTACAGAAGTCCTCTTTCTGTTATTATGGGGAGCTTCAGGTTCAGTCCTCTTTCTATTGTTGTGAAAGCTTAGGTCAGTCCTCTTTCACTTACTATGAATAGGGGCATGTGAGGACAGCTTCTATCATGCAATGCAAGCGTCTTCAAAATGGATGAGCCAGCACACAAAAAGTCAAGATGGCCCTCCAAATCAGCCTCAATCCCAAAAGTGCACACAATGTAAGCGTCTCTCAAGTGTCCAAGCCAGCACATACAAAATCAGCCACCAAAGGTTCACAGTGTGTAGCGTGGCACTAACCATCTGTTAGGTCTGGGCAGTCAACGGATACTTCGCAAGTAGGCGTGCCCGGACCCAAGTCAGAGGGTCTCAGGCGAGACGCCCTGCGGTGCGCTCCCGGTTCCTTTAGGCAATTCGGGTCAGGGCGGACCGCCGATTGAAGTAGTCCACAGGGCACGATCGTCCGCACTTCGAGGAAAACCCACAGCCGATCAGCGCACCAGCCGGCTCCTCGCTGGGGCGCCGTGAGGAAAACGGCATCAAAGGCGGGCTCAACACCAGCCCGGGTCTCGGTGAACAGGGGCTGGGTTCCACCTGAAATCGCGGGCTGACTGGCAATCAGCACAAGTCACAACCCCAAAGTGCCACGGACAGCGGGAAGAAGCAGACTCCTGCAACCGGGGACTCGGTCAGTACCTCGCCGGGCGTCATGCAGGCTCAGCCAGTCCAGCTGAGGACGTCGCGGCAAGCAAGGCCAACTCCTCACCGGGGCACCACGAACCCGACAGAAGATTCGCTGGACGATGCCACCGGCAAAAGAAATCGAGGACCCGTTTCACCTCAGGGCGTTGCGGTGTCTCCACAGGAAGCGATCCAGATGGTCGGCGTCTGGGCGAATGCAGCGACCTTCCCACAGAGATCTCCGATGCAGGTAAGCCAAAATTCTCGAAGCTTGATGGTCCAGAATCGCAGCTTGCAGTACTTCTGTGGAGTGCTGCAGCGAGATGTGGATGACAGGGTTATCTGGGGATAGTTACCGATTTTGGTGATCCCCAACATGGGAGCTCTGAGGCAGAGCTCCTACCTAGCGGCCATCTTGTTTGCAGATGCACATAGTTTGGTTAAGGTGGTAAGGGAAGATTATCTTCAGGAGGAACTTGGTATTAGCTCGGAGACTGACCCTCTCCCTGTGCACTTGAATGAAGGGCTCTTGCAGGGTGGGTGTCTGTGCAGCTCACAGACGTGTCTGAGGTAGGTCATGACTATGAGGAAGGCCACCTTCCACAAAAGGAACTGTAAAGGGGAATAGTAAACGTGTTACAAAGGGGGGGGGATCTATGAGCCTGGTTAGAACACCATTAAGATTACATGCAGGGTGGGGGGCACCCAGGGAGGTATTATCTGCTTAAGGCCCTCCATAAATGACAGGGATCCTAAATAAAGAAGAACGCTCTCTATTTTACATGTAAGCAGCAATAGTAGTCCAGTGTAACCGTACAGAAGGGTAGGCGAGTCCAGACTTCTGCAGATGCAAAGGTAGCAAATAATGAATAGGACCATAGGCTATTGAGAGTCAAATTGCTTAGGGATGCAATATTGGACAAACCTTTTACACATGTGGCATAACACACCTGGGTAGTAGGCCCGCTGGCATCAAGCAGGATAGTCATGCACTCATGTGGAAGATGAAGACAGCCAAACTCAAAGATCTTAGGTGCCAGAACACCTGTCTGGGGTCTGGGTACTTAATTCGGACTAGGATCTGGGTGAGAAGGTTGAGGCTGTTTGGGAATAGGTCCAGGATTGACCTGAGGGAACAATCCTTCTTGAGCATGAGACAGTAGAGAATGCAGATGTCCTTACCACAGTGGTGATGGAGCACCCCCTCTAGGGCGCCATTAAAAAGAGCTTTGACCTCTTCTTTGAGTGGGTGAAGATGTTCGAGACCAAGGGCATGTTTTCAGGGGTAGAGGCTGGTGTGAAAGGTTAAGCTGTGAAGAAGGACTACAAGAACCCACAGATCTGAGGTGATTTACCTCATGCAGACACCCTTGGTGTAGCCAATGCTCGCCTGCTGGTGGAAGACCTGCTGTTGCTTACGAAAAGGAGTAAGGCTGATCGGGGAGGTGGCTTTCCTTTTTCCTCGACGCTGCTGCCTCCAAAAGGGGCCCCTAGTAGATGAAGTCTGAAGGGCACCAATTTACTTTGCAATGACTGTGTCCTTCCATTTTTTTCTCCAGCTTTTTGTCCCCAGATGGAAGGTTGAGGAGACTGAGCTGTTGGTCCTCCGGTTTGAACCCCCCTGGGGCTTACTCCCCGGTAGACTGTCTGCAGCATCCGAGGCACAATGGATGTTGACGGAGATGATCGTGCCCATGGACACCCCCCTAAGACCACCACACTACCTTTGTTCTACAGAAGAATGAATATCCAGGAGCCCAACCTCAGACAAGAGAATAAGTGTGGGGAAAATACACTGTCTCTAGAACCTCCAGCAGTAAAAGATTACTATAGTCCACTCATGCAGAATGTATGCTTTGCAGATGTAAAAGCTTGAACGGAGCCAATGCCAAAACCTAGACAGCAAATTAATCAGCACAAAAAATACACCATATTATGTTCAATGCCAAAATGGGGAGAGCTACAGAGGATACAAAAAACACAGGGCACCTATATGCTTGTCCAGAAGTAGCGAGCTGTGCAGACATACAATGGGGCCCAAGGTACAAGATTGGCGGTCCATGCATCCACCGCCCAGCAGCCTCTCACCCACTCTCCTGCCGACAAACAATGCACACACATTTCCTTACTGATGGCCAGGACAGAACACAACTCACCATGCAAATGAGGCATTTGTAGCGGTCCCCGCGGGAGAGCTGCCTCTCGAGTTCTCGGATGCGGGCCTTGAGTGCTTCAAACGTGGTCACGGCAGAGTCTTCTGTAATTCTACAAAAATAACGAGAAAAAAAACAGTCAGGAGAGGCAGCTAGACTAAAAGCAGGACATGAAAACACCAAGGAGAGAGTAGGATAGCGGGAAACCAAGGAAGATAAGGTAGTTAACGGCTTGACTGATCAGTGAAGGCAGTGGACCGCAGTAGGACTGGACTGGCCTGTTGCTCAGTGTAGCACTGCCTGGGGGCCAGTTTTAAAGTGCCAGTGTGTGGGATGTGTTGGTGCTGTGACGGCCCAGAGGACCAAAACACTGGGCATTTCAAACTGGCCCATCTGGCAGCGCCAGACACCCAAGGGGCCAGTCCAAAACTGAACCAGTAAACAAGAGTGAAGGTGAAAGTGTCATGAATCAGTGCTTTGTGAGAATGCTGTAAAACTAACAGCCGACACACAGGCCGTGGTGTGGAATGGTGGAGCAACCAAAAGAATAAAAAAAAAAAAAAAACTTGGAGACACACAGCAAAGAGCAGTGGGAAAACTGGGCTGCGAGAGCTCCAGCTGGCAGGGAAATTAAAAGATAACCCTCAATATCTGCGTATGTAGTTTCCTGAATCAGCCTCTAGGAATGCCTTTTCCAGACATGCGCATTAGCGCGGCAGGTAACCGCTTCTCAAGAGGAAACGCGTGTTTACATCCTGCATCCAAGACAAAGGTGGAAATAGTCGAGAATCAATAAGCAGGAACGTAATGAAGCAGCGAGCTTCGAACTTAAGTACGGACAAGTACCAGCCTCCTCCACAACGAGATGATTAACTTATGTTTGGTGCCGTAAGACGTGTAAAACGGCGCAGATGGAACCTTCCAAGGACGCATTCAAATGTCTCACTCTGGAGCTAAATAAACCAGGGCACTGTTCACCTTGAGGCTCGGTGCTGTGACTGGCTGCAGACTAGACCTGTGCCTCCCCAAGGCACGAGTCCTTCATAAGCAGGCTGTCAGCGGGATCCCTGGGCTCTTCGAGGAGGGCAAGTCAGTGCTAGTTTCTGGGATGCCAGAAACCAGCACTATACGTCCTTCTGTCTACACCTGGACCCTCATTTCTGAGGCTACTGGACAGGCCCTGTATGCAAGCCAATCAGCAGAACGACATGCAGTCTGAGGATAGCTTAACCATTAGACAATCCATCAGATAACCAAGTGCCTGGAAAACAACAAGCAAACCAATAACACACACAAAAAAACAAGCATTTGTAATGCAATAGGTCTCGCAGTTACGAGAGTTTAAGCTATTGGCATTGTAAATTACAATGCCTTTTATTTAGGTTTTTAAAAAGAAAACAAAAATAAAAGGCATTGTTATTTGCAATGCCAAAAGCTCAAACTCGCGTCAATGCGCGACCTATTGCATTGTAAATGCTTATTTAATGCTCTGGGCGACTTGAGAACGTTAATTCCTTCAGCTGCCTTCTAAAACTAGCAAAATTAAGCAGTGATTAATGCGCTGTAAGATATCTGTATGTAACCTGCATGTTACAGGCTCGCCTCATAGAACGGCGGACTCAGCCTATCATCTTTTTACAGTAGACCACAATGAATGCTGCCTCATTTGCTAATAATTACACTTTTTAAGCACCAATGTACAAATCCTTTTGTGATGTGCACTGTATAAACAATCACGACATAAGTGAGCAAAACATTCTCACCGTTATTTACATGACATCAGGTTAACCCCCTTCCTTCAGTTCCTGCCCATAATTCTGTTACTTACAGACGCATTATTTAATATTGCCTGTAATATGAATTGCTTTCCAGAATAATGACATTACTGCCTGCTTCACAATAAAATATACATCTGTCTTCTTTTTAACAAGCCATGCGGCACAGCATCCGTTATGCTGTTCAGCATGGCTTGAACCCTTTGCAGAACCAATAGTACCCATAGACGAGGCCTATTGGCTTTGACAATGCTTCCTTGAGCGCGTCGTCACTGGGACATGTAGATCTTTAATAAAATTCCACATCCTTTCTGTACAGGGGAAAGCCATACCTCGAGAAGAAAGGTTCCCCTTTTCTACGCTACCATTAACGATACATGCCTTAAGCATCTGGACTTTGACGACATACAACTTCCGATGTTTGTGCTATCCAAAGAATGAGTAAATAAAAACACAAAAATGTAAAAATGTGGTTGACAGGATGCTGCATGTTAGATGAGGGGGCAATGTAGGCTGCCAGTTAGTGATCTACATCAGGAAAATAAATGTTAACAATTGATTTGTAAACAGTAGTGCCCAGAATGGAACTGTAAGGGAGCCGTCGAAAAACGATATTTTGGATTTTTTCACTTTTTGAAGTTTTAGATGGCACAAACTCAACCCAAAAGCATTGTGGCGATTTACGTGACCACTTTCCACAAGGTCAGACTCCTTTTGCTTTCCCGCTCTGAGAGATTAAGTGATTTGCCCAGAATCACAGAATGTTGAACGACGCCGGGAATAGAACCTTGTTGTCCACATCCAAAGAAAGCAGCGTCGGACGTTAGGCGCAGCTCATCCTCTGGGTTGATGAGGATTCCCCAATTTCATTATGTATGTTACATTACACTGACTGGACGAAAGTCTGTTATCACGGCAGTTGCTCACCTGACTCAGGACTCCTGAGCGGATACACTGAGTCAGCATTAATGCAGTGGCCGACGGCTGCACCGGGTCCTATGGGTTGGAAGACTCCATCAGTAAACATACAGAGACTGGTCCGTTTCCTTCTCAACAGTCTCCCAAGTTTCCGCCAAGCCTGGAAACAACAAGCTGTCTCCGCGTGCACATCTCCTGTCCGCGCAGGCACAGCGAGCAGGAGACAGGGAGGGACAGGAGATGTGCACGCGTACACATGACCCGTACGGAACAGGAGATGTGCACACGTACACATGACCCGTACGCGTGCACATCTCCTGTCCCCCTTCGGACGCAAAACCCACAACAATAGATCTCGCCAAGGCGAAGAGCGCATGCGCTGCGTCGCTAGGCGAGACCTAACAAGACTGCCTGGTAGGAGGGAGTTTTTTGGTAACTGCTATTGACCAGCTATTCAAGAATAACCAGATGAACCAACAACATAAAAAATAGATGTGACCGAAAAGGAGGATTCCTGGCAGAAGAGAGTTGCCTGGGGGCTGACATATACCAGCGAGCCAGGAATACACAGCAGAGCCAACACCACCAAAACACGACTGCCTGAAAAAGAGGATGCCTGGCAGAAGGGAGTTGTTTGAGTACTGATATTTACAAGTGCGTCAGGAATAAACAGCAGAGCCAACAACAGCAAAAGATGACTGCCTGAGATGGAGGATTCCTGGCAGAAGGCAGTTGTTTGGGGGCTGACATTTACAAGCGAGCAAGGAATACACAGTAAAGCCAACAGCAGCAAAACACGATTGCCTGAAAAGGAGGATTCCTGGCAGCGGAGAGTTGTCTGGGGGCTGACATTTACCAGCGAGTCAGGAATACACAACTGAGCCAACAACAGCAAAACATGATTGCTTGAGATGGAGGATGCCTGACAGAAGAGTTGTTTGTGGGCTGACATCTACAAGCGAACGAGGAAAGCCAACAACAGCTAAACATGACTGTCTGAAAAGGTGTATGCCAGGCAGAAGGGAGATGTTTGAGGGCAGATATTTACAAGCGAGTCAGGAATACACAACAGAGCCAACACCACCAAAACATGACTGCCTGGAAAGGAGGATGCCTGGCAGAAGGGAGCTGTTTGGGGGCGGATAGTTACAAGCGAGTCAGAAGGGGACAAAGTTACTCACGATTCCGGACAGTGAGGTACTGGCATTGTAGGAACAACTATTCCCATGGACTGCTAGCAAAATGCCTGGTTGAGAGGTATTGGATGGAAGCCTCATCAGGCCTATTGGGAGCAGGTATGATCACAGACGCATGCACAGTGGAGGGTGGGACCAGGGCATGAAGTATCAAACAAAATAAAGACACTCCATCGAGTCACCAAATGCTCTAGAAGTATACAGTTCACAAGTCATAAACATGAGGTGCTAGCTTCATCATTTTGATGAAATCCAATGTGCATCACCTTGGAACATTACACTGATAACTCTGTGCATGCAGTGCCTCAAACTGCATGCGGAGATACACTGATAATCCACAAGTGGTCAGATTTATGACCATTCAATTTTGCTGGTCACAAATTGTGATTTTTTGCAACTCGCAAAACGGAATGTACTAATGTGTCTCAGACACATTTAGCGATTCCCAATGAGCTCACGAATGACTTGCCAATATCCATGAGGTAGGTTGCAATTTGCGACCCATAGGGAATTGCCAGAACTCACAGGGATTGTGGCCGGCTGGGGTCAGCAAACTACCATACCTGCGACTGCTTTTTAAAAAAGAAAAAGAAAATGTTTTGGTTTTCTTTTTTAAGAATAGACAGTGGTCAGTTAGATCACTGCCTGCTCTTAAAAAAAACGTTTTCACTGCCAGTCACAAAGGGGAAGGGTCCTGCGATTGTTGTGCAACAGCAAATGCGATAGCAAAACAATTGTTCTTGGCCTGGCGACTCGCTTTTAGGAAGGGATGCCTTTGACACGCCCCTTCCTAATAGTGACTTGCAAACCCTATTTTGGCACTATGTAATAGGTTACGGACTAGCAAAATAGGGTTTGTGCTACAACCCTTTATGGCAGTTGCAAGTGGCCCGATTTTTCATTTGCGACCGCTGAGAACAGTCGTACATCTGGCCAAGATCTCTGCAATGTAAGTTGCGATGAAAGGTCCTGTACACCTACAAGTCTGTAGATTGTCAGTAAGTCCGACGGATGGTTCAATATCGTCAGCAAAGCAAAGAGATGGGGCGCAGAGACACAGTGGAGACCACTTAGCGGGGGGTCTAAAGCCTGACACTGAAGTGAATGAGAGTAGATTGTCAGCAGGGAGGGGGGGGCACTTACTGGAACAGGTTGTCTAGCCTTGTGACAGGTACATAAATGCTCAGATGTCAGTCTTTCACGGTTCCGACAGGTTTAAAGGAGAGATGGTTGAAAGGGAACTGGAGGAGGTGTGAGCAAGAACATCCCTGGTCTCATACTGAAGTCATTACTGTGTCAAGAGGAGGGAGCACACAGCCATATTTAAAGCGACCATGCGGCAAATTGCATCAGGCTGTGGAAGATGGCCCTTGGCGCAGCGTAGTGTCATCCCTCTATAGGCAGCATGCTGGTTCCACTCTTATTTCCTAGTCCTTGGTCCCCACAGGCAGAACCTGGAGCAGGATGACCTAGCTGTCGCCATCCTTCTTCGTTCTCCTCTGCTGCTCACCGGTCGAAGGTTGGAGGGTCTCGTTTAGCACACTTGACTTTTTTTAGAGCACAGTGCCGCACTCAACGTGCAAAAAAGCTGGACAGGGATATTAAAGTGTGCAGAGAGCAGGCACCCAGAAGCAGGTTAGCCTGTGATACCGTTGTGCTTCATGATGTACAAATACTTCACTATTTGCTTCCACGATCTGGGGTAAACACAGGTAGAAAAGCGACTATAGCAGAAACAGCAATGAGGACAATGCTTTAGACAAAAATAATTGTTCCCTATTATTATTATACCACCTATTGGCAGATATTTAAATCTTTCTGCTGATCCCATTTTAAACTATGTACGCATTTTATTGACTACTATCCCCTATTTTGAGAGCTATGTAAACTTTTGAAAATCAACACAAGTGCGGTCTGCAGATTTTAAAACAGAAACAAAGATGTAAAGAAAAAAACATTGATAAAGCCAATAGCTCTCTCTTCTGTGACAGCTATTGGCTTTGGGAATGTCTTTTAGCCATATTGTACAGTTTTTTGCTACAGATGCCCGGTTTCGCCTCCCGAAAAGCACTGCATCCCATGAGCACTTGCGTGAACTCCACAGCACTGCTAGATCTGCGTACAAAAGTGATGGTTGTGTGCTAAGCTTCGATACTTTGGAGCAAGAGGTGGTATGTGCATTGTACATGTGCCAGGAGAAGTTTATTGATTTTGCTTTGCACAGTGCTTTAGGACATTTAAACTGCATGCGGGGGTGAGTGTTGAGGATTTTACATGATGTGTGGTGATGCCACACTGCTCTTGACATATTAGAAGAGCCCTAACCTGATGTTGTGTAGGTGCTGTAGTTAAGGATCTTCACATTGTAAGTGCATGATACAGGTATTGTGGTGTACCTATGCGTATGCGAGAAGGATGAATACCACCAAACTTATGTGGATCGCATGCAGAGTGAGAAACCACACTTTTCTCTAGCATGCAGGCAGACAGGCTAATGCCTGAACACAGCACACCACAGAAGGCTTAGAACCTCTGAAGATTGGGCCCAGCATGGGCAGACAACACCACTGGGGTGTTCGTGGTGAGGTCCTACTAGTGCCTGGCCTGAAAAAGCCTGCTCCAATTGATCATCAGTAGGGCTGCGCAATAGGGCCCTCGTTAGATGCAAATGACTGCAGCTCCGAGCATGTCATGCTGCAGAGAACCTGCGCAATCAATGACAGAGCTATTGATTTAGGTATTATCACTCCATATGCTTCAGACATGGTTAAATATACATTTACTAGCAGTGCCCTCATCACATCTCAAAACGGCATGGACTCGCCGGGCTGGGAGCCGCTGCCGAGCTGAAGGTCCGCTCAGACCCGTCCTCCGGCAGCAAAGGGGTGACCTATGGGCCCTTCACCAGATCCACTGGTTAAACGAATGATGCCAGAGCGAGCTATGGGCTCAACGCACGGTCCTTACACGAAGGGACCAAGATCAGGGAGCAGATTAGATTAGTGCTAAGAGTAGAAGGAGACATCAGTGGAATCATGGATTCTGTGTCCTGTCCGCGAGCAGTGGTGGCAGAGATCATGTATGACCTGTGGGTCCTGCACCTGAACTACTGGTTAAAGGAATGATGCCAGAGCGAGCTATGGGCTCAATGCACGGTCCTTACACGAAGGTACCAAGATCTGGGAGCACTTTACATTAGCGCTAAGAGTAGCCGCCCTGTCTACGTGCAGTGCTCAGACATGCTTCGGTGTGGGATATGAGAGAGGGACGCGCACAAGACAAGGAATCCAAACCCAGACACAGGACAGTGCGCCAGCAGCGGTTATGGGAGATAGGGGCTTCAGATAGCAGACCTGCAGAGGTGTGCCCAAACACCTCTTTAGATGGGAGGTGAAGGCTAGATACGAAGCCACGTAAGGCAGCCCGCAGAGGTGTGCCCCAATACCTCTTTAGATGGGAGGTGAAGGCTAGCTACTGAGTCATGTAAGGCAGCCCGCAGAGGTGTGCCCCAATATCTCTTTAGATGGGAGGTGAAGGCTAGCTACGAAGCCATGTAAGGCAGCCCGCGGAGGTGTGCCCCAATACCTCTTTAGATGGGAGGTGAAGGCTAGATACGAAGCCACGTAAGGCAGCCCGCAGAGGTGTGCCCCAATACCTCTTTAGATGGGAGGTGAAGGCTAGCTACTGAGTCATGTAAGGCACACGTAGAGGTGTGCCCCAATATCTCTTTAGATGGGAGGTGAAGGCTAGCTACGAAGCCATGTAAGGCAGGCAGCAGAGGTGTGTCCCAATAGCTCTTTAGATGGGAGGTGAAGGCTAGCTACGAAGCCATGTAAGACAGTCCCGTATAGGTGTGCCCCAACACCTCTTTAGATGAGGTGAAGGCTAGATACGAAGCCACGTAAGGTAGACCCGTGGAGGTGTGCCCCAATATCTCTTTAGATGGGAGGTGAAGACTAGCTACTGAGTCATGTAAGGCAGCCCTCAGAGGTGTGTCCCAATACCTCTTAAGATGGGAGGTGAAGACTAGCTACGAAGCCAAGTAAGGCAGACTGAAGTACAAACTAAGGACTAGGCCAGAACAGAAAGGCGAGAGTCTCTGCTGAAGGGAGCACACACAAGGGAAAAAATGAAGGTAGATCATGTACTAGAGTAACTCAAGCATAAACAAGGAACAAACTCGGAAGGAGCACCCCAGAGCAGAAAGATAAATAAAATAAAAGGTGCACAGGTGAAAAAATACACCCATCTAAGAGAACAAGGGGCAGGAACACACACAGGGGTGTGTACCAAGGGAAGGACACACCCCTAGAAGATGAAAGCAGGTGTACAGCAATATCCGAGCCCCCCCCCCCCCCAACAACATTGGGGAGTGGTAAGAAGAGAAACGCAAGTGTACAGTGATGGGCACTGATTTAGCAGATTAAAGATAAGCTAAGGGACTCATAGGTGCAAAAGGTTAAAGAGCACAAGAAAAAATATGTTGGCACAAACATCTCACAACACGGGGTGTTTGGACGATGGCATTAGACAATACAAACAGATATACAACCCCTTGACCTGGGTGCAAATGGACCAATACAAAGCAACACTCAACGGGGGAGACATGCAAAGAGATCTCCCCAATGAAAAAAGGGATTAATAGGCATACAAATGAAAGCAGCAGCAGCAGGCGAAGGATGAGGAGAGTTTTGGAGGCTGCAGGTGTACAGGATGTCGCGAAAAAAGACCCCACCCACAGACCTCTGCACTGGGAAATGAAGGTCCCACATGAGGGCCCACTGTGTGCACAAATACACGAATATCAGTGGGAAGTGTGTGAAACAAGACGTCATTGAGTGGTAAGAAGAAAACACACCAGTGTGAACAGTGAAAGGACAGAACCAGTAGATAAGGGGGGGGGGGGGAGCCATGAAAAAGTAAAGTGAGAGTCACAGCTGGAGGCAAGGTCTGTGCAGCAGTACTTCTCAGGAAATGTCATGTGTATTTATCCAGAGTAAATCCCAGTCGTACCAGCACTACCACCGAACCACCCTGCTCCACTGGTCAGCTGGGGCCGGGGGAACTCGTTGCCCAGTGTCTTCCAAAGAGCCATTTGTCAAATAATAGCTCTCGCGTATTCTGGGCCTTCACATTAAACTGAGCAATCCTTGCATGGAGTCCCTGTGGACACCGCAGCCAATTCTCCTTATTAAAATACCAAAGATTTCCATCGACTCAGCCCTAGGCTTGATCAATAAAATACTTATCCAAAAAAAGTTAGTAACGATGTCAAATGTGCGCATTAACCCTTACTAACAACAAAAGACTGGGAATCCAGCAGTGATGGCGCAGGGCTCCGCCAGCTGCCTCCGAACCCCGAAGGACATCCAATAAGTCTCAACTCGGCGACTGCCACAGAGTTCTTGGGCCACTTTCCAACCAAAATCTCATTTCCTCAGCCACTTCCTGTCCCACGCCACAGTCCAGGGGTCACGGGCCAAGCACCAACGCAGGAGTCGGGGGCTAGGACCAGACTGAGGACTCTCCATCCATGTTTTAAACCCTGCGGTCCTTGGAATATAACCTTAGAAGCCAACTAAGGTGAAGTACACAATTTGTGGTCCTTGGATATCATCCCTACAAGGGGTGGCAAGTTACAGATGTATTCCCTTAGGATTTAATTTGAAGTTAAGAGAACCATCAGGAGATTTGGCAAATGCCTGTTCCCATAATGGGCGTGAGGGCCGGAGGGTTATCCTGGCCTGGCCGCGAACTAGACTGTATGCTCAAGGGAAAAAGCATGGAACCAGTGGAATAAAGAGGGCTGTCATAATGGAAGGTGCTAGGTAGCCCCCCTCCTCCCCAATCAGGATACCCCCCACGGAAAGTGGGACAAACAAAGGAAGCAGAGGGTGAAGCCCGCAAAAGGGAGAGAGCGTGCAAAGAACGGACCAATGATTGGTGGGCATGCTAAGCAAATGGACCAATACGATGGGTGGCCCGTAGAAGATTTTAAGGTCACCAAAAGCGGGGATAAGGAAACTAAGGCGGTGGCAGGACGGCATTATGTTGTACAAGTAGCATGGACAAGATTTGTAAGAGCAGAGGACAACTTCATGGAAGGAAAAAACAACAGTACTGCACAACTACATTTCTAGTTGAAGGAGTAGGAACTTTCATATACTTTAAACCTCTCACTGACCAGTGCAGATGGCTTACAGACCCTGTGTGGACCATTGTACGAGGACAATCTGAAACTCACATTCTTTGCTGGGCTGTCATATAGAATTGTTATAAAACAGGCCTTTTGTAATTCAGCAGAAAATTAAAATATTACTCACAATTATTTTTTTTCTGGGAAAAGCAAAAATCGCTGTTAACCAGGCTGGCCTGTCCTGCACAATGGGTCACCTTTTTGTTGCGCTATAGTTTGATATGCCCTTGCAGTCTAGTGAAGCAGAAAGGAACAATTCTAGCTGGTAGTTCCCATTACTGTTTAGTGTAATGGGACAGTTCTAGCTGGTAGTTCCCATTACTGTTTAGTGTAATGGGACAGTTCTAGCTGGTAGTTCCCATTACTGTTTAGTGTAATGGAACAGTTCTAGCTGGTAGTTCCCATTATTGTTTAATGCAATGGGACAATTCTAGCTGGTAGTTTCCACCACTGTTTAGTGTAATAAGGCAGTTGCAGATAGTAGTTTCCACCTCTGCTTAGTGTAATGAGTAGGGGTGGGCAACAAATTCCACTCTGCCGGCGGAGTTTGCAGAGTTTTATCCTCTCTGCGTTATGCTTGTAAGATGGCGTTGCGGCAAAGCTTCACCAGCTGCTGCGTGACAGATGTTTGCTTTGGCAGCTCACCACCTTATAGTTGGTGAGCAAGAATTGACGTACCCAGGCTTGGTTTTCGGAAGCTAGGGCAGCACCTGGCGAGATTTTCTCAACGCGGTAATGGGACAGTTCAAGCTGGTAGTCTCCATCACCGTTTGGTGTAATAAGACAGTTCCAGATGAGTTACCATCGCTGTTTATGGAATGAGACCGCTCCAGCTGAAAGTTTCCGCCACTATTTAAATGTAATGGGACAGTTCCAGGTGGTAGTCTCCATCACTGCATAGTGTGACGAGAGAGCTCCAGACGGTAGTTTGCATCACTGTTTAGTGTGACGAGAGAGCTCCAGACGGTAGTTTGCATCACTGTTTAGTGTGACGAGAGAGCTCCAGACGGTAGTTTGCATCACTGTTTAGTGTGACGAGAGAGCTCCAGACGGTAGTTTGCATCACGGTTTAGTGTAAGGAGACAGTTCAGGTTGGTAGTTTCCAATTTCCACCACGGTTCAGTGTAATGGAACAGTTCTAGCTGGTAGTTGCCATCACCGTTCACGGTGCCACTTCATTCCAGTGACGCAGAAGGGGACAGCTCCGGCTGGAAGTTCAGCCCGGCACCAACATCCAACTTCATATCAAAAAGGAACTCCACGTCTGAACTGTACCGAGCCCCACAGCTCCACTCCTGGGACTCCTGCACCGCTCCAACGACACATGGGACCGGAGGCAGGAAGAGCGCATGTGCACCCCAACACCAGTCACACGTACCAGAGGGCATCCTCTCCTCCACCCCCGGGCACCTGATGTTGCCTCAAGTGAATCCATCCGCGCTCCTTTCCAAGACATCTCACTGAGGCCAGAGCTCAGCGGTGACAGTGGATTTCACACGGCTGTGGGTACCGCATCGATCCGCACTCAAGGAGCAAGGCCACAAATGAAAGCGAGCAGCATCAATGCAAGAGCAACAGGACGAGGACGGGGGCGGAGGCCAGTCCGGGCCCCGGGCAAGCCAGTCATTCGGCGGAGACTGGGGCCGGACTCTGCTCTTGAGGCAGGTGTGAGAAGTTGGCCTGGTATATGATGTTCACTAGTTAAAGCGACCAACTTGTACCATGCCAAGCAACCCTTATGGTGTGGTTGTAAGTCAACCTTTTCGGACTAGCTGCCCTAGTGGTAGCGTAGGCTAAGCAGTCTTTGAGGCTAAACTCGTGAAGCGTGTTAAGTCAGCTGTTTTACCAAATGGAACCCCCTTTTATACCAATGAAAGGACACCACACAGATATATATTCAAAATATATATGTATTTATTTCTCAAAGTAACCCCTAGTCTCTTTATGAGCACAGGAGCACAAATCGTCAAACAAGATTACAGTAGAATACACAGAAGTTGCACTTTATATGGATAGGCCCTGGTGGCCGCTCGAACCATATACTAAAATAGTGGTATAAGTACCACGAACAGAAAAGGGAAAAGGCCTAGGGCCTCTAGAATCGCTGGGCCTACAAGGAGCTAACTTCAGTTAGTGACCAGGAGGTCCACGGGTGGCGTGTGCAGAGCAAATAGTCACACGCGTGCTCCCATAGGTTTCAATGGGTGCGTAAAAAGTACAAAGTTACTGCAAAGAGGATCTTCCGGATGGACTAGGAACTCAAGATTTGGAACACAGGCACTAGAGATGTAATACTACACTTGGGCACAGGAGTGCCAGCTTTACCTCACCCACAGGAAGCGGGTGCATAGGCCTCGAAGTGCGTCGGGTTTCTTCTATCTGTTCCGTGGAGCCTGTGGACAAAGATGCTGCAGGCGGTCGGTCCGAGAGAGATGCGGTGGATCCAAGAGTGGATCGGAGATGTTGAAGACCTGTAAGCAGAGGGGACAGTGTTCACAGTCACTAGCCAGTGACCAGCGTGGCACCAGGTGGGTACCAGGCAATGTCGGGTGCAAACAGGAAGAAAGGTGTAGCTTGTCTCTGCAGCCACGTGGTCCCTGGAGGTCGACGACGTCCAGGAGTCGGTTCACGAGCTGTCCCACGCAGGCTCTCGCTGTCGGCGGTGTCGGCGACTTGATCGAAGCAAACAAGCCTTGGCAAAAGCAATTGTTGTAGGAGATGAAATAAGCTGATGGTTCTGACCAGCAAGGTCAGAGGGACTGCTCCTTTGGAGGGGAGCAAGGGCCAGTCTGGAGCAACCAGACCAGCGGTGTATTTCGTAAAGTTAGTCGCCAAGATGGCTACTAGCCAGCGGGCCAGCAACCGGTTAGGCGCGTCGAGTGGCAAAATGCAGAAGGGCCCCACGCAGATCGTGGAGATGCTGGAGGGCTCACCTTTGGTGCAGATGCTGCTCGAGGGTTGGGCTTCTCAGATCCCAAAGCACAACTTGGAGGGAGCCTCGGTTGTTGCACTTGTCAGCTTGTCGTGGTCGTTTCAAGATGGCTGGCTCCACGTATCTCGGTGCCTCCACGGGTCTCCTCTTTTCAGGGACTGTGGATCGGGCGGTGAGAGGTCTGGAGGTCCAGGTCTTGTCAGTCTCTGGGCTCGGGCTCCGGCGGGAGGCGGCGGCAAAGCAGACGTTGATTCGCTGGATGGTGCTTGCGTTAGCAAGGTGGTCACTCCCTGACCACAGGGGAGATTTCCTTCAGTCTTCTGTGCAGCAGAATGTCGAAGTTCCCGTCTTCTTCTTAGTTTCAAGTTGATTCCAGGATGTCTGAAGTCTTAGGACACAGCTCCTACCTTTAAGCGGATTCTAGGGGCCGGACTACCTGCTAGGTCCCTCCCTAAGGGTGGGACCAGGAAGGGGGGTGGTTACACCCCCAATCCTTTGTCCAGCTCGCCCCAGGCCCGGGACTGGTGTGCCCCAGGACCGGTTTGAACTGGCATATGCACCGAGGCTCCTTGTGAGCCACAGGCATGTCTGGTTTCTTTTAAGCCCTACCTGACCAATACACAAAATCCTGTCTGGGGTGGTGCATGCACCTCCCCTGGCAGGAAACCCTTTGTCCACACCTCCCAAGCTGGAAGGACTCCCAGCAGCAGGAGGGCAGACTTGTGTCTGTGGTGGCAGCATCCATTTTGTGGAGCTGAGGCTATGTCTGATTTTACCCGGGTTTCAGGTACTGTACATGTCGTGTCCCTCTAGAAGGGTGGAATGCTAAGGGGTTAGTATTCCAATTCGTATGACACCTTACTCGACATGTTTTGATAAAGCCAAACCAAAGATGGCATTTAACCGCGAGGTTCATAATGCACTTAAGAGTATATGGTATGACGATATCTGGAAACAGTAGAAGGAAGTTGTTCCGACCACTGCAGACAGGCTCAGCTCATGCCAGAGCACCATCTCACATGGAACCAAGCACTCTGCCTTCAGGATTGTTAAGGCCTGCCATAGGAGTGACTTATAGGTTAACATGTGTCCCATTTAAGGTTAGGTATAGGTATACTACACCTAAGTAAGAGGTGATTACACCAACTTACCCCAGCTGAGTGATCAGCCAGTTGTGTCAAATTGTTAGGCCAAGCCTGGGGTGGCATAATACATGCTTCAGCCCCTGGCAGGCCTTGGGTACACCAATGCCCTGGGTACCTAGTGTACACTGGTACAGGGGCTGACAGGGTGATCCAACCAATTGGGTATGTACCTAGGGTACATGGAGTCCATTTTAAAGAGAGAACAGCCAGGCTGAGATCCTGAATAGCAGGACCTCAGGCCAACTAAGTCGAAAAACCAGCTAGACACTAGGCAAAAATGTGGGGGTAACCATAGTCAGATATCCACCTTCCTACAGCAGGAAAGCAGGCTGGTGGCCCGAGGGCACCTTCCATGCCCTCTTCTATATATTGGTGGTGCTTTGTAGACCACTACATGTCACTTTGGGCTCACTCCAGAGCGCTAGCCCCAACACTCAGAACTATGGGGGCTAGAAAAGAGCAGGTACCCCCCCCACTAGAGCCCGACAGCCACCAGCACATCCCAACAGCCCAGGTTCCCCGGACCGCAGAGGTGAATGCTTCATGGCCCAACTTCAACTATGGTTTTCAAAATCAAGCGTGACACCCGTCTTCACATACCTGCTTTTATCAACTCTCAACGTCGGATGTTTCTGCCGAAGCAAGACTGAGTTAAGTTACTTCTGCGAAAACGGAATACGCGATCAAGGCCAGTATCTGAGGAAGACAGGCTTCATTAGAGGGCATTTTATATTGCCCACTAACGAAAAAAAATAAAAACTATTTTTAGGAGGGTGGGGGGGCGGGGGTCATCTAAAAGCCGGAGACTTTATATGGGTAATTTCGGAGCAGGACAGGACTCAAAGAAGGTAATTGACCACTGGCCAATCACTCACCTGAGCGCCGAGGTCGATAGACAAGCCAAACCTGACAGGGCGCCGAGCATTCCATGATGATCTACTCATCCCACCTCGTGCTAAGACCTCCTGTGAGCAGGCTCGAGAGGGCAAGGGTCAGGAGAAAGGAGCCTCTCCGGCTGCTGCCTGAAGTTCGCGGCTGGGTCAGCTCAGGTCAGAGGGGCCTCTTCCTGCAGTAGAAGCAGCTCGCAGGTACCGATGGACAACCAGCCATCCGGGAGGGCACCATAGGAGGCAATGTGACCCCTCGCAGCGCCGATGCACCGTTCATGGAAGCAGGTCTGCATTCGCAGACGGCAATGGAAACTATTGTCTAGAAGGACCGACAACTGAAAAACAAGCAATGGCAAAGCCAATGTCTGGCGTTGGCTGCCAGCCTTTGAATTTGTCAATGCTTCTTTATTTGGTCATGATTTTTGCAAAAATGTATGACCTCATATTAAAAAAATGGCTCAAAAGGCAACATTTTTTGGGGGCCTCAAAGAGCACACTTAGCACAGTAATCCTTGGCACTGAAGGAACCTACTAAGAGTGCAGACGGCTTCACTCGCTGAGACATTAGCCAATCACTTCAGTGGGTCCTGTACATCCTTTATGAATGAGAACAAGGGCTTCTAAAGTGAAAGGAAATGAAAACCCAGCAGAAGGCCTGCTCACACGAAGCACAGTGGCCGAAACATCATAGGGGGCTTTGTGTAGGGGCAAGTCAACAACATGCCATTGGTGGCCTGAGTGCTATAAAACAGCAACTCGGGGCACTTGGTCCGGAAAAGCAGAACAGGTAGCACAGCAGTACCAAGTAGTGTCAATGTGCCACATTATCCAGATGTGTGGCAGCACCGAGTGACCCACCATGCCCGCTTCTAGTTAACAGAGATACAGCACCTAGCATAAGCGATCTGCAGACATTGATCTATGTAGTCACAAGTATATTTTTAAAAGGTTATCTTGTAACTAACTTACATCACAAATGCACACCCCCTACATATCCCCCCACCCCCCAATATTCAATGCATGCATTCTTCTCTTTGACTCTCCAGCCAGTGATTAATGATCTTGTCGTTCTGATTTATGACCGACCCCCGACAGATTAGAGCCCCTCCCCGCCCTGCCACTGGAAGCACTCTGCTGCCCAACTCTGGGGGCCCGGCCAAACAGCACTGGAAATATGGGCGAATTATTAAATAAACATTCATGCGTCGTGTCTCATGCCATCTTCGGCCCGCCGTCTGGTGGCCCCCTCCCACGCTGACACCCAACAGCTGGTGATTCATGGGGAGGCTGGCGAAAATGTTTCATGTCGTATATCATGCCGCCGGCGCGCTCCCTGCCCTGACGGAGATAAACTGATCGACCACAGCCGGCTGCAATGAATTTATGACAACACAAAATTGAGGAAAACAAATGGGCGCTGACCCGCTGGGGCCAGGAAGCAGGACTCCTTCCCTGGCCTGCAATCTAGTTTGGTGGCAGGAAGCAAAATTGAACATTGGCACTCTGAATTAAGATGCTGGCCTGTAACCTTTAGGGGAGGTGGGGGAGGGGGGCACGTGGGACCCTCCCCGCTCCTGGAGATGGGAGCACAGCCACGGAGACAACTTCGTTAAGGACTGTGGGAAGGATGGACTTCAGTCTGAGGCTGCCAGCTATTCATCTTGAGCCCGACTTAACTAGTGTCACTTCGGGATGATGGAATCCGCGGTCTGCCAAAGGATGACGTGGGTCACGCCAGTCCGAGAGGTGAAGGCGTTCCCAGCCGCACCCAACAGTAACACAACTTTCATTTCCACAGACTGCACAAGTTCCGTGATGTCTATATGCGGCAGTCACTATCAAAGTGCATAAGTATGGAAATGACCACCTAAGCACTGGCACTTTACGACCGCGGGCGCATCCCTCTCCACTGCTTTTGCACACCTGTGCCATTTCAGACAGGACCAGTTTTCTCACACTGCCAGGCCTGTGACCTCTAAACATAGTCCAGTGTTTCCGTCATTTACAACTGGAATGGCATTGCTTGTGGGTCCCTGGCAGAGACCAGTTGAAACAAGATATAAAGGAATGCGCCTACAGCGCTTACCAGTGGTAAAGAAGGATTCCAGACTTTCCATTCAACACTTTAATTGGGCGGTTTACAAACAATTGGTAGGAATTATATGAAAATATTTTTGAAAGACTAAAATAATTACTCTTTTTGTCAAGCAAGTTTTTCAGGACCTAATAAGCAGTGCCAGAATAATTCAAACTAAGTGAATTTAGAATAGGTTCACGTTTTAAAACATGGAGAGACACTGCAAAGATGAAAGCTAGAGTTGGTCTCACAAGGAGGCACACATCCGATCGTTAGATACTGCAACAACGGTCCGGTGGGACTCCTTTCTCACAATAGCGCTCGCATATTTCCAAGGTAAACAGTTACATTCCATCATTCCTAAATGATAGAATGATGCCGAACTAGAGTGCAGGGCACGTTCCTCTGTTCCCACAAGTAATGTATTTGATTTGTAGGGACACGGTGCAGTATACATTGCTGTGTAATAACTGTGCAGAAGACAGTGTTCCAACGGTGAACATGCATTCAAACATACATAAGAGTCACAGTACAAAGTCCAAGATTGCAAGATAATTTGGAACAAATGGAATCGGCGACACTAACAGTGCCTAACATATCTCCTCTTGAAACCAATCCTAAAACAAAGGGTGGGGGTGTCGAAGTTTCGACCCATGTCAAATTGTCAGTCTTCACCAGGAACGCGGTCATCTAATGGCCCACTCGGTGTGTGAGCACAGGGGCACCCACAGTAGCCACCACCAAAATATTCCAAACTATAGAGGATGGGTACTCGCATAGCCTTTGCCCATTCCACACTCTCACGTCTGAGTCCATGAATTCACCACTTGCCACAGAGTGTGCCACCATGTCTTGTCCACACTACCGCCAACACGGAGTTCAATGACGGCGGCAGCGTGGACAGGACACACACTTTGGCAAGTGGCGCATTAGTCAGAGGACCGAGAATATAGGACAGGTATTCTTGGAAGGGAGTCCCAGGGGACAATTGTTGCTTTCTAGTATGGCTACCTTGGTCCTCGTGGGCATATATGGCCGTCCTTCATTGGTTTACATGCTAAACAATGCAGACAGCTGGTAAGGGGAACCACCAAGCTATCCTAAGACAAGTCTGAGATGGCTACACTTACCCGCCAATGGGTCCCTAACAGTTTTGTTTACAGAAGTACACTACAGAAGTGAAATTAGCCCGTTTGATTCAAAAGCTTCCACCTGGTTAAAAACTGAAAAGATGAAGCGGAGAATGCCTTGTGCTGCTGATGGCCCTTTTCCCCCGCTTGCTGATGATCCTAGCAGTGACCCAGCAGAGAATGGGTTTTCATTTTAGACGTGGGGAAGGTGAAGCAGCCTGGTGATGTTGGCAGGGCGCAAAGAAGAAACTTCAAGACGTTAGAGCAGACTGCAAGTGAATGTAGCTTATTCGTATTGTCTCAATGGTGCTGAGGGATCCCAAACAAACCAGGACAGTGGTGACTGTGAGCACGAAGGCTCATACGAGCACATGGATACCAGTAGCCTGGTCGTACTGGGCACTGTACAGAAAACCCTTTTCTTGTCACATGCACAAGCCAAGCCTGAAACTCATGGGGCGGTTGATGGGGCATATGAAAGTTCCACAAGGATAAGTTACTTACCTGTAATCCAAGTTCTCTTCCAGGGGTATACTCATTAAAGTCATAAGCAGTGAATTATCCCCGCCCACGATCCCGGAGTGAGTATGTATGTATGATATATATATATAAATGTATATATACACACACACACATACATGAACATACATATACAGGTGTATGTCCAGACCATAAAGTATATAATACTTCCAAACCCATACACCTACATATGTATGCCTACCTACATATATGTAAACATGCAGCCCAACAATCCAAAACTAGGGCAAACAGACATTACATTAGTTTTACATGTCTGAAAATAAGCCTCTCAAAACTCGTTGTAATAGAGACCATACACTGTAGTGGTTTAATACCTTAATCCTTTATTTTCCAGAAAAAGGATGAACATTTAATTGTAGGCAGTTTGACCCATAGGCTGCATAAGAATATTTGTCCTGGTACAGAAAAGAGAACTTGCACCTGCCTTTAAGGCTTCCCAGATTCTAAACACTTTGCCTTTAAGACCTCCAGGGAACACTCTGCTTCCAGCATGCCCCACAGGTGACAGGTCAGTTCTTTTTGTAACGGCGAACTAAACCACTTTAAACCATGTACTAACATTGCTCGTCCGCGGAGGAGGGAGGGGTGCTTATGACTTTGATGAGTATACCCCTGGAAGAGAACTAGGATTACAGGTAAGCAACTTATCCTTCTTTTCCAGGGGATACTCATCAATAGTCATAAGCAGTGAATAGAATAGGCAAGCCCATACCCCACACTTCTCGGACGAGCAATCCAGCACTAGGAATAAAAAAACAATGATACAGTTTAAACAGACAATCACCCAAACAGATTCCTCAGGGATGCACATCCAACTTGAGCATCTGCCCGAGCATCTAAATCTAAGCAGTAATGGCGCGAAAAGGTATGAACAGACCACCATGTAACTGCTTTGCAGATTTCTGCAATGGGATTGTTCCTGAGGAGGGCCGTAGTAGAAGCCTTTCCTCTGGTTGAATGTGCGTTAGGCCTTCCCTGAAGAGACTTATTAGCCAACTGATCAGCCAAAGAAATGCAGGAAACTATCCACCTTGAAATTGACCTTTTAGAAGCTGCTAAACCTGTATTAACAAAACCATAGTTGACAAACAATCGGTCCGTCCGTCCTTATTCCTTTGGTCTTGTCCAGATAAAACTTCAACACTCTTTTAAGGTCTAAAGAGTGTAGGGCCCTTTCAGGAGGAGTAGAAGGATTAGAGAAAAACATAGGTAAGGTGATCCCCTGATTAATTTGGAAATCTGAGACCACTTTCAGCAGAAAACTAGGATGAGTTCTGAGAACTACCCTATTTGAATGAAAAACAGTGTAGGGTTCCTTACAACACAAAGCTTGTAACTCGCTGACTCTACGAGCTGATGTAATAGCTACCAAAAAAGCCACTTTCCAGGACAAGTGCTGCAGGGAGGACGTGTGTATTGGTTCAAAAGGTGCGCCCATCAGTTTGGTAAGGACCACGTTGAGCTCCCACGGAGGAGAAGGGGCTCGTACTGGAGGATACACCTTTTTCAACCCTTGTAGAAAATCCTTCACCACTGGCATCTGGAAAAAAGAACCCTGCGTGGGTGACTTCCTATATGCCATAATTGCTGCTAAGTGTACCTTAATAGATGTGAACTGCAGGCCCGACTTAGCCAGGTGTAAAAGATACGGCAAAATGACCTGTTCTTGTCCTCTAACCGGGTCATGACCATTATTCAAGCACCATATGTAAAAACGCTTCCATTTGAAAGCATAGGAAGCCCTGGTGGAAGGTCTAACAGCTTCCTTAAGGATGTTCATACAGTCCGCTGGCAAGTCTAAGTGTCCATACTGCAAGACTTCAGGAGCCATGCTGTCAGACTGAGTGAAGAGAGGTTGGGGTGAAACTCTCCCCTGACTCTTGGACAGCAGATCCGGATGGTAAGGCAATCTCCGGTGTGTAACCACGGAGAGTTATAGAAGTTCCGGGTACCACCACTGGCGCGGCCACTCCGGAGCGATCAGAATCATCCTGGAGTTGGTCTTGTAGAACTTGGTGATCACTGCTGGAATGAGAGGCAGTGGAGGAAAAGCGTAGAGTAAGCTCTGAGACCATTTTATCAACAGAGCATTCCCGCTTGAGCCTGGTTGGTGAAACCTGGATGCGTAGACCGGGCATTTGGCGTTTGTTGCGTCTGCGAACAAGTCTATGTCCGGTACTCCCCATCTTCGAAAGATATCCTGAGCCACCTCGGAGTTTCGCACCCCATCGTGCGCTTCAGTGAACTCTCAGCTGAGGAAGTCCGCTTGAACTTTTAGAACGCCTGGCACATGGACTGCCGTGATGGTGAGGTGTGGTGCCAGTAGCCACTTCCAAATGGTTTGTGCCTCCTGGGGCAGAGTTCTGGACCTGGTGCCTCCCTGCTTGTTCAGATAAAACATTGTCGTGGTGTTGTCTGTCTGAATCAAGAGGGAGCTGGACTGAAGGGATGGAAAGAAGGACTTGAGGGCTAACTGGACGACCCTCAACTCCAGCAAGCTGATATGATATCCCCGGTGATCCAAATGAGCACCCTAACCTTGTAGTGAGGAGTCTAACTATGGTCGGAGTCTCTTGATGGAAGGGAACACCTTTCATTAGATGTGACCGCTTTGTCCACCACATGATGGAGTCCCTGGCAGACTGTGGGAGAGTAATCTGATGCTCCCAACTGCCCGACGCTTGCACCCACTGGTCTTCCAGAGCCTGCTGCAGGGGACGCATGTGCAATCTGGCATTGGGGACGATGAATATGCAGGAAGCCATGGATCCCAGGAGAGAGGACACTTGTCTGACCGTCGGGTGGTGTGACTGCAGAAGATCTCGGCATTTCATCCTTATCGATGAAAATCTCTCCGGCGAAGGGCACACGCTTGCCTCCACGGTGTCCAGCGATGACCCTAGGTAGGGAATTTTTGGGGTCGGATTGAGAATCGATTTTTTGAAATGTACTTGTAGATCCAACTTGTGTAGTAATTGGAGACTGTCGGAGAGATTCGTCTGGAGTAGAGATGGAGTGGAACTCTTCAGGAGCCAGTCGTCTAGGTACGGATAAATGAATATTTTCCGCCTGCGGAGAAAAGCCGCCACCACTGCCATGCACTTTGAAAATGTCCGTGGGGCTGACTTGAGACCGAATGGTAGGACTCAGAACTGAAAATGGCGTAGAGCAATTTGAAAACGGAAACATTTCCGATGTTTCCTGGACACCGGAATGTGGAAATGGGCGTCTTGCAGATCTATGGAGCACATCCAGTCCACTTGGTGTAAATGTGGGAAGATCTGGTGCAGGGCAAGCATCCAAAACTTTTATTTTCGGATATATTTGTTCAAGATGTGTAGGTCCAGAATTGGTCTGTACTCCACTGACGGACCTCTTTTTTCGACCAGGAAATAGAGAGTATATCCCCTGGCGCCTCTGATGAACAGGAATGTATTCTATGGCTTTTTTCTGCAGAAGACTGTTTACTTCCTCGTGTAGAACGTGATGACACAAGCAGAGTCCTCCGCTCGGAGGAACCGAAGGTGGTGAGGCCTTGAACCGTAGCAAATATCCATTCTTGACAATATTCAACACCCATTTGTCGTCGGTTATATGTCTCCACTCCTCCATATGTCATGCGATACTTCTTCCTACCCGAGTGGCCAACATGTTTAGAGGAAGCACTCTCTCCTTGCTTCAATGGCTGCTTTGAGGTAGAGGTCTGCTGCTTATTGTTCCCTCTTCCTCTACCTGGTCTCCGTTGCTGAAAGTGAGACCTCTGCTGCTGCTGGGGACCCTGAGACGACCACTGAGAGGTTTGACCCCTCTGTTGGAATGGGCGTGCATCGTAGGAGCGAAAAAGTCTGCAAAATTAGTTCCGTTTCTCAAGCCCCACAGCTTTCACCGTGTCCAATTCTGCTTTCATCTTTGCCATTTCGTTGTCTGCATGCGGCCCAAAGAGAGAAGACCCATTGAAAGGCAGATTGGTGATCTTCCGTTGAACCCCGGTGATAGAAGGTGGTTCCGACACTATGGGCCGCCCGGATTTTTCGCTTTTTGAGCACCTAATTGTTGAGCTTTTACTGTGAGGGAGCCTCATAAGTTGGGACTCACCCACAGTGAACTCAGGATGTAAGAGACTGCATGGGGATTTTACTGGTGTTCCCCTGGCCTGACCAGGCCACTGTGCAGCAGCTGGAGTAAGGGACACCGGGCTGGTATCATGCAGACACATGTGTACACGCGTGTGCACACGTGTACGGGCTGCGCAGGGGAGATTCCTAGCGTGCGCAGTCCAGGAGCAGCTACAAAGTGAATGGTGTGGCAGGACTTATGCAGTATTGGGTGGTGACGTGGAATAGGCTTTATGCCCTGGAAAGAAACATGCCAGGGAAAGTCAGTGTGTTTTACTGTGTTTTCACTTCATTAGTCCCCTATGGGTATGTGGGGCCCATGGCTAAATTAACTTCCATTAGGCCTACAGATTCCAGACACACACTTAAGTCCAATGTAGCGAATGTGAAAATAAGTATTCTGCAGAGTCCAAAGTCATATTTGTACTGCTTTTGGGTCATCCAGAACTGTCATATTTCTCTGAGCCACCCAGGACCGGACCCAGGCTAAGGGCTGACCTCAGCTGGATGGATTGATAACCTTTCTTCCACAAGCTAGGGCCTCCTCTCCACGAAGAGAAGATGGGAGGGGCTACAGGTTCATCAATTAGCAGCTGTCACTTGGTGCCAGGCACCAGGCTGCACCTAGGAGGGAAGGTAGCGTGGGCGAAAGGGGCTTCAGAGACAGGTGGCCAGAAACCCTGGACGACGCCATTTTGAACAAGCTCAGAGGCTGGACAAGGAGGGAGCAGGTGTAGGGATGTGATGTGTCGCTGTTTGATAGGACCAGCAGAGACTTCCTGCCAGCCCCCTACTCAACTTTTAAAAAGTGCTTGCACAGGAAGAGAAGGTCTCTCTGGGGTGTGGTCTGCTGAGGGCGAAGGTGCTGGAGCCTAGCGCAATGGGCAGTTGGAAGGAGAGACCCCCTGACTGCCCCCAGGACCCTATCAGCACCAGAAGAAGAGCCCAGGACTGGTGCACAGAAGCAGGGGCCTCTGCGCAGGGAGAAGTGAGGCCCAGAAGGAGAGCCTGGCGAAAGGCTGGCGCAGGGAGCCAGTGAAGACAGCACCCTGCTGAATCAGAGACCCTGAGGGCGGAGGAGAGTGTTCCCAGTGGCTGGGGCTGGTAAAGAGGAGCATGAAGCGCTCCATAATTCCTCGCCAGGCATTTGGAAATCTGCCGTTTTGGTGCTTTGTGGCCCCCAGAGGAGGGGGTCACCCTCACTTGTGAAAAGGTGCTGGGGGAGCTGCAGGAGCACCGCAGTCTCCCCCAGCATAAAGAAGAACAGTCCACCCCTAAGTTTCACGGGGCATCCGAAAGAATAACCCCTCAAGGGCTCAGCCAGCCTTTAACACCTTTTAGGATGGAACTTATGTTCTACAGCTGAGGGTGTACTATGTAGTGCATCATGGAGTGAAGGGCTGAGTTGGGGATGTCTGGAGAAGGGCATCCCCTGGAGGTGAAGTGGTGTAATTGCACTGAAATGCATTTACTATTGGTTATTTCTTTTTAGGTGGACTGAAAGTCACATGTGTAAAGTGAAGTACCTGTGTAAGGTGATGTTAAGCTAAATGGAGTTATGTTGCTGGACCTTCCTGCCAGGGGGTCTGGCTGTATTTACGTAATCCCATGCTTTTACCTGTGATTCCTTTTAAAGTGAAGAGGCGCACTGCAGGAGAAGTGTAGTTGCCAGGAGTACTTCTTTTGAAGGGACTGTAAGTCACATGTGTAAGGAGATGTCATAAGCCAAGTGGGGCTATGTTGCCAGACAGTCCTGCTAGGGTGTCTGGCTGTATATGCGCAATCCTGTGATTTCATCTGTGATGCCCTTAGGGGCTGTATTTGCAATGCATTCAAATGATCAACCAAGGTGATGAGTACTGTCATTCTAAAGTGTGCGTTAACATGGATTCTTGCTGCTGCGCTTAGGTGAAGACCCCAGACTGCTAGCCCTTAAGACATAGAGGTGCATACTTTATGGTCAGCAGGAGATGCTCAGTCAGGGTCATGTGTCACCAAGGCAGGTTTACCCCTTTTTAAATGCTTGTTGAGGTAATGGGGTGGGTCGCCACTGGGATGGTGCCAGTGCGCAGGGCCCTCGCTCCAGGTTATGTTCAACTAACTGCATTGGGGGCAAGTTGATGTGCATACACGGGAGTGGTGGTACTAGACCCCACCCCCCCTGCGGGAGGGGTGGAGATGTTATGCAATGTCACAAAGTAATTCCAACAGCTTATGTATATTTGTAAATTAGTGCATAGTTTTGAGTGGAGTGTGTGTGTTTAATAAATGTACTCTTAATTTTATAAAGCAAAGTACAGACTGGACAATCAATTATTGAGTGTTATTTTTGTGCACCTGCAAATGGCGATTACTAGCCCACACCACCTCCCTTGAGTAAGCCTCAGACTGCTCTGCAACGCTACCCCCTGAGAGTCAGGCACTACAATTGGGTGTTTGGTTCCCAGTAAAGGACAAATGTAGTCATGTTATTTGTGCAGGCCTCACAGATGCTGCCTCGTTTTCCAACAGAGGTTTGGTCCTTTACTCCGCAGTTGCGGGTATCTTCACCCTTTGATACAGACGGACTTAAGATTGCGTCCAGATCTGATATCCTTTTTGATTATATCACTTTACCACAGCAGCAGCATCAACCTTTAGGTCCAGACGAAAGCTTGGTCCAAATATGGACTTTTTAGGCTGAAACATGTTGACCACCATCCACCACACCAAAGCGGTTTAAATCCATACCGCAGGTGCACTGCTCTTTCAATCCTGACAGTAGGCATAGCTGAATTAAAAGTTTTGTTCCATGCTCGTTAGTTTTAGACTTCACACTTTTTCACAATTAGTTCTTTTTTTCACATTTATTTGCGCTGCGACCTCACTCACACATTTGGCTTATCATATGTGGGTTTAGAATACCCTTTTACATCCTAAAAAAAACATCCCAGAGCTCCTCACTCTCAGTGAAGGGGTTGTAGCCCTCAAAGGAACTAGTTGTTTCCTTTGGGAGGAGAATCCCTATGATGAAGCATGTCACTTCTGGTGAGTGAGGGATATCGTCCTGTTAAGGGATCTGCCCATGGATACTTCTGTGAGCACTAGTTAAGGGATCTTGGACTACCCAACACATCCTTCAATTAATATGGGGAAGTGCTATCAGGTTACAATTTATTAATCATTCATTTTTTGCACGTTTGGACCCTAGGATTTCTGTATGTTTGGTAGTACCCGTGGGCAGCCAGATCAGCCAAATCAGCAGAAGCGCTAATTACCTGATTCGCCACTAGACCTCCCTCTTCCAGTGTATCTCGAAAGTCCTGCTGATCTTCTTCTGGTAGTTTGTCCGCAAAGCAGCTCAGAGAATCCCACAAGGATCTATCATACCTCCCCAGCGGAGCGGAGGCACTGATGACCTTCAAAAAAGATGCAGACGCGTTGCACATCCTTCTACCTATAGAGTCCACCAATTTGCTATCCGTATCCGAGGGTGCCGAGGAGGACGACATAGATGAGTGCGTCTTCCTAGCTGCCGCCACAATGATGGAATCCAGAGGAGAATCAGATCGAAGAAATAATGGATCTTGGTCAGGAGCCTTGTATTTCTTCGCTGTCCGTGAGGGAACAGAGCCCACTGTTGCTGGTGTCAAGAAAGTCTGTGTAGCCAGTTCGATAAGGCCAGGGGCAAGAGGAAGCAAAGGCTGGACTGAAGAGCGGTGATGGAGCGTCTCAAAAATTACTGAGCAGGTAACAACAGGAACAGACAGTGATGTTCAACTTCTTCGCTCCTCTACACAGAACCTCATTGAACGTGCTGAGATCATCAATTGGCGACACTTTGAAAGGAGGTGTAGTCGTAAATGTTGGAGAATAATCTCTGAGCGAAGACCTGGCGGAAGAAGACCAGGTGGGAGACCTCTGTCGCCTTTTCTCCGGAGAAGAATGATAAGAGTGAGAACTGTCCCTTGATCGAACATGGCGGGTATGTAGAGAGCGCAATGTGTGCGGACTCCTTCTGGAAGAAACCACAGACTGATCTTGATCTTCGTGGTGTTCTTCTTGGAGCCTCATTATGGGGTGGAGAATCCCATGACAGACGTGAAGGAATAGGTATGGGAAAAATCCGACTACGGGCTACTGAGAGCCTTACACTTCCTACGTCGTGCCTCCTCACTAACCACCGGAGAGCCCTCCGGGGAGACTTGGACAATATTAAGTCCTGGAGACGATCCAGACCTTGAGGGCGATCGAGATGCAGCTCTAACCTCCTCCGAGGCTTCGACGTCGACCCGTGCTTCTCTCTCGACGCCAACCTGTGCTTCTCTCTCGACGTGGGGGGACGCCTGGAAGGAGTTAGGGACCTTGCAGTCCTCAACGGCGACTTCGCCCTCCTCAAAGAGGACCTCGACAGTCTATGATGTCGTGGTGACTTCGACGGCGAGCGCTCTCGCCTCACCGACAGACTTCAATGCCCACGTCGTCGACTGACCTCGAGACTCCTTAGCCGACAGCAAACTTCTCGACCTCGACCTACAAGGAGGCGATGGAGAGTGCCTCGACGTCGATGGATGTTTAGACGTCGATCGACCCACATCTTGAACAACCTCGAGCCCGAGGCAGTATGCTTCGACGTAGAGGCCTTTCGACGACGGAGACTCACACCGTCTCGACGTCGGAGACTGGGTAGGCCGCTTCTTCGACGGCTGTAACGACGTCGACGGGAATCACTCAGGAATCTGCCTTTTCCTCGATGTTGCAGAGGCAGAATGATGCTGGCGTGGATGTTCCTGATGAGAGGAGGGCTCTTGACACGCAATGCCACTTTCCAACCGGACTGTTCCTCTCTCCAGAACAGCTTGAAGGCGAATCCTTTCACTGTCGCAAAGAGTCCTTGCAGAAAACTTCTGACAGTGATAACAAGAGTCTATCTTGTGACTGGAAGGAAGACAGGCGATACATACAGAGTGTGGATAAGAGATGGCCATCTTCTTTCCACAGGCTGGACATTTGCGGAAAAGAGCCGGCATTCTGGCAGGAAAATATAAAGATGTTCTATCAAAAAATGATAAACCTCTGCCAGCACAGGAACCGCAAAAAAACACCAAGAGGAAAAACAATTCCTGACAGAAAAGTCAGTAAACTGTCGAGCTCAAGCTCCAGGATCCTCACAGAAGGAGCCGGAAAGAAGAACTGACCTGTCACCTGTGGGGCACGCTGGGAGCAGAGTGTTCCCTGTAGGTCTTAAAGGAAAAGTGTTTAGAATCTTGGAAGCCTTAAAGGCAGGTGGCAGTTCTCTTTTCTGTACCAGGACAGTTATTCTTATGCAGCCTGTGGACCAAACTGTCTACAATTACATGTTCATCCTTTTTCTGGAAAATAAAGGATTCCGGAATGAAACCATTACAGTGTATGGTCTCTATTACAAGGAGTTTTGAGAGGCTTACTTTCATACATGTAAAACTGATGTGTTTTTGGCTGTTTGCCCTGGTTTTGGATTGTTGTTGGGGCTGCATGTTTACATGTAGGTAGGCATACATATGTAGGTGTATGGGTTTGGAAGGGGGGTGTGTGTGTACATATATATTAATATCTCTATATATATAGATCTGTATATATATATCTGTATGCTCCGGGATCCCGCACATGGGCGGGGATAATTCACTGCTTATGACTATTGATGAGTATCCCCTGGAAGAGAACGATGCTTAGGGTCAAGAGTTGCTTCAATCTTATTGGAATGAAACACTGAAGAGGAAAATGGGCAAAAGGTCTGGTCAGCCTGGAAGCCTGAGGCAACTAGATTAGGAAGCAAGGATGGGTAAACACATGAACCCAACTTGACTCTTTCTATACATGGTTCAGGAGGTAAGCAGCCTGCAGTTAACCAAGTCACACACTTGAAGTAATGGCCACAGTGGAGGGGCGCTTCCTGTCAAAGGCGTAAAGGACATGCTGACAAGGATTCAAGTGGGGCTTTGTTATCCATCATTGTTAAACAACTTCCAAACCACAGACAATTAGCATCTGCAAAGGACGCATTAAATAACACAAGAACTTTTTATATGGCTAGGCTTGAAAGGGGAATATTCTATGGATCACGCCTGCCAACCCTAGCTGGCAACACATACCTAGCATGTACACGTGGGATATGTGTTCCAATCAAACAAGTGCTTTGCAGTTTTACCCTGGAAATCATTAAGTGAACGCGGATCCTTCAGCTCCAGAACATTGGAATCTTCCCACCAGAGAGCTGATCTCTAAAGACACTTGTAGGACTTGTAGCCAACAAGACATCATTCTGAAAATCTCAATCCCAAGAGGCACAGCCTGCTCCATGAAACCACAGCAACAAGTGATCAGCTACAATGGAACCTCGTCCTCAGAGGCAGAATAATACAGTCAGTAGCATGGGCGTGAGCGAGGCAGGCTATTGAAATGCAGGATATGGATGACGCTAACTCCCAGGACTCGCTCAACTGGGCTGATCCAAGCTCAATGGAAGCAGGGCAGAAGACCACAGCGCTCAAAGTATATTGTACACAGGCCATGCAGACAGCTGCACTATCAAGCCAAACCTCCCCACTGCCAATGCATGGTTAAGTGTAGGCAAAGCCACGGCAGCGACCACATGTGAGCAGCCATCTTGGAGTTATAGAAAACAATGTTACCAGACTGTCTCCCTCGGTGATGATCTTTACCAATGCTTACGACACAAGCACTAGAAAAGCCAATAGGGGCAATGGGAAATAACATCTTAGAGGTGGAGGATAGAGACACAGGAGAAGGTGGTACAGAGGTGGAGAATAGGGATGTGGCGCGAGAGAAATGGCTAGCATTAGCAGTGCTCGATGTTGGTCGGGGAAGACGATAGATGGGGATGGGGGGAGCAATAAGGAGGGAATGAGAGGAGGGAAATAAAAGATTGACTGAGGAGAGCGAAGGGGAGGGAGCGAGAGAGGTGGGAAGGAGCAGGACATAAACTCATTGAATACTAAATTCAAACTGCATGACAAACATGGAAAAAAATTGTCCTCCCAATGTCAGCCGTAGGATACACTCAACCAATCAAAAAATAGGGCAAAAACTAAGTGTTCTGGGGATGTGACAAACACAATAATAGGCAGAAAGGTAGCCGCTCCACTAAGTAGAACCAAATGCTGGAGCTGCCTGATAAAGGCGAACTTTGTTTTTTTTCCTTTCCCAGGAGAGTTTTTTTATTTATTTAGAATGAAATAAATCAGGAGTGGGGCCTGAATGAAGTTCTTCACCCGAGCCCCATAGAAGCTCTGACAAGTCTGGATGGAACCAAGTGTGGCAGGCAACGATCAGCACTTTCAAGAAGGGAATGAAATTGTACATTGGGATTTAGGAGGCGGCAGTTACTATAGTCCAAGGTGCCTATGAAGGGGGATATGACCAGGGTCCTGGGAAGAAGGGATTGTGAAGTGATGGAGTCCAAATTGACAGCTTCCAAAACGAATCACATAGAACATATACACATACACACACACACACACACACATATATATATATATATATATATATATTTATATTTGTGTAACAAAACATTTTCCTAAAGTTTTGAATTCACAAAGCTTTGGTCATGAAACATTGTCCTCTCCAGAGACGAATAAAGGAAACAGAAAGAAAACAAACATATGGAGAAGGTGGAAGGTAAAGCAGAGGAGGCAGCCAGTGAGGAGACGCAAGCCACGGAACGCATGCAGTAAGCTGCCAGAATGGGTGGATACAGAGAGGCTGAGGCGAGGAGAGCCGTGACATTTGCTAGGTGTGTGGAGGGGCTGGGAGGGATGCACAGGTCTCTGCCAGGTGGGGAATGCTGTCCACATGAGCTGCTGCAGCAACCCACACCTGCAGTGCCACGCTGATCTTCATGTTAACACAGCGTGAAGGTACAAGACTGCAGAATGTTTGCATTGTTTAGGTTTCTTTCTAATACTGGACTCAAATAAGCAGCAAAGTGGAGAACTTCATTTTGGAAAACATTGTTGCTGCTTTGGTATGGACACCCTCCCACTCAAAGGACCACCATCGCCGGACCCCGAGACCGCTCCTTGGACGTCGCCGGCCCCCTCAATGTAGGGACGGACATGTTTGGGCTAACATGCTGGCTTTGGGCCGGACTTTAGCTTTCTATTAATATTGTTTCTTTTATTTTGCGCATTTGATACTCTGTCAACATCGGTCCACAGAACAGCAGAACGCTTCACCCAGAACAGATGTGCGACCGCTGGAGCATCTCAACATGCGGCGTTGCGTGGGCCGTTGTGCTGTGTCCATCTGAGACCAGATCACAGAACGAGGATGTGTGGAGGGGCAAAGAGGGAGTAACTGAGACAGACACTGTACTGCTGATGCTTTCATATTTAAGTTACACGTTTACAATCCGAAACTTAGGGAGACCACGTTATTTGCCCAGAATCGCAGGCTGTTCCAGTCATGTTCCATGGGACCCGAGCTCAATAGATTTATTTAAAATGCTGCCCGTACGACCTTTCGAGGGTCCCTCGCAGTTCTTCAGGGGGCTCCTAAACAGCATCGCTATTCAGCGCATGCTCCGTGAAGCTAAATGCTCCCTCTGCACTCCGGGACCCCGGAAACGACCCTCTATTGGCATTTCTGTGTGCTTACAGGGTCTCCGAGCTCAGGAGAAACCATATACAGCACTGCCGAAAGCAACCAAGTCCAAAAACAACCCTACCGGCAGAAACTCCCTCACATCTCCTTCCTTCAGTGGCTGCAGCATAAACTCGCGGGCGAAAAGTCCGCTTTGCTTTGGGGGTCGAGTGGTAGGGGGATGATGTGAAAACTCATCCTGTGTGGGTTGCCCCCACACCCCAACACGTGTCACATCGTCGCACCCTTCAGAGCTGATATCACACCTGTAGTGGCTTCTCTGGCTCACACAAATTACACCTGCCAAGGCTGTCAGCCCAATTCATTTTTTTGACCAAGAAAAAAGAGGGGAGGGGTGCGGGGGCAGCGCGTGAGAAGGATGCAGTCCTCAAAATGCAGTGATGAATAAACACAATTGCTGTGAGCCGTCACCCACAGCTGACAAAGGTGATAAACCGCGGCGCTTCGGAACACTTTCCTGCAAATGCTAATAAGCGCCTACATGTCGTTTAACACGCCAATCAATAATGGCAGGATCTAAAAGCAGAAATTAGAGATATGAAAAATGAAGGCAGGCCATTTCCGACTCAGAACTTCAGAGGCGCGCGCGGCCGAAAACAAGAAAAATGAAACCAATTTAGCTCCAGATTAAGAAACAGAAAACTCAAGATGAATCAATTTAGCCTGCACACTAGGTCACCATACATCACGGCTCTGGGCTGGATTGGGAACCTGCCAGCCGGTGCAAATTCAGTCCTCGGAGCCACCCCATCCCGCTCAATGCTCATGAGGCATGATGATAACAAACACTGCATTTATCAGATGCACACAGACTCGAGGCTACACATCGCAGCGCTCGGCGAGCCTGGCGAGGAACTGGGGCAAAAGCAAGCAGGCCACAGGCAGACCTGCAGCGCCCTCAGAGATCCTGGGGACAGGGGCATCAGAACCACTGAAGGCTCCATGAGCCTCTCCCTTCGTCTTCGTCTCGTCTGCTAAAATTAAGAGCCCTCGAATCTAACCTCCCAAAAATATTCCAGGGTTTCAAGGGGGTTTTCAGAGATCTAAGGGGGCACGGAAGAATCGGACCCATTCAAAAGTCCACGAGCAACCCTCATCTTAGTCTTGCGAACAAGCCCCAGGCTTGCAACAATCGCACCTAGAGGATCTCTGCGTCCGCCCAAAGTAAGAGTCTTCAATTCCAAACTTAAACTATCCCAGGGTCTAAAGTTTTTTCCCCCAGCGATCTGAAGGCAGGAGGAGGCATCAGACCCATTCAAGACTTCACCTACACTGGTCTGTGAAGCATCAGGAGCATTTACGATACTCTTAGTGCGTTTACCCTAAAGGCAGCCAAAGTTCTCTAAGCTCTCCAAAAGTAAGAGCCCTCAAATCTAAACTCCAGCAAATATTCTAGGGTTAAAGGGGGTGTTCAGAGATTGGATGGGCCAAGAAGGCATCAGAACCATTCAAGACTCCGTGAACAACCCTTAGTCTCGCCGACAAGCTCTAGCCTGCCAACATTCACAGCTAGAGGACCTCGGCGGATGCCAAAAGTAAGAGCCCTCAATTCCAACCTCCAACAAATATTTCAGGGTCTAAGGGGGTGTTCAGATATCTGAAGGAACAAGAAGGCATCAGGACCATTCAAGACTTCATGTACACTCTTCTGTCGCTGCGAAGCATCAGCTTGCCAACACTTATGATACTCGTCACGTGTTTACCCTAAAGACAGCTAGAGCACACTCTGCCTGCCAACAATAAGAGCCCTCAATTCCAACCTTTAACTAATATTCCAGGGTCTCAACGAGATTTTCAGATACCCGAGGGGAAAAGGAGGCACCAGAACTATTGGAGACTCCATGAGCGCCCCTTCATTTTAGTTTTGCAGACAAGCTCCAGCCTGAAATCATTCATAGCTATAAGATCTCTGCATCCGCCAAACCCAAGAGCCTTCAATTCCAAATACTCCAAGGTCTCTCAAGGGGGTTGAAGTGGCATGTGTATTTGAGTATTGCACTTAATTGCTATGCAGCTCGCGCTAAACAAGTCACAACAGTCGGCAATGTAATACCTGTGGGTGGGCAGGAATGTGCAATACAGAATGTGACACCCTACATCGCCCTATCTCCCTCCCCCCCACCCCACCGGCCACCATCCTCCCTAGTCTGGTCTCCACTCACTTTTCAATGTCGCTGTTTTTGCAAGTCTTCGGCAGCGGCTCCAGTTTACTGCTCTCACCGTTACTCGTGGAGGGCATTTCTATAAGGCAAAGAGATTTCACACATTATGATCTTTGACCACACAATGCCTACAACTGATGAAGAGCTAGGGCACATGAGATATCCACATTCAGGTCTACATTAAGCTCAAGAGTGTCTGATGCACGCAGCCAGAAGCCAGTGTCCTTAATGCTGCTCGTCAACACAGCGGTTTGGGGCGAGTGTAGTGTATGAGGGTATCAGACTCTCGATGGCTGACGCCAACACCGGTCAAGGATTCTTAGCCAAGTGCATATTAACACAAGGGGAGATTGGGTGCAGATTTACACAGCACACTAACGCAAGACAACGCCTAAAGACCATGCTAAATCATTTCTGGGCACTGCCCGTATACTAAAGATTTTGCATCTTTTGTGCGTGAATATTGCAGCCTCAGTAGTACACTATGTTACAGACTCTGTCCAATCAATGCCAGCCTTTCAGAAGCACCAGCTGTGAGACAAACTGGTGATTCTAAAAACCGATCAGTGGATCCTAACATTACAGGCCTTTTACAAATGGTGTGCCCTGGTGAATGAGACATAGATTAAAGGCCAAAGGGAAGCCCAACGAACCCTGTGCAATCAGGAAGTTTCATGCAATACAACTGACAAGTAGTTAGGCAGGAAGAAAGTCTCTACATGAATGTGCAACACCAGGAAGGTGGAAGGTGTTGGCCCAGGGTGAACGGTGCCACAGTCCAAAAGTTTCAAAGTCAGTGCAGTCTCATATGCAAATTGTAGATCAACATATCCCACCGTCTCTCCCAAGGGGCTACTCTGTTCCCGATGCACAGAAGAACCTGCGCTGCCCATCCACACATCCACATTCACACAACTCAAGCAGCAAAAGCAGAACCCTCAGTAAGACAACACAGGTTTCAACTCACCGTCGCTGGCCCATTTTGAAAATTCTGGGGTTATTCGGGTGCTGGGCGTTCCACCGCTAGAAGGGGAACAAAAAAGTCATCCAATTAACATCTGTACTTAGAGCAGTCTTCAGCCATAACACCTGCTAAACAGAAGCATGCCACATGCGGTGGAACATTTTAAAACTCGCAAGATACTGCCCCCTCCCCCGCAAAACTGCAGCCAAACAAGGACAGCCTTTCTACCACCCAGAACGTTGTCACAGTGCCATTAAACTCTGGAGCACGTCTCCAAAAGAGTTAGCTGAAGATCACATTGGTAGTGGAGACGAGTGTTGACTCTACACGTTCATGTGCAAAACCATCTGTTTTGCTTCGGCTGTTCCAGTAATTGTTGGGCAGCACAGTTACAAACAATCTTTGAGACCAACAGGTAAAACTCAATTTCCTTCTCTCGCACACGTTGCCTCCTCGTTGGCTGCATCTAAGGGATTTGGCATCAGCGAATTAAGCCTATCAGATTATATGCTTTGGCAGAGAGGCTACCACAGCTGTGAAGTGAAACTACTGCAATCTGTGAAGAAGTAAATATCAGGCAGAAGCCTGTTCATTACACCTGGGCTTCCCTGGTGAGTCTCCACAGTCTGGAGTGTGGGCCCAAATACTTCCTTCAGAGCTACCGGCACGCTGCCAAATAACAGGTTACTGATTACCAAGACTACTTGGTCTTCTTTTCCACCACCCTGCACTTCCTCTCCTTACCCAACTCCTGCAGGTTCTGGTTCATTACTGCTCACTCCCTCTTCACCGATTTCCTATAGTTCTCCCTTTGCTTGCTCTTCTCTCCTCCAGATGAAAAATAAGGGCCAGACCCTAAAATGAGTGCTTGTGGCTGCGACACGCCACCACCAGCACAAGTTAAGCACAGGGCATGAGAATGTCGCCTCCTCTAACTCCGCTATTAATATCCCCACTACTTTCTCTGACCCAGACAAGGAACCCAGGGTCAACCTCAGATCGGTTAATAAGGGAAAACCTACTCCAAATAACTACAGCTCATCATGAAGAGATTGACACCTCCCCTCATATTAATTCGATGTTACTCCGCTGCAGATCGGCTGTGAAACATGCTGCTGACATCTCTGCACTCATTATTGCGCAAGATTTGGACTTATTGATTCTTACAGCAACCTGGCTCAACGATGCCTCCTCCCCTGTTCGACATCTTAATCCCGCCTGATTATGCAATTATCAGATGTGTTCGTCTGGTGAAAATGGGGGGCAAGCATCGCATGCATTTATCGCTCCAGCCTATCTATAAAACAATCTCAGAATGCTTTGCTATCTTCCTGTGAGCAACTAGTGACAGAAATTTAGAATAAGGGTAAGATTGTCTGTGTGCTTCACACGATTTATCACCCGCCAGGTGACAATTTGCTCTTCATAAAGCAAATCATGGAGGTCATTAGCTCGTGTTCGGATCAACTATACCATATCTTCCTCTGAGACTTTAACCTACATTGGAATGACACCAATGATCTTTTAGTCCGCTCCTTTAAGAATTTCCTCTCCGATCTCAACTTCTCTCAGGTCTGTAAGGGACCTACCAACAACAAAGGCGCCACTCTCGACCTCATTATTGCTAAAGACAATATCATTCAACTGGGTGACATCCTACCATGTGACTGGTTGGATCATTATCAAATTTCCTTCCATATACTGGATAAGATCACTCGCAGAAAGGGACAACTGTTTAAAGCTAAACAATTGTCTCGCAACATGAGACGTCAACATCAATGCTCCAACTTCCATCACTATGATTAGACATCAATCCCCCTAACATGACCAACCTGGACGATCTTTCCGATCATTACATTAGCACTGTGGCTAATATTTTTGACACCATTGCACCGAAACAACTCAAAAGGATTCCTCTCAAATGATCCAAACCTTGGTTTAATGGTTCCCTAAATGACGAACGCCGTAAACTTAGGCTTTCAGAGAGGATCTGGAGAAATGAGCCATCCACCACTAGCCTCTATCAGCTACGGAAAATGAGAAGTACCTACAACAAAAACATCTGCAATGCTAAAACTGACCATTTCAGGGCACTGTTGGACAACGCTAAAAACAGACCCAAGATGCTATTTGAAATCATCAAACAGCAAGCAAACCCCGCTTCCAACCCCACCTTGTCTCTCTGGACTCCTCTTCCTGAGGGGGGGGGGGGGGGAGGACCTCAGTGCACTTTTGTGAAAAAAAACAGGAAAATTGAACTGGAGCTGCAACCTATCACTCGAAAGGTGCGGCCTCTAATCCACACATCATCAGCGGAGCTTAAGCTTCCCACGGCAGTCTCCTTACTCTCTAGTTGTTCTCTCAAAAATGACGCCTCTTGGAATTCCTTTATCCTCCCAGATTTCACAGAGCTACTCCACAACATGGCAACTCTAAAACCTGCCAATCACTTCAGCAATCCACTGCCTGCTAAATTTTTTAAAGACCTAAATTCGGCCATTCTTCCTCTTTGGTAAAGGATCATTCATGAATCTCTCCTGCAGGGGAGCATCCCTGATTGCCTGAAAATTGGGCAAGTATCTCCCATCCCTAAGAAGCCTAACACCGATTTATCTGATCCCAATAACTCCCGGCCAATCACCAGCATCATGACTCTAGCCAAACTGCTTGAGAAATGCGTCCACAAGCAGCTCAGCAACCAAATCGAAAAAAATTCAGCTACTCGACCTTTATCAATCCAGTTTTAGAGCAGGGCCCAGCACTGAAACTGCTCTAACTCACATTGTGGAGGACGCCCTAAAATCCCTTGATCAAAATGTCCCTAGTCTTCTGATCTTTCTTGACCTGTCCTCTGCATTTGAAACCATCAAACATGAAAACTTGATTAAGCTTCTTCAACATAGGATAGGTCTCTTGGGCCCGGTCCTAAAGTGGTTTACCTCCTTCTTACATAGCCGCACACAAAGGATTAAACTCAACCATTCCCTTGCATCCAGTACCCCGGTCAGGATTGGAGTGCCGCAAGGATCCGCACTCTCGCCCACGCTCTTCAACCTTTTTATGGAACCACTTACTGTCATTCTGAACCATTCTAACATTTATTACCACATGTACGCGGATGACACGCAACTTTACTTGAAGATTTCCTCTCCGGATGACATTAAACTTTAAATGAGGCTCTCTCACAAACGCAAAAATAGTTAGCCCAGAACCATCTTTTGCTGAATACTCTCAAAACTGGATTCCTGCTGATTGCCCCCCACAATCACTCTGCACCTACCCTGGACTGGCTGAAACAACTTACAGCCCTTAACTGCAACTCTCACGTGATTGACTCCGCTAAATCGTTAGGCAGTACCTTGGACAAATACCTTAATATGCAAGCTCCCATCAGTGCTACTATTAGGGGTGCCAACTTTCATCTTAACACCCTTAAGAAAATCACGCCTTTCCTTCCGCCTGAAGACTTACGGCCTGCAGTACAATCCCTGGTGATCTTGTGACTGGAATATGGTCTGGTGACACTTGCGGGGCTTCCTAAAGCGAGCTTGGCCCCTCTCAGAGCAACTCTCAACGCATCGGCCAGGCTCATAACAGGCTCCAAAAAACACAATCACATTACACTTGACCTTTTGCATCTTAACTGGCTGTCTATTAAAGCGAGGATACGTTTTAAAATAGCTTGCCTACCGCATAAAGCCTTGCATTACAACACTCCGGCTTATCTGGCGAACCAGCTTGTTCTTTCTGGCTTGGGTCGGAACTTCAGAAGTACTTACACCCTACTCTTGAAACCTTCCAAATTCAAAAAGAAAAGTACATACAAACGTGCCTTCTCCAGTCTTACTACTAGAATTTGGAATTCTCTGCCTACTGAGATTAGAGCCAATCCTTCCACTGGGTCTTTCAAGAAACAGTCTAAATGGCTTTTCCTGAGTGAACATTAACTGCATCAACTCGTACTCTTTCCCAAGTCCCCTTCACAGATTTAACAATTATTCTAACATGCTGTTCGTAATTTATTTTATGCTTGTTTGGTAAATTGTTATTTTACGCCAGGGCCCTTCTGAAACTATACTAGCTGGGCCGACTAAAGATTTGTAATTTATTTTACTATATTGTTCCGAGTCACTTTATAATTGTTCTGCTGAATGATAAAGGAAATCTTTTGCACTCTTGAGCTCGTCTGTAACTGAACTAGCGGGACCCACTACTCGGTCACGGACCTGGATTGTTTACTCCTTGTTGTTTTGACAGTGTTGACCACCATTGTACTGAGTTTATTCATGGTTTCGCCTCTTTTACAGCGCTCCGATACCCGCAAGTGTCATGTTCGTGCTTTATAAAACTTTTCAAATAAATAAATAAATGTGCAACAGAAGAACCCAGGAGGATGAACTTCTCATGGTTTATCTCATACTGCGTGACCGCAGGCAGTGGCGGTTAACTTATGCGTGTTCAGCTCCTAGACTAAAGTCCTTTCAGTAGGTACAGACCGCTGCAGGACGTAAAATAGCAATCCCTGCCCCAATGTGCCAAGAAAGAAGTCCACCCTTCAGAGCCTCAAGCAACAGACCTCCAGTGGAGGCTGCGAGCTTTGCCTGTGCGCACACAGGGGTCACTTGTAGTAAACCCCCAGTAGAGACTGCAAGCTGCGCCTGTGCGCACACACAGACCTCATGTATTAAAACCCCAGTAGAGGCTGCGCCTGCGCGCACACAGGGGGCCTCTAGTAGTAAACCCCAGTAGAGGCTGCGCCTGCGCGGACACACAGTCCTCTGGTAGTAAACCCCCAGTAGAGATTGCAAGCTACGCCTGTGCGCACACATAGACCTCATGTATTAAAACCCCAGTAGAGGCTGCGCCTGCGCGCACACAGGGGGCCTCTAGTAGTAAACCCCAGTAGAGGCTGCGCCTGCGCGGACACACAGGCCTCTGGTAGTAAACCCCCAGTAGAGACTGCAAGCTGCGCCTGTGCGCGCACACAGACCTCATGTATTAAAACCCCAGTAGAGGCTGCGCTTGTGCGCACAAAAAGGGGCCTCTGGTAGTAAACCCCCAGTAAAGGCTGCGCCTTTGCGCGCACACAGGGGGCCTTGCATGAAAGCCCCAGTAGAAGCTGGACCTGTGAGCACATATGGGCCTCGTGTATTAAACCTGCAGTAGAGGCTGCGCCTGTGCGCACACACGGGCCTCGTGTATTAAACCCGCAATGGAGGCAGTGCCTGTCCGCACACACATGGGCCTCCCGTAGTAAACCCCTAGTAGAGGCTGCGAGCTGCGCCTGTGCGCACACACGGGCATCTGGTAGTAAACCTCCTCTAAGCACAAGAGTAACCCCCATCCCCCCGGCCCCCCCCATTGTCATTCTAAACACGTAGGGCACTAAGTAATAAAAGGAGCAGGTGGGGATGCACATAGAAACATACAAACCACTCCAGCCTGAATGGGGCCACCAGCATCGCTCTAGCGTCATCCACACGTACTTTTCCAAGCGCGTGGGACAATGTCTGCTTTGGAATCGGAAAGGCACAAGTTGAACCCCCGCAATTTAGAATGTCTATACCACATTTCCATTCGAGGGAGTGAAACAAGCAGATCTGGTTATTTTGTGTTTTTTAGGTAACGTAACTTCGTCTTTCACTATACTTAAAAGCGCTGGAAGGGCATTCTACTCATGATCCTCAGTACTACCATGCAATTCATAAAAAAAACATACAAATAAACCCATCAACAGAAAATTGAAAGAAGTATGAAAAGGTGGGACAAAAAGCCACGCAGATGACACAATATTGGTTTATGTGTGGTGGTTTTACAGAGCGTGCGTGCGTTCCGCCCAAGGACATGGGAGCGCTTAACATGTGCACCACATTGCACAAGATCAGGTTCGTGGGTTTTTTTTTAGTCATGAGGATTCCCTGCGGCCATACCCCAATACAAGTATGTAGCAAAATACTGATGAATTGTTGAATGTCGGTGTCCATTCAACTATTCATCAGAAACCATATACATATATTATCATATGAAATACCCCAAAAAGACCTGCACAGCTGCTCAAAGCTGCACGCATACCGAAAAACCGTGAAGTGCACGATGGTCTCAGCACACTATAAACTTATTTTGACTTGTACTTAAGTGGTTGTCTATTTACGTCACCTCTTCGGATAGGTCTGTAAAACTTCCCTTTTGTTCCCAAGTTTTGTCCTGAATTTAGACCTTCTGTCCTGAATGTTTACACTCCCCGTCCTGAGTTTGCACCCATGCCAGTTGGTCACCCTAGTTTCTGGTAGTAAATCGCCAGTAAAGGCTGCGCCTGTGCGTACACAGGTTAAGAGTAGGAGACAGCCACTGGGACCTGGGCCTACGGTACTTCACAAGAGACCACTGGTTCGCGTTAGCCCATCTGCGGAGCAGTGCTGCCACCAAGCGGCCACCGCGCAGAGGCGAAAATGCACATTTTAGTCATAATCGGTTACTAATAACTAGGGCTACAAATATGTGCGGGTTTACAGAATAAAGCAAGGCATTGTACACCAGAAAATGGAAGCATCTCGCGGTTTCACTAACTAGCACTGAGAGACGTCAGATGTAACACCCACTGAGCATGTCTAGTAGGCTATGGGCTGGGTCCCCCTCCCCTTCCTCTGCGCTCTTAGCCTCTTACCTGGTAGAACGTGAGCTTCAGCTCTTCCGAGCAGGAAGAAGGGAGGGTGCAAGGGAGAGACCGGAAGAGGTAAAGAGCAGAGAGACGCGCGCGGTAGACCCTGCTGCCGAGAGCCCCCGGCGACGGATATGCCCGCAGAGAAGGTTGATCTGTGCCTGGCCTCTTCGCTGGCACACACTGCTACTGAAAGGCTGGCACACACGGCTACTGAAAGGCTGGCGCGGGGAAACAACTCGCAGACACACTCCGACCCTTTCTCAGAGCCCACACCCCCCAGCTAGAGGCGGCTGCAGCTTACTTCAGAACAGCTCCGCGGAGGGCCTCCCGCTCCTTGGCTTCGGCGGGCTCCTCGCCCGTGCAGGGGATGATGTCCGCCTCGGTGTACCTGGGCGCAGGTGTTAAGGAAGCATGGGATGTCCAACAGTGGCGAGCCCGACCTGCTCTCACCACAGCTGCACAGGGGCAGGGCTGGGATGTCAGCAGAGGGCCATTACTGCTCCGGCAATTACTCAAAGAGAATCCTTAGTATTACACTTCGGAAGGTCGAAAGCATCATAAAAACGCCCTCAACAAGAACACACCAATATGTAACGCAGTGTTTAGCGCCGTCAGCTACAATGCTTCAACATAGATTTCACCCGTGTCTCACAATAAAGAAGATGTATACAACAACAGGGAAAGGGGGGGGATTATCTCAGCAAAGCTATAGGTCAGCCATACATTACTGGATCCCCGTACATTTCCCCTTCTCCCAGGAACACTCTTCAGACCTTTTCAGGTTAGGTTTGGCCTTAGTGGAGACCCTTTGTTTTCAATAACAACACATACAGGAGTTTAAGCCCTCCCTCTTCGTCCACTGGTCTTCTGTGGCGTCATTCACACTTGCTTCGGCCCACCACAGCATAGAGCCGGAGGGCACAGGGCCAGCCCCCTTCAGCCACTGGCTCGCCTGACTGAGTGACCGCATCATGCACAGCGTGCACATTTCAGTGCTAGGCATTGCTAGTGCAACGTGCGCTTTACATAAATAGTCAATATAATTTGGCTTTTACACAATGTTTGGTTTCATACAATATGTGCCTTTGTACAAAAAAACCAAAAGAACTGGCAAATCCAAAACTTAAACAGCAAAGACCAACTGCCTTTGCCAAAGCTGTTTTGTCAAGAGTTCTAGATCACCGACTTATCGAAATGTAACCATTTTCATTTTCACATAGATAGATCTTTCACATTTTTCTACTTTAGAACACGAGTGGTTTGAAAGATTGATTTTTGTTTTTATCATGACAGCTGATATGAATACCACACACGCTTGAAATCTACCACAAGTCACAGGTGCTCATCTCAGAATGCATTAAAGATTTAACAAATCCATCACTCACTCTCAGACTAACTGGAACAGTTCTGTGACGAAACAACCCCCCCTTACGTCGGACTGCTGAAATGAACAAGCAGTGGCAAAGTCAGTAAGTCTGCACTGGAAAGTAGGTGCAGTGGTTTCATTTAAAAAAAATAGTTTTATTGCAAACGTATGCCATAAAATGCAAAGGAAAACATTCTGCACTCTAAACGTAACAATGTGTTTGAAGTACATTTGTAAAACAAAATAAACAATACTTTCACTTATAATTTTAAAACAGTATGGGAACTTCCTAGCAGGCAGGTTTACTAAAAACAGGTTTAAAATTCTTTTTATTTGTACGGCACTTCACAGGAAATTTACTGATGGCCTTGAATTACTAGAAAATGAAGGCATCGTTTAAACAGGTAAGGATGAATAAAGAATAAAAAAGAATAAAAAAAAAAAAAAAAGGAAAGGAAAAAAGGACAAGATAACTATAGTACTGGCCCACGAGCCCCTGCACTGAAGTTCTATTCTTTTACGGGGATCTGCACAATTAGTAGAAAAACGTCATCACTAAGAGAAAGAGTCAATGGCTGAAGTGGACATGCCCACTCCTCCTCTGTATGCTGTGGTAGGCGGAAGCAACATTTGATTGACGGTAGAAGAGTCCAATGGATAACGAGGACTGACCTAAAGGCCCTCTTCATTATGTAAACATGTATGTATTGTATTGTTTTCTAGAAATTACTTTGAATACAACAGTCTTAAAACCGCAAAAGCTGCCTAGGCCAGACCTAGAGAGGGATAAAAAAAAAATTAAGAGAACGCTTCAACAAAAAGTGTAAGCTCTAAATACAATACCCTGCAAATGTTCCATTCCTCGCCGGATGTAATGCTCTTTATTGGCCTACTTAATAATTACACAAAGATGTTCAACTCCATTAACTTTCCAAATCAAACTCATTTTTGATGTAACACTAGAGACAGGACCCGAGGTGTTGAAAGCTAATGTCCTGGAATACTTCGCCTGGTCCAATAAAAGGTATTATAACCCCCTCAGTATAATTCTGACAGATTAACACATAAAACAGCACGATACAAAGGCCGGTTTTACGTGGTTATTACAAAGCCATTACTCTAGGGACAGCTGCAATCGCATTTTTTAGGCCTGTCTTAGCAGACAGTGCAAGGTGTCTGCTGGCGAAAATACCTGGACAGCTTACAGTGGGCTTAGAGCCTGCCCATTGTTTACCACTGGTTGGATTTCCCACTCATTTTCTTGCTTTTTACTTATACGCTTGTCTGAGCTTCACTTTCCCTTGTGTTTGTCCCTCCACTGGAGCAGGGACGCAAATACGTGTACCTTCCACTGCTCAACTTTAATGCACTCCTTTTTTCCCTTTTAGAGTAAGTACCCCACGAGAGTGCCCGTCTTTCCAGACATCTTACTTGTGCACAGCGACATCCACCGTGCTCCGCGTTCTCTCCCTCGCCCCCTCCATGTTGTTCTAACCCTCATGAGCTTCTCTTGCCACATTGCTTTCTTGCCAGAGGGCAACAGGTTCATGTTCCCACTCTCTAGCCGACGTGCTTCCTCACCCAAAGCTCCATGTTCCTCTCTCACCAATGTTGCTCACCCCGCCCTACCTATTGCTTCCTCCTCCATTTGCACCCACCCTGTGTTGCTTCAGCCCCCTCCACACAGTGTTGATTTTTCCCCCTCACCCCCATCATATCCCTCCGCTTCGCCTCCTACCATCCGTGTCTCAAACTAAACAACCATTTTGTGATATATATATATATATATATATATATATATATATATATATATATATATTTTTTTTTTTAAATGGAAGGATCCAACTCAGATTAGTACATAAAAAGAAGGAAGAAAAGCCCCAGCGCCATTTCGTAACACACTTCTACAAAATGAGGTGGATGGATGCATCATAGTGGCTTTTTCTTGTTTGAGGACTCTTTTTTCAAGCTGCACAGTATCTGGGATTCAGTACATCATCACTAAAACTATTAGCAAAGTCAACAGGTCCCAAAGGCACGGCACTCTGGATAGTGCCTGATACTACCACCTTGCAGTTTTGCAGCACTGCACTAAATACAATCATTTAAAAATATGCAATACTGTACTAGCCCCACAGGCTTTGGAACTTGCAAACTAACTCACCCAGAGATCTCGCAACCAGACACAATAAACCACTAAGTTTTCAAAATGACTACAGACTAGTAGAGCTAGCCCTTACACATTTTGGTTAACCGCCGAGAAAGCCATGCAAGGACATCATGATCTATGCTTGTAGGATACTAATGACTTTAAATGATTATGCTGTCCTTTACCCAGGGATTTGAAGTTGTACCTAGCAAAATTTAAGAGGAGATGCCACGTGATGAGCAAAACTATGATGGATTTAATCCAGATCTCTTGACGGGGGGTGACTGTAATGATTTGTTCTGCATTCTGTCCACGATTGTGTCTTTTTTGCTTTCTTGCCCTAAGTGCGCCGGGTATGCCCAGACGTGGGTCCCGGGCTCACTGTGCCACTGGATTCAAGCTACCCTGGCTGATCAGGGGTGTAACTCCGAAACCGGTCCTAGGAAGCTTTTTTCCGGTCCAGGGAGGACATGGCTTGGCAGTTCGGGCTGGACTGTTCCCATGAGGCACAGGGTCAAGACTGATTTGCATATGGCCAGGTGTAAACTGAGGTGGCATGGTGAGCAAAAGAACAATGGATTTAACCCAGATCTCTTGACTGAAGGTGAATAGTTTGATTTGTCCATCAATTGTGTGTCTTTTACATGCTCCTTACTAACCAGGCAGTTGGGTACTTGGTGTGATATTACAAGTTAGTCATCCAAAGCCTCCAACTTTCCTAACTTAGAAAATACAGGTCAAATGGGAGGTGGTGCACCATTTGAGCCAAACAGAACACAATATATATTAATGTCCAGACAGGTTCATCTTAAGAGAAGTATCAATTTAATAAACACCTGAAAATTTCAATACACATTTAGAAGAATGGTAGAAGTCTCAATGCCCCTACCCATGACGTATTAAAATTAAGGGACATGTTTTTTAGGGTGAAGGTTCTGTTCCATTGTCTAGTTATGAACATGGGTACAATTGGTTCATCCATTTGTGAGGAACAAGGGTTCATAAGCAAATGGCATTAGTGCAGTACTGATACCGTAGTTGGTAGCCACAGGAGCAACAAGAGTCTTGGGTCTCTTGGTGGTGAAACGGAGAGAGTGTTGTCTAATCTGCAAATAGGAAATTTGTAATCTGGGCCGAAGAGACTGCGTCCAGTCCACAAACATAGAATCAAGGGCAGCGGTCAGGCAGACAATGGACCTCTGCAGGTAGCACAGGGGGACCTTCTAGTATGGTTCGCAGACACTTCAATATCCACACCAACAAAAGAGGGGTGGGTTTCAAGTTAGCAAAAGTTATCCGGTGGTGCAGTAAAACTGAACTCAACCGCACAGTTTCCACTACTAGCATCTGATGGTAGCATCCTGCTATTTCTTTGCACGGTTACTGGGTGGGCTTCAAGGTGGTTGGCCTATTGCCTCCTTGGTTTACACTGAATTCAGTGCTCACATTTGTGGTGCCGTCGATCTTTGGAGGCCTTCATTCTCAGAAAAAGATCAGCAGGTGGCTTAGTTTGGATCACCTTTGTGTATGCCAGGCACAAGAAAAACAGTCCCATATAAGGAGTTCCTTTCTGAAGATGTTCGGTAGATTTTATGTTCATTTTAGCACTTACTTGGGGACGCTGTTTCTTCTGGAAAGCTTATGTGTTATCCCACAGAGCAAGAAAGATTTTGTGGTGGGGTTGGGGGGGGAATCAGACACAGGGACGATAGACCATAGACGTGGGCACAAGAGTCAAACAAGGGAACCTAGGTCACAAGCGAAATCCAGTGGTGAGAGGTATGTCTGTAGGGAACGAAACTTACTTTTGCTATGTTAATGATTCGCAGTGTTCATGCAAACAGTCCTCAAACACCCAGAGTGAGGAAAAAGGGGTATTGTTTTGGTGTGGAAGTCGGCAGCACTCACTCTTGTGGACAGCCATGCGATACCGCTACAGGCAAGAATTACAGTCACATACATCAAGCAAGCTGAGGAGGGTTGGTCTTCCAACAACATCTGCAGTTGAAGCTTTTTGTACCTCCAGTAGAACACTAGATTTGGTGCACAGGTAGCACCTTAGATAAGAGCCTCCACAGATGCAGCATAAGAATAAATATGTGGGAGCGTCAAATACGGACGAGGGGACAGGCAGGCCATATTGAAAAAAATGGCAGAACAAAACTAGTATGCCACTGGCCAACTCAAATCTCTCACAAAGAACAGAAGCCACATGTCGCACGTGGAGACTCTACCTATTGTAGAAAACCTGTAACTGCCTAACCTCCAGCCCACAGCCTTAGCAAGGGAATCTGAAACTATCACTGCAAGGGGTAATGGGGCACACTAGCAGATTGTGCATAATTCAATGGAGTACATACATTATTCTGCAGGCTCTAGGGCCTGCCTCCCATTAGCTGGTTAATAGTGTAACTGAGTGACATCACAACCATCCCCTTTCTCAAAGGACTTCGATAGTAACCTCATTACTATTAACTACACAAACATCAGGTGTTTTCTTGTATTTTGTACAGAACACACGCCTAGCCCAGAGAGTGCGCGAGCATGCTTGCTCGTACAGGAGTCAGTCAAAAGGATACTGGGGCTTCCCGTACTCCAAGGTGTCGTCACCATCCACATCCAGGTCAGCATCGCTGTCGTGGTTCTCTTTGCTGCTACACATAATAAACCCCGACCCTGTTGGAGAGACCAAAGAACAGACGAGAACATATTGAGAACCTTTAAGTGACCATCTCCACCAGGTTCCCCACTTTAGAAGTGTTTTTTTCAATGAGGTTCGAGACGCTGGATGCTTGATAAATAAATAAGACAGAAGAGAACTACCTACCTCCGACACCTTTACTATGTCACTCCCTTCCGTAGACAAAAGACCTGCTCAAAAGGCAGCCTGAGGGGCCCTTCTGAAAGTGTAACCAACACCACTGGTCATTGCACCAGTCAACAGGAGCAGGTTACATCATCCCTTTCTGTGGTCCATCAGGTACTTGAAAGCTGCTGAGAGTCCACTTTAACAAGAGAGTTTCAACTAGTAAAAATAAAAATGCATGCACATCAGAGAACGGCTCCGGAACACTTGAAAGAATTTTAGTTTTAAGGGGTAGGGCTATACCCATACCAAGATGTCAGGTTGGTGATGCGCCTTAGAGGAAGAATCCGGTCCAGTGCATTATGCAGCAACCCATGAGCAGAATAATCGAGTCCGGGCACATATAAGCAAATGCAGCATTTTATAGCGCCTATATTGCACACAAATGGTGCAATTCACAGGCTATTAGAGCGGTTTGTGCTGGCCCAGACCCATGTGGAAATGCATTCGTACTGGTCCGAATCAATGTGCTATTTCCTGGCTAGGTTTCCCTTAATGATTTTTAATTCTAAAAGGTAAAGTTAACTTCAAACTGTGGTACAGTCGAGAACATGGCCCAGCCTCTCTCCAGAGCTCCTAGTCGGTAGAGAAGTTATGGAGCTTGTCAGGGTTTATAATTAAGGCTATTTACTCGCTGAGGCACTCTTGATGCCCAAGCCTAAGGTTAAAACCAATCAGAGGCGGCTTAAGGATGACCCTTTCAAGTTTGATGAGAACAGAAGCTATCAAATAAACTGATAAAAGAAATCACTATCCTGGGCAATGACAGCGAAAAAGGTGGAATCACTGGCACTGTTAACTAAAGGAGTTCCTCAAAGTAGCCCGACGAACCTCCATCAGAAGATTTCAGAGATGGTGTCTGCTCAATTCCAACACCTCAAAATGGAGAGGACTGCAACCAGAGCGAGATTAATACAGATTTGCAAGTGATAGGAAAGAAGCTTGGCACAAATGAAGAGGACAATATTCTTCAGAGTCAGGAGATGGAACACACACACAGGAGACCTGCTCAAAGATGGAAAGAGAATTAAAGGACTTGAGAGATAAATGCTTAGATCTAGAAGATCTATCTAGATGTGACAATATCAGCATTTGTAACTTCAGAGAATGGGAGGAAGAAACTCCTGGAGAAATTCTGTGCAAACCTTTTCAGTGCAATTCTGCAGAAGGATGACTCCTACCATATTCCTATGGAAAGAGCACACAGAGTTGCACCCAGAGAGAGGAACTAGGACGTGTCCCAGAGATATCTTGGTTAAACTGGGGTCATCACCCCTCAAGGATACAATCATTCAAGAGTCGAAAAAAAAAAAGATGCATTCTCTTTTGAAGGGAATGTTCCGACTTTGTTCCGAGATATCTCTCAAGCCACTTCAAATAGAAAACATTCTCTTTCCAATAAAAGCAGAATTACGAAAAAGACAGGTTTGATCCAGGTGGACTTTTCCGTCTGGTTTGTGGTTTCAAATGGAACCAAAAACTCCCCTAATATGGTGAGGTATATGAGGGCTAGGAGGTCCCGAGTTTATCAGAAGATCCCAAACCAGAATCACAACCCCTCGGCAGGATATATGGAAAAACCAAGCCCTGAAAAGAGGCAAACATATAAATAGTAAAAGCAGTGACTATGTGGCTGTAACTAATCATTGCCCTTCTGTGTGGACTCAATTTTAAGCAATACATCTTCATGTAGAAAACATTCATATTTTGACAAAGATACACCCCGTGGAGGAAAATGTAGCCTGATTAATATGATACTGCACACAGAACAAGTCATCATCTTTATTCGGTCATATTAAAAATAACCATAAAAGCACATATAGATACATAAATAAAAAGATACTACAAAATATCATAATTTAAAATTCCAAATAATTTCTTCGCAATCCTGGAATAAGATGAGAATGCATAAAAAATATATAAAAAATAAGACATTTCATATCGCAGATGTGGTTACATTTTGATTGCTGGTCGAACTCAGTGGACTACATATCATCCCCTTCCTTTTACTCATGCAGGCCCATAGGAATGTTGCTAATCTCTTTAGGCGATCCGAGTGTGGGAGGTAAATGGAGTGAAAGCAGACTAGGACACGTGTCATTAACTTCGAGATAGATCTATTCCCTCCCTATATTTCACAAGTTAATGTTGATTGTTCGCTATGTTGGATAGGATTGTGAAAGGACAGCCCGTGGGATGCGGGGTTATTCAAGGAGAGGGGTACGAACAACCATAAACTTCACAAAATGCCAAAAACGGACAAGGGAAAATGGCCAGTTGAATAAGAGTGTGAACCATCCTTATTAAACCGTTGAGAGTGAAAATACTTCCATGGGACGTGAAAGGGCTTAATTCACCTGTTAAAAGTCACAAAAGATCGTGAGCTCAGAGAGAAGAGAAACCAGATGTGTTCTGTCTATTGGAGACGCATCGGACTAAACAAGATACTAGATTGATGAGGCTGGAGATGTACACCACTCAATATTTAGCTGTTGTCTCCTCAAAGACCAAGTGCTATTATTTCTATCTACAACCCAAACACCAGTTAAGAGTGGTTTATACTCTCTACATTAAACCTTGTGATGGTAGGAAATCTAGAGACACCTGAATACTTGGGGACTTTAACTTAGTCTCGAACACAACACTAAACAGACACCTTCACGACAGACATACCCATGGAGTGAGAGTACGAGACTGAGAACAGAATTCTGTGAATTATGCCTGGTCTATATTAGGAGGACGACTCTCCCTTATGATTTCTCCGGTACATTTTTCTCCTGCATTCAGCATTCATAATACAGCTGATCTGGGGGGGGGGAGGGTCACATTCACTTTTGAGGGAAACCAAACTCAGGCATTGGATTAATAACTATTTCAGACCACACGCTGGTAACATGTCCAACTGAATTGGATGCTAAACCAAACAAAAAGAGGAACTTAGAAGTTCAAGAGAACCTTTCAAAACTTGTCAAAAAAATTAAATCGGTGATGCGAGCCTTTCAACAATAAGCAGAATGATAACATTTTGTAGGCAGTTCTATGGGATGCTTTTAAGGCCTATGGTTAGAGACCAGTGTATCTCGGCTAAAATCAAACAAATAAGTGTGGGGAAACTAATCAGACAAACAGTAGGAGGAGTTGAGGTAAGATGAACACAGATATTAAGCTAAGGACTTACCCATTTATCAGCCACTGAAAAATGCGAAAAAGCACACCTGTGTTTCAAGTAGAAGTTTTATGATAAATTCAATAAGGCCGATTGTCTGCTGACAAGATGACTTAAAATAGCTGGTACAAATAGTAAGAATGCTGCTACTGGATTCCTTTGTGTGCGGCCGGGCTTGTGCTCCGCTGAGCACACTTGTGCTGACTTTTCCCTTCAACCTCACGACCGGCCGGGCTTGGCTCCGCCGATAGGGACTTCATCTCCCAGCATTCCAGGGTGACCAGGTGACGCTCCCGCTGACGAGCTTTCCCGCGCCTGGAGGCGTTTAAATCTGAGGGCGGTTGCTCGTCCCGCGAGGACGCGCGCGGGACGCGCCGGGCTAAGCCCGGGCAAAGGGCGGGCCCTCTGTGGCCCTCAGAGGCACAAGGAGGCCGGGCTGGGCCACGTCCATTTACTATTGATAGAACACGTGGGTACTGGTTATGTATCACATATACGAGCTTTGGTTGTAAACTTGTGACTATTGTAGTGGTATTCGGACTGTGCAGGATACACACGTTGATTAGTGTGGTGGTTGTGTAGCACATTGGATAACATCGTAACTGATATATATGAGGTTCATTGTTTCTATGAGTAGGTAACTGCTGTTTACCAAACACAGATCAATATCTGGCCACCTAGTTTTAATTATATTGGGTGAAAGTGGGTTGTCTACATAAAGAGTGTCATGGCTACTAAACCGAAAACTAGATCAACCAAGAGTAAAGCGAGCACCCCGCTGATTACGTCAAATGGCTTATCTAATACTGATACTCTTGTCGGGTATCCTGCACCCCCAACGGCCATTGATTTAATGTTGCGAAAGGTCATTGGGGCAGTAAATGGGGAAATTGAACGCACCCAGAGACGCCTATCAATGACCCCTACGCAAAATCCCCATATTCAAACACACAGTAGTCCTCTGCAAGCCTCACAAGTAAATCTTTGTGATAGCCTGCTAGGTAATAGCCCAGATATTTCAATGAAAATTTACCTTGCGGCCAGCAGCTGATAGAGGCCGATTCACCTACTGGTAAGGTAACAAAAAAACTTAATTCTACTAAATCTAGTCTGCCCAAAAGAGGTTCCAAGATCACGCAAGCAAAGAAGTCAAAACCTTCCAATAAGGGTGGGAGGAAAAAATTGATAGAGGATGAGCTTATAGAAGTAGATACACCAACTTCACTAAATCCTCCAGGATGGCTACAATCAGTTATAGCTGATTTGCAAAAACATCTAGAAAACTTCATCACTGCTCAAATAAAGCCACTCATTAGTAAACTAGATAAAATTACTAATGAGCTCCATAAACAGGCGAAGCTGAAGGAAAGTAACTCCAACCCTATTGGAAATTTAACTTCAACTGTAATTCCCTCCTCAAGGCCATTTCCCATGGATAATGCTAGCACTAGAAGTGAGCTATGCGTTACTGCCCAGGTTCATGCTCCATCTATAACCGTAGACCAGTTACACGATAGAGGTCGCCCTGAAAACACTGAAGATTGTCACCCTATAAATAAAGATCAGCCTAGGAGACTGCAGATAAAGCCAGGGCAGGTTGTGTCCCACGAGCAGGTGGACGTATGGCAGAAAGTACCTGTTAGTAAGGGTAAAACCCACCCTTCCCCCCTGGAGCAAACCTACCCCCCGAAGCAAGCCCCTATGTTGTGATTTTCGCTGGGGCTCCTGAACTTGGGGAGGGCCAAATGAGGCACACCTAGAGTTAAAAAACAAGATTATATACTGGTTAAATATACACAGACCTCTTCAAGGGAGGGAAAGGGGAGAAATCATCCATGTAAGAAGAGTACCATGGTTGGGCAATAGAGGAAAAGACATTGAAGGGGATTGCATTATTGCAAATTTTAGGAACCCAAAGCTAGTGGAGTATATACTGGGAAATTATAACAAAAATGCAACCAGCACTATTCGAACTATGCCTCTGGCCTATTTTTATCCCAGAAATGGCCCTGTGCACCCTCTGGCTCACAATTTAGGTGGGAAAGGAGGAGGAACAGATGGAGGTTGGAGAAGGAATAGTGAATACAGCTATTTACCACTATTAAACTCAATTGGCCCGCAGTGGGAGAACAGATTTAGCCCCCTTCAATCACTGGACGAAAATGATTGACTGACTAAGTCAGAGGTATGCTTGGGAGGGAAGGAAATAAAGACACCTACGGAAATAAATGAATTATCAGAGGGAATGCACATATCAAATGACCTAGAAATCGGCCCCCAAAGCCAGACTGGGGAGAAGCTAGATCCACTATTAGAAGGGAGGGAGGTACATGAATTGGTTACTCATGATTTAAGGCTGTCCGGGACACAAGGGCCAAGAGTGAAAATAACATCCTGGAACATTGCAGGCCTAGCTGGGAAAATAAGCAATACAGAATGGAGGAATCAACTAAGGGACTCCCATATAATAGCTCTACAGGAGACATGGGTAGTTGAGCCCAATAATTATCATTTAGAGGGGTATAAGTGCTTTTTTGTACCAGCTCAGGAGAGTAGGGCTGGTAGAGCAAAGGGAGGTCTAATAATATACGCTGATGTTAACCTAAAGGGGAGTTGGGACTGTGTCTTCTTGGACCTCAGATAACTTGCAAGCAGTAACCTTCCAGGGACAGGGGCTGAGGGTACAATTATTTAACCTCTATAACCCGGGCCCAGGAAGTGGCACTAATGCCGTGTTGGAGGAATTAGATCTTAGACTACAACAGGAGTCTGATCTAAGAAAAGGTGGAGATAACCTATTTGTCCTCCTAATGGGGGATCTAAATTGTCATCTTTGCGCACGTTTGACACCGGTAACTACCCATTGGGATCTTTGTCCATATAAAAAGGGCCCACATTTGGAGCACACAGCTGAGGGTATATTCATATCAAAAATACTAGGGAGGCATTCACTAGTACATACTATTGATTTGGTAATCCCAGATCCAGAGGGCATCTTGATACCGACTTTTAAAGGAAGGGGATGTTCGTCTAATATAGACTACATTTTTATATCCACCTTCGCTAAAGATCTGATCGGGATGGTAAATACCAAATGGAGTGCCTTCAGCGATCATAACCCTTTGGTTATAGAAATACCGTATAAGGATTATACTAAAATGAATAAACAGCTGGATATTATTTTACAACCTACCGATCAGGGAAGGCGGTTAAAATGGACAAAAATCAATGCCCCTGAATTCTATATTGCTCTGGTGCAAAAGGGGAGAAAGTGGCTTGAGGAGTGTTTAGACCTCCAAATAGAGGGAGTTGACTTAGTTGCCGCTTTCAGGGAGCTAACGGAATGCGCTGGGAAACTATTGGTGGCAAAAGGTTCTAGAAAAATAGTGACTCACCCAAGATGGTTTGATGTAAATTGTGCTCGAGCACTAAGAAATCTAAAGTCAAGCCTTAAGGTAAATCCAAGGGACATAGTGGAGGTGGCAAAGCATAGGAAAATCTATAGAACTAAGATCCTAGAAAGAAAAGCCACATTAAAAGCGGAATTATGGGCTGATTTAAGAGAGGCTGGTGAAAACAGAGATTTCACTGAATTTTGGAAGATTATAAATAGGCCCTCTCTTTATGATTGTAATACACCGGTCGTCAGCACAAATATACTCCCACAGCAATGGGTAGTTCATTTTGAGAAGCTTTACAATCATCCCAAGGTCTGTAAACAAGAAGGGGAATGGGTTGGCAACAGGAATGAGGCGCAGGACTTTACACTCACTGAGATCACGCAAGCAATTAATGGACTAACTTCAAACAAAGCACCTGGGCCAGATGGTACTCCCCCAGATTTGTATAAAAGTAATGTTGATTTGTGGGCACCTATTTTAATGAGAGTGCTAAACGCAGCCATCAAAACAGGACTCCCGAGGTCATGGTCTACTGCCTTAATAGTTCCTATTTTTAAAAAAGGAAATAAGGACAACCCCCAATGCTATAGACCTATATCATGGATTGATGTTTCGGCTAAAATATTGGGGCGAGTGGTTTTAAATCGTTTAATGGCCTGGACAGAAGAACAGCACACAATAGCTGACACCCAGTATGGTTTTAGAGCGGGGAAATCGACCAGTGATCAATGTTTAAATCTATATCTACTGGTCGCTAAATATACTTGTGCAAGTAATGGGACCATTTACATGGGATTTATGGACCTAGCAGCGGCCTTCGATAATGTGAACAGAAGCAAGCTTTGGGAAATGATGACTTCTTTGGGGATTGATCAGGGATTGATAAACATTCTGAGAGAGCTACACTGGAACACTACGGCGAGGGTTCGCTATAGTATGGAGGGGGGACAAACTGATACCTTCCCATGTTCAAGTGGAGTAAGGCAGGGGTGCATTCTTGCCCCCTTCCTATTATCACTATATATAAATGACCTGGAGTCAACCCTCGTAGCCAAGTTAGCCGATTGTCCTAGGGTAGGAAAGCGCCAAATACCAGTCCTCCTATATGCGGATGACACGGTCCTCCTTGCCCGGACACCGCGAAGTCTCCAAATATTGATTAATGGTTTTGTAGACTTTATGGAAAAATTAGATTTGTCTGTCAATCTGACTAAGTCATTTGCGTTGATCGCAGGTAAAAAAACGATTAAAAAACCAATATTCAATATTGGGACTCATGTTATGGATATAGTAACCACCTTCCCGTATCTAGGCCTACTGTTTGATCGTAAAATTCAATTTGATAAGTTGGTGGAGGAACGCTGCTCCAAATTAGTTTCGTCAGGTGGTGCAATCATGAATTTCGCACAAAGATTAGGTTGCTGGTCTCCCGAGCAAGTAATGACCTTATATAACTCAATAAGTATAGCCAAAGCGGTATACGGAGCAGAGGTGTGGGGCTTCAGGGATGTTAAACAGCTACAAATGGAAGAAGATAAATGTATTCGTAGAATCCTGAAGTTCCCACACACGATACCAGCTGAAATTGCACACTCTGAACTTGGTATCCCATACATTGCTGATTTGGTCAAAACTAAACCAGTTTTGGCTTGGCTCAGCATTTGGGCAAACCCGGATGCTGAACTAAGCAAGGAAATTCTTAATGATTGCTTACAAAGAGATAAAGGAATGTCAATCCCATGGCTGAAATATGTTAAAGTTACTTTAGAATCTGTAGGCCAGAACACACTTTAGCTCCCCTGCTCTAATTTCAAGAAATAGTAAAACACAAATCAAAAGATTGTTGCTGGATAAAATGGAATCCCTCAGGGAGTCTAAAGCGCTCACACTAAAACGCTCAGTGGTAGCGCATTGTCTAGTTAAGGAGACAGTGGGTATGGAACCCTATCTATTCCTGTTGCACAATCAACAGGATAGATTTTTAATGTGTCGTTTTAGGCTCAATTTGTTGCATCATATTTTATCTTATCCATTTGGTTTTACTGCAACTATTGAGCAGAAGGGTGCCTGCGGCTGCGACAACCTGTCTCCGCAGGACACCCTTCATTTTGTATTATTGTGTCCATTTTATTGTTTCCCTAGACGCATGTTTTTAATTGATATTTTAAAATGTGGAAAATTTCGACATGCAAAGGTAGCCTTGTTGTTCCTCCAAAAAGCAAGTGATATGTATACTTTATGTTCAGTGATAAGCTTTTTGAAAGCTGCAGTAAGATTAAGGAACACTAGAGACTAATTCACTATTCGTACTCATATGAATTGTAACAGTTCGGCTGATGGTTATTTTTATATTAATGAAATGTATAATTATACACGTTGTTGTATTTTTAATATGTACTTTTTATGATGATTTTTTTAACCATCGAAATAAAGAATTTGAACTGAACTGATAAATTCAATAAGGCCGATTCTCTGCTGACAAGATGACTTAAAATAGCTGGTACAAATAGTAAGAATTCCCAACATAAAGGATCACGCAGGGGTAATTCGGCAAAGATAATCAACAAAAAGGTAAATATTCCAACATTAGTATAAAACTTTCCAGGCTGAGAAGCGAATGGATGATACCAAAGTAGAAGGCTTTCCTACAATCCCTTCAGTTACCTAAACTAAACACTGCTGTTAGAGAAACACTGTAGCTCTCTATATCTCAGAAGTCTTCTTTGGTTTAAAAACACTAACCCTTAATTAAAAACCTGGTCCCGATGGACTTTCAAACTCTTTTTAATCAGCATTATTCCCCATAGAGACAGCTATCTTTAATTTGTTCCTACAATCTAAAACGGCAACAACCACCACAGCGGAAGTGAACATTCACAACCCTAGTAGATTTGCAGAGCTTTTCTCATTCAACAGACCATCGCCCTTCTAAACCCAGATGTAATTTAAAAAAAAAAATGTTTTAACAAGAATATGAATGAATAGACTTTTACCAGATCACCATCTTTAATTCACCCCGACGAATCGGGTGTAACCCAATAGGCAAGCATCAGATAAAATTAGACGGGTGCTTCATCCGAGACCTCAAATTAGCATTAAATTCACATGGCCATAGTATTTCTTAAAGCAGAAAAAGCACTATATTGAGTCAACTGACAATGTTTGAATCAAATGTTAAAAAAAAAAAGGCCAATTACCAGCTCCATACACCCAAAATGCGTAATAATAGGGTGAAGTCTTCCCTGATTAGACTAAAGAGGACAAAACAGGGGTGCCCTCTCTCACCCCTTATTTTTGCCTTAACTATCAAACAATGAATTGCTAAACCTTGGGATGCATCAGAGGTAGAAGGAATGCCTTTAAGGGATGACCAGCATAAAATAGTTATTTTCTGAGGATGCTTTACTTCCATTGATACATCACAAGCGATCTATTGGTCCCGCGTGCCTTTATAGAGCAATGTAGTGTCATTTCAGACTTGAAAATCAACCTAGGAAACCACTGAGAGTAGGACTAAATTGAACACCCAGGAAGCATTTTTCTAATATGTAGGGGGTCCAATGGGCAACAGATGACGGAGTACACAGCCACTTATATTACCCCCATCATTATCTATGCTATATAAAGCCAACTATCCTTAGACTGTCACCTTAAGACCCACCTTTCGGCACTGGAGTCCTTGGTCGGTCTCCCGAGTGGGAAGGGTCAGCACAGTTAAAATGAGTATTCTACAGTGTTTATATTTATTTCAAGCACTTGCCACAGCAATCTCTCCTAAAACTTTGGGGGCAACTACAAAAAGCAACAGATGTGTTTCTGTAAGCAGACACGAGTCCTAGAATAATTTGAAAGCAGCTACAGAGTCTAGAGGCCTTGCAATGCCTGATCTAGATATGCTCTATTTAGAAGCACATCTCCACATTCCTTTTAAATGGTCACTTTTCGAATGTGAGAAGCACAGGGTACATATGGAAGCTGCAATCCTGAGTAGAAATACATTGGCTGTGGAGTAGTTTTGTAAGAAAAACCACCCTCCAATAGGATATCTCTGTTCTTTTGAGATCTACACCAGAGGTAAAAGGACAGACTGGCAAGACCAAAGGCTATTTGACTTTCTTCTGCACATTCCCCCCCCATGTTTTTAGGTCTCGCCTGAACAGCACATGCACTGCAGGACGTATTGTCTACAATTGAGTGAGCTTACAACGCACTCACGGCATATTATTACTTGAATCCGTTGTCACTCTCACTTGCAGTCTTTTTGTTGCTTACCTCCCATATGCTTCCCTTCCTTTTTTGTGTTAGCTCCTCTCTGGAGCATGAACCACATGTATGCATTCTTCCTAGTCTTTGTCATTCTGCGTCTTTTTGCAATTTTATAAGTGTTTCATTATTATTTCAGGATGTGCAATGTTGTCTTCCTACTTTTAACACAGGCCCAGGTCTTCTTATTTATGATTAGGGCTCAGGGTTTTATGGTATTTATTTTTTGACATTTGCGTCTATTTATCCATTTTTCTTTTTTGCTAATTTTTTCTGTATTTATCCATTTTTATGTAGTATTTTCTGTATAAATAAAGCTGCAATGGGTATTTTTCCACATTTATTTAACTGATAAATGTATACTCGCATATGAATGTCCAACAGGTTTCAGCAGTATACAGGGTAATAGCGTTATCTGAAAACACTTGCATTGTGGAATAGCATAAATAACTTTAGATCTGCAGTAAATTAGGCTTAATTACGAAATCTATTGCCTTTTCCCATCTCTCCTACCTCTCAATCAGTACACCTACTGACCTGACTCATGATTGACAGTAGAAAATAAATTGTCCAAAGAAGGCATATTTTCCGTATTTAAAAATACAGACAAGAAAACAAATAGTTTTCAGTCTGTATTTATCTGTAAAAATCAGTAAAAACTGAAAACTGGGAACCCTATTTATGATGCTTTCATCCGATCAGCCATCTCTATTGATGCTTTAACTATGCTACTGTACACCACACCACTAACTTTTAGCCAACTGAAAAGCAGCCATGCTGTACCACACGGATGGAAGACATTGGCAAAACCAATAGCTCTCAAGCAGGCTTTGCTATTGCTTGCAAAACTCCGATTTCTCTCCTGGAATTAAAGGGGATCATTTTAAGCAGCTGGAAAAAAAAGGGTCTGTCGGATGCAGAGGGAGAGCTCTATTAAGTTGGTGCACTGCAATTTTGAAGTGTGTTGGGTATTGTAGTGAATGACAGTTGAGATCAGTGTCTATTATGGTGGCCCTCATATTCGACCACAGGAAAAATATGCGAATACTTAAAGAACCAACATAAAACTGATCAATAGTTGCTACATTTCAATGAACTGAAAAGGTGGGAATGAGTTTCCTGAGAAAGAGTGCTCGACCATGCTTGCTGCTATACGAGACCGAAAGGGGAACCAGGGAATTAAAAGTAATCTGGAATCGCTAAGTAGATTCACATCACCAGATCGATAAGCAGTGCTGACAGCAGATCAGAGGAATGTCGCTATCTTGCCAATAACGACATCGCGTTGAGGAGCCAAGAGAGAAAACCGTGCTCCCAAATGCAACCCAGCATGAAGCCGCAAGCCCGACACGCAGCTGAAAGCAACAGCATGGTCACTGAGGCCCCACAACCAAAGCAGGCTTATTTAAATAATTAATCTGATGGCCACGCGCCGTTCTGCCATGGATGGGGCGAGGAGCACAAATGTCAGAACCGAGAGATCCTAATTTGAACAAAACTGCCCCGTTTCCCTCCCATTAGCCCAAATTAATTCTAGTTATTCCAAGGCCAGTCAGGACAAACACAATCCAGTTAATTTAATCAATTGAACAGCATATCGATCAGAGTACTGGAGTACTGTTTATTTATGAGCAGGAAAACGTTGAGAAAGAAAATCGCGATAAATGAACATTTACCGTGCACAATCTACTGTACAGAAAATATATTTCTGATAAATGCCGTGCTTTGGGTTACATTTTAATGCAGTTAACATCAAGTGGAAATAAATATTTTCTAAAAACGAAAAGGGAGAGGTACGGCAGATAAGGGAAGTACAACGCTCAGGTCAGTGCAGACAACAGGTACCTCAGCAGCACCTGGGTCACGAAGTGTAATTCGATTGTGGAGCCAACCCCCATCTCGAACAAATATCCAAGGTACAGCAACAAAGGCCGATTCCAGACAGGGTTAAAACGGAGCTCTGAGTTTGGGCCAGAGTGGAGATGGTGGTGGCGGGTCACGGGACAACACACATAATATGGCGCTTTACAAGCGCGCCTTGTAAGTTTCCAAGCGAGATTAGTTACAGATCTGTTCAGGGTGTCTTTTGTAAACTCTATTGATTGGGCAGCTGACAGCCGCGCCGAGTGCGGGTGCTCGAGCGATCAATGGGACCGCGCTGTCACCTGCCTGTTGGCTGAACAGTTGACAATGCAATTATCCAGTGCGGAGACAGGGAGTTGGCGTGCGTCAAACACACTTAGGCAGCTTCCGGGCGCCGCGGTGTAATGCGTCAGTGCGCTGCGCGCGCGGCACGCAGGTGGGCAGAGGGGGCCCGGGCCTGGTCAGCGCCACCGCACGGCCTCAGCCTAGATCTGCCTGATACTTTCTGACAGGTGTGTGACTGCTCAGAGGCACCGACAGCGGTGGATTAACTGGAGTTTGTGTATTCAAATGGGCACCAATACAAACAGGATGTTTGTGAATCAAGTGCCAGCCCGGAGCCCGGGGGAGAGGCGAGGAGGATCTGTGCACGTTTTCATTTGATAATAAAAACTGGCGATTCAATGGGATAGCAACTTCCTGCGTGGGAAGGGAGTACAGCCAGCAGGTGCTTGCTTGGAGCTTCACAGACGTTTTAGGGTGTCTTTTTAAAGTTTATCAAAAATATTAAGAATGAGAATAGCTACGCTGTTCGGAGCATGGCACTGGATTGTATCCTAGCTGACTGAATATTAAAATGACATTAAAATAGTTTTTGGTCAATCCAGCCATAGAGATCAAAAGAACAGGTGCTCGGTAGGCGACTAGATAGTAATAACAAATGATCACAAAAAACAAGCACATTTGAGACCTAGTGGCTTTGTAAATGCTTTTACCCATTCTGTAAAGCATCATCAATGTTGTGTAGCACGCCTAATTTAAAATTAAAATAAAAAGTTTGAGGTGGGCGGTTGCATAGTTTTGTACGCATGCACACCAGACATGCACGCTGCTACAAAATGACACCAATAATGCTAATCCAAGGTGGATCAGAAAACAAATACGGGTGAGGTGGAGCAACGCCGGGTAGTGGGATGAAGAGGGTATGAAGGGGAGAAGCAACACTGTTGTAAGGACAAGGAATCAATACGGAGCACAGGGGTGGGGAGAAAACAACAGCAAGATCGCAATATAGAGCAGGCAGATGGGAAGCACCTGGGTGAGAAAGCAACGGGGGGGGGTGAAATGTGCAGTACAAGTTCTGGAGCTATTGGCAAAAAGCACATGAAGTCAACGGAGTCCAAAAATTAATAGTAGCAAAGGCTGCATATGACAATTCTCGAACAGCACAACACTGATTTTACGTAGGACTAACCCTACCATCCTCTTTAATAAACCACTGACGTTACATTCCTAATGTGCTGAAATTAAACAAAGCGCTCAGAGCTCTATCAGGGGTTTTAAGTGCTTATACAGATCTGTGCCATACATACTGTATGAAAAATGCAGATAATACAAGGAACAAAAGGACAGTTAGGGAAGGATCATCATAATCACAGAATACATGCAAGAGATGACTGAAAGAGACGGGAAAGCAAGAAAGAAAGACTTATTTCAATTCAGATGAAGTAACTTAGAAGTCTTCCAGCATTAGACAATGGAAAGAGGTAGAGATGAAGCAGGTGGAAAAAAGGAAATGGCGATTTGTCTAGAGGTTGAAGAGGCGGGAGGGATGGTAATAGGGTTCTCCATACACTGTAGCGTTGGTAGCATAGGCAACACCAAAGAGAAGTAGGCAGCATTGACATCTGTCGAAGGAAGAGCAGGAGGAACTGGCAGGCAAAATAAACTCAGAACAAACTTAAACGGGAATATTAAAATACATAAAAAGGAATAAGAAACAGAAAGGCGATTCCCGAAGAAGCAATGTCAGGCCTCAAGACACTTTAGGATGGAGATCTGATAGAGTTCATCAAGCCGCCTTTGGGAAACTTTGGAAAAATCAGACCACTACAGCGTAACTCCAGGTAAACGTGCTTTAGCCTCAGAAGCAAAATTACTTCCTGTATCTGCGCACTGGAACTTGGGACCGGGGGTGACCTTCAAAAGTGGTAGGCGTAATCCTTGGCCCGAATTCCAAAGAGCATTTTCTTGAAGGGCTCTGCCCCACTTTCTTGCACTAAGTTTACTGTCTCACTCAGTCTCACTAATTCGCACAGTCGCACTTATTTTACTCAGGCCCACTCAGTTCCACTCATTCTGAATTACTCAGTCTTACTGTCACCCCAGTCTCACAAACAGTAACACTCAATGTCATTCTCCCTCACATTCATTCTCACACATACTTGTCTTACTGTCACTCATTCTCACTCACCTACTGGCTACTTCACTGACTCTCACTTTAACTCACACAAACATGCTCACAGTGCTGGAATGGTGCAGGCACCTTCGTTCACTTGTGTCAGCAATCAAACAATCTCAGTTTGTTGCTGGACCCGACACAGGTCTGCATTTTAACTCACACAAACATGCTCACAGTGCTGGAATGGTGCAGGCACCTTCGTTCACTTGTGTCAGCAATCAAACAATCTCAGTTTGTTGCTGGACCCGACACAGGTCTGCATTTTATTTTTATTATGTCAAGAATTAATAATGAGTCACTCTTGATACAAGAAAAATGGACCGCAAAACAAAGAGGGTGTAGTGTAGCTGTGGAGCCCATAAGGTGGTGGGGGGGGGGGGGGGGGGGAGGTAGTCACTGGTCCATCAAACCAATCCATCCACTAAATCATCTATCCTTTCAATTATCCACACCCTTCCATTCATCCATCCAATCATCCATCCATCCATCCACCCACCCAACCTTTGCTCCATCTATCCATCATCCTCCCTTTGGGTCATACATCTATCCACCCTTTCACTCAGCCATTCACCCATTCCTCCACCCTTTCACCCATTCCTCCACCCTTTCACCCATTCCTCCACCCTTACACCCATTCACCTATTCACCCATTCATCAACCCACCCATCCCTCCCTCCCTCAAGGTACCATTTACTCAGCCATCCATCCTTTCATCCAGCTCTCCATTTACCATTTACTCAGCCATCCATCCTTACATCCATCTACCCTGCCTTTTACTCATCCATCCATCCATCCATCCATCCATCCGTTTTACTCATCCATTTTTACATACATCCTTTAACTCATCCATCCTTTTGCTCATCAATTCATACTTTCCCTCCTCTATCCCTCCACTCATCCTTTCATTTACACATCCATCCATCTACCCTTCCACTCATCCATCCATTCATTCATTCTACCATCCATCAACCCATCCTATCACTCCATCCATTCACTCAATCATACATCATCCCTGCCTTTCACTGTTCCATTCTTTTATCATCCTTTCACATTCATCCATGCATCTATCATCCACCATTCATTCCATCCATCCACCCACTCTTTCTTTCACTCATTCACCATTCCAAGTTAATGATGAGCCTTTGCTTGCCGAGCTCCAGACAGAAGGGGCCCAACAAGAACCCCACTTCACTGTGGCTGTGGTGGGGGGGGGGGGGGGGGACAAGGGGGGGGGGGGGTTGATGATACCCCTGGTGCAGGCAGAAGCTTAACTGCACACTTACCTCTTAGTACATAGGTGGAATTGTTGTCCACAGCTAGTTACTTCACTCTCTTGGGTGTCTATGGCCAAGATATGCAGCTGAGCACAACAGAGTGCTCCTTAAGGTTATGTTTTTTCTCCCATCGTATATCCTTCCCCTCTGTGGCGACCGACAACTTGTTTCCACCCACTCCCTCATTGTCTCGTCTGCCTGCCCCACCACCAGCCACTGAAGTGGATGGAGTTTTGGAACTCCTCCCAGGGCCACTGTTTATGCGCCCCAAAAGTAATCGGATCACTTGTGTTATCTTCAGTTGCTCTGTATCTACGTCCCTATTCTTGCCTCTCCCCGGAGGGTGGCAGGGCAACGCCCCTTTCCCCATGTACACCAGGCGCCCCTGCTTGGGACCTAATTTTATGATCAAGTACAGCAAAGGCTTCACTGAAAGGAGTGGCGCAAAAATACAAACTTTTCTTTTCTGATGACATTTTTAGAACTTTGTGTTACTTGTAAAGACAACCAAACACATTATATTTTAAGACCATAGCCTTCTATCGTGAACTGTACAACTAATTACTTGTGGTCTACGGTTACGAGTTGTGGCAATCGAACACACAAACCATTAAAAAATAGGTACTTGGTATGAGAAACAGAAGTAACACATGGAAATAGTAGTTTCCGATCCGGTTTCCTTTGTGTTAAAGCAAGGAAACGAGTGGTTGGTATTCGATGGAAAGTGGCTTATAACGGGGTACATCTGACAAGTGGGTTTTCTATCGTGGTGCTCTGTTTTTATGTACCTGAATATGGGGTTGAATAATGGATGCAACAAAACAAAAATGTGTGAAACTTTTCACCAACGTTGTAATTCAAACATTCAATTTTCAGAACAATGAAGATACTTTTTCCCCAAATAATCACAATGTGTTGTGACAGAAAATCTAGCAGCATTAACAGGGAGCAAAGAGCTGTCCCGTGCAATCCCTTGCACATATCACCACCACTGCACCGTCTCCTTCTGGTTTGAAATGGTGCCTCAAAACAACGCTTGCGCCGCCAAAGCACTACATGGAGCAGTCACTGTAAAGATGGCCAAAGACTTCTCTTCCAAAAGTCAGGCTTTGCAAGGCTCAATGGCAATGTCGCATGTGCCTGGCAGGAGGTGAGAGGGTCTAGCGCCCAGTCTCCAACCAGAGGCACGCTCCCAAAGGCTCACCTGGGATGGCACATGTGCCTGGCAGGAGGCGAGAGGGCCTAGCGCCCAGTCTCCAATCAGAGGAAAGCTCTGCAAGGCTCACCTACGTTGCCCACGTGACTGGAGGCGAGAGGGCCTAGCGCCCAGTCTCCAACCAGAGGCAGGCTCTGCAAGGATCACCTGGGATGGCGAATGTGCCAGGCTGGAGGCGAGAGGGCCTAGCGCCCAGTCTCCAATCAGAAGCAGGCTCTGCAAGGCTCACTCACCTGCGATGGTGCATGTGCCTGGCAGGAGGTGAAAGGTCCTAGCGCCCAGTTTCCAACCAGAGGCAGGCTTTGCAAGGCTCACTCACCTGCGATGGCGCATGTGCCTGGCTGGAGGCGAGGGCCTAGCGCCTAGTCTCCAACCAGAGGCAGGCTCTGCAACGCTCACCTGCGATGGCGCATGTGCCTGGAAGGAGGCGAGAGGGCCTAGCGCCCAGTCTCCAACCAGAGGCAGGCACTGCAAGGCTCACTCACCTGCGATGGCGCATGTGCCTGGCAGGAGACGAGAGGGCCTAGCGCCCAGTACCCAACCAGAGGCAGGCACTGCAAGGCTCACTCACCCGCCATGGTGCATGTGCCAGGCAGGAGGCGAGAGGGCCTAGCGCCCAGTATCCAAACAGTACCCAGCAGGGATGACAATCTGTTCTATCAACGAATGTCGCACGCACTTTAAAAATGGTACTTGCCGCTTACTGGCTCGTCCCTTGTCTGTCTCCCTTCCAGTGAAGTTGACTGGACGGCTTCCCGAAGCTGGCGTTATCACTCCCTCTAACCGCTCTTGGCAGGCAATCTAATTCCCCCTGAAAAGGTCAGCGCCATTTTAACTGCCTTTCAATCACATTAAGCACGCTGCTGCTCGTGCTGGGAGCGGCGCGCCTTCAGCTCCTCGGTGGAAGGCCGATCGATACCCTGACACAGCGCCTGTTCTCTGCTATCCCCTTTCCTTACAAACTCTGTCTTCTGACGAAATGGAGCATGGTGTCAATCGACCCCCCGGGGTCCCCTACAAAAAGTACAAGGGATGGGACCACTGCCTTGTCCTCGCCGGCCTGAAATAACAAACACGCCTGCACCGAAGGGCTGGCGGCCGCCATCCTCTGGAAGGATCGTGATGCTGCATGAAGAGGAAGATCTCCCCGCCGCCAGCCGATGCCACAGGCTGTGTCGATGCCTGCTTCCTCCAGAGCCTCTGCTTACCCTCGACTCTACATCTGTGCTCGCTACACCAGTCGGCCCCAGCCTGCCTCGCCTTCTTAACGTTCATAAGTCATGACTGGATGAAAAGAGCTTCCAAAATCCTCCCCTCCTTGTATTGTAAGAAAAAACAACCTTCCCATAGTGTACGCTAAACTGATTTTAACCACTGGGCAAACCCGTTAAAGGGATAGACAGAGAGCAGGGGCAGCAGTGCTACAGAGCAGGCGCGCAACACCCATTGGACTCAAAGGGCTTCACCCCCCCCCCACCCCACCCGTCGTGTGTGGCGCCCGGGATGAGACAGCTTCCCGGGCACGCACAGCCGCACCCGAGCATTTCACAGGTCTTTAAAAGACCATTTGCATGTTGATGAGGCCTCGCTGCTGTTTCACTCCTAAGAGCCCCTGCAGCTCCACGCTGCCTATTGCTGAAAGATTCAGCCCCCCCCCCCCTCGCCCCGAAATTTTTTCTTACACCCCCCCCCCCCCCCCCCCCCCGAAATTTGGCTCTAGTTGCGCCTCTGCTACAGACGATGGCATCTGGAGATAGACTGGCACCGGGATACACAGAGCAGGAGGCAGCAGCGCTACAGACGATGGCTTCTGAAGAACAGACTGGCACCGGGATACCCTGAGAGCAGGAGGCTGCAGCACTACAGACAGTGGCATCTTAGAACAGACTGGCACACCCAGAGAGCAGGAGGCAGCAGCGCTACAGACAGTGGGATCTGAAGAACAGACTGGCACTAGGATACCATGAGAGCAGGAGGCTGCAGCCATACAGACGATGGCTTCTGAAGAACAGACTGGCATTGGGATATCCTGAGAGGAGGCGGCTGGGGCTCTAGAGACGATAGCTTCTGAAGAACAGACTGGCACTAGGATACAAATTGAGCAGTAGGCTGAATCAATACAGACAATGGCATTTGAAGAACAGATAGGTACTGGGATACCCGGATTGCAGGAGGCTGAAGCGCTACAGATGTGTTTTAAATAACAGATGGATACTGGGTAATGAGACGCCTTTTGCAGAGGTTGGAGTGTTGGAGCACAGTGTACCTGGGTCCAAACTGGGGTGGTGTGGTAAGCAAAAGAATGATGGATTAAACCCAGATCCTTATCACTGGGGGTGAATGTTTGCTTTGACCAGCATTCCATCCATCAATTGTTTTATTTGTCGCCCTAAGTGGGAAGGGTATGCCCAGACGTGGGTCCCGTGCTCACTGCACCACTGGATTCAAGCTAGCCTGGCTGATGAAGGGTGATGCCCTGAAACCAGTCCCAGGATGCTGGTTTCTGGTACAGGGAGGACCTGGCTTGGCAGTTCGGGCTGGACTGCTCCCATAAGGAAAAGGGTCAAGACCGATTTGAATATGGTTGGGTTCAAACTTGGGTGGTGTGGTGAGCAAAAGAACGATGGATTAAGCCCAGATCCTTGTGACAGGGGGTGAATGTTTGCATTGTCCGGAATTTCATTAATCAATTGTTTCTTTGGCATTTGGTGTCCTACCTGAAGCATTCAAGTCAGCAGAGAAGAGAAATTAAGACTCAAGAAGTGCTGGCACCACTCCGCTCTCTGCTGTGGAACCCGTGCAATTCTCAAGAGCAAACAAAGTGGTCATTAACCGAACCACAGCGAACTCTGATCCAAACAATTAATTCTTCTGAAGCCAGAAATTGTACTAACTGATGCATATACTTCAGGTGTCCCAGAATGAAAACAAATGACCCATCTCAGGAATACAGACGTGTGATCACATTTTGTGAGCAAGGAGTTATTCACTTTGTAGATTTACAAATATCTTTTCCTGGTCTTTGAAAGTGCTCATGACATGCTACTACCTGCCTCACCATCAGGACTGTTACAGACTCGCCTCCCTCTCCTTCACAAGAGGTTCACCTGCAGTAAAGGATTCTGCCTTCAAGAGAAAGAATGAAAGTGCATTATCACCACCTACAAGGTCCCTTGCTTTCCTATACACCAGGCATCGGCTTAGGTAACAACTATTTCATATGGCTATGAAAGAATACATCCTTCTTTTCCCCATTCCATTAGTTGTTGTGTGCTTTGAAGTGGCATGCCTCCTCCGAGTGCTTTCCTTAAGAATTCTGCCCACTACCCAAAACAATTGAACGCCAAGGCATGGCATGCAAGTTCTCTTCCAGGGGATCCTCATCAAAGTCATAAGCACATGAATATTCCCACCCATCCGCGGGACCCCGGAAACATAAAACATATATGTGGAAACCATATATGTAGATATATATCGCCATCTATATATAACAATAAACCCACAAAGCAGCCTTCCATATACTAGAAACGCTGAGCAATGTTGTAAGAATTTCCCTTGCACATAAATACAATTCCAATAAAGCAGGGAGAAAGAAAACACATTTAAAAAAACTGCTTTAATGCACAGCAGAAATCATAATCCTGCAAAGAGGAATGAAAGAACATTGCCAGCACATAGGCTGCATTGTAGAAACATCAGTGTAGAAAGCTGAAATGCTAACCCACAGAAACATACAGAATAAACTGGCACCGTGCCTTTAGGCAACCATGACCCCTAGCTTCCAATCATGCCTCAGGCGTGACAGTTAGGTAAGTTCTTTCCGGCTCCTTCTGTCAGGACCCCAGTAACTTCAGCTCTCAGTTTTTTCCGATTTCTGTCAGAAATTACTACTTATTTTTTGTCACAAACCTTTTGCCTCGACATCTTTTTGCTGTTGAAGCACTTTTCTACCATTTTTGAGAGAGTTGAGCATAATTTTCCATTCAAATATGTCCTCTCTTTTTGACTCTTGACCTTCCTGTGGCAAGAAGAAGGCTAAAACAGACTCCCATCCGGTCTGTATTCTTTGCCTTCCTTCTGATCATGCTCCCAAGACTTGCCAGCATTGCCAGTCGCTGTCCAAAAGAACACTGAAGGACAGAGAGAGGATGCGCCTCTATGGGCTGGCTGAGAAGGGAAAAACACCTTCAAGATGCAGGTCTCCGATAAAGAAGAGGAAAGAGAGAGCCAGATCTTCATCTAGAAGTAAGGTTCCAGTCTGCTCTCCATCGGCGTCGGGCTCGGCGCCTCAAATATCTTCATCGGCAGCGAAAACATCGACGAAGAGACCATCGGCGGCAGGCTCGCCGTCGAGAGAACACCGGTCGTCGATGAAGACTGCAGGTACGTCGGATCCTCCGCCGTCGTCGTCAACCCGGCGACGATGAGTCGTTCTCCATTGGTGTGGGCTCGTCAAGGGATAGTTCTCCGCTGTCGCCGTCAGGTCGGTGTTCGACGGCGAGACATGCTCCGCAGTCGCCGAGTCATCGGCGATTGACATCGAAGCAGGCGTCTCCGTTGCCGTCAACTAGGCAGCGGTCAACGTCGAGACGTGCCTAGATCTTAGTTGACGACGACGACAGACTAGTCGTCGAGAACTAGGGTCAAGTACACGTGCCGTCGTTCGGCGTCGAGATGGCGGTCTCCATAGACGGCGAGAAGTGCTCCGATCTGGACTCCGCTGGCTTCCAGTAGACATTCAGCGTCGAGAGAGAGAGATCTGAATGGCCTAAAGACACGACGTCGAGAAGGATTTCTCCATCGATTCGTACTTCGTTGGGGTCTCCTGCACACTCAACGTCGAAGGCGCAGTCTGTTGGGTCCAGGTGTTCAACGTCACATCATACAACGTCGAAACACAAGGAGAGGTCGATGTCAAGGAGAAGATCCCGCTCTAAGGATTTACCAGAGATGGTGACGCAGAGTCGGTCGACGTCGAGACACTCCCCATCGACATCGCATCATTCATCAAGACACCGATCATGCTCCAGAGGTCGCAGAGAGTCCTCTCATTCTATTATGAGCTCTCCCAAGACGCTCGACATCATGCAACTCTTCTGCTCATTCTACAGAGCAACCAAGAACATCTCCAAGAGGCTCTCCAAGGAGACAGCGGTCTCCTTCCATTAATCTTTCGCCCAGATGGCTTCAACCTCTCCATCACTGGCAGAAAGAACCCTCTAGTCATGCTCCGCGGCCTATGGACTATTCCAGTCCACTGCACAGATCCCCGCTACGGCGTCTGGTGCAGGAGGTGGACAGGTCCCCCACTACTCAGACAAGGGATCACAGAGGCAAATCTCTGGAGCATAGATCAACTCATGCTCATCACAAAAGGCGGAGAACACCACCTTGGTCATCGTCTTCGACGCACTCTTCCAAAAGGGACTACTCTCCTACCCTTACGGATAGCCCTCCCTCTAGAGTGCCACCAATCGATGATGTTAACACCTTCCATGATGTCCTCGCTAGAGGAGCACAGAAGCTAAGCATAGTCATGTCAGCTCCTCAGACCACCACTTCAATCATTCGAGACCCTCCATCAGAGGTCTGCGGCTAGACCATTACTCCCTCTAGTCCCTGGTCTCCTTGAACCGGTAATGGACATCTTCCTCACCCCATCCTCGATTAAGGCAGCTCCGGCTCGGATCCTGAAAAAATACAAACCTGCTGCATCGGATCCTCTTTTTCTGAAATCAGATCCTCCACCGGATTCATTTACCATCCCAGGATTCTTGGGGGAGAAAGGCCTGCGGCTCTGCAGCATCTTCTCTGAAGGTGTCTAGTGTTGCTGCCCTGCTGGGCCGTTACGACAGGTACTTATGAGATGAGATTCGCTGGAGCGTTTTAAAGAGAAACTGCCAAGGGAGGATGAACAAGACTTCTCAGAGATTCTCCAATAAGGGGTGCTGGTAGCCAATCAGGTAATCAGCACAGCAGCGGATGGGGCTTCTTTGGCTGCACACTCATATGCACATGGAATATGCGCACAGAGGACTTCCTGGTTGCGCCTAATAGCTTTGAAACCGGAAGCTTAACAACGTATTTTGAACCTTCCATTTTCGGGTAACTTCCTTTTTGTATCGCACCTTGATGAGGAAATAGCCAGAACGAAGGCCGAGTTGGATGCACTAAAGGCTGTGGGCCTTGAGAAGAAAAAGGAGTTCAAACGACGCTACAGGCCCTATAATCGCAAAAATTACTAACAGAGGGTTCAAACTCCGCAATGGTCGCAAAACAAAACAAATCTCAATACCAAGGTCATCGTTCCTCGAGAGGCAGAGGAGGACATCAACAACAGTCCTCTTCAACAGCAAAAACTCGAGGCAAGCAATTATTTTTTGCTTCCTCTAACACAGTTGCACACTCCAGTGGGAGGCAATATTTCAAATTGCATAAAAGAGTGGCGCAACATCACCAAAGACCAGTGGGTGCTAAATATACTGCGCAATGGGTACGGGCTACGTTTCTGCGCGCCTCCAAGAGACATGTATCCAATAAGGTCACGTCCTCAACACCTGGAACTGCTGCGTCAGGAAGTGTCGACCTTTCTGAAGAAACTAGCCATAAAAGACGTCCCTCCTGCCCAGAGAGGAAAAGGAGTCTACTCCAGATATTTCCTGGTTTTGAAAAAAGACCAAGCAAACAAGTTTAGACCTATTCTAGATTTCCGATCTCTGAACAAGTTCATCCGAAAGAAGAAGTTTCGTATGTTGGCGCTCCATCAAATATTTCCACATCTGAGGAAAGGAGATTGGATGTGTTCGGTGGATCTCCAAGATGTGTACTTTCACATTCCAATTGCCCCACAGCATTGCAAGTTCCTGCAATTCATGGTAGGCGCGAAATATTACCAGTTCAGAGTCTTACTGTTCGGCCTCAAACCTGCACCACGTGTATTCACGAAATGCATGGCAGTGGTGGCGGCAGCATTACATCGCCAAGGCCTGTTTGTGTATCCATGCCTGGACGACTGGCTGTTGAAGGGATCATCTCCTCACATGGTGCAGAACCACTACCACATCTGCCTAGATCTCCTTCACTGCTTGGGCCTTCATATGAACATGGAAAAATCAGTTCATTAGCCCACTCAATCGCTCCACTATCTGGGCTCCACCTTGGACTCCGGCCTAGGAAAAGTGTTTCCTTTGGAGGAGAGACTTATCAATGAGAAACAAAATCAATATCATCCTTCCAGCACATCAACCATCAGTAAGGCAAGTGGCATCTTTACTGGGGTCGATGGCCTCTTGCATATTTCTCATACCCAACTCCAGATTGAGAATGAGACCGTTGCAGCAGGATCTGGAGGACAAATGGGACCAATCCTCGGGTCATTGAGAAGACCGAATTCTCCTCTCTCAAGCAGGGAAGAAGTCCATTCTCAGGTGGGCTCAGCCAAAGAATCTTCTAGTGGGAGACCCATTCAATCAACCTCTGCCAAAACAATCCCTCATCACAGATGCGTCTCTTCAGGGATGGGGAGCGCAACTGGGTCAATTGCAGACTCAGAGCAGATGGACCAGCAAGGAGCAGACCTATCATATCAACATGTTAGAGCTGCGGGCAGTTCATTTGGCTCTCAGGGCATTCCATCCGTCGATTCAGTCCGAGTCAATTCTGATACAAACGTACAATACAACCACCATGTATTACTTGAACAAACAAGGTGGAACACTCTCACCCTGGGTCTCTGGAATCTCAAGCTAACTAGCACTGGCTGCTGGCCAGGAACCTCTTGATCACGGCAGTGCATCTGCCAGGAGAACAGAACGTGCGAGCAGACGCTCTCAGTCGACACTTCGAAGAACAAGAAGACTGGGTGATCAACGATGAGGTGGTGGCGGACATTTTTCATCAATGGGGTCGTCCATCCATCGATCTCTTTGCAGACGATCTAAACAGAAAATGACACGCCTTCGTGTCTCGATTTTACCGATCAGGAAAGAGAGGGAATGTTCTTTTGATAGACTGGTCCAGGACATTTGCATATGTTTTTTCGCTCCTTCCTCTCATCCCGAAGGTGGTGACCAAGCTCATCCGATCCAGAATGAAGAGGATCCTGATAGCACCGGACTGGCGTCGCCAATGGTGGTATCTGGACCCATTACAGCTCTTGATCTGTCCGCACAGGAGACTCCCGTGCAGGCCGGACCTTCTGTCCAAAATGGGAGGGAAGATTCTGCACCCCAGCCTTCCCTCACTGAGCTTAGCAGCATGGCTCCTGAGGTCCTGCAGTAAGGACATTTGAACCTCCCTCAGGATTGCATGGACATTTTGAGGGAGTCAAAGACCATCCACAAGAACTTCTTACTCTTAAATGGAAAAGATTTTACTTGTGGTGTATGCGTAATGGTTGGAGTCCAATTAGCGGGCAAGAAGAGGTAATTTTGCCGTATCTGCTATACTTGGCCAAATCTGGTTTGAAATACACGTCCATAAAAGTTCATTTGGCGGCCATTACAGCCTTTCGAAAATCACCTAACCAACCTGCTTTATTTTAGCTTCAGGTGGTCAAGGACTTCCTTCAGGGGTTGAAGAAAGTGTATCCCCCTGTCTGACCTCCTTCCCCTCCTTGGGAGTTGAATCTAGTTTTGTCAAAATTAATGGGTCCTCCTTTCGAACCCATTCATAAGGCCACATTACAACACCTTACATGGAAAGTAGCGTTCCTGGTGGTTATTACATCAGCACGCAGTGAGTGAAATCCAAGCACTTTGTTCTAAGGAACTGTATACGGTTTACCATCACAATAGGGTGGTTTGGAGGACTCGCCCTTCTTTCCTACCCAAAGTAGTGTCTGACTTTCATGTCAGACAATTTCTTTCCCCTCTTTTTTTCCGAATCCTTCTACACCAGCAGAAAGGTCTCTTCACTCATTAGACCTCAAGAGGGTTCTCAAATTCTATTTGGAGGGAACAAAATCCATTAGAAAGGCTGATCATTGTTTGTAAACTACGGCTCTGTTATTCCAGGCTTTCCAGCCTCCAAACGATCCATTTCAAGGTGGATAGTGTACTGTATTAAATTGGCTTACCAATTAGCGAACAAGCCTCTGTTAGCCTCCCCTAAAGCTCACTCTACTAGGGGGAAGGCTGCTACAATAGCTTTCTTAAACAATGTACCAATGGCCGAGATGTGCAAGGCTGCAACTTGGAAATCGGTTCATACGTTTACCAGGCATTACTGTCTGTATTCTGACTCCAGAGCGGATACCCAAGTAGGCCAAGCCTCCTTGAGGAATCTGTTCCAATGCTAGCTTATTTGGAGTCTTTGTAATGTTTTCTTTACAATGTATCTTTATTGTACACTTGTCACTTGCCCGCAGGAGGAGGGGGATGGGCTTTCTATTCATGTGCTTATGACTATTGATGAGGATCCCCTGGAAGAGAAGGATAAGTTACTTACCTGTAATCCTAGTTCTCTTCCAGGGGTATCCTCATCAAAGACATAAGCAACCCACCCGCCTCCCTGGACAAGTGATCAAGAAACAGGTCATCTCTTTGTGCCCTGGCCTTCAGATCTCCGCAAAGAACAACTGACCTGTCACCCGTGAGGCATGATGGGAAGCTAGGGGTCATGGCTGCCTTAAAGGCACAGTGCCAGTTTATTCTGTGTGTTTCTGTGGATTAGCATTTCAGCTTCTACACTGATGTTTCTACAATGCAGCCTATGTGCTGGCAATGTTCTTTCATTCCTCTTTGCAGGATTATGATTTCTACGGTGCATTAGAGCAGTTTTTCAAATGCGTTTTCTTTCGCCCTGCTTTATTTGAATTGTATTCATGTGCAAGGGAAATTCTTACAACATTGCTCAGCATTTCTAGTATATGGAAGGCTGCATTGTGTGTTTATTGTTATATACATATATATGGATATATATAGAGCTACATATATGGTTTCCACATATATGTTTTATATGTTTCCGGGGTCCCGAGCATGGGCGGGAATATTCATGTGCTTGTGACTTTGATGAGGATACCCCTGGAAGAGAACTAGGATTACAGGTAAGTAACTTATCCTTATTGTCTGAATCTGGTCTTGAGGGTCTTCAGTAAAAATTCAGCGCACACTTTGCAATCTTTGGCGTAGTGGTTCTTTGGCAGACAGATTGCCCACCTTGTGAGGATCCCTCTATGCAAACCTGTGGTTGCAGTCGCAGCAGAATTTTGTGGGGGCATTTTTCATGACCCATTGCTACCTCCTTTCTATGCATTTTTCAGCCACGTAGCACTCCCCGTAAAGATAGAGATGGCTCCCCTTTTCTGCACCCTCAATTCTTCTTGCGGCTTCTAGTGTTTTTTGGTGTTTTCCTGATGTAGACTACCGTCTTGTCAAAGTTTTTCCCAATAGTCTTCCAAGCTCCTCTGGTGGGAAAAAGAATCAGAAGATGGCAACCACACACAGCAACTTCCAGAGCGCCATCTAATTTCACTCAGGGAACGGACTTACCAGCAAATGTTGGCCAACAACGCCCACACCCAAAAATATTCAAGAAAGAAAGAAGAGATAAGGACCACACACAATTTCAGACCCAACCACTAGATGGTGGAATAGATGCAAAGCATGTGAAACCAGAAAACGAGTCATGCTGCAAAACTCTAGTTTCACCTCCATCAGGTACACTTGGCAGCCACCAACATACACTGCAAGAAAGGTTGTGTATGTGTAGTAGTTCACCATTAGTTATACCTCATATATAGTAATTGTTGTAAAATGTCCATTACCATCACACCACAGACACATGCTTCCATCCAACTGCCCAATGTTACTCTGGCTTGTACCATTGACTGCGAGGATTCCGAGTCCACTGGCATCCGCTTGCATATGTGCAAGGAGATTTTAGAGAATAGCATGATGCAGTTTAGTGATGTACATTTTAATTCTGCTCACACGTCCAACATGAATACCCTGGGACAAGGCTTACAGTACAGTGACACCGACTAGTATTAAAGACGACAAATAAACAGACTTCAGACCCATGATCCTTCATAACTAGATACAAGAAATTGCTCTAGAAACAAGAGCTTATTCTCCTTCATCGAGCTGATCATGCATCACCCTTGTTGCCCACACAAACCAGACAGTGCCCTCTTTTGCCTTAGTTGCCTGGTGCAGTAGGTTTGTGTCCTTCTTCCTCTCCTACTCATACACACAATGCCTTAAAATACTACTTCTGCTGTGCATTTGATGTAGCCCTTCATAATGTATCTTGTTAGTAGTCTCACACCACTGTGTGGTGTTGTCATTCATTTCAGAATCCTTGCCATTTCCCCAGCCACAATCTTAAACCAGCTCCACATTCTACCCATGTGAATTTTTAGTGTGCCTGTCATTGGCACCGATATGAAATGAGAAACAAACGTGCTTTTTCTCTTGCCAGTAGGCCCTGCTGGGCCTGCGCTTAGTCAGCCTGTCACCTTGTTGCATCCATTAAAATGACCTGTACGGCGGGAGGGATGACTGAGTGGCAACAGATGGATGTTAATGCATCATTCCAGAGACGTCCATTCTCCAGGCACCTTTCCTCAGTCAGCCAGCCCTTTTTAAAAGAGTGTTGGTTATGTGTTGGAGGAAAATCTGCCATCCCACCTAAACAAAGAAGCTTGTGCTACAGAGCTCCAGTGGCAAGCTCATCTGAGCTAGGACGAAATATGAACACACAAGGTCAACATCACAGAGCAAGCAACATGTCCAGTGAGTGTGTGTCAGCATAGATTTTCATCACACTTTATGTAGTTAACGGCATACCTTTTATTAAGAACTAATTACTTATTTATTTTCTATTTCAGCTTTTATAGGAGTGAAGGGTCTTGCCCACTGTGGCCACTACTCAAGCTCTGCAATCTAGGTACAGTCCTGAAGCCCAAGGACTGGAGACATGAAGTACGTCTCCATACAACTCGTTCTCTCCTGTAGACAACTTCCCCAACTGAAGGAGAAGTGGCGCAATGGGGTGGGTGGCGTGGGTAGCGTGTGAACAAGTGCACAGTTTACCCACACAAAAGGTCGATTTAGAGATTGAGAGATTGAGATGTTTTTCGTATTCCTTATCTTCGTCAGAGATTAAATTACAAATACTTGATGTCAACGATCAGGTACATGGACAGTCAACTACAATCCATCCAAGGACAGAAAAAAATCATGTTTAGCGTTCCAATCTCTTCTCCTGTCCACCAACTTTATTTTCCAAGATGATGTTAGTTATAAATATCCTCCATAGAATTTAAATAAGTCGCGTAGTTTTTAATCACACCTTCACTTTTAACTCAAAACGCTAAGATGACAACGAGGGACTTATTTCAAACCCTCACTTGTCAAAGTGGTGGCCTCTCATACAACAGGACACAGACATGTCTTGAACAACTGTAAAATGAGACATCCAGTATCGAAAAACAATTTCAACATCTTGAAGTAGAACTGGCATTATGGAAGAGAAAAAAACGCGAAAACAGAGAGGAGCTTATTCAAGCACAAATATTCCTAATAGTGTTCAGACAAAAACCAAGAACACTGCAAATACATGCTACCCATGTTCCAACCCACCTCCTGTCACTTAACCAGAGGACCAGATTATAACTCAGTTAGGGCTGGACACAAACACCTTAATTTAAGTGGGCAATGAAAAATGCACAAGTGAAAACTCTGCACGTTACATTTGTGAGACAGGGTGTGGAAACGGCTGCTGCCCGAGCTACTTTGTCCTGTATGCTGAACAATCCACCTCCAAGAAGGTAAGGACAGAGGCTTCATGTTGTCCCCAGTGTGAAAGACACATGAAAACCATTAATAAATGGTGGGAGGAGACAAGTAAAGAGCGTGCTAAGACACTTAAGAACCAGACCTCCATGGGAATCACATACAAGAGGGTGTCAGACCCTGCGGGTCCATCTGGATACAAACTATGGTACGGAAACACACTTAATATTAGCCCAGCCGTGTTAGCGAACATACTAACACAGAGTGAACATACTAACAATAATAGCCAAGTGAATCATATTTACCCCGGAAGCCACCTTCCAGAAGGGTAGTGGCTCGTACCCTCTTCTGGCCACACCATTCATACTCTTCGAAGCGGGTCCCATTCTCATTGTCAATGTCCACAGAGTCGTCTTCGTTCATGCAAGAGCCTTCCCTCTGTAGTAGAGAGGGAAAAAGGAGTGAGCAACAGCAACATGGAGCATTTGTGAGCATTGACTGCAAAATAACTGGCTAGCCTAGAAGTAGTGAAGCCCGCCCGCCTTGTAAGACAGATGTGATATGGCAACAAATAAAGCAGAAAGTCAGGTCAATGGGGTTCTAAATGCCCCATGCAAAGTGAACCAGAGTATGGCAAAGTGAGCCCACTATGTATAATGCCGTGAAATATGCCAGGGATATCATCCTATTTTCTGCTGTTTGCACCAGCACGATAAGTGTGCCAGACACAAGAGGAGGCATTACACATTGTTATCTAAGGCAGAAATGTGCTACGGCAGAGTGCAGCTCCCACAAATAATGTGGTGTAGGGTGTGGATATAACTGTTGGAAGGTATCAAGCAATGGGAAATAAACCACAGCGCGTGTAATGTAACAGAAGAGAGGGTAACTAACAAAAAACACAGATTGCCAAGGCTGGGAAATGCTACCAGTCAGAGTGATGTGCACCAAGGTCAGAGTTCAAGACGTGTGCCATGGATAATCTGCCAATGCTGAGAGGTAGAAACCAGTTACTTACCTGCAATTATAGTTCTGTAGAGCTTCAAGACGTATATGATATGCACAATTCTGCCTTCTGGTGGTTGGGTTCAGAAGGCTTTTAAAACATTTCTTAGTGAGTCTGAGTCAACACAGGCAGAGCCCTTTTATGAAGTCAACAGTAATCCCACAATGCCCACAATCTCCTTCCACGAACATCCTGCAATTGAAAGGTCTGCATGTGAATCTAAAAAAGTATCGAGCTGTAAGCCATAATTACAGGTAACTGCTTTCTTTTGTAGCGGGAAATATCTTCTAGATTCACACACTTTGCACAGACTGTAGTGGAATGGTTACTTACTTCTTGGTATAGTTCTGCAGCACTAAGATTTTTCTGGATTTATATGCTGTCCACTGCCATCTAGCGATTAGATCTGGAATATTTTTCTGTTTGTTTGCTTTTTTAGGTCTCGGCCTGGCGAAAGCATCGCATGCGCGGATTCTTGGAATCGATATGATTCCAGAAGTCGTGTCGCGGCTCCGCCTCAATTTGTACGTGTCATAGATTAGGCAAAACACACAGTAATGATTGCACCGGAGGCAATCATTACACTGAAGGTTGCCACCCTGTCCTATTTTGGCCCCGCCCACCGGGGTTTGATCTTTTACTTGCGGCGGGAGACAGTGTCTCTCAATTAGCCGCCAAGCACTTTTTTTCGTATTACGAGTTTGCCTTCAACAATGGCTGACGCGCTTTTTATGTCTCCATTCTTGGCTTGGTTTTTTTGCTGGCATTGTTTTTTTTCCTAAGAACTCGCAGTATCACCAAGGTCCTGAGGATCCTTTGTACTTTTCCGCAAGTGTGCAGCGTGCCGGACGACAGGACATTACTAACTGCATGATAAAGGAAGGATAGAAAGTTAAAAAGGTTGAGGAGGAATGCGATTGAGACAGTAGGAGGGGGAGATGAAAGCAGGGCACTAAAGGGGTGGATGGAATCAAAAGCAGAGAGCAGGGAAGAGACAATGAGATAGAGAAGTATGAAAGCAAAGGATGGAGAGAGGAGGCGTGAGAAAGAGTACTATGAGTGTCCTGGTCTGTAAAACGGAAAGAGAGGATAGTGCCTCAAACACACTTATTTGGCTTCCTTGTGCTATATCAGAGTGAAGATTTGAGTTAGGAGCCGACGTAGAATCCCCCAATTCTGGAACCAACAATTGGTTTCCTTATCTGATTTGCTTAATCTTTTCCAGATAGTACATGGCTGCCTTATGAACGTCAAGCGTATGGACAATCCTTTCTGCATTTGTCTTTGGGTGCCGGAAAAACCCTGGCAGCTGAATGGTGTGTTCTACTGTCCGCGAGACCTTTCTTGCACCAATGGCCATCCCTCTTCCACTTTGCGGCAGAGCAGTGCCTTGCACATGGCCTTCTGGCTTCCCTCAGAATGTCTATTCTCCAAGACTCAGATGTCCAAACTAGGTTTTCAGGAGCCAAGCTGTTAGGCGGAGGTTTCTTGGCTCAGGGTGACAGACCTGTCCCCTTTGCATGACAGAAGGTCATCTGATGCGGGCAGCTTTATTGCTTTTCCCCGCAAGATCTCCCACAGGTCTCTGTCATGGGAAACTCATTACACTTGTTTATCACAAGCGATACAAGTGAAATTGGGGGGGAAAAGAGTAAGCAAACTTTACTGACAAACTGCATTCCCCAGGGACTAGTGGGGCAGATGCCAAAATGCAAAGTTTTGGCATTTTGCGTTTTTTTGGGGTGTGCCACACTGCTGGAAAAACTTTTCTAAAGCTCACTTTTTTTCCCCATTCATGCGAGACGCTTGCCTGTCTAGTTAGTCAGTCCTCCTCTATGTTTTGTATACCCGATATGTATTTTGCCATCGGGTCTTTGAATAACCCATTTCCGAATAGCTTAGGCTAGTTTTAACACATATGACCATGGTAATCCTTGCTTTTTGAAGTAAAACTATGTGGCCATGTTGTCCATATGAATTTGTACCGTCTTCCTGTTTACTTACGTCTGAAAAGCCATTAGTGCCAGGAAAACGGACTTCACTTTCAGCACATATGTGTGTTTTACTGCTTCCCTTATTTTCCACTGGTCCTTTGTGAGCTCCTCATCCCACGCAAGACAAATCTGTAGTGATGGTTACTGATTAAGTTGGCTGTACAAAAGGCCTGCCTGCCTCTACATTCAAGTTTCACCATGCCATCTCCTACTGTACCTTCTGAGTAACAACCACTCTATCCCCCCCCCCCATTGTTGAGAGCATTAATTTTCAATCTATTTGTGAATTGGTCTCAAATGAATGTCGAATTAATAGGAGTCTGCACAGCGGTCAATGCCTGCATACATTTTCTATGGGGAATGCTTTTGCCCACATGGAATTTTATCTTCATACTAGAAAGATCTTTTCCTACTCCAGTATTGGGGACAAGGTTTCCAAATTTATTTAGAAACCGAGCTGTTGCAGTGTATGAATGACTGCATTTATGCTCCTTCGGCATTGTGTGAACGAGGTTGCCTTTAATAACTAGTCTTCTAGACAAGGGTACGCTTGTGCTCACAGGCTTCTCACAAGAGCTGCTACCACAGTCAGACATTCTCGGTGCTGACATTATACCAAAAGGAAGTACAATGAATTGAAATTTATAACAAATCAACAAAATCTTTTGTGTTTCTTGTTTTTGGCACATGCAGATAGACGTTCTTGAGGTCTAGATCTCAATGTAGAGCTCTTTCCACAGGACAGACGACCTCTTGAAGTGTTGTCATCCTGCATTTCTGTCTCTTTATAAATTTAAGAAACGAAGGTCCAGAATTGGTCTTAAGTGTTTTGTTTCGTTTTGGCACTAGGAAATACACTGATTCCCTAGATAGTCTCTTCCTTTGGTACCATTTATATTGCTTGTTTTTTTAAATTTTTTTTAAAAGAGTTCCTTGGTGCATTTTCTCGTTCTTGGCCTCCTACTTAGAGACTTTTTTTCTAAGGAGTTCATTACAGTAACTGTGTTGAATATTATTCAGTATCCATTTGTTGGAGGTGACTGACCTCCATTACTGTAGGAAACCTGTTTTCCATTCCACCTCCTCCCCCCCACTGCCTAAGTGTGATGTAGCAGCACACTCCTTTGAAGTCACTTGCTCGGAGAAGGGCTGGCAATATGTTGAAGGGAACTGCCACTGTGCTGGTGTTGAAAGGCATTCAACTATTTGTTAGTATGAAGTCTCCTCTTCCCGACGGCTCTCTCATAGCACTGGTCCCCCTTCTCATGTCACTGTGAAACATCAGGGTTTCCATGGTCTTTTCTTGTCATTATTCTTTATATCTGGTCGATGGTGTAATCTAATGCTGATGTAAACAACTGCTCTCCAGTGAAGGGGGAGTTAATAATAAACGGACTGCACCTCATGTATAAAGGCCGATACTCGTAACCAGGTGTGCCTCTTCAGGGTGGTGCCAGCACATGCGTGCAGAGAAGATTTGAGACAAGTACTGGAAACAGCCTTGCTTTGTTCTATTATGGTGTTTGTCTTCCTCCTGTATAGGTCAGGGAGAGGTTTCATTAACTCCTCAATTTCCTCCAACTGTTGATGGCCGCATCAATTAAAGAGTACATTCGAGTTGGCTATCTTCCATTGTGCGGCAACTGCTGTCTCTATGTTGTGTCCCACCAACTCCACCCATTAGCTTTCCTTTTCTGGTGGTGGGCCATTGACATAGGAACACTGGCTCTCTTTCTGGTCGTGGAAACAATGATTGAATCTGCCACTAAAGTGACTTTTATATACAAGGGGTCCTTTGATGAGTGCTTATAATTTTCTCTACCTTTGGAGTTACAGTTCTCTAAACGCCTCCTTATATTGATCAAGAAGGCTCTGGAGCACAGAACAGTATAGAAGGGATTTGTGATGGCAAAGGAGTTTTGAGAAGAAAAGAGGCCTGTGACTGTTCTTCCTCTAACTGCACTCTATGTTTTTCTACAGCTCTTTTAATCAAATCACTTCACATTACGATGTCATTGGGATGAAGACCTCGAGGTGTAGGAATTAATACCCTCCCCTGGTGAATCTGTGTTTGTTTTTTTTTGTTTTTTTAGTTTTATAAGCGCAAACTTGACTTGAAGGCTTCAGAGCGCTTTGCAGGAGCATTAGTTGCATTATAGACAGGCATTTATTTTTGTGAGGCACAGGGAGATGAGTGATCTGCCCAGAATCACATGATTTTGAGCGTCCCTGCTGAAGCTTGAACACGGTTCCCCAGCTTCAAGGTCGACTGCTCTAGTGGTTAGGCCACATCCTCTCCCCCTGTTGATCTCTCACTATTCTTCCGTGACACTCTAGAGGTCTTGAAAAATCCTTGCTCATGCATTTCTTTCTCCCGTTTCCGCTCTTGGGGTTCAGGTGTAATTGGTGGCTGTAGTACAATGTGTTACTCCTTGTCTTCCTTTACTTCATTTCTTTTTGCAGAGATTCGATAAACTTTCATGGATTTGTCAAAATCCCTCTTCTTCTGGAGGATCACAGCCATTTGGTCCTCGAGGAGTCTTTTTTTCTATTGATCTCGAGCGCTCTTTGTTCGTCACCGCGAGTACAGACGCCGCCTTTCTCTTTGGGGTTGGCGTGTCTTGCTTCGGCTCCTTCTCCCATCAGTCCCAAACGCTTCTCGGTGTCAAACCTCCATTGGTGTTCTTGTGTTAGGAGATGTGAGGTTCTTTTTGATTTGACCTCCTTTCGTTTCTTGATGGTTCAGAGTCAAGGGTGTCTTCGAGACCGAATGCTTCAGCTCAAGCCCACTATACCTTTGAGGCGACACCTGAACAGGTTTCTTGTTGTCTACCTCGCTCTGCGCCTTCTTCAGCAGCTCTTTTTGGTACTCAACTGTGTATTTTTTTTTTTTTTTTTTACATCAGACCTCTCTTCTTGCTCTTTCTCAGTGTCCTCAATGTTTTCTTCATCCTTGCTTGAAAGGCCAAGGTCCCTGAGCAAACGTTCAACTTTCTTCTGTCTCGGCATCATGTTATAATGCGTTTACCTCAGTATTTCCCTGGTACTTCATATATTTGGCTGGAACTTGGCACACGTCTTAGTGCAACCTTAAGGTGACACTTGACAGAATCTAAAGGGAGGGGGAGCGGGTATCAATTTCCCTCAATGATTCCAGTCCCTCTGGATGCGCATTATTTGTCCTCACGGTCGACTACCATCATGGTGCAACCACCTTATTTTGGTGATACCTGGTTGGTGGGTATCCTTGGAGAGTACTTTTCTTGAGTGAGTTTTTTTCACAGTCTTCCAGCAGTTCTACTCGATAATCAGTCAAATATTCCCCCAAATGTCAACGATCTAGGAGCTCTGGCTTTTGTGTCTGGAGGGGGGAGAGGGTGTAGGTGAACGGCAAGCGAGTAACCAGAGGCAGATTCTCTAGAGTTACTGCCCCTTGGTTTACCTCTGCCTTAAAAAAGGTATTTAGTTGTAGCTGCCTCTATGTGGATTTTGAAAACTAGCTGCACCCAATTTAATTTTGTGCCTTTCTGTTGTAAACCTGTCTCTCCTGCTCATCCTCGTTTAGAGATTCCTTTTTCGAAGGAAGGTCTGTACACCTGCAGGGCCCCCGTGGCCTTGGTTGTGTAGCTTGCTTCACTGCCTCCTGAGTCAGGTCCACCCCTGGGCTGAAAAGTGTGTTGCCCGTGAGGGACATTTTGATTGACTGGACCACTAGTTTGAACACGGTGATGCGCAGCCCTGCACTCATGCGTGCCTCCTCACTACTGTGCTGGTTACAAGCTGCCTGCTCATTGTATCAGCAGCGTTTAAGCCCAACTAAAGGCAGGAGTGGGCAATGCTTTTGCCTTCTTCAACCAGTCTTCTAGACCTCTTCTGGTACTCCTCTGGGATATGCGACATAAGGTCCTCTACGTCCTTCCAGTGCTGGTGAGCATGATTTGTTTAGCAGAGCATTAGAGTTGGGTATTCACAATTGCGTGGCAGTTGTCTTTTCAATTTCCTGTCCACTTTGTCCCTTTCACTCTCCTCGTCTAAGGCTCCATGAATGCGGGTGACGAGCTTAGTGCCAAAAAATTGGCTTGTAAGCAATTAGAGAGAGTATGGCGTAAAAAGTATGCTGATGCAGATAAGGAAAGATATAAACTTTGCATCACTACTTATAAGCAATCGCTATTAGAAGCAAAAAAAAAAAAAAAAAAAAAAAAAAAAAAAAAAGTTATTTTCAACACAAATAGCTCTAGCCAAATCCAACTCAAAGGAACTTTTTAAAACTATCAAAAAACTGTCTACCTCGAATGCTCCTAAAAATCATGGCAACCCAGAATTCTGAAACAAAATTGCTGATTTCTTCAAGCATAGAGTTGAAATCATTTTCTCTTCTTTTACCAAAGCCAAGAAAATGGCACAGATGAGGTCGAATATGAAGGGACTGAACAATCGTGGTTCTCCATGGATATTTGACCAATTAGCACCCCTGGAGTTATCTGAGACGACTAAGGTCCTGAACTCGATTCAATCAGGAGCCCCTAATGATCCTAAAGGGGATGATGGACGGAGCGTTTGAGCAAATCAAACACTCATCCCCAGTCAACTGATCTGGGTTTAATCCATCATCATTCTTTAGCTCACTCCACCACCCCAGTTCAGACATGGCCATATGCAAATCAGTCTGACCCTGTGCCTCATGGGAACAGTCCAGCCCGAACTGCCAAGCTATGTCTTCCCTCGACCGGAAACAAGCATCCTGGGACCGGTTTCGGGTTCATAACCCTCATCAGCCAGGCTATGAATCCAGTGGCAAAGTGAGCAAGGGACCCACGTATGGGCATACCCTGCCAACTTCGGGCGAACAAAGCGATACCAAAGGGGATGATGGACGGAGCGTTTGAGCAAATCAAACTCTCACCCCCAGTCAACTGATCTGGGTTTAATCCATCATCATTCTTTAGCTCACTCCACCCAAAAAAAAAAAAACGATGGATTCAGGCCCATATCTCTGTGCTGGGGTGAATGTATGACATTGTTCTGCATTCTGTTCATCAACTGTTGTTTTTGCATTTGTCACCCCGAGGTGGAATGGTATGCCCAGACGTGGGTCCCGTGCTCACCATGCCACTGGAATCAAGCTATCCTGACTGAAGAGGGGTGAAACCCCGAAACCGGTCCAGGGATGCTTGTTTCCAGTCCAGGGAGGACCGGTCTTGGCAGGTCATAAAGTTCAGGAACAATCCTCGGGTGTGGACACCGGAGTGGTGGTCAAAGGACCTTGGTTCTGGCCCCATACCCACAAGAAAAGCCGAAAACCTTGGGGTATCGGTGGACAATAAACTTACCATGGGTGGTTAGGCCACATCCTCTCCCCCTGTTGATCTCTCACTATTCTTCCGTGACACTCTAGAGGTCTTGAAAAATCCTTGCTCATGCATTTCTTTCTCCTGTTTCCGCTCTTGGGGTTCAGGTGTAATTGGTGGCTGTAGTACAATGTGTTACTCCTTGTCTTCCTTTACTTCATTTCTTTTTGCAGAGATTCGATAAACTTTCATGGATTTGTCAAAATCCCTCTTCTTCTGGAGGATCACAGTCATTTGGTCCTCGAGGAGTCTTTTTTTCTATTGATCTCGAGCGCTCTTTGTTCATCACCGCGAGTACAGACGCCGCCTTTCTCTTTGGGGTTGGCGTGTCTTGTATGGGCTCCTTCTCCCCTCAGTCCCAAACGCTTCTCGGTGTCAAACCTCCATTGGTGTTCTTGTGTTAGGAGATGTGAGGTTCTTTTTGATTTGACCTCCTTTCGTTTCTTGATGGTTCAGAGTCAAGGGTGTCTTCGGTGTCTTAGAGACCGAATGCTTCAGCTCAAGCCCACTATACCTTTGAGGTGACACCTGAACAGGTTTCTTGTGGTCTACCTCGCGCTGCGCCTTCTTCAGCAGCTCTTTTTGGTGCTCAACTGTGTATTTTTTTTTTTTTTTTTTACATCAGACCTCTCTTCTTGCTCTTTCTCAGTGTCCTCAATGTTTTCTTCATCCTTGCTTGAAAGGCAAAGGTCCCTGAGCAAACGTTCAACTTTTGGTGATTTCAGCATGCTTAATGGTTCTCAGAATCATAAGTAAAATTAAGATCTTTTTGACTGAGAGCAATCTCAAGACAGTGGCGACGGCCCTTATACTGTCGCGTTTGGATTGGCCTATATCTTAATATCCAAAAACAACATATGAATAGGCTTCAACTAGTCCAAAACGCAGCGGCCAGATTGCTGTCTGGAACACCGAAATTTGTTTCCGTGAAAGAAGAGCTTAAAAAATTGCACTGGTTATCTGTAAAACAAAGAAATAGTTTCAAGGCATTATGTACCATTTTTTAAGGCCAGCGATGGAACTGGTTCGGACTTCCTTAGGTAAAAATTCCTATGGTATGTCCCTGGTAGAATGCTATGGTCTACCGGTGCCAAACAAGTGCAAGTCCCTACTTTAAAAAAAGTTAACTGGGGAGGCAGGGGTTTCATTTCCTGTGCCTCTAGAGCTTGGAATGAGCTTCCTTTTCATCTTAGGAATGCCCCGGATCTCCTCTCCTTTCGGAAGGGTTTGAAGACATGGCTCTTCACACAGTAGCATACATTCATTTTCCCCAGAAACCAGTACTTAGCGCCAGGACACCCCAGGGTGCGCTCTACAAGTGCAAATAACATAACATGGTCCTTTTTCGCGCAGTGCTTAATATCAATGAGTCTACCTCAACAAGTCCTTGGATATACTAGGAGTCCTTGGTGGATGCCTTCTATGGGATATATGTGCCCATCTCCTCCTATAAGGAATCTGCCGTGACATCCTCCCATAAGGATTCCTCCTCGAGCATGTGAACGCCTCTCCTTCGAGTTACTCCATGTAAATGTATACTCCTCTTTTCCTGTCCCTGTGTCCTATTCAACATCATGCTAGAACAGTTTTTCCTGCTCTGCAGTCTGTGTGTCCTGTCTCTGCTTTATAACCCTTAAAGCCTTTGGATCCCTGTATGGGGCCATAGTTGCTTTCTTTTTGTACAACACGTTTTCTATTTTCAACCTCCAATACCCTCTTTTCTCTCAACTTAGAGGACGTTTGAGGTTTTGCTGTCCTTTTGGGACTTGACATTCGAAGACATCTTCCCCTGCTTTCTCCTTCGCACTCAATCACCTCACCCGGTAGCACCAACTGCCAGACTGCATTTATTTCTATGCATTAGAATCTCGGCTTTAGGCAGCGAGCATGGAAAACAGACCTCTGTCAAGAGAACATGCTTGTCATTTAGGGCCGACTTTCGGAGGCAGTTCGGGCAGAACTTAATAATCTTTCTTGTACTCTAAAATGGCATCATTAATCTAATAGCATCAAAAAGCCCAGGAATTCCACATGGATTTGAAACTATTTTCAGACTACATCGAATTACCTCCTATATCCTTCTTTACCAACAAACCCTGAAAAACATCTCTCCAGCACAGATGTCGATTTCAGTGACTTCCTTCTAGCACATTCAATTTTTCCCTTGTGGTCTTCATAACTGTCTTAGACAAAAAAGTAGGGATCTCTCGATGAACCTTCGCCCTCAATGGTGGAAAAAAAGAATCTAAGACGGTGAGCACACACATTCTGGGATTGCAATCAACATCATACAAGAGAAGAGATTCAACTATGTTGACGCCCACTGACAAAAAAAAAAAGTTTTATAACAAACACTTTGGGAACCAACCACTTGAAGGCAGAATTGTGCAAAGCATGTAAAAATAGAGATTTCAAAAGTATTTCTTTCTCTCCTGCCTATTTACTCACATTTACTCAGCACGCTTTCCTGTCTCTAACCTGACTCCATACTACAGCAGTCCACGTCTTTGAAGATGGCAAACTTTGCCAGCCCACAAGAGAAACATGTTAAGACCCCTAAATAGCCAACAGCCAGGTAAAATATTTTGTTATGTTAGGATATGCACGTGGACAGCTTGAATCGTATAAAAATTTGAAATAGCCTATATTGTGTTCGTTGCTACCAGCCCAGAGCCCCAGGACATTAAACAGGAAAAGGAATATGGATCTGAATCCATGCACTAAACCCAAATGAGATAATCTGCATAATCAACGCAGGCCCGGAACACCCAACTAACCGGTTTACTGCCGCAAAGACTAAAAATATTTATTATCCAGGGTAATGATCTGAGCGACAGTTCTCATGGACCACCAGTTCCATGGAAATTCTCTCCACCAGCCTTTTAAAATGAGATGCTAGAGAGAGAGCCCACAATACACAACGAGGTTTAAAGAAAAAAAAATGCGTTGAAAAAAGGGATAGCCGAGGTTGTACCATAAAAATGTAAAGAGTGCTTAAATCTTCCATATGCACTGCAGTAGATTTTCTGAGGGTCTCTCAAAAGGCAGAAATGGAACTCATTATTGATGTCAGTGGGGCCCAAGGCCTCATGAAAGGTGGGTGGAAGAACGTACTCCCAAAGCCTCATTTTCACCACCTGAACAGACCATGCTTTTCACATCCCACGAAATCCCATCCTAGCATCCGCATGAGAGTCACCAATTTTGATGAGTGATTGAGCATGTCCTTTAAGTATGAATCTTGTAGTCTGACATACATGTTCTTTGGTACTGCTTTCTATTATGCCCTAGATGGCACTTGAAGAAATCGAATATGGTATACTTAAAATATTGTGGAATAGCAAGATCTGAACATTTACATGAAACATCCATCATACCAATGCAAACATGTTAAAGCAAAACGAAAGCAAAAAGTATGGAGAAAAAGGTGAGACCAAGGCAAATAGTGTGGGCAATAGCTACAGTATTGCTAAGAATGTGCAGCAATCGGCAGGGTAAAGTTAACAGCATGGACAATATTGAGAACAAGGAAATAAACACGAAAATATAAGAGGCCAAAACAGTGTGAAGAAATAGTGGAAAGAAAACAAATAGTGAGATATCAGTGGCACCAAAGCAGTCAATGAGCCCCAAGCAAACAGTCAAGGGTAAACTAAAATCTGAGTGTATGAACTATTGTGACTGCAGCAACCACTGCAAAAGACTAGAGAGATTCAAGGTCAAAGAATGTGAGCAAGAGACCACTCCCAACAGGATGGCCGTAATCACAGGCCACAGCAACAAAGAGCAGAACAAAATCTGCCAGTTCTAAGCCAGCTGAACCGAGCAATAAAGATCCAACGGAAATGCATTCTCACTGACATGACCAAATGTTTTCACTTATGCTTTTTTTAACACTTCCCCAAATTCCCACGGTGCTGAGGAAGTTGAAGATGGACCACTGTTTTATGATTCTGATTGCCCCGGCATGGTCAGAACAATTCTAGTGAAGTGGCCCGTTTAGACTGTCCACCAATATAGTTAAAAATCCATCCCTAGCTCCTCAACAGATGGCAGCTTTTCCAACACAACCTGAAGTCACTCAATCGGACAGCTTGGTTTCTCACCACTTAGATTTTGTTTGCCTCAACATACAGCTGCTTGAAGAGAGATATTTCCTCAAGCACCTGTTACAACAAAGCTTATAACACTAAATGAAAGAGCTTCTGCAAATGGCTCAAGGACAGAGGGCTTAACTTTATATCGATACACCTCATCAGGTACTGCACAGTCTCAAATACTCACTGGTCACAGTTAACCTGGCTGCAATTTCGAGATTTCGGATTGCATTATCATTATTTTCTGAATGGGCACTTCAAACAAATTATGAAGGGCCTTTTTAGGGCTTTCCATCCTGTGCAACAGGATTTAAAGAAAAGTGATTGGTCAGTTGATGCCGCTTCCTTTTGACTTAATCCATAATATACTTCTGAAATACATCTCATGGAACACTGCACTGTTGCTGGCTCTCACTTCAGCAAGTAAGGTTAGTGAGCCACTAGCATCCGCCATCAAAGAACGATACCTCTGTTTTACAGAGGATAAGGTCACCTTAGGCTCATGCCCCAGGTCCAATAGGATTTGTACCTAAATTAACATGTAATAATTTGTTCCCTCTATTCTAATTCATTCTTCGTTCCCTCTTTTCTAATTCATTCATGTCAGTGGAAAGATCTTTGCATTCACTATATGTCCAGATGCAACAGGTTCTGCATAGACCAGACTAACGACTTTTTTCTTAGGATAATTTATTTTGGCTATCCACCCACTCAAGGGCCAATTGATTGTCCAAGCAAGGAACTGCCCCTTGCTGTCAATCTGCATTACTTTTTGTCATAGTAAAGCCAATTCCTACTTCAAGGAAGAGGAGGTGCATTCCATGAGAAGCATGGCAACTACTGCTATGCTGGAGTGTCTCCAAGACATTTGCTAAGCAACCATTTGGAAAAGCAGCAATACTTTCACTAAGCACTATTGCTAAGATATAAATGCAATGGCTAACGCTTCAGTGAATCAAGTAGGTCTACTTAACAGGTTTCAGTAAGTTGAGGCTGGTTCTTGTTATATTCCTATTCAATGTACTGCTTGCTATTTAGATTTAATCATGTAAATCTATAAAAGATCCAATGATGGAGCAGAAAACAGTAACTTGTCACTCCAATTCTTCAGCATTAGGATCCTTCATAGATTCACATGTGACCCATTCTCCTCCACAGTCATAGGGTCACTATCTATTTTCTATATCGCTCACACTTCTGCTGTGAAATCTGAACTATGGGACCCTCTAGGGGAGTGAAGAGCTCAGCACCTCCTCCTAACTGGCTGAAGTATGGGCAGTTCAAATGAGTTAGATGTGCTATTAAACAAATACAGTTATTGGGCCTATGGTCTGTAACACAGCCTATTGCTATTTAAATATTCCATGGATCAAGGAACGTATCAAGAATGTGAATATATGAAATATCCAATGCTGGAGAAGGGGGATAGTTTCCTTACAGCAGAGGCGACCCCTCAGCCTGTACCAAACCACAATCAGACCAACACAGACTGCCATTATTTTAGAAGAAAGTAATATTTTTTTACCACAAATGTGTAGGGCAGCGTTACCCATTTACATTTTTTTTTAAATACATACTTTCGGACCTGGAGTGCTCTCAATACACAGCACAGTCCAATCTGTGCTTCAAAATATACAATTGTGCTGTGAAGTACCCTCATTAAAATGACAATGTACTAATGTGTAGATTTGAATAGTCCAAGATTCAAATAGGTCCAGATGCAGACAAATTGTCCTGCTCGCAAAAAAAAAAAACCCATTCCGAAAGAGCAAATACATTTGCAATAATAATTAAAAAAAAGTTCACAGAACTCAGTCACACCTACCCATAGGGCAGGGTAGTGTTAAGGCAAACGAGATACTGGCCATTTAGGAAACTGTTAATTTACATGCCGTCACGATAAGGCTAACGTAGAAGAGTGAGGAGGAGGAGACAGAAGAATTGATGCTGGCAGGAGCTAGCCCTACGGCAGTTCTACCTGGGTGAGGCACAGTTCCACATGCCTACTCATGTCCTGCTCTGATCCGGACAGAGGACGACTGCAGAGAGGACATACCTGGCCCTCGTCTTGCTTCCTCCGTTTCATTTTCCCAATCCGAGCTGCAGCAAAGGGAGAAAGAAAGAAGGCTGTTAACTGCTATATTTCCACTTACAATGTGCTCTCACATGCAGGTACAATTACAACATGGTAACAGAAACCAACCACACACGTCATCTTAGTGTGTCCATTCAAAAATGCCCCATATCACTCTATACAGGTAACCAACAAAATTCTATGAAAATCACACAGGACCTCCCCCATCAAATACGAAAAAATATAGCCATACCATCAGCCAATAGGCTAACCTCCAACTACAGTAAAAAAATAAGCATTCAAAAAAAAAAAAAAAAAAAAAAAAAAAAACACAAACTGCTCAAGAAGAAAAATATCCTCGCACCCTCACTCAAAAAGAGCTACAAAATAAAAATATATTTCAAGGCAAAATGTTTAGAAAATTGTAACTGCATATCTATCATGAAGCACCCTCCAAAAAGGTTACATAGGCCACATTAAAAAAGTAACATCTGAAAAGCACTAGGTCTCTATGTACACATGATAGAAACAATCTGTACATGCAAGTAACTAATCTACAAAGCAAAGCAGAGACCCTCAGCTCAAAACAATCAGATAAAATCCTATTTTGTTCCAGCACATTAACCATTTCCTGTAGTATGTAACGCTCTGAAGAGCACCCTCCCCATTCCTACTCCTATACTGCCAATTTGACATGTTATCAGACTGCAAAGGGTAGATTTTAACGCTGGGATACTCAAGACACAATCCTGACCAGCCCACGTGGCTTGCTTTCTCACTTGCAAGACATTTTCGAGCAGCCTAAGCAACAGCTTCTACTAAATAGATCTATTATCAAAATAAAAGTGATATTGCAATGTTACAGACCCAACAGTCTCTCACTTATTTTCAGAGCCAGTAAAACAAACCTACATAAGCAAGCAAAAAGAGAAACTATCTACGTAGAGGACGTCAAGTATTTCACACATTCAGCAAGTAAACAACAGACAGAAAACTGCAGAGCACAGACGAGAGGGACTCAAAATGGCGAGGTGGAGGAGGAAACAACCACACCGACAGCCTCTTGGATGTTTACTGAGACTTCCAGCAGTGGCAGTATAAGTGCCAGTGCCATCAGTGCCAAACGTCCTGCACAAAAATTATATTTTCTGGGATCTCCGAATGGGTACGTTTTATGCATTTCATATTCTTTATCACTGCAAAACAGCATTATGGTAAAAGGGCATGTAGCTTTTATCTTTGACAAGAGTTTCAAGTGTTCAAACATCTTAAATGGGGGGCAGCCGCAGAAGACTGGCAGTTGGGGGGAGAGCTGTTAATAGTTTACACCGTGGGAGTTTATGATACATGAATACCTGGGATGAAGAGAGAAAAAGGAATATATTTAGAACAAATAAACAGCAAATTAATTGGAAAGGGAAGTAGGGAAGAGAAGGAGGAACCAAAGGCGAGAGAAGAGATCAACTATGGCTCAAGACTATGCAGGGGAGGTGTGTCAGGAAACGACCAGCCTAAACAGACCTGGCAGTACTGATCTCCTGTCACATTCATGAGACCATGTCACCAGGCTCTGCCTGCAATTCCAAGTTATGAACGTGTCGCCTCGCCACACTGCCATTGATGGCAGCAGCCCTGGATGCTAAATTCAGCCACCACTTTTAATTAGCACACCAGAGATGGAGCACTTCCCATGGCAAGAAGACAGGAGGGAAACTTGTGTGCAGCTATCCCAAAGGGGATGCAGATTAGGGAACACGCAAACTGGACAGCAGCATGGTTAATTAATTGGGACGAATGCGGTCATCTGTAATTAGCACCATGATCCTCGAGCACACACTACTGTCTCATAGGCAAAGTTTTCAACTCTGCTCTAAACAGAATAGATTAGGCAGAACATGATCAAGACAAAAGGGCCAGCTATTGCAGAAGCACAAAGATGTGATGGATTTCCAAGGATAGAATGCAATTAGGTTCCATATGAAATCTCGCCAAGGTCTTCACTAACCTCGCTGGCCACTGCTACCTTTTCCTCCCTGCAAGATTCCACTTGGTGTCAGAAACGTCCAATATCCCTTAATATACAGCTCTGGCATAAGAAATTCCCGGACAGAACTTTTGCAGCCAAGAATCAGAAAACAAATTCATAATCCAGCTCAAAAGATGCATTTTATCTCCCTTGCGTTCCTTATCTTACAAATTTGGAAGCAGATAGGAACAGACTAAATACTAAAAAGCATCAGAACAGCCCATTCACGGTGGAAGCCTAGAGGGATTCAGTTTCCTGCACTAAACAAGACTTCTCACTAATTTTTATCAGATCCCTCTCTCGCCTCTATAGACGTTTCTGTGCCAAAAGCGCTCAGTCTGCCAATTCAGAAAGTCCACACTATTTTCTGTCATGTGCTGAAGGGGCCTGCAACACTGAAAGCAATAGGTGCAAAACAGAGCTTGAAAAAGGAGGAGATGGAAACTGTTACACCCCACCTCAAATAGCATCCATCTCTAGAGATTTTGGATCACGTCACAGGAGTGTTTTAATCTCACTCTCTTTCTGCTGGCTGTATCCTTTCGCCTCCAATGGAATGCATGAGTAACTCTTTTAGATCTGAAAACTATACTTCATTGTCCACATTTAATAATGTTATCTTATTCATTCCTAGTTTACACAATTCTTTTTATTGCTCAACTGCAAGGGTCAAAACCGATTGGCTTTGTCAAAGCTGTTTGTTTATAGGGTAGGAACTAAAGTAACAAATTACAATAACTCAATAGGGATAGTCTTTCCAAATTCACACATTGCCCATGTACCACATCTATGAGTGTCTTTGTGCGGACAATAATTAACCACAAAGCAGCACATATTACCATACCTTTGGGAAGTAATCTGAAGCATGACAAGACTTCATCAATTCAGAAGTGACTTTTTTCAAGATACAATAGTACTCTTCCCCTTCTCCAAACAGCATAATCTAATTTTTCCAACACAGGACTAAGCCCGCTCATCTGCCCTAAGCAATACTGGCTCCCAGTACAAGGAAACTAAATGCTGGTCACAATCTTTCAAGCCAAACACAGACTGGGCTTGATCAACAATCAAGCTAATAGCTCCTACAATGAAGAACATGGCGGATCAAACCAGACAGAGTACACATGTTCTAAGCAGAGCCGCAGTGACAGAACGTTCGGATGCACTCCAGGACTTCTTACCCGCATTCAAGAAAGAAAAATACCACAGGCACCTACTCCACCCCACTCATTTTCAGCAGCCTAAAACTTGAGCATCCACCACCAGACAGCATCTGAGTATGGATGCTACACTAAGCCTTGTCTGTATTGAAGGGCCATTCAACGTGGAAGCCTAGAGGGAAAAAGAGTTTTGATATACATATAGTAAGACATAATGGATGACTTTTAACAGACCAATCAAACTATATGGCACAAAGACCACTAGGTGACATAATCAGAAACACAGAGGAATTATGCAATATGCTGTAAATTCTCTTGTTGAAATGACAATTACCCAAGAGGCATGACACATCCTCTAGGCAAATTAAAAAGGGTGGGTGGTGAATTATAAAATGTCCTTTAGCTGGCTAGGTGAACACCAGAAGAAAACCAATACAATACAGGGAGAATCTGTGTTGCAGTGGCCCAGTTGAGGATCTTGCATCCTGCAGAACTTTTCTTCTCCCGCCTCCAGGACTTGATCAGAACTGTGCAACAGGGACTAATCTCTTAACCTCTCTGCACCATCATTTTCTTTTTAAATTTGTTCTGTAATTATGTTATATGAAAATGAATAATGCAACCATAATTTACACAGATGATCCAGAATGGTCTCCAGGCTCCTGCTGATGAAGATCAGACCGCTCTGCTCCTTAGGTAGGTTCACACTATCCTCCCAATAAAAATGAAGAGAAGACAAACAGGACACCACAGGGAGATACCACCTGTAGAGCTCCAATGAAGGACGAGTACTACACTCTGTAAGCTGGTAACATGAAAATAAATGTGGCACAAATCAAGAGACCGCTAGTACACTGCAGGGTTAATTTTTCTGCAGAACTCAAAGATGGAAAGATTCTGAGATTTTCATTAAATGGTAAAGTGAAAGCCGGCAGACTGCACCTTCAGAGCTCCATCAAGTCAGCGGTTCTACATTTAACAACCAGGCTCGAAAATGTCCCTTGCTTACTTAAACAGTGAGATTTATCCTAGGGCAACAGAATTCTGGGGACTGCAAGTCCTGCATGGCGAGAGGGTTTAAAGACATAGCCGCTGACCACTTACTGGACTTGGTTTCATTTTTGGTGCTGCCATTAAAGGCCAGGTGATAGAGAAGTGACATTTGTGCACTGCTTCATTCATACTGCAAGTCAATAAGGAAGGGTTGCCTGCCAATTCATAAGGCAGGCTGCATAAAAATCCTTACTGTTGCCGGAGCACAGACCTTAACATGTCACTGCAGCTGGGAACATCTACCACAGACCCAAGTACTACATGTTCAACAAGAATGAGGACACGAAGAGACATCAGCTCGGAACGAACATCTGTTAATAAGCATTTCACTGTGTTACGTGACCGAGAAGGCCCAAACTACTGCGCTGCCTAGTGACTAAATACCTCCAAGAATAACCATTAACTCTTAACGTGGTGATGGGGTTGAATCACTGTCCTCCTCCAATTGAGGGACACCCTCCTAACTGTAAGAAAAAGCACTTACAACGTAATGGTGCTGGCAACTCCCCATGTCCTTTTATTTGACCGGCAAGATCTCCTTCAACCTGTCCACAAAGATGTCCACTGACGTGAGATATACTTCAGACACGTCAAACTTCTTCTAGAATTACTTTTGTATAACAAAAGTGGTCTCCAATCGGTCTTCCTACCGTTGACATTTCAAAAACATTTAATTCAGGACAACCTTTTAAACTGTACTCAAAATATTCAAATTAGCTACCTTCTGACGAGCAATGAACTATAAGGAGTAAGAGGAGGAACAGGCTAAATATAACCTGGACACTGATGATGTACAACACAGCTCTGTACATCTGTGCCAGATCAATAGTCCTAGGCACAAGTATAGCCTTCGCTTAGACATGGCTGCATGATCAGTGACAAATAGCATTTCAGGCAGCTGTCACCCAGTTGGTGGTAAAAATCATTCGTCAGGCGTCGATAATGTGTATTCATACTGTCTAGCATCCTCCAAGACATGGATGTCAAAGCTTTAGCTAGCAGAGATGTTTCTCTTTCATAGCGCTATATTTTAAGACCCAATACACCGCACTAACCAGAAAGAATGGGGTAGAGGGACACTGCTGATGTAGCCCGCTGGTCAGAGTACGCACCTTTTGTCTGTACAGAACATCAGTATCATTTGACTTGCAGAAAGTGATCTGAACCGTTTGGCTTCTTCGATTTTGACAGTAAATACTTTGGACAAAGGTTGGATAAAAAAGGAGCAGCTTTGACACAGCACAAAAAAAAAAAAAACACAGGCATGAGGCTACTGTCACAGTTGGGATGGTGGCAAGCTCACAGGTCGCAGGCCAGCTACTGTAAGCACACAAGCCGTGCAGAACTTAGTCTTCTCTTTTTGAACTTTTTTTAACCGGACGATAATATCCAAGAAAAGCTTAACTGTACCAATGAAATATACTTCATTATCTTTCAACATATTAAGTACAACTAACTTATTAAATTGGAAATGTTCATAATTTCCTCTTGTGCACTTTAAAGGAATAGTAAATAGGACTCAAGCGTCAACACCAGTTAAGTGTAATGAGAAGTTAAGTTGGAAAAGAGAAAATCTGAAATTAAAAAACAATTCTTATAACCTTAATGATGTTTCAATATTATTCCCACACAGGGAGGACAATTTAGTGTTATCCAAGGTTTATTCCCAGACAACCATACAATTCCAAAGTTCATCCTCAGACATCCATACAATTACAAACAGCGACTAATTTGAAATGTCTGAAGATCACCACATAATTTGCACAAAATACGTTCAAAGACTCCCTCAAAGTCCCACAGTATAGCAATTTAAGAACAATTACATCATATCCCAAGGGCTTCAGTGGTAAGGGAGATGCTACTGAACATCCATTGGCCAATTGCTGCTCACTTGCTGGTTGCTCTTCAACTAAAAGCAAAGCTTAGTTGAGATCAACTAAATATGTCTAGCTTTAACTTTGTGCTGCTACACCGGAAGGGTAAAAACAGCAGTGCTGATACTTCACAGGTTCTCTCTTCTGTGTTTTTTTTTAAATCGTCCAAAAGCTTTTCTACAGCAAGTGGAGAGCCTCCAGTTTCAGTTTCGCAGTCTTTTTGGGTCACATTTTGACACACTGTAAAATGCAGGAGAGCCCTGTCCTCTCATCTGCCACCAAGTCTGTATGACCCTTTTCTGTTCAGCTGGTAACGGTGTATGAGAGTGCCACTTAGTGATAGTGACAGCTCTCAGCTCTGCTACATAACAAACAATGTTGCAAGATTCTGGTGTCAAATTTTGCTTCTCCTATGCTCCTTTCCACTGGAGGGAAAAACTGAGAAGAACAAGCACTGGCAATGCCAATAGGTCAGACTTTAAAGAAATGTTGTATGATAATATGAAGCATTACAAGTAGATAGCACTGGAATGGGTATGTATTGTGTGGAAGCCAATAACTGTAAAATAAAATTGGTGGAGATTAAAAGGTCAATCGCAGTTGTAGTGTTCAATCAGCCCCAAAAATCCACTGCCCTCCTCCCATCCTTGCTGCTCCCTCAGAAAGGCAAACGCCATAAATTAGTTATATAAGACACTTTTACAGCATTACAGTATTGTGTGTGCTCCTTAAAGTTCAAGCTCAAGCAGCTGGATTAAATAAACAAAATTACCAGCGTTGTGTGGAGGGCAAGCACTTTTATTGCGGGAGTACACAACTTCTGCCCAATCAAAACACATACTCCAGGCTCCCAATGTGTGGCGAAGCCAAAGCCTCCCTCTTCTTGCAATTCTCACATAATTGTCCGACGACAGGTGCGCTGTCAAGCTAGACCATAAAAAGGAAGTATCTTATCTTTAACACCAAGTTAAACGGTGCTGTTGTCATGCTGTAGTGTGGAAGGGATCTTCTCAGCGACCTGAAGTTAGTCACCAATGAAATGTTAATTATTATTATTTTTGCAGCTCCATTACCATTGAGGATTTCTCGTGAAAATATAGCCGGTCCAAAATTAACTTCTTTATACACCCAACTCTTGAAGTTGAACGTTTAAGAATCTATTCTGTTTAAACCCTGTCGTCAACTGATGATAGACCCCATGAAAGAGCTGTCTGGAAAGACAAGGGTGCAGCAGCAAGCATGCAAGGACAAATATACTGACAGACTGACACAGCGCCTAATATACATGAGCAAATATCTGCAGGGGCATATGAAGCATCAAGTGCATATATATGAATAGCAGTATGAACACTTTGCCACTGGATTCAAGCTAGCCTGGCTGATGAAGGATGTTACCCAGAAACCGGTCCCAGGATTATTGTTTCGGGTTCAGGGAAGACCTGGCTTGGCAGTTCGGGCTGGACTGTTCCCATGAGAAACAGGGTCAAGATTGATTTGCATGTGGCTGTGTCTGAATGGGGTGGTAAAGTGAGCTAAAGAATGATGATGGATTCAACCTGTGACTGGGGGTGAGTGTCTGAAAAGTTTCAGCGCTCCATCCATCTCCTCCTTGTGTTTGCTTTAGAAGTATGAACAGAACACAGCAGTAAAGCAGAGTAGTCAAAGGAGATCAAGGCATCCACGAAAACATGGCCAAACACTGCCCATTCATGAGCCCAATTGCAACTGCAGAAATGGACATCACACAGACACGGATGAAGATGTTCCCAGTTCAGTGGTAAAGGTGGAAATAACAGTAATGTGAGGATTGTGTGCATGTGGCCTCTATTCATAGTGCTAGATAGAGAAAAGCACAATGCTTCAGCACACTTGAACATTTCACATGTTCTCTTGTGCTGTGCCTACGCGCCCCATTTAAGCTCTTGGAGCACATGTTCTACCACGGGGCTAAAAGACTAAACTGCATACGTGCTTCAGTCACAGTGTTAACAGTGCACTGAAAGAAACTCCTACTTCTGTAGATCTCTTTCTACATCGTATATTGTTGACTATATTCGAGCATGTAGATTCCACTGTTATGCTGCTCATCAGTTGTCTGCACAGGGCATATCACACCCAAAGACTGCTTCAAAGTTCTGAAGGAGAACAGAGAGGGTAATGTTGGGCAAGATAAGAAAGAGGCACAAAAAAGGGAAAATTGGGGCACTACTAGCCTCCTTTGCGCTCTTCACAATGGGTAGCATTGCAATTGCGTAAATGCAGATACTGCCTGGCTACTTTAACGCTTATCGGCACTACAGATCTCCCTCTCCCAGGGCTTATTCCGGAAACTGAATACAATCATCTCCGGTCTGATATGAGGGGAGGAAGAGAATGGCTCTTCAGAACCTGTATGCCCCACTGGAGAGAGGAGGCCTGGGAGGGCCTCACTACGAACTGAAATGTTCCACCGCCGCAATGTTAAAGTGCCTGGATGCGACGGCCATGGTGGCGGTCGCATTCTAATGTGAGGTGCGGGACCGCCGCCTTACAGGCGGGCAGTTCCAGGCACCACTACGATGGCAGGCAGACTAGAATCCGCCCGCCATTGTAATCACCCCCTTAGTGCCCAAGCACTCGAAAACGAAGTCCAAACACAATCATTTGAATGATCACAATCTTGGTTATCTTTGTCACTGTTGGTTCAAATAAAAGACAGAAGTTAAAGAATTTGTTTATTCAACTCGTGAAAAGGAGGTTCTTAAAGGTCCTTATTATAATATGCTTAAGTCAATTTTGACCTGGTTTGCAGGTTCCAGGACGCTAAGAGCATGCACAACTGAGAAATTTTGCTCAGGATACTTAAAGGTTTCATGCTCTCAGGATTTCTATGAACATATGCTTAAATGAAGGATTGATTTACACAGGCTGAACATGACCGTACTTATTAAATCATAATCTTCTAAATTGATCTTGAAATTAACTTAAGCAGATTATAATAAGGACCTCTAAAGACATCTTTTTCACGAGTTGAATAAACATAATTTGGATCAATATTGACTTGCCTAGTCTACTGGCAACAACGGACATATTGTTTCTCAGTGACTATCATCTTAGCCCTGAAGAAGTCACCACATTGTGACGAAACACGTGTTGGCTGTTTCTGTGTTGAATATACGCTGCGGATCAACAAATTCTTTTACTTCTGTCTTTCATTTGAACCAACAGTGACAAAGATAACCAAGATTGGGATCATTCAAATTATTGTATTTGGACTTCTTTTTTGAGTGCTTGGTACTAAGTTCTTTCATGTCTGCGTAGAGGTATATACCAACATGTTTTTAGACACCGATGGTAGTAGGATGCTATTGTACCATTACAGCACCACTTACATACGTTTAAAATAAATCTCATATATTCCATATACTGTGTGGATTGAGATGTGTTGTCTTCTAAACCACTACTACCTCCCTTAAATTTGATACTTAAGAATATGAGAAGTACATTAACCCAGGGAGCGCCCAGAGTCCAAAACTGTACTGCGTTTTATGCAATGATTAATGGATGCTCTGACGTAAACACCTGAATGTATCTGTCCATTATATGTAAAACCTTTATAAAGAGTAAACTGTGAAGAAGAAGAAAAGGCACTACAAGGTAAGGTGTGTGTGTGTCTTTGTGCCGATAGCACCCCCACAAACTGCTGCTTGGACATACAACCCATTTCCATTCTGATCAAAGCACAAGTACAGACCTGTTTAGGGTTATGAAGCCATCTTAACGCTGAAAGCGCACCAATGGCAGCTTGGAGAGATGCACAATTGTGATGCTGAAAGTTGACATGTCTGCTTTTCACGTGCAGTCGAAACTGTGAGCAAGGTAGACATAGTGCATGTACGAAGACTAAAGTCCACAAGTTGAGCTGCAAGTCAGTGTACAAGTCTTTTCTTCAGAATACTTAAATCTTGCACATGGAAACTCCGTTTTACACATATGCATTTTTCTGTGGTGCTAAAAGTGTACAAACACAGGAGTAATTGGGATGTATGTATGTATGTGTGTGTGTCAGGAGCTAAAACACCAAAATCGGTTTGGCTGTAAGACTAGGACTAATCACTACAGAACCAAAATCACTACACTATATGCAACTAAAAAAGATATGCTCCCCAGAATGCTCTTAAAGTCATACAGGCATTTTAGAAGCAAGCACAATCCTTGAATACTTTTAAGATATTTTTAACAGAGAACCTCAAGTTCCAGAGTTCCTGTAGCAGCAGACACCTTGGGTGTGGATCTTGGTATGAAAGAAGACTACATTCAGAGACCCTTGCTCAGTGTTGGTGATTTAGGCAGTCCAATAGCAAGAGAGAGGTGGAGAATCGGGCACCTTACTGGACATCACAAATCCTTTGGAGCGGAGGTACAGCAGACACCAAAGACCATGAAGGGAGAGGTGGTGTTCTGGTGGTGGCAAGTAAAAGAGCGGTAGTGCACACATTTGTGACAATCTAAAAGTTACTTGTTGTGCCATATTAAGACCCGTGTGTAACACAGGGGAACATCCAAATAGAATCGCTTGACAGTTATAAACTAAAAGGCAAGTTTGAGTAGCAAATTGAAGAAACAAATTATATTAAGGCTCTCTTGAATCACTCGACAAATCACAAAATGTGTATTGACTATGACCACCAAACGGAAGCTTAGACTCATGAAGAATGGGCTGTTGAAGATCTAGAAGTGGTTAGATTTTATGCAGTACTTTAGCAACCCTCATTACACCTGCAGAAATCGACAACAGTGTAAAGACTGATATGCAGCACTGAAGTGATATATCATTGTTCATTATATGGATGTTAGAAATTAACTAGTTTTACTAAGATGTCATGCTGACCTTTGTATTTCCATTTTACAGTCAGCTCAGAAGTTAAACAGAAAAGTAGATCTTTAAATCATTATCGCAGTTGGTGTCGGAGTCTAAAAAAAGCACCACAGATAACGTGTAGTTGGAATATTGTATGCTTGGCTATAGTATATAGTTTCCAATAGCCATAAGTAACATCTCGTTTGTGCTTTTAAGGTCTCCCTCCTGTTCCCAGTCCCTCATCTAGCAACACTAATCCTCTGATCTTGTACAACTTCAGAGTTGGTGGTGCCAGAAAGTGGCCTTAATGAGCAACAAGTCAATTCTGGTGAAGACATCAGACATTTCAGTTTGCTGGTATTTGTAGAGCATAAATCTTGTTCAAGAACAATGGAGCACTGTTCAGGAGGGAGAGACCCTGCGATGACACAATTATTGGGGGAAGGTCACTGGTAGACTGTCATGTCAGGCATATTACTCCTTGACGAGATGTCTTTTTTTCTCAATTATTAGAGAGTTGTGGCTGATCTGACATCGATAGGGATGCTGTTTCAGATCCTAGGAGTACAAATGGAGAAGATCTGCCTTCTGTGTATTTTTCCTTATTGCAGCGTTTGTGTCCATTCTGGCAAAACCCAAACTCCTGGTCTGGTGGTGCCCCCCAGACCTGGCTAGTTTGCTAGTCCGGCAAGTTAGTGTCTTGAGGAGGACGTAAAAATTATTACGCTAGGAACTTGATGAGGATGTCACAAATAATTCAGTTCATCTTGAAGATGACTCGGCTCGTAAGGGGGACCCAAGTGCAGGTCTTTTATGATGGAGGCTATGGGATTGCCTTTCTGCAAGTCCTTCATCAGCTTAGGCTGCTAAATGAAGAAAACTCTTAAAGATACAAGAGTAGTGTTAGACCTGGCATATCTTGGCATGATTGGCGGTGACTTTTTGCCTCTACCTCCCTTGTTTTTAGGTGCTTTGGGTACTTTGCCACTGCTGATCAGTGTCAAAGTACAAGGGTTCCCTGTGTAAAGTGTAATGGCGATTAGCTGGCCATGATTGCTATGTTTGCCTTACTGGTAAAGTCCCTAGTGATGTGCACTATGTGTGCATGGGCTAGTAATGCCAAGACGCGCAGAGAAAGAAACTCAGGCCTTCAGTGTAGTGCCTGCGCGCAGAGTGCTAACTTAGCATGTTGTCCTGAAAAGTGTAACCACTTGTCAGGCCTTACTTTCCCTTTTGCATACACAGTGAGCACCCCTGTGGTAGGTCCTAGGTAACCCCTGGGCAGGGTGCAGTTTAGGTAAAAGGCAGGCCATATACTGGAGGTGTGTGCTATGTCCTGACAGTGAAAAACACTCCCATTTCGTTTTCACTGGTAAAAGGCCATCCTGCCCATAGGACAGAAAAGGGGAGGCTGGGTATTTTGTTAGCCTAGTTTCCTGTAAGCCTATAATGGAGAGGTGAAGTTTAGTATGTATGAACTCACAGTGTCATAACACATCTTTCTAGGAAGGTGGTTTTGTCACTGTGTTCAGAAACCACTCTTTTAGAAAGTGGCTGAGTTTTTTGTGCTTTAAACATTTGTGGGTCTCTGCTGAATGTGGATTGACTGTCTGGATCTGAGAGGTGTGAGGAGCTGGGAGAGGTCTTGACCCAGGGAGGGGTTGAGATGGCATCAGGCTGGCCCGCATCTGGAGAGTAGGGGGGGGTTGGAGAAGCCCCGGAGGTGAAAAGGCCTGGGCTGGTGCTATAAACCACTTGACCCATCGCTTGCTGAGTGATTAAGGATCCAGACCCCCAGTATCAAAGGGAGAAAGGTGACACTGGGAGGGAGACACCCAGAACTGATTTAGGGAGTGCTCAGGGACCCCTGAGCACAATGAACTTCAAAGACATTGAGGGGTATAACTATCAGAGCTGAAACCCCTGAACATGGGAATGGAACAGAAATGGACTGAGATTGAAAAGGCTTGGACCCGTTTTTGTGGTCAAGAGTAACCTCTGCTAAAGAAGGAGTAACTGAAGAGACTTCCTTGCTTCGTGATCTGGGGCTGTTCTGCAGTTTGCTGCTCTAACTAAGGAAGAGGCTGTTGGGACAGTGCTTGGAGGTGCTGGGTCTCCCTGCTCAACGAAGACTGTGCTTAGTAACCTCAAGGGCCCGAGGACACACGGAGGAGAAGTGAGACTCAGACGCACGTGGTGCGTGTCGAGGTGCACCGCAGGCGTTCGTGAAGAGCGCCTGGTCAGCGTGTGCACCGAAGCTGGAGTGAGACTCGGATGCGCAGGGTGCGTGTCGTGGTACACCGCAGGTGCTGGTGAGGAGCGTCTGGTCAGCATGTGCATCAGAGGCGAAGTGGGTCTCGGATACGCAGGGTGCGTATCGTGGTGTACAGGAGGCATTGGTGAGGAGCGCCTGACCAATGTGTGCATTGGAAGTGGAGTGAGCCTCGGACGCACAGGGTGCGTGTCGGGGTGCATCGAAGGCTTTGGTGAAGAGCGCCTGGTGACCGAGTGCATCGGAGAAGTGAGGCTCGGACACAGTGATCGTGTCGAGGTGCGGCCGAACGAGTTGGTGAAGAGCGCCTGGATATCGGAGCACCGGAGTTGGACTAAGTCTCAGTGAAGCCGCGTGCGTTGGTGTAACCGGAGACTGTGGAGGTGATCGGTTGATCAACGTGTGCCACGGAAAAAAGTGAGTCAGTGCGGTGAGCGTTTCTTGGTGCCAACTGAGACCGCAAGGAGGAGTGCCTGGTGAGCGTGCACTCGGAGTCGACATGAAGTCCCATCAGAGCTGTGTGGCTTCATGCCAGAGGAGACCGGAGGGTGCGGTGGTGACCGTGCACCCAGAGTAAAAGTAATCTCAGGGGCGTGGGGTACGTGTGCCCTGTGGCCGCCTGAGACCTTCCTAAAAGTCGCATCCCAGAGCGGCAGCCCTGGAAGAGCTGAGTTGCCAGGCCGAGCCGCTGAGACCCGTTGAGAGTTTTCTGCACGGCAGGCCCAGTTCAAGGGTGGAGGAGAGGAGAGTGGGGTCACGCCCCCAGGTAAGGTGGATCACTACCTGGGCAGGGTGCGGGCTTGGAGGGACACTCTCACAGCATCTCAGTCCTTCCGACAACGTGAGCCTTTTGTTTCGGCTCAGAGTGAGGCCCGTACTGACGAAAGGAGTGGCAGTACAGGGGCCAGAGTGATAAGCTGTACTCTGTGTCGTCGTTGAACCGTGTGGGGGGCAACTGTTATCGAAGAGGCTGATTGTCACAGAACACATTGCCAATATTGCTGCTAATGAACTGCCAGACTGTCTTAGGACGCCTGACATCATTATTGCTTAACGAAGTACACGATTGTAGCGCTACGCATGGCATTAATTCTCCTTTACCAAGTACATGATTGTAGCGGCCCGCATTGCATTATTCCTTAACTGCAAAGTACATGATTGTAGCGGCCCACATTGCATTGTTCCTTCATTGCAACGTACGTGATTGGGGTGTGACGCATTGCATTATTCCTTCATTGTGCAGTACATAAAGGTAGCGGTACGCTTTGCATTATTTCTCCCATTGCAGGCACCGGGTTGTATCGTTACGCATTGTAATATATCTCCTTTGCCCAGCACAGGATTATATCGTTGCGCAGTGCAATATTGTTTGTCTATTGCAACATGTGTGATTCTAGCATTGCGACCAGTATAGCATTTTGAAAGTGGTGGTTGGGATTTGAACCTACCAGCCACCCGGAACGAATATTAACCTTAATTCTATGCTGGCTTATGTATATCTTTATGTATAAAGTTTATACTCGTTTCTATCAAACTCGTGTGGAGTCCATTTGTGGTGTCACCAGGGGGTTGATGTGGGCGTGGTTGCACATACTGAACATTCGTGCCTTGGAGATAGGCCTGGCTGCTCGTGCCAAGCTACTAAGGGGGTGAGCAGGGCTATCTCAAACTGTGTCTTTACTTGGCCTAACGTTGAGTGGGGAGCCCCAGGTCGCACACTTGGTGACAGTAGTGTGAGACTGGGACTCTGGCTTCCAACAAGTAGCATCAGGAAGACTGCTGAGCAGCCATCCAGATGAGAGACGAATAGAGATTAATACGATACAGTAAGACAGCCGATTGTAAATTGCTATTTGGAAGGGGTCTTCTAAACAAGCCCTTTTCAAACTACAATTCTATACATAATCGCGAACTCAAATTATGATTTGGAAACGTGTTAATGAAATGCAATTTGATTGTAATAAATCTGAAAGTTCGTTTAACGGTTGCAGAAGGTCCAATTTTGCAAATTGGACCATTGGCGACTGCAAAAATAATTAGACATCTGTAACTGATGCTCCGGTCTGCAACACAGATCCAAGAGTTTCCTTGTGGAGGTTAAAGATAACCGGATGAATGAGGACGCCCTAGATTATTCTGCAGGAGTGCCTGCGACATTGTGGAGCCCATCTGCACATGCTGGTGCCAGTTAGTATGGTAGGAACAGAATCATTTCAAGAAAGTGCCTGAAAACACAGTATTTTCAGAGTGTTGATCAAAGCCGGAGGGTTGACTGCGTCAAAAGCTGCAGAGCTGAAGAAGGACTAGGAGGCAAGGTTCATTCCTCTTGTTGAGAAGCCTTCATCAACTATTTGAAGCCTGGCTGTCCCAGTTCTGCAACATGGTCTGAAGCCTGAAGAAAAAAAATAATATATATTTATTTATTCTTGTTGATGAGCTCCTGTAGCTGAATAAAGACATCATTCGCAATGGTTTTTTCTTGAGAACAGAAGGTGGGTAATAGCACAGACGTTGATAGGGTGAGCTGGATCCCAGCATTGTTTCTTTAACAAGGGAAGGATCTGACCAAACCTAAGGTCATCTGGTTAACAGAGGCAATAGCAATGTCAAAAAGGGAGGGGAGGGTCTCGCCTTGTAACCATTTGATGATGGAAGAAGGAAAAGCTAGGGCCTTCATAGGAGATTGCCTTAAAGAGTTCAGGATAGCTGAAAATCCATGTGCAAGATTGGATTGGTGGTCAGGTGATGGGCCATGGAATCGATAAGGACGATGGATCAGATTTTGTCAATCTTCTTGATAAAGAAGTGGGTGATGGTGTTGCATTTGTCGAGTGTAGCAGGGACTGCGGGATCTAGTAGAGAACTGGTGCTGTGTGACAGCCTTAAAAATAACTTTTCTCCTGCTGGTTGCTTCAGTATTTGTGGTTTAGTAGGAAAAGGCCTTATCTCCAATGATGAGGGATTGGCTATTAGAGCGGAGTGTGTTGAGTGGACAAGGTCATCCAAGAGTTTTGATCTTCTACGTTTCTTATTCTGTTTTTGTATGGTATGTTTATTAATGTATACAAGGTTGCTGAGGGCTTCAATATGGTTGACTGGGAAGCATTGCATTCAACATTCATTCTTACAGTGGTATTGTACATGTTGAGCAGAGTACTGACTGTTTGCGACCGAGTGTTCTGTCAGATTCTTCTTGGATTTCTTCCGGATGGATGCCTTATATGGTGTGGAAGGTTGTTGCATATCTAAATATAGATATGCATCCTTACTATGGAGCAGAGAGTATCCCAACACTGCTGCCTATATAGAGGCATGTATGTGACTTCCCTATGAGGCTTAATGCACAATGTAGGTGTTTACTGAAATATATATGTAAAATTTTCTTAGACACAGGCATACACACTAACATAGCTTTCTATTGGCTTACAGCACAAACCATATTAAATCAGTCCACTCGCCCAAAGGAAGGATAAATTAGTGAATCCTCTGGAGCTGCAAGCACAAAAGAACATCTATGCATTTACATGGCCTCTCCTTTTTATTGAAAGCAAGTGTTCTATTTATAACAATGCGGGCCTATTTTTTAGTGTTGAAAATACATCAAACTGATTTTCATGCTCCCTAAATATAATGACATATGGGCCACCTTTATGGGAATTGTAATACATGTACCCTAATGAGCATGCTTAGAAAGGAATACCTACTCCATGGAATTCAGTGCATGTATAGACCTGGAAGAACTCTCTCGCTGGTGTCATAAGTATACATTGACCATGTGAAAGATTTAATCAACTTGAACAGAACTCCAAATGACAGCATGTTGGCGACTGGTTAATCGATTAGACCTATGTAGTGCTTTTATTAACTCTTTCACATGGGGAATGGTGTTGAAAGAGATACAGCAGTGTGCAATATATATGATGCATGTTTTGTACTTTTTGCCCTTACAGTGTTGCCCCTGAAGAATGGACAGATTAGTCCCGAAATGCATTGGGCTTAATTCATCTACGTTGAAATGTGTACAGTTCTTCTTTCAATAATATTTTTGGGTCATGTTAAATGATATGAACTGTATAAGATACAATTATTGTATTAATTTTCATCAAGTGGTTTACCAGAGTAAAAATTTAATTATCAAAAAGAGTTTTTGAAGAATTATTAGTTAAATGTATAATAAAAAAATTGTTTGAACAATTGTATATCAAAAAAGGTAGTGCAAGCTTGAGTCCAGGAGGCAGGTGAGCAGGCTGGGCCCCTTTTCATTAGTCACTCGGTGTGAATAGGTACACGCCAACAAGCTTTGTACACTGATCGAATTCCTTGCTTATTAAGATTATCAATTGAAAATAGGTGAGCATAGCCCACAATCAGTATATTAGCATCCTTTACCTTCACTTGGACTGTAGCACCCAAAGATTACAATGTCGTTTGACTCTATAGCAACAATTACAGACAACAGAGCCACAACAAGAGCTTATACGTCAGAACAGGCATCTGAAATTTATGGACTCATCCAAGAAGTCAACACCTTGAATGCACACAGTGGATCTATCAGTCACCAACTAAAACAACTTGAATTCATTACCATACGTGAACTCAACCAAAGGCTTCATGCATCAACATTAATACAATACCATAAGGTCAAAAGAATTCCACGAGGTTTGAGGTTGGCAATTAAACCCATGCTATATCGCTTACAACACAACCCTGAATTCATGGAAAAGTGGTATCAAATACTTAACAAATGCTCCTTAGATCGAATCCTTCTTATAGTGGAGGAACAAGCTAAAACCATTGAAGAATTGAATGAGGAAATAGTAAGCATCCACACTGATTTGTCAACTAGGATGCCAGAAGATGAGTGGAAGAAGTTCTTAGACGAACTAAACATTAAATTAGGTGTATATGGCAAAGAACTTCAAGAAACAAAGTTGCGCAAATTTAAGCGCGACACAATAGATTACAAGCTCAATGAGGCATACACCTGAGCAGAGGTGTATGTTATTTTATGTTAAAATTATTTGTAACGCGCACTATCACCATCGGTTTCTTGGCGCTCATTGACAGGTAACGTGATCCAGGATGAGAGGGTTAGTCATATGCGGATTGAAAAAGCAGGGTTTTTAAAAGTCTGCGGAAACAGTCGTACTTTGGGCAGAGACGGAGTGAAGGTGGCAGGGAGTTCCAGGTGGAGGAGGCCTGGACAGAAAAGCTCAAGCCACCGTGCTTTTTCCTTTTAAATTTGGGGACCTCAAGGAGATTAAATGATGCTGAGCGAAGAACTCTAGAAGGGATGTGACGGGTCAAGCCCGAAGAGATGAACGCGGGGGCTGCATCCGAGAGGGCCTTGAAGGTAGAACATGCCAGTTTGAAAATGCAACGTTTGGAAATAGGGAGCCAATGCAGACTATGGAGGAGGGGAGTGACGTGCTGATGTTTGGGCTGGCGGAAAATCAGGCGGGCAGCTTGATTCTGCACCAGCTGTAGTCGGTGAAGGTGGCATGCAGGAATTCCCGCGTACAGCATGTTGGCATAGTCGAGCCTGGAGGTGATGAGTGCAATGACAACTTGGGTCAGGGCTTCTTTGGTGAGAAACCTGCTGATCTTGCGGATCCGCCTGAGGTGGAAGAAGCAGGCTGAGGTGACCGCGTTGATTTGCGGTCTCATCGAAAGATCTTCAGAAATGATCACCCCCAGGCTTTTGACTGAGCTCACAGGAGTGGGTGCTGTCCCCAGAGATGTTGGCCAGAAGGTGGAATTCCATGGGTGATTGGGGCCTCCTACCAGGACGAGCTCAGTGTTGGTAGGGTTCAGCTTTAAGTGGCTGTGGTACATCCACTCCGCAATGGTCAGCATGGTGGACTGGAAGTTAAGACGGGAGGAAGGAAGGGAATCTATGGGAAAAATTAACTGGAGGTCGTCCGCGTAGTTAAAAATTGTGACCGGGGAGTTGCGGAGGGAGGCTAAGAGGGGTTGGAGATACAAATTGAAAAGAAGAGGGGATAGTGCAGAGCCCTGTGGGACGCCGCAGGGAAGGGATGTGTAGGGTGCGGAAAAAGTGAAAAGATGGACGGACTGTGATCGCTGGTGAAGGAAAGATCTGAGCCAGTCAAGGGCCACTCCCTGAATGCCGGCATTGTGGACACGGTCGATCAAGATGGTGTGATCGACCGTGTCGAATGCCGCCGAGAGATCTAATAGGACAAGGGCCTGGGAGGTGTTATTGTCAGCGCCCTTCCTGAGGGTGTCCATGACTGCTACTATGACCGCCTCGGTGGAGTGGAGGGGTCTGAATCCCGCTTGAGGGTCCAAGAAGGAGGATTTCTCTATGAAAGAGCTCAGGCAGCGGGTGACGTAGGTCTCCAGAATCTTTCCTAGGTAGGGGCGGAGGGAAATGGGTCTGTAGTTGCTGAGTATTGTGGGATCTGCGTTGGGTTTCTTTAGGATAGGTAAGATGGCAGCTTGCTTGAAGGAAAGAGGGACCTCCCCAGTAGCAAGAGAGTTGTTAAGTAGTGCTAGGGGGGGGCCTGGACATGCGAGAAAGGCTTCTCTCAGGATCTGCGGGGGGCAACAATCATTGGGGGATCCCGAACTGACTTTGTGAAGGAGTGAGGCGAATTCTTGTAAAGAGATAGGTGGAAACTCCGACAAGGTGCTGGTATTTCTAGGGGGAAGAGGAGGGGGAATAGGAGATGCCGGGGTCGGGATGTTGTTTTTTATTGTTGTAATTTTCTCTATGAAGTAGGAGTTTAGCGAGTAACAGAGGGTTTGGGTCGGCTGGGGTTGGGGGGTGACCCTATCCGGCAAGGAGAGCTCATTTACAATTGAAAAAATATCTTTCGTTTTGTTGTTTGAGTCCAGGATTATTTGTGAGAAATATGCCGTCTTAGCTGCCAGGATAGATTGTTTATAAGATTTTAAAGCCTCAGTGTAGACAAGTTTAAGCTGTGGGTAATAGTGGCGACGCCAGCGGCGTTCAGCTTGCCGTAGGGCAAGTTTGTCCGCTTTGAGTTGGTCCGTAAACCATCGTTGTGCGTCGTGGGGGCGCTTAGCTTTGATCTTTTTTAAAGGGGCTACTTTGTCACTAGCCTGACGTATCCATTCATCAAGATTGTCAGCCTGATCCTCTAGTGAGGTCAAAGACGTGGGTGCAGTAGAAGCCAGTGAGTCGTGAAATTCAGGCAGATTGGCTCTTTTCCAGTTGCGAGCCATAAGATTCTTAATACGGGGGGGGGGGGGGAGGACACAGAGTGTGCAGATGTAAGTGAAAGGAGATTAAGTAATGGTCAGACCAGGAGCAAGGGAGAACTGAAGGAGGTGAAATGTCGAGGTTAGATGTCCAGACTTGGTCGAGGATATGACCTTTCTGATGGGTGGGGGTGTGAATGTGTTGGGAGAGATTCATGCCTTTTAGAAGGTCTGTGAATTCCACAGACGATTGGCTTTCATGGACATCAGAAGGCCAATAATTAAAGTCACCAATCACCACGATGTTAGCGTGGTTGATTGCTAATTGGGCGATAGAGTCGCTGAAGAGTTTGGGAAAGAGAGGCATATAGTCGGGGGGGGTCTATATACAAGAACACAAATAAAAGACGACTTAGGGGAGGTAAATTTTAGTGCTAAGTAATCAGTTTTAGGGATAGAAGTCACCGTGATCTCGGAGAAGATATGTTCAGAGCGGATGATAGCCGCCACTCCGCCACCAGTCTTCCCCGCGGGCCGGTTGGCGTGCATAGTGTAGTATCCCGTAGGGATTGCTGCGAGAATGTCGGGGGCTGAGTCTTCAGTGATCCAGGTTTCTGCTAGGAGAAGGATATCGATGGAGCTCCGATGCAATAGTTGGAAGATCTCAAGCTGATGGCGGATAAGGGAACGGGTATTAAGATAGTAAATCAGTAAAGAGGCGGAGATCTGCGGTAGTGAGGGGGAAGGGTCGTGAAGAGAATCAAGTGCCGAGAAGTCAGATGGAACAAATATGCCACATGCCTGAGCCGCTCTGACAGCACGGGCGGGAATGGGTCCTGAGGATTTGAGTCTCAGGAGATCGGAGGAGGAATAAGAGAAAGATTGGGCATTACGACAGGGCCCTGGTCGGCCGCGGACGGGCGCAGACGGGCTTGACTTGTGCGCGACTTCGGCGCGAAGTCGGCGCTCCCGCTGCGCTCGTCCGCTGCGCTTCCTCCATACTGCCATTAAATACTAGGGGGTGAGGGAGCACTAGACCGCTAACCTGCGAAGGTTTCGTGCAGGGCGGAAGTGGTGTCACGAGCAGGAAGTGACGCTCCTCAAGCTGACCCTCCGCACAAACGGCACAGAGCCGGGGCGGAACGGGGTCACGAGGGAAAGGAAATGCAGGTAAGTGCAAGAAGTGCAAATTACAATTTTAAAATGCTTTCTAGGCGTGCTATTAAAATCAGCAGCAAAATACAGTTTTTTAAAAACAGCGTCCACAACAACACACAACCGCAGCCTAGATCGCCGCGTTTGTCGCCCAGCGTCAATTTACAAGAAGATCAAATACATCGTCAGAAGAGAGTATAGCAACTCTCAGAGATACAGATACGGCTAGAATGCCAGTAAAACGCTCACAATTTCTCACAAATGATGGAATCATGGACAAAGCAGGATCTTCAGGACAACAAGTTTCTTTTTTGTCTCAGGCACCGGATTTGGATCATCCACCAGATGTGAACATGATGAAAAAAAGCAGAAAACAAGGAGGAAAAAGAAAAGGACAAAGAAAAGGACAATGGGGAGAAAGGCTTGAGGAGTCAAACCAAACCCTCCTAATCAATATATCGTCCCATACATTGACGACAAAAGTAATTACAATCCTAAACAAAGGGATTTAGTTTGTTCCTACGTACTCCGGTTCCTTATTTGAAAATAAATTTGCTTTATACAAATGAGGATTCTCAGACTCCGGAACTTTGACAATATTATTCCTCTACAAGATCAACTAGAAGAACATACGAAGGAGTTTAAACCCAAAAGTAATTTCGAGGCCCCAGTATCGCCTAAGACTTTAGATCTATTTGAATCATTAGTACACAAAGATCTTCAAAAATTGAACAACAAGAGAAAGAAGACTTCATCTAGTAACTTTAGTCGAGCAGAAAAAGCATCCTAGCCCAATTGGCGAAAAGGGAGGAAATTACTTTCCAAAAAGCAGACAAAGGAGGGGCACTTGTTCTGATGGACACAGACTTATACGAAATGAAAGTTAACGCGCATGTCAATGACACAAATACATATTTGCTTCTGGACAAAGATCCGACACTTGAGTTATTAAAGCTTCTCAAAAACATCATTGATAAAGCTTTAGACATGAAGTGGATAAATGAGAACACGGCCAGATATCGGACTACAAAATTTCCACGCAGACCCAAACTGTATATGCTACCAAAAGTACACAAAAATCTGTTGGACCCGTCATTCTGACCTATTGTGTCTGGGTGTGGATCTGTATTTGAACAAGCAGGTACATTCATTGATTTCTTTCTCCAACCGATGGTCCAATCTTGGCATACGTATATCCAGGACACTTCAAACTTTGTCGTGAAACTTGAAAATGTAGATTTGACATCAATGAATGAATGTATACTATGCACGACTGATGTAGTTGCCTTATATACATCCATAGCTCATTCAGAAGGTCTTGAAGCCTTAGAATGGTCTTTACTTCGTCAAGCTGAAATTGGAACAAATCAAATATTTTTACTGGAACTAACGCACTTCTGTCTACACCACAGTTATTTTGAATGGGCAAACAAATTCTATGTACAATTAAACGGAACTTCAATGGGGTTTGCAGGTACCCCATCGTATGCCAGCACGTTTATGGCCAAATTTGAGGATGAACACATTTCAACAACCAGACCGGACAGAACACCTGCGATTCTTTTGTAGGTACATAGAGGACATATTTCTAATCTGGACTGGCACAGAAAGTAAAGTGATAGAGAAAACAGTCAACTGGACACAAAGAACCCCAGGATTGACTTTACCCATACGATGAGTAGAACTAAGGTTTCATTTTTGGATGTCTGGGTTGGCATCAGTGAACTAGGTATTTACACCAGCTTGTATCAAAAACCCACAGACAGAAATAGTTTGCTTCATTTCCAAAGCTTTCAAACATCCACGTTGCTCAAAAATCAAGGGTTTAGTTTCAAAAGACACTCAATGCCTTGGGAGCATCCTGCATTTTAAAAAGAAATATGCAAAACGTGGTTATCCAGCAGAACTATTAGACAGATCGGCAACAAAAGCACCAGCACAAGACAGAAGAGCGCTACTATAGAAAAAACAAAAACAAAAAAATTAAATTCAACAAGCTGTTTGTGTCCAAATTCACAACTAATTCACAGAAAACATGCAACATTATTTGCGGAAGAGGTGTGGCGCCGCGGCCAGGGCGACTGACTCCGGAATCTGGGGATCATGGTTCGAGCCCCGGCGCCGGTGGCAGATTAGCCCAGCACCATGTGACTCTGGGCAATAGCTTGCTTAATCTTCCCAACGGCCCCAAGCGCAAAGAGACCCTTACGGGTGATTGTTCGCGCTTTACAAATGTGGAATATTATTAAAGATGGGAACTTTTACAGCAAGAACCTGACTTATGGTATATTTGCAACAAGACCTTTATTCGCCTATACTAGAACTAAGAATATCAAAGAGATTCTTGCCACAAAAACCACCACTCATAAGGGATGCCGCAGGAATGCGAAAATGTTTAAATTGCGTACATTGCAATAATGTAATGCCAGGAAATACGATCTCACATCCACAGGCGACAAGTGCAGCTTCATTATACAGGAGATTGCAATACGGACAATGTAATATATGCAATAAAATGTCCGTGTGGTATGTTGTAAATACGATGATTGATTATGTTGTATATAGGCAAAACCGAAAGAAAATTGAAAACACGCATTTCTGAACATAAAAGCAGAATACGTAATAAAAACACAACTTCGTCTTTAGCGACACATTGGTCTAATAACCATCATACGATAGCTCAGATTGAATTCCAGATAGTTGAAAAAGTTCTAGAAACTCCAGGTTTGGATGTGAACAAACGCTTACTTCAGAGAGACCTTTTGGATAAAACACTTAGGTACACTTAATCCAGGAGGTCTTAATGACCGAAAATAAATTAGTTTTTTTATATAAAATATTGTATGGGAGTTGACCAGTGATGTGGTAGGATATCATGTATGTAGTATATTTTCTTGAACAATGACATGAATATTTTCCTTTGAGTATTTCATCCAAATTATGATACCAATGTCACGCTGTCTGACTGCTTAAATCATATTGAATTGTTATTCTTTATCGTTTTCTCATTACTCATCTCTTTGTTTTGGATTCTTTTTTCCTCGCTCCATCTTTTTATCCTTTCTCGCTCGTGTTTACACTCTTATATGGAACTTAATTTGGATTTGAATGATCTCTGTTCATTTTAGTGATTAATTTACAGCCGATGAGAGCTGCTCACGTATTTTCTGAGGCTCTATTTTCATTGTAGTTAGGCAAATTGTCTCTTTTCAAGACGGGAGCTTGAATACAGAGTACTGCGGTGTCCGTGGTTGTCCTAGCAACATCATTGCTATAAAGCTTGTGCGTAAAAAAATTGAGGTGAGAATCCTTCGTCATGTGATTTAGAGCGTGACTCTAAATAGCCTGTCAGAATAAGAGTTTGACGTACTGATGTCTTTTTGTCATGCGACTATTCCTCACAGAGAAGACCAGGCGGAAGGCTTTGTTGGTGGAGTTGGTGCGCAAATCCGGCAGTGTTGTCTCAGTCAGAGCGGTAAGAGTAATTTATTGAGAGTGTAGTCTAGTTTCGCTTTATTATAAATTGTTTGGGCAAAGAAGTTGCTTATTTTTGATTCCTCTTTTGTTCTAGGAGCACGGGGTTAAGTTTAGACCGCATCAGCGGGTACGAGATAGTCGTCTTGTTTGTACACACAATGCGGCACGTTTAAAGTAAAGAGGCATCAGCATTTTAATTCCGGCTATTTTTAAACTGTTTCTAGCAGTGAATTCCCCACGTATTTTGGTAGCGTATGTCCGTAAGGTCGCATGGACTTAAAAGTTTCATATAGAGTGAGCAAAAATGTTGAGTATTATTTATTTTGGTGATGGTCTCTCGCGTTTCCTTTTTATCTCTTTTCTTTTATCCTGTTTCTTCTTTATTTTCATATTTCTTTTTCAACTTTGCTCTCACATTGGGTCACTTACACAACAGGTATCTTTTTACCAAAAAATCATGTCGTTTGGAGTTCTGTTCAAGTTGATTAACTCTTTCCCATGGGGAATGGTGTTGAAAGAGACACAGCAGTGTGCAATATATAGGACGCATGTTTTGTACTTTTTGTTCTTACAGTGTTTCCCCTAAAGAAGGGACAGATTAGTCCCAAAATGCATTGGGACTAATTCATCGACGTTGAAATGTGTACAGATCTTTCAAGAATATTTTTTGGTCATTTTAAATGAGATGAACTGTATAAGATACAATTATTGTATTAATTAGTTTACCATGGAGTAAAAATGTAAATATCAAAAAGAGTTATTAGTTAAATGTAGATTAAAAAATTGTTTGAACAATTGTATATCAAAAAAAGTAGTACATGCTTGAGTCCAGCAGGCAGGTGAGCAGGCTGCCCCTCCACCCTTTTCATAAGTATACATGCCAGCATAGCTGTTTAGATACAGTTCTTTGCCATTATGCTTCATTAAAATATATACACACACACACACATCTAGTTAGCAGACCATTCAATTTTTGTTTACATAAAGATACATACAAGAACACTGTGAGAAAAATAACAAAGTTATGTATCCATGTTGTGCCATATAAAAAAAGTGGCCTAGCAGATGGGTGAACTCAATCTATGAAGCAGTGGCCAGAACACTAACAAAACTGTTCAGATACATGCATGACCAATGAATACGGCACTTAACATAAGCATGCAAACAGTGCTGCATAAACAAAAGGACTGATTGGGGGGGAAGGTTCTAGCAAGATGGGGAAACTAGAGGTTCCTGTACAATGAGAATGTACCAACAGGAGAATCACCAAGCGACTTGCTAGACACTTCTTATCCACAGAGTCAAACCTTTGCATTTCAGATAGAAGTACCACTACTTCACAGTGTTTGCTTCATGTACTCCTCATAATCATGAATATTCCTGCAGTAGTAAAAAGCATGACACAACCGCGAACATGCTACAGAGGTCAGAATCATACTATCCAGAGGAAGGAACTCTGACTACGCAGCAATGCTGTAGACCTGCCAGCAACCTCCTGGAAGTAGGTACAAACTTTAATATTATAATTTGCACATTTTAAGGGCAGACTCAAGGTACATTTTCAAAGTTTAATAATGCATTACTACTCACCCAAATGAGGCTAGATTCAGGCGGGTTTTAAACGTATTTGCTTTTAACTGCCATACTTCACAGTTGAATGGCCAATGGAGACCAAGAAAGGAAGTGCCTCAAACATGAATTATGGGTTTGTAAAACTCCACCTTTCCTCAAAGCAAAATTAACAGAACTTTTTGAAAAATTATTAATTATGGTCTGAATAACCAATATCTAAAGATTCATTCTAGGCCTGCAAGCTCTAGTTTGTAAGTCTCTAATATAAATTGCTGCAACAATTCAGACCCAACTTGGGGGCCTATTAGGATGGCGCATCTTAGCGGGAACGGGACTGCCCGCATGCCAGGTGCCGGTCCCGCACCCCTGATCATGATGCGACCGCCACCGCGGCTGTAGCATCTGGCATTTTAACATTGTGGCGGGTGCTGCTGGCTGCAGCGCCCGCCGCAATGGTAAAATGCCATGTTGTGCATTTCCATGCACAACGTGGCAGGCACTGCGCGGTGCCTGCCTCCTTGTGCATGGACATGTAGGAGGTGCACCCCCCCCTTGAAAACATTGAATCTTACACCAGAACACTACACTGCACTCCAAATAAAATTAATAAAAAACAAAGATTTGGATTTAAGCGTAGCAAGCTCTCTTTCAGCCTTGGGTTAAACAGGCGTAGACCGGCAGCCCGTACATCTGAAATACTTAGGTATTTGGTCGAATTACATTACTGAGACACAGGTCCTCAACAAAATCACTACTCTTCTAGACGAATCATCCCCTAGGTAAATCTCTTGAGGGGGTAGAGTAGAAACTGTCAAAATGATGCTAACACCAATTCTTAATTAATAACTAAGCAGGTTTGTGATCAGATTTCTTTAAGAAGTTGGACGAAAATTCTACAATTGTTCTAGACATCAAAAATATAAATGCAGAAACATAAGAAAGGTATCAACATTGCAAACTTCTACAATTTCCAGTCAGCGTACCTGGCTTGCCAAGGCAACAAGCGGTTTCTCCCAGACAACCCAATACCCCAGGATGGCTATAAGCTATCGTACAGTGTACGAATGGAGGGGTGTGTGTGTGTTTGTGTGTATATATATATATATATATATATACACACACACACACACACAATATTGATTTTGCAGCCTCTTTAACTAAGCAGATACTCAATGTGCTCTGCTCTTCAAGTATTCTAGTGAACACTGGTTCAGCCATTAAAAAACTGGACTCCAAATTCAACATGCAAATGAACAAATCCATTATGATGTCCAGTTGGGATAATATAAAAATGCTTGGCATAATGATTAAATGTGAACATTGGATTAGAAAAGAAATATCATTAACACAAGAATGCGGTAATCAGGAATTCCCCATCAAGTTTTCCAGAAATCCAAACAGGGTACGGATTAGATAATTTGCAGTTTCACAGCTTGTTTAAACGAGAATCTGCAATTCCCAAAATGGGACTATTATCAAAACCTCATCTCCAGGAACTATGAGAGAAACTGGAAAGTCAAGGTTACTTTATTTGGAAGACATACATTCCATGACTTGATCACTCAAACTGAATCTGAAAACATAACTAAAATAAAAACAAATGTTGTCAAATCCAAAAGGAAAAAGAAAAGCTGTGACTCAAATGCATGAATGTGGTGTGCACAAATTATGCCATGTCATTCCATAAGCACGTGCATGCATGATGATGTATGCATGCACACATCACACACGCAAGTGCCCATGGGATGACATTGGTGCCATTTTGTATTTTTTATTTCTTGTTCGGAGATAATCATGGACGCAACTCGGGGCAGTAAATAATAATTTTATATTATAAAATTACTGGATTTTTTTTTTTAATATAGCATTATGGCATAAATTATAAGGTGCTAGACCCTGCAAAAAAATTGGAACAAAAATCATTCTAAGGATCAAAAGGGTGGGGATAGCACCGGAGGAGAGAGTAGAGGGAGCAACAGACGACCTTGAGGAGGGGTGGTAATAAAAGATAAAAAATAAATTAAAACAAGCATTTGCAATGCAATAGGTCTCGCATTATTAAAGTTTGAGCTATTGGCATTGCTAAATAATGCAACACCAATAGCTCAAACTTTAATAATGCGAGACCTATTGCATTGCAAATGCTGGTTATAAATGTGCCCCTGTGTATATGCATCAATCACTGCTGTTTTTAATGTTTTTGATATTATCACCCAACCCTGTTTACCAACATCAGAAAAAAGAAAATCGGAGTCTGCCTTGCTAAGATGGAGGCCTGGTATGCCATGGCCTTCTGTAAACAGGATATAGGACCCCTGACACTGCTGCGTCTTACAAATATGGATCACCTGAATGTACCCCCCTTCAACTCTCGAAGGGAATGCAATATTATTATTATTTTGAGTTTCATATAGCGCTAGCTAGACCCGAAGGCATCAGAGCGCTTTACATGTTATGTGAATGCACAGACCACTGCAGTAGGGCCATTGACACACTGCACAATACCGAGTTTCTTTGGAATTAGCAACCAAGAAAGCTTAGCACTGCCACGCGCAGCACATCCCCATCTTCAGCGCTCCTAGAAGGCTGCAAGGAGCTGCATTGCCATGTTCTGATTGACAGACGTTGATCCATCGTCTTACAGGTTTTTCGGAACACAGTGAACGCACTTTACCCGATATTGCAGCACCAGAAAGGCAATGATATATAAAGCGGCCCCCCATACATGTCATTGATGAATGTACACATGAATGATTTTACATACGCGTATAGAAGAGTGCCCACTTTGTTCCTTTATATCTGAGAGCAGGGTGCATTGTTATGGAATAAAAAGAGCTTCTGTAAAAAAAAAAATAAAGACCGTTCCAAGATCTGAAACCTGTTGCCATAGCAACTGTGCAATGGTCCAGTGCGATACGCTCAAGACCGTACGGACCTTGGGGGGCGGGGGGGGGGGAGGCTGTGGTGCTGTGTCAGGTGGGCAGTCAGGGCAGCCTGGCCCAGTGACCCCATCCGCTTCCCTCAGGAAGGGGGTTGGGGTAGTGTGGTGGGAGAGTGGCGTCTCCTGCAGAAGGGCTGCCAGGCCTCCGGCTCGAGCCCCGGCTGGGACTGTGTAAAAGGCAGCAGCTGCTGAGGGGGAGCAGAGTGCTGTAGAGGCGGCTGGTGAGAGGAACAGGCAAGGAGAGACTCGAGCAGAGGGAGGCTTGGCAGGGGTGGGGAGAGCACAGAGGAGGGGAGACACGGAGCAAGCAGAGGCTTGTAGCAAGGGGAGTCCAGTCCAGGAGGAGGCGTGGTTCAAATGGGAGCACAGAGGGAGGAAGGCATGGTGCTAAGGGGCAAGCACGGAAATGGCACCTTTGGAGCTTCACAAACCTGCAGGCGGAGGGCGGTGCTTGAGGGTCACGCTGAGGTCTGTGGCATCGCCGGATATCTGAGAGGTGGTCAGGCAGGCAAAAAAGAAAGGCGAAAGCGATCGCTAATGTAAAATATAAAAAAAGGACGCCCGTGAGTGGTGCACACGCGCGCCACATGTGTTTCCAATTATCGCGCCAGTGTCTGGGCACGATAATTGAAAACATATGGGCTTTGGTGCGCGTAACAGACACCAATAGGCCACGGGCGGAGCAATGCGCCCGCCTTTGGCCTATTGCGTGCTCCGCTGTAAAAAACACACACACAAAGCCCAATAGCGGAACCAAAAAGGAAAAGCACACGCACGTGCGTGTGCAATTCCAGGGTCCGTATTCAAACCCCGGACCAGAGGGCTCTCGCCTGCACGAGCACTGCTGCGCAGTGCAACGCAGGGCGCGAGCCCTAAAAATAGAGCCAGGGCACACAGCGTGGGAGAGGAGGTAGCAACATGAGTGGTGGAAACAACGGACGGTTGAGGGAGGGATGGAGTAACACAAAGCAACAAAGCATGCAGAGAGAGGGTATTTCAGGGGGGAGCAGCACGAGAGAGAGAAAAAAAAAAAAACACAATCACGGAGTGTCAATGAAAAGAATAGTTCCCCGAATGAAAGGATACAAGCCATCCAAACAAAATGAACTATACCGCGTGGGGGTGCACGAGAACGGTAAGAAAAGCCATTGAATAATAAACAAGCATATGCAGGGACAATAAAAACAACCAATGGTAAACAACGGGCTGCCTCCAAGCCCAGTACGTTTTTTGAATGTTCCACCAGAGGTCTTTGTAGAAAAGACACTTAATAATTGCCTGTAGTAGAGACTGAAAGAGTAGACCCAATTACGAATCAATTTTTCTCAATACAGAGCCACAAATTTGAACATCTACCTTTACATTCAGAATACCTTCAACTGTGGCACAAGTTTGTTTTTTCACAATTCAAAGCATACTTGACTCAGCTAGGCTTAAACTGGACATCCTTCAGATGTATGAATTATAGAATTGCCAGGAATCTGTGGGATGGGTGGGGAACTGCATATGCATGTCAATACTTAAATGTCATTTGGCTCAAGATTACTACATGCATCGACATACCCAACTTTTCCTCTTCGAAAAAAGCAAATCACCTACTACTCGACTAATTAACTGTCTCTCAAAATAATTTTCTCTGAATGGAAATCAGCATGGAAGAGGTCGGTCTTTACATACTAGGCATGCCTATGCTTTCTGTATAGCCAGACAACCCAACTCTCCAGCAGACCTAGCAAAACAATAATAATCATCTTTGTGAAATAAGCTGGATACGTACCTACAAGATAAGAAAACCTCCTATTTATACCTTCCACCCAAGTACCAGTTAAACTGTCATCTCAATCATACCCCCCTCTCTTTTCGGTTCAAATACTACACAATACAACAGACGCTTAAGCATAATGGCTTAAAAACATCCAATCCACTTTATTATCATGAGAAACATGGAACAATCTTGCGACTAACCATTTACATTATTTATTTGCCTACGGCTGTCCTACATGTAATGCCACATTAAAAACACTATTATATATAAATTTACTGTAACATTATTGGCCAGAAAATCAATTAATGTGATTGCATGTGCATATTGCACACTGATCCATGCACTGAGATTGTGTTGACAGTCACTGGAATAACCAAGAAAAAATTTCCCCAAGGATTCACAGTAACTCTCCCTAAAATGTTGTTTGTTTCTCTTTTGCTTGCTTGTTATTTTCTAATCTTATCTTAAATATTTTAAAATGAATAAAACTGTGTAATACACAAGAAAGCTGTAGATCCTCTGCGTGGATGGTATTACCCCAGTCACTGGAAAGTATTAACACAAACTCCTGCACCAAGGCAGTAATGCCTCAGTACCTGGTTTATATGAAACCTTGAAACTCTGAAGCCTTCATGGTTTTACCCCGAATGTTTATTTAATTGTTCAGCTGGGGTTTTGAGACCAAAAGGTAACAGTCACTGTGGATGGTCCTTTAAATTCAGTGTTCAGATGCCCACTCACTGTCAGAAATGCCAGCTGTCAAATAAAGTCTGGCATGAAAACTTGTTATCTACTCTGGAAAAGCCTGCATTGTTACTGTACCTTCAAGGTAACTCTGTAACGTGGACAGTGAGTGGAGAACTTAAGTAAAAAATGCAATTTAGTGCTATATGAATGCAAACCTTTCTTCCCCTTCTATCCCTCCGCTATCCTTCTCACTCCAAATAACGGACTAATATCCACCACTCAAAATACAAACCTTTTTTCCTCTTCTATCCTTCCGAACCCAAATAACTGACTAACCTATCCACCACTTAAAATGTACTTGCATGTTTCACTATACTAATTCAACACTAATCCTCTATGGGTCCTGGAGTAGCGTGCTACTCGACGAAAAAGCGCTTTGACGCCTCGTCAGGAGTAGTAAGCGCTATACAAATGCAATACAATGCAATTTACCAAAAGCTCAAATAATTGTCAAACAAATGTGCGGAATCACTCACCATTCAGTCGGGTCTGCCTATTGGCTCTGACTCGCAGGAAAGTCTGGAGGGAAGAAAACACAAAGCTATGTAAATGCAAATAACCAATAAGCACGCTATATGCATTAAAGCTTAAACTGACAGTTCACTAGCTCCCAAACAAACTACCATTGTTATCCAAAGTGCTCCTCAACACCATTATCAACCTTACCTAGGAACGTATTCATTTTCAGTCCTATCACAGAGCTAAAGCTCACTCTAGCCTTCTCCATGGTAAGCCACGCTATCCTTTTTCAAGGTTAATCCCACTACATATGCCTTAACTCCTTTTACCTCTATGGATACTGTGTTCACATAGCAGGTTTTATTGATTTGGAGGGTATTACAAACATTTAAGGTCAAGCTCAAAAAATGCAGAACGTTTGCTACAAAATTTCTGCTTGATCTCTTAAAGGGCCAATAGAGCAGCAGGCTTACTCTACAAGCATTTTTTTTCCCAATTCCAACCCCTTTTCTCTACTTGCAAATTAATTATTTTGTTCATTATCCCTTTCGCACAATAGTGACAGTATAACCCCTTTGCATTACTACACTTCCCTGTGAACCATCCTGTGGTAAGGATACCATAGCAAATTAACCGGTTTCCTCACAATCTGATTACAATGGCTTTAGACACTTTAAAAAAGAACATATTTGTACATAATTTTTACCTCTCAATAATTGGCATTACACAGCTTATGAGGTCTGTTGAAGCTTATTTTAAGGAGAATATAAAACATTACCCATGTTTTATATGTATAAGTAATGGCTATGAAAATGATATATCTCTGTATTTGCTCTGCCTCAAAGCTTCGTTGTCAAATCACTAACCTCGTGGGCCTCCTCAGCCCTACAGAAAACCTTAAATAAATAAAATGCAAAAAAACATACCAAGCCTAACAATTATAATCTTTCTTAAATCTTGCAGCCCTTTGGACAAAGCTCGAGAATCGTTTCTGCTACGTAGGATGGAGTCGTAAGTGATGTTTGCTATAGATGACTTACGGTGGGAAGCAAACGATGGTGGTGCCCTGAGTTGGTTTTACTACACACATCGCACATCTTTGCCACACAATCTTGCTTTACTGCCTTAAAAACAGTCCGACCCACTGAGCCCTGGAGTGGATACACTGCTCACTGTAACCGACCCCCATCACTCTAATGTACACGAGCTTACAAATAGTGTACAATCACAGCCTCCACCCTCTATAAAATGTTATATAGATGCTGCCACCGACAACATGGGCTTGTAAACAGACATGAGCCTATGTAGCTCTTCGAATTCTCGCCTTGATAGCTCAATGCAGGTGATGTGGATCCCTGCACCTTGTTGCATGGCATTTCTTAGGTCCTCTACCAACCTCCTCTCTATGTATTGGGGGTTATGGCCCCCTGCTTACAGCAGCATTGAATAGGGTAAAGCACATTCATTAATATTAGCATTGAAATATCTCTAACGCTACCAAGGCTTTGTTGTGAGCTTTCGGGCTCTCTGCGCCCGTTCAACTTGTTCTATCGAGTATTGGGGGAGGAGGCGGGGGGTCGCGGGGGGTCCTTTTCCTTTAGGTAATCCGCGAGTATCTCTTTGTGGCTCTACAAAATGCGCCTTTTTCTGCCCCACTAAATAGGATGTTTCCAACCCCCTCTAGGGTCATGCAATAGGAGGACTTCCTCTCTCTTGCCCAGCCATTCAAGCACAGCCTCTCTCCCCGCCAACAACGGGGAACGCACACTGCAGAACAGGGTCTCTGTTAATACTGTATATTCTGACTCTCACTCACTTCCTCTCGACCGACAGGCCTCTGCTCACTCTGCATGTCGGGCCCGTAGGCTGCTCACAGCGCGGCTCGGGAGGGGGTGAGAGTCGCGCCTCGGCGGTGCAGCTGCAGAGGGCTCTCAGGCAATCGAGGAGGCGATGCGGGTGGATTGCAGCAGCCACTTCTGGCTGTATCAGCGCCCTGCAGCAGCCATGTTTGGTATGGTCATGTGACCGTGTGACGTGAGGTGAAAGGTCGCGAGATTAAGAGGACGTAACAACACCAGCGTGGTTACTATAGCAACAGCCGCGCCGCAGCAGACCGTGGGACTCGCGAAGAACCGGAAGAAGTCTGCAGTAAACAAAGCACTAACTAATCTACGAAACTAAGGTACGTTAGGGCGCCTGCGCCTTGCAGTCACGTGGTTCTAGTCTCAGATTGTGCTCGTACACATTCAATTGTCTCAGTCTCGAAATGAAACGAATTCAAGACGGACTAAAAAAAATTATGGGGAAAGTCAAAATTCAGGACAAAGGGTCGAAATTCAAGACAAAGAGTCAGAACAAAAGGAGGAGTGGTCATACCCCACTGGTTTAGCAATGCACTGATTTACAATGTTTTATATTGCACTTATTCACTGTGTTCTGTATGAGATTGCCTATGCTACATTCAGATGGTGGATTATGTCCTTGTTCAATAGTAAATTGATGCTCTTAAGCATGGTATCAAGGGCATCACACCTATACTCAAATATACCCAATCTTTCTCTGAGAGAAATCAACAGCAACATTTTGATTAGGTTTCTAAACATTTCAATAGACATGCAAACAGTTAGGGAAACATTAAACACTTTCTGCTAGTTTAGGCGGCTCCTCCGCTATGGCTTTGGAGCGTTGCGCCGCCCCACTGCTTTCTTGCAGTGCGAGAAGCAGAAACACAAAATTGTAATAACTAAAAGTTATTACCATTTTATGTTTGCTTTGGGGGTAGGCGGGGCTGCTCTGCTCTCTCAGGGGGGTGGAGGGGGTGGTGTGCCCACTCCTGAGTGCGCAAAGACAGTTTGGTTGGCCCTCGCGGGCCGCCCAAACCAGTCATGCACACTTTGCCCATCTCCATGCAGGCTGAGAGCATGCCCACCCCATAAGCCCCTGGCTGGGTGCCTTCCCGACCAATCACAACACTACATGCAACGTTGTGATTGGCTTAGGGGAGGGAGCCTGGCTGCCTGCTTTCTGTTCCTATCAGAGGCAGGAGAGCAGGAGCAGAGAAGACGCAGAACCCGGCCTCAAGGTGAGTTTTAGTATTTATTTTTTATTAACCCCCGTGCGACCTCCCCATGACCCCCCCCCCCCCCCCCCCGCGTGGCCCACCCACCCACGAGCCATGCCGGCCACAACTGAGTTTAGGTGAGTTGAACAAGCAGATCTTGTTCAACTGACCTTCCACTAGATGTCAAACCTAAAAATATTAATAATAAGGCAGAGCAGATGGTGCGGGTGACAGTATCAAACCAAATTTCAGGATGTGAGGTACCCACAAATTGTCAGTAGTCTCCCAGCACCAAGAATGCTCGACTGCTGCATTAGAGTGTGCGTCAGGGACGCTATATTTATCTCAGGACTGGAAGCCCGACTAACAGAGAGAGAAATAAAGAGCAGGATGAAGTCAAGATCAGATGGGAGATCCGCAGCATCTGATTCAAAGGGTACTTGCTAAGAACCGGATACACAAGAAAGAGAAGATCAAGGCAGGACAATTCCTAAAATCAGAAAGGACATTCATGACTACTGGAAAGTATTTTGCACTTGGAGAGAAGTGTCAGCAAAGAGGCCAGAAACAAAAAAGGCACTCTTAAGTGGTTGAATAAGCAGTAGACCAAAATGCAAGAGGGGGGACAAGGAGCTGTTGGAAATAGGTCCTGTACCGATGCTCCTAAAGGTAATGCATAAACACTGTAATTGGTATCAGTTCCTAGATGAGAAAGAGGGAGAGCATACAACAACCTGGTCGGTTGTGAGTGGCATAAGGTGTCTCCGAAATAGGTGTGAGTGTGCAAAGAAAGGAAGAGGTACTCCTGTGTGTTCATTGTTGTGCCCTCATACACCCTTGCAAGTGTACAGCATCATCATTGGGCACTGCTCTTCATTGGGTGGCACTGCAGTCCCTCACGGGCCCTACTCGAGGGCTCTCTGACGGAGATCTTTTAGGAGTTGCCGCATTTGTGCGTGTGGGTCAAGTGGTGATAGTGAGTGAAAATAAAAGAACCCAGTAGGTAGGTACCCTGGTCAGTTTATTAGGGTGTCCTCTGGATTAGGCTAAAAATATAACGGGGATGGAGACGCAAATTATGCAGAATGAGAGGGGAAACAAATCAAATCGATCCCGCTGCTCTCAACCCGTGTGGTAGTGTCACTAAAGTGTTAGATGTGGAAAAGGGTTGACATGTTTCGCGCTATGAGTTGGTCCCTAGTGGCACCCTGAGCACTTCATCAGGACCAGTGAAATGAGAGAGAATATGGTGAGAATCAGGGATAGAGACGCCCTATATTCCCACCAAACCTTCGGTGAGGTTTTGGTAAACAGGTACTGTTATCGGGACACGTTATTATACGTGGGCCCTTTTCTCAGCCCTCCCCAGATTAAAGATGGGCTGCTTCAGCGGTAACTCGGGTAGAAAGAGGCAGTTTTTGTCTTTCTTCCGTGTTTAGGAAACCTACCCGTCCGTCTTGGAGGACTGGTCCTGATGAAGCGCACAGGAAACCACTAGGGACCAACTCATAGCGCGAAACATGTCGACCCTTTCCCATATATAACACTTTAATGACACTACCACACGGGTTGAGAGCAGCGGAATCGATTTGCTTTGTTTCCCCTCTCATTCTGCATAATTTGCGTCTCCATCCCCCGTTATATTTTTAGCCTAATCCAGAGGACCCCCTAATAAACTGACCAGGGTACCTACTGGGTTATTTTATTTTCACTCACTATCATCCACTTGACCCACATGCACAAATGCGGTAACTCCTAAAAGATCTCCGTCAGAGAGCCCTAGAGTAGGGCCCGTGAGGGACTGCAGCGCCACCCCCATGAGGAGCAGTGTCCAATGATGATGTTGTACACTTGCAAGGGTGTGTGAGGGCACAACATTTAACACACAGGAGTACCTCTTTCTTTCTTTGCACACTCAAACCTATTTCGGAGACACCTTATGCCACTCACAACCGACCAGGTTGTTGTATGCTCTCCCTCTTTCTCTTCTAGCAACTGATAACAATTACAGTGTTTATGAATAAGCAGTACCCTCCCACCCTGGCAAACTCTGCCAGGTCGATGGTCATTGGTAGTGCTTCTGGAGGCGGGAAGTGGCTGACTCCTTGGAATGTTGAGCCCTGGGCAATTGCCTACTCTGTCCATGTCTTAAAATGGCTCTGCAGTCGAGCCAAGCCTGAACCAGTGGTCTGGCTCATCCCTATGTGCCAAAGGAGCATGCAGAACCTTCAAAATACTTGGGATACAAATTACACAATAAACAAAATAAAAGGACAGGATAAAGACTTAAAATGTAGAAAGTGTTTCTTTAACAATTGGAAGTGTTTCAATTTAGTATATTAGATCACAGCATTGCATTAACATTTATTTTAAATGGAAGTTTCTAAACATGAACTTTAAAACATTTACTAACCCCCCCTCCGCCCCCTGGCACGGCCATGTGTGAAAAAAGTGTACGAATTGTCAGGTGTCACTTATGTTATGGCCAATAATATTTTTATGGATGGAGAAACATTAGAAGCTACTGAAGCATATACAAGTGAGGTTTTTACACAGGGTCCATCTTGAACTGAATTACTTGAATGTGCTCTTCTCGAATGTCACTATCAAGTAAACTAAACACATGAAATCACTTGATTTGACCTAAATCACACAATTTAGTCTTGCAGGTGACCCGGGATTTTAACCCAGGTTCCATAGTCACACATAGTCCAATTAAACAACTGACTAGATCACTTTCTTTTTCTTAATTCCCTTTTGCACCAGAGTACAATGTTTTTGTACAATTCTGTCAGATGAATATACCACTGTATTAAGTAAATACAGATCACAGGTTGATTTGACACAATGTTTAAAAAAAAAAAGGTACATAGTGAAGGTGAAGGACTGGAGGACAACATATGCTAACATCACTGGCTTTCTCAGTGGTCGACGGGCATTCAAAAAGTTTACTATGATCCTGAGTGCAGTGGGGATGTGGTCAGTGAGCGTGGAGTCGGAATCCAAGGCGTAGCTAAAAAGAACAAAATATTCTGTGACTATTTTTTTTATCTTTCACTATAAGGTAAATGCATATAAAATAATGCACACCTTAAAAGAAAAATAAAGGGGCATTTTAAACAATGAGTGGGACATGCACTGTTTTATGTTATGAAACCTTTGTTGGTTAATGGGATCCCTGCAGATGAATGTGTGTGCAACAGAAGCTCACATGACTGAATTCTGTCTGGTTCAGAAGGGAATAGTGACTTGTGTATTTTTAGTGCTCGGAGGTCCCTGCACGTCACAGAAATGTATTTTAAATTCGCATTACCCACAGCATAACATAGGCCTACACCAAATGTCGATATAAATTTAGGCTAAAATCAAAAAACTGTTTTGAAAGTGTACATTTTAGAAATATGTAGATCACACCTAGTGCAAACATTTTTACATCTGTACTTTAAAAGCAGCACTCCACAACTCAGCTTGGAACACCCCCTACAGTACTTCTCAAAAATAATAAATCTTCAGAAGCTGCGAAGGAGATGGGAATCGGAGATGGGGGAGATGGATGATTTGGACTGGGAGATGGCATTGATGCATCCCCGCGAAGTAGCCATCAGATCGCGCCTCAGGCTAATTCAATACAAATATTTACACAAGGCATACTACGATAGAGCGCGGTTGCACCGCATTGGAAGGGCTGAAACACCCACATGCTTGCGTTGTCTAGGGTCGAAAGGTACATTTTATCATACGGTTTGGGAGTGCTCCGAGATTCAAAGGTATTGGATGACTCTGATGGGGAAGTTGGAGAGTGTCCTGGGGGCGGAGATCCCACTCACCCCCTCGTTTGTCTTATTGGGAATATCCACAGATATTGACCTCCCTAAGCCTGGGTTGGTCCTGCTGCAGCTGGGGTTGGTGGTCGGAAAATGGGACATAGCCAGGAAATGGGGGGCCGCTTAGGGACCATCTCTTGTTGAGTGGAGAAAGAGCATGGACATGTATATGCTAGGTGAGAAGACAACATACAAGGCACAGGGCTGCCCCAAAAAGTTTTGGAAAATATGGAAGCCTTGGCTTGCACACTATGGACTCTCGCTCTCTGACTCACAATGATTACACAAGGCCGGATATGTGGTTGGAGGGGTGGGACGGGATACGCAATAATGCTCTGACACATGATAGCATTGTTTGATTCCTCTTTACTGCTGATTGGACACGCTGCTGATGTTTATTGGAAAATAAATGCTTATGTATCTAATTGGTATTCATTGTTGTTGTTTTGCAATCAGAGAATATGTCAATAAAAATATTTATAAAAAAAAAAATACTTTGTCTTCAGGAAGTTAAAAGTTTTTCCATCAATTAACAGCACCTCTACTGGCTCACAAGCAACCTTTACATTTTCAGATTAACCAACTGCACAGGTCTACATTTCTTTTCAGGTGGCCGGCACCCTGGTGAGAAGGCTTGTTTCTTGTTTATGTGTCTGCCCCTCTCAGGATCACAGCACAGGAGACATCAGCTGATGCATTTGAAGTGTAACATGGGTGTTTTAGTACAAAGGCTAAAATTATGGACAGATGCTGTCCGTTGAATTCTTATTGGGACACAAATAGACCTACCACATGCATAAAAATGAGGTAGGTCACAATTTGTGACCCGTTAGGAATCGCTGGGATGTCTGTGATTGTGTTTAAATAAAGCAATCTTTTTTATTTTTTATGCAGGATGCATTTTAAAAGAAAAAAAGAACCTTTGCATTTACATTTTTTAAGAGTAAGGAAGTATTTGTTTTCAACTCTCAAAGGGGGAAGGGGCCCCCTGAGGACCCCTTCCCATTTGCAAATGGGCTACCACCTCTTTCAAGGAGTCGATAAAATATAAATGTTTTGAGACCATAACTCAATCACGAAACATTCATACATCCAGTGCTTTAAATGGGCCGGTACTGTCCGGTACGAAGTACCAGCACTTTTTTATTTTGAGGAGGAGAGTACTGGCACTTCTCAGAAACAGGCAGGTACTCTGCTACAGAGTACCTGCACCTTTATTTGTCCATTTCAAGCACTGCATACATCCCATTTAGATCCAATGTTTAGAAGAGACCCCATACACATGTCCCTTCCAAATACCAAATTGCAAACACACATTGCAATTCGGTAATATGTTACCGAATGCAATTTGTGTTTTGTACATATGTAAAAGCATTTTTGTGTTCAGAAACTGCCCTATTGACTGTTTCTGACCACAAAATGCTTAGTTCATGTGGCCCTAGGTTCCTGAGGAAGTCATCATGTTTAGCTTTTTTGTGCTTTTATGTAGTCCAGAATGTATAAGTTGTATAAGCAAGACTACAATAACGAGATACTCTTAAAAGTAGGTATTCAGACATGGACTGCAGACGCTCTAAGTGTGTCACACAAATTCACATGAGCAGACCACAGCCACTTGAAAGCAACCGGCGGTGGACACAAACTTCAGCACTTACACAGCCACCAAGACATTTATTTATTTATGGATTTTTATATAGCGTGGACATTACCCAAAGGCGTTAAAGCGCTTTACGATAAAACAGGTTTCATTACGAGAGATACAAAATTGCAAGCAGTTACTGGTTACAATAATTACGAAAGGAACAAGGGGGAGGGTCGGACCAAAGGGATATTTGCTTGTTTCAGTTGTTACAAAGGAACATATTGTATACAGTTTATAAAAGAAGGCAGGTGGTGAGGGTAGCAGCAGCATGGTAAAGTGAGACAGGAGTATTGCAATTGGATTCTGTCGTGGGTACATTATCTTGGAGGAGATTGGCTAAGGGAGCAGCTAGCAAAAATACCTTTGTAGGAGAAGAGCTTTCAGCTCCTTATGGAAGGTCTGCAATGAGGTGGTGCTACATAGTTTTGGGGTAAGGAGTTCCATTGCACTATCTGAGAAGGATTGTGCCATGAGTCATTCCTTTGTTAAGGTAAGGGTCTCCAACAACAAAGCTTCTGCATTTTGCGATTGTCTAGTGCTTCCCGAATGCTTCAGTTTGTTCATTAGGTAGCAAAGAGTGGATGTTGTGTAAGGCCTTGTGGGTGATAACAGCAGTCTCATAACTTGTCCTGGCTGCAAAGGGGAGTAAGTGACAGTGATGAGTATTGGAGAGATATGGTTGTTTCTTTTCGCCCCATAGACGAGGCATGAAGCTGAATGTAAAACTTATTTCAGAGGGGAGAGGTGGGTCTTGGGGAAATCTGCCAAAAAAGAATTACAACAGTTGATTCTGGCGGGAACTAGTGATTGAACAAGACTTTTCAGTTCCTGCTCGGGAATGTAGTTGTGGATTTTCCAAAGAATGTATAGTTGATATAGCTCTTTCCTGGCCATGGTGCTGATTTCGGTTTGAAGGGTGAGCCTTTTATCCAGAGTGACCCCAGAGATTCGGACACAGTCAACAATGGTGGGTATGCTGTTGAGGATGTTGAGTGTGTCTATCCAGGATTGTACCGGGTTTGGAAGGTTTTAGTTTTAGGTTGTCGGAAGTCATCCAGTCTTAAACGGAGCTTAAGGTGTTGGCAAGATTAGAGTTGTCATTTGTGGATTAGACCTTTAGGTAGAGCTGCGTGTCATCTGCATATGGATGGTATAGGATTTCCGCCTTTCTAAGTAGGACTCTGAAAGGTTCAATATAAAGACTGAATAGGGTAGGAGCAAGGATAAGAACCCTGTCGGCCTTCTGTAAAGATAGACAGTCGTCAATTTTAAATTTCTGCGATCTGCCCATTAGGAAGGATTCAAACCATTTTAGGACCACGTTGTCAATGCCCATCCGATTTTGAAGTGTGTCTAGAAGCCTATGGTGATTTATTGTATCAAAAGCTGCTGGCAAGTTGAGTAGAAAAACGCATAATATTTCCTTGGTTAATTATGTGGATGACACACAGTTGATTCTGTCTCTTAACAACAATCAGTTGTGTGGAAATTGTACAATGGATGAGTGCAAACTAACTTAAACTAAACGGGGACAAGACAGAATCTCTGTGTTGCTCAGCGAACAAGATCCTGATGCCACTACTCTCAAATCTTCGGCTATTACCGGAGGCAGTACGCAACCTTTGAGTTATCTTTGATGACTGTCTATCTTTAGAGAAGCACGTCAATAAAGTGGCCGGTGTCTGGTTCGCAATGCTTTGTGGCCTCAGAAAATTATTTCTGGCTCTACCTGCTCATGCTAAAGCCTTAATTGCGCACAGTATTATCCTCAGTAGACTGGACTACTGTAACGCTCTTATTTTAGAAGCCCCAGATTACCTGATTAGGAGGCTATACGGAGTTCAGGTGGCTTCAGTCAAACTGATGCTGAATAGAACATGGAGATCCTCCATCTCCAATGCTCTTAGGGAACTTTATTGGTTAACAGTAGAGCAAAGGATTGTATTCATATCTATGTGTATTATTTCCAAAGCTCTACAGAAGAAAGGCCCAGTAGCGCTGAAATGTAGACTGAGAATATATGCCCTGGGGAGGGCTCTTTGGTCAGCAAATGCAAATTTATACAGGAAGATAAGTTCCGGAAGGTTAGACATGGGGATAGCACTTTCACAGTGAAAGCTGCACAGCTTTGGAAGTGAATGCTGTCCATTCTAAGAGCTCAGACGAATTAGCTGAAATTTAGGAAAGCCTCGAAGACCAGGCTGTTCCAGAATTGTTCTTGATGTTCCTTAATAACTGAATGCTTACGTTTTGGTAACGTTTCTAGTTTTCTCCCCACTTGTAGGAAATTACTGCTCCTTGCGCCAGGATACCAGTCTGGTCACAGTGCGCTCTATAAATACTATAAATAAATAAAGAGGCAGGAGCGGCGCCAGTCGGACACATAGAGCATAGTAAACAAACTGAAGCAGTGCTGTTTAGGTATTGCATCCTTGATTGCAGCTGGATTGGAATTTGTCCAGAAAGTTATTGTCTTTGATGTGTTGGGTGAGTTGTTCAGCTACACATCTTTCGATGCTTTCGGTGATAAGGTCAAAGTTATTGAGATCATTAACATCTGCTAAGGGGTTTTTGAGAAGCTTGGTGACTTGGCTTGTTATAAGGGAATGAGTAAAAAAGATCCATGGCTGAGAGAGAGGTTTACTGGTTTTGTTCAATAGGTGAGCAAGATCTTTGGAAATGGTACTTGAAATAGGGTCCACAAAATGATTTGAGAGTTGGTTTTCATGATGTTTTTAAGTAAGATGCCCTCCTCGATAATGTCAAAGGTTTGCTGGATGTTCTTGGCTTTGTAAACCATGGTGGTTATAGGATGCTCATCTTGACATAGGAACGATTTCACTTTTGAATCAGAAAATTGTACAAACTCATCTGCTTTCTTGAAGTGGTTATTGAGTTTGGAGGAAGCGGGCGTGGGAGGGCTGGTTGCTGTTTTGCTCAACTCGAAGAGTTGTTTCGGTCGATTTTTGCCTGAGTCAAGAAGGGATTTGAAGTGAATTGATTTCTTACGGAATATGTACTCACATTCACAGAGCACAGCCCGTGCAAACCCTCCCCCCTACACACATAATCACGCCCACAATTATGTGGCTCCACGAATCATGATGGCGAAAGAAGATGTTTAAGACTGTAATCCATTATTAAGGACAATGCAGATTTAGAAGGGCTATGAACATTTTATAATGAGTTTGACAACAATGGACAGTGAGAGCTATATACCTGTTTACACATTGCTACTCTATATTTGTAACTAATATAACTGCTTCTCATGTAATTTTGGTTTTCTATTGTAAAGTGCTCCAATGTCTTTGGATAATGTCCGCACTATATATGATTGGATAAATAAATAAGGAGGCATTTTTGCTTGTTAAGAGGTCAAAATAATCTAGAAGACAGTGACAGCATCCTAGTGATGGTGAGATACTAAGTATATTACGTATACATATTCCTACACAACATCAGCACATGCAAGGAGACTAAGCACACAATATGTTTCAGCACAGACACATATACTGACACGTGCTTCAGCAAAAGTGCAGCTACCGGTGTGCACTCACCTTAACACATACTTTGTCACCAAACACTGCCTCACACAAGCACAGCTCTGGAGTACACACCCAGTCCCCCCATACTTTTTCTGTCTCCGCAATGCACTCCAGCAGGGGTACAACAAGACTTGAACATTTGGTGGAAGGTTAAGATATAGAACAGCAGGTGAACAGCTATCTGTAAGCCTGAGTCTATAGGGGCAATTAATTCCAACATATATGCAAATTTTGTATTTTAAAGTACAATGGGTTAGAAACGGTGGTCAAAGTATAACAGGATTTAACATTTACAGGGGGTAATGGGTTCTCGCTTAAGGGCGTTTGGCATGATGAATGTCAAACATTGTACTTTAATACACATTGGGCCACTAGATCTGCCAGAATGTGGATTTTCTGGTTCTAGTTTATGGAATTTATCAATGGCAAATTGGTGTATTCTAAAACTGAATCGTTCCAGCATAATGCAACTTTAAAAATGTTTACTAAATGTTCGCGCATCCTTTGAACTAAAGTTAGTTTGACAAAAATGGTAAGAAATGGTACAGTAGAAGCACAATTATTTCAGTTATTGTTCTTTTCATACTGCATTTAATTGCAAATAATGTATTTACACTATTTGCAAGTTAGGATGTTAGTACTGGGAACAACTCTCTTGCTGCCATGAAGTAATAATGTTTGACTTTTATGCACTACAACAGACAAAATATATATTTCATGGTACTTACTACATGATAATACTGAGTTCCAACTCCCATCAAATATTGTTGGTTTTGATATTCCTGATCCATCAGATACTGTGAAATGCTGCCCACAATTGCAAAGATGTTAGCTGCATTAACTCATGTGAAGCACAGAGTCTAAGCACAACGCATGAGTACTCAATGCAGCACAGAACTAAAACCCACATTTACAAAATACCCATCAGCACAGGTGACAGTGTACTATTAAATTAAAAAAAAGTCTTTATAAAAAAACAACTGGCAGTAGTGCATGAAGAATAACGTAAGATGGTATGGTGAGCGGATTTCAGTAACAATCTAGTAGAGCAGATGGGATAGTAAAATAAGACTTCTTTGGGCAATGCTCAGAAGCAGCACAGAGTCTTGCAGAAGGATTGATGTCGCTAAATCAGAAACAGAACTATTTAAAAGTTCTGAACAAACAGGAGCAATCAGAGTGAGGAGAAGTGTGAGTTGCAGAGATACTCAGTTCTATTGTGTTGCAACAGGATAGTGAAATCCTAGAGAGGTTTGGCTGTAGAGTCTGTAAAACAAGTAGGCAGTCTATATTATCACTATGGGCTGCCCTACTATACCTTGAACAGTGAATTAAGATGTCTACCTCTTTGTCAACCCTTGATTCCTCTCACTGCCACCAAAGTGCTGTCTAGCTCATTCCCTCTCGTGTCCTCTTGCCCTCCCCCACTCCCTAATATGTTTTCTTTTAATTTCTTTCCTTCCTGTTGGCCAGGCACTTAAAAGTGCCTCTCAATAAACCACCATTGCTCATTCAGTGTTGTGGCGAAGACCACTACAACCATTAATTTCCTTCCTCATTCCCTCAATCTTGACCCCTCCTTTCCTCTCTGCTGGTTCCACTTTTCTGTCTCACCAGTCTCCTCTCATACTCTCAGCACACCCTCCCCTCTCTTTCCTTCTCCCAATATTTGTCTCTCAGTCTTTCTCCCACCCATCTTAATCTTCTCTGGGTCTCTCTTCAGTATATTTTTCTAGGTTTCTTTTAGGAAGTACTGAACGGAGAAGGATGTATGGGGAAGGGATGAGGAAAAATGGATTTGCAAAAAGGAAGGTTTGAGGGAGGACTAGAATAGGGGCTATATGGTGGAGTATAAGGGGGAACCCTGAAAGTAGATGGTTGGAGAGGAAGGAGGGATACAAAGAGATTGATGAGAGAGACAAAGGGCTGAAGAGAGTTTGGGTTACCTTATTCTATAGGGTGGCCTGAAGCCTCTTCTTTTCTTGTCTTACAACTATCTAGCCTTACCGTCCCTTGATCCATCTTCCTGTAGCCAGATTCCTATGAGTATGGATACGTGTGGTAGAGGAACCTGTGATTTGTTTCTTTTCTGCTGGTTTACAGTGGTCCTTTGATAGGCCTAGTTAAACTCTTGATTTAGATGTCCTCATTTTCCCATTATAATGAATTAATGCAATGTTGTGTGCATGTGGGTCAGTTATATGTAAGCTATCTGGTTAGCAATGATTCTGATATGAATGTTGGTGAGAGAATATGGTGTTTTATGTGCCTTGTTTTGTGTGGATGATGAGAAGGATGAGGATTAGGATGAGGAGGAGGATGAGATAAGGGGCCATATGTATCAACACATTTCCCCATAGACACAGATTAGGCAAAACCCTTTGATACATCTGGCCCAAGGAGAATGAGGAGGGGGTGCAGAGGATGATGACGAGCAGCATGAGAGTAAGAACAATAAAGATAAGGACAATGAGGACAACGAGGAGGGTAATGAAGTTGATGAAAATGTCAAGGAGGGGAATTAAGAGGATGACAATGGCGACAATAAAGTGGATGATAAGGGTGAGGATGATGATGACAGGGAGTACGTCTAATGTGTCCTTTAGGTGTAGGGAAACATATAAAGATAATTTGATGTGGACATCTTTCTGAGGTGGCAATCCTTAGCCATCTGTGGGAGTGATGGTATATGTTTTCAAAAAGAATGGCCGACCTCAGAACTTACAGGGTAGTTAAGGGTTATCTTCCTAGAAAATTCGCTGAAATGGAATCCAAAAGTATGTCTTTAAATCAAACATGGCCAGTGATGCTGAATTAAAAATCCTAACATTGATTTTTAAGAACACACAGATTTGATTGTGGGCCTGGGCCTTCCCCCTGCAATCTGTTTGATATTTGCTAAACTATGCTTGTTTTATAGTTTATTGGGCCCGTCTAACAGGTGAAAACCTGATACAGCAAAAATATCTTTACATTTTTGCATTGAACAAATATTGGCCCAGCAAAGATCCAGATATAAGTGTGCTTTACAATGCCTCCTGGCTAGGATGGGTTTCCATTCTCATAAATTCACAGACTAAGCATCTTAACGTCTTTTGCCTCTTCTCTTTCTCCTTTGTCTAGCCATGACTCGCTTATCCTCCTCTTATTTCTTTTACTCTCTCCACATGCTCCTCCCATTCCTTCTGTTCTCCGAGTTTCTTCTTCTTTATGCCTCTTTTTTCTCACTATTAGCTGCCTTTTCTATCCATGGTCTCCCTAAATTTTTTTTAACTCCCGTTTTTACTCTTGTTTCTCCCCCTCTTTCTCTTTTCTACCCTTTCAGGCTGTTTTCTTTCTGTCCCTCTTTTGTCTCCCAACTTAATCACTCCCCTCTTTTTCGGTACCATCCTTCTCAACAGTGAAATGGACATTAAATGATGAGGGTGGTTTAACTTTCACCTCAGTAAATACACTTTCAGCAATTAATGTACATTTACAGACGTGTGTACGGTATCTGCAAGACATCACATTTACAGCAATGGACTAAATACGTAAAAGTGAACTGACCAAAAAATAATCAATAATCATACTGGAAAAACACAGTATTTTTTGTACATGCCTTCAATTAATCTGACAAGAAAAGTTTCGCTACTGAGACTGCATAGCCTCATACTATGTACTACATAACCCTACTTAGTTACTGGTCTTCACTTAACACAGTGTTTCCAATGAGAGTAGCACACCACATGGTCAACTTAGTCACCGTTATTCACTTCAAATAATGCTCCCATTGGGAGTTAAAGGAATAATGGCTGCACAGAGAAACAATGCAAGGATTATCCAGGCAATGGGCAAACATTTTTTTTGCCTGTAGCACTTTCTCCTTCTCTTCAAAAATCACTTTCCCAGCAAATGGGTTAATATTATGCAGCCCCAGCTGCAATATTGCACTTTGCGTTGCCCACTGCGGGTGTCAACATGGCTGTCTTGACCAACCTTATGAATGTGTATGCCCTGGATGCACACTTCAGTACTTAAAAATATATATGTCTAATACGTTATGTGTCATATAGCACATGCTTGCCAAATACTTTGCCTCTTCACACTTTGGTGCAATAGTGAGTTTATCCAAGTGGGGGGAACACATTAGAGAAATTCCGAGGACAAGCCTTGGGTCTAATATGTAAGTGTGCTGTCCAGTGGGTGCAGACTGCCTTTGCAGCACTGGATACAGCAGATTTTGTTTCATTTTCAGTCCTGCACATTATAAAGTCACAATACTGTCACATATACTCACATTAGACCTAGGTCAAGCTTTAAATATGCTGTCAAGTGCTTGGGATTTTTTGCCCAAAAGGACATTAATCTGAGCAGAAAATGTCCTGCAACTACAACAAAAGCGCAGTTGAGACACATTTTCTCCTTGACCAGTCTCACACTGGTATTGCATGTGACTTTTGCACACAAGGTGTACTCTCACATTACAGTTTCGTACAAGGTTCTGGGCAAGTACTGTCTAAATGTGCGAAATTTTGTGAAAATTACAAATATCTGGAAAAATGCCATTTTTCCCACCCCTAACACATATATGCACATGCATGTTATCTACAGGAAGAAGAAGAATTAAAAGAACTCTATGCTAGAATGCAACATTTTTTTTGTAGAGTTTTGGTTCAAATGGCGGCACAGTTTATGAATGCCCTCAAACCACAAAGGAGAAAAAATGCGGATTGCTACCAAGATTTATTTTCATGCATACTTTTATTTGTCTTATGTACGAAAATCACTTTTCAGAATGTTTCCTTCTTTCCCTGAATTTAACATTGATAGTACCTTCCTTATTCTGTCTTTTCTTTTAATGGGAGCATTACATGACACCCCTGTTGAATGTTTGGGAATGAGGCCCTGGCGGTTTTCTAACCCTGGAACACTTTAAGTAGCCTTTGCAAGAAATTACTATTATGTAAGTGAAACAATATGGCTGAGAGATTGGGGGCCAAGTGATGCAATTAACGAAATAAAAAAATACACGGGGGGCTATAGAGCTATAAATGGCTCTCTGAGGACGAGGTCCATGAGACTGGGCTTCAACCTGTCTGTCCCAGTCCAGCCCACGGAAGCAGGCAGGGCTAAAGCCCTTTCAGCCCAATGAGTGTTGCGCTCACGCACTCCAGTCATTTGTATACATGGAGGCATCCCCAGTGAACATGCGCCCACGTACTCCAGTCCCTAGTAAACATGGCAGCATCCCAGGTGAGCATGCACCCACCTACTCCTGTCCCTAGTAAACATGGCGGCATCCCCAGTGAACATGCACACACACAAATCCAGACACTAGTACACAGCTATGCTCACCCTGTCCTTAGAACACAGCACTTGTATACCGCAGCACAGGGAAACTAGCATTTAGGTGCCATGAGCAATACTTTAAAAAGTAGCCGTTCTTGAGGCAGGGATGGATGCTGGTTTTCTACCCCTAAGGTTGACGGATTTCACTCAAGAATGGTACGGTCTAGTCTCAGTTGACATTCTTTGGCTCTCATCATCAACATAGGATCCAAAGCAGGAGGACGATAAAAAAGCAGTGCAAACAGAGTCTGCTACATGTGTGGGGTCAAAGTGGTAAGGCACAGCCATAATGTCATAGTAATCAAGTGTCTGTAATAGTGGTCATGAGCCAAAAGTTCTGGTGTGTCCAGTGCTTAATTTGAGCTGGTGGCTTCTGGTGCTCAGCACCAGCACTTAATTGCCAACACTGGCGCTTGACAGTTTGCCAAAAGGTGGCGCTGACTGGCTAATTTAGAGATTACTACAACAACAAGTAATTATTAATCCAATATACATTAAAAATGACCATTACGTGCCGCCCAAGTCATTCTTTTAGTTTTGGGAGTTTGAATTAGTCTGAACTGTCACACTTGTAAGAGTGTGATGGTTAGTAGTTGTGTAGGTACTGTCATTGGCAGCGCTGGCAGGGTCAATGTGTAGTGCAAGCTGCAGTGGCCTACTGACAAGAGTCCTGGCACTTGGTCACACTGATAGACTGGCCTGAAGTGATCATACCTCTTAACTATATGGAAATCATCTTACTTCTTGGGAAGAAGGTGCACAAATTCCTCTCAAGATTCTGTGATGGCACAAATGAAGAGGCCCAACAGGACAGATGAATTGGCTGTGTTTCTGGTGGGAGATAAGATGTAGCACACTTCCTTATCAAAAGAATTTATTCTCATCTGAGGTCACTGCCTTGGTATTATCTTTTCTGAAGTGTTCCAAACTGGAGCCATCAACCATGGACCCACCTGTGCCCACCTTATTCCAATCTCCCCTCCTTCCTAGCTCACCAGTTACCACCGATCGGACACAGGACTGGCCAACCCTGAACCCCACTGACCGCAAACTCGAGGAACTCAAAAATATCAAACCCCGCCCCTATACCAATAACTGTCCAAAAAGGCTTGTTCATTTACTATATCATCTTTTCAATCATTTAATTCAAAAACTGGCTGTAACAAATGTAATTTTTCCTTTTAGTTAAACAGGCTGCATAAAAAAAGATTGCTTTATTTAAAGGCAACAGACATGGTGGTCTGCTGACCTCAGCTGGCAACCATGACTGTGACTCTGGCTAATCATAGTGGTTTGCAATTTGTGACCTACCTTATGCATATTAATGAGGTAGACTGAATTATTGCCCACTAGGATTTTGTATTTTGTGTACCAACCTATTATTACATAGATTGGTTCACAAAATTCCAATCCATTAGTTCGAAGTCAGTGCACAAATTGAAAACACTTCTACTGAACGCAGTTTAGTAAATTTCACATAAGAAATTGCAAATCGATGATTTGCAATTTACAATTTGCTTTTTGTAATATTAGTACACCAGGCCCCATTACCTCAGACGTTTCCTTTTTTTCAGAGTGCCCTCAACCCTAAAAACCTCTTTCAATGAGTAGGCAGTACCACTGCTGATGAAGGAATTGTAGATAGCCATACCTTTGACCCTCACAGACATGCACTGGGATTGTAGACAGTCTGGCTTCTGAATAATGGCTTTTCACTGTCTCTTTCCAGCGTACACCACAAGAGAGGTAGAAGGTTCAGCTTAGCCATCAGCAAGCAAAGTCATACAAAGAATCATTGACATCATGCCATACTGTGGCAGTCTTAACTGTCAGTGCCTAGTCATTAACCTTACTGTGAGAGTTATTTTAAATATTGTTTTGACTGCGTATGATATACATAGGACAATGTGTTAATTTTTTTTTACTGCGTATGCAAAAACATATGACAATGTGTTCTCAATTCTTAAAAATGTTTGCCACACATCTGAAACCACAAAATCTTAAAGCGTCTTCTTCTGAGGGCAACATTAAAATCAACAACATTGATAGGGGCAGGGATCCGGATATTTAGTAAAACAAGTGAACATGTAGAATTTGTATGCATTTGATGTAATTGTATCGAATTTTATCTCTGAATTTCCATTGCAAATTGTGGATTTTTAGAGGCAAAAAACATTTTCAAGGTACATGTAACTTACTTTTTCTGTGCTTTCTTTTTCAAAAATGTGTTTTCTATATTTCTACCGAATTAGCATCAAACTGTTTTCTTGTGACCACTAGCTATTTATTTGAAACCCAATGCCACGACATATCGTGTTCTATGAAAAAGGACACCTCTCTTTATCTGGACTTAAGAGGTATTGGAAAATGCACTCTTCCTTTTCTCTCAATGAGTACTTACATCGTCTAGAATTTAGATAGAAGAGATGTTGTATGAACCGACAAGCAGGCTTCCTCCAGTTTTCCTCCAAGAGGTGACCTACACACAACTATAAACCTACAAAATTATACACTTATAGAGCATAGAGCTGGGGCCTCCAGGTAACTATTTCAAAAGAGGGTCCGTTCCACCCACAGTGCTTAATGATCTACAGCATACGGAACACCTTTTATGATGTTTGCACCGAAAAGCCTCTTGAAACCATGGGTAAAAGTAAGCACCACACATTCATCAGTCATACATCTTGGAACATCTTCAAACATAAACAGTGACTGATGTATGGGTTCACACCAGGGAAGGTAGAAGGAAAACCTATAACTGTGACAGTACCACACGTGCCTCGGGTAAATTAAATATTATATGACATCTAAAAAGCATTCTTCTCAAGGATGTCCTGCACAAAGGGGCAGACCAGGGACCTTAAATGTGGTTTAATCTGAAGAGGGGTGACTAGAGTTGGTCCGATATGGTTTTGTTACTCATCAAGTACATGGAAGATCACCAATCCCGTAATTATGTCAAGATCGCCCGACAAAGCCTCCTAGAACTTCACAACCAATTGGCAACACACTTTTTCAATGGTTGCCCCTGGTTCCTGGGATTTGTCAATAAAACTGATGCCATGTGTGCAAAGGGTTCCTATAATACCTATAATGAAAAGCCACTACAGGATAAAGCATGCTATTGACAATGCAGTAACACGATCCATACAGTAAAGCAGATTGTATTTTTAATCTATTTCAAATGAGATGTGCTCTCTATTGCAGAGAAATTTGACTGTTGTTGTTAGGTCTCTGGCTATCTCTAAACCGATTGTGATTGTGTTTGGTGTAGATCTCCTCCCTATGAATATGCCTTCAATGACTTCAGAAAATCCAAAATACGGCAGAGTCCAATGGTGCTCTGCTATCTTTAGTATTTCCTCTTTCAATTGCTGTAAGGTGACAGTTTGTTTTACTTTGGTGTCCGTGCCTGGAGCTGAAGTCTTTACAAATGCCTTACTGATTCTTCGCAAGGCAGGTTAACTACAGCAGTGAAATCTTCTAACTATTTGCATGTTTTTTTTGTTTTTTGGGGCGGAGTTTTATATAGCTCGAACTCGACCCGAAGGTATCAGAGCGCTTTACATGAGCACCGGTTGCGTTACAGACTGACAACTTCATTATGTTAGGCATGGGGATATTAAGTGATTTGCCCAGAATCACAGGATGTTTAGCGTCCCTGGCAGACTCAAACCCAGTTCCCCAGCTCCGAGGTCTACCGCTCTAGCCGTTAGGCCACATCCTCTCTCCCATGTTGTGTAGGTGCCTCACAGTTTTGTTTTCACAAAGATACACAATATTTGGCTTCTTGTCCTATTGTTTGCAATATGAACGCAAGCCACAATCTTGGGAGGCTTTATTTACCATGAAAGGCCTTTCATATCTTACCTTAACTCTATGGAGACTGAACAAAGATAGAGTGATATAAAGCATGAGTAGTAATTGAAAAATTGCACTCACGTTTCATTAAGTTTTTTTTATAAATATACCTGACTCTGAATGAACAGGATCAGAGAGAAAACTTACCATTTGTCCAAAGGAGTTTTTGTCTCATTACAACCGATCACAAACAGCAGCTGAGGCTTCACTGAGAGCGTTGCACCAGTGATCGGCACTGCTTTGCCAAAAGCATACACAAATAAAAGAAGCACAGAGGCGAGCGAGCAAGGTAGTTCAAGATTAGCATCAGTGATCGCATGGAGAGAAATACAAGGAGCTACATCTGACTGTCTAGAAGTGAGGAGGAATAGTGGGGAAATATTTGGAACAACAGAATATCCCGTGGGTATAAATATGGAAGAGGAGATGACCATTGTACAGACAGACTCTTCAAATAAAAGTCCGGATTAACACAATAAAATCCTTTACAGAAGAGATGGTGAATGCATGGGACAGGCAGAGGGAAATAAAACAGTTGAAGTAATGCTAGACCTGGAGACTGTTCAGAATCTACTATCAGAAGGCCTGGAAACCGGCAGACTTAATGTGCCTGGGCCTGTGGATTCTTAGGTGCTGTTATTTTCAAAGTAAAAAAAATATATATGCTTATTTGGAAACTTTCCTTAACCATTGTGTTACAAAACATATAATTCATAACATTTTAAAGCAGTTTTCAAAATGAACGAGACTGCATATGAAATTTGCATTAAAACAATTCACTTCTTATCATGATCCTTGTGAAGTGCACAGTGGTATTCTAGTGAAATTCTAGTTGTTTTAGGTTCAGTCAGTATTCATGTATGAGACTGGTTGTGAAACTCCCCATCTCTGTAGGACACAGACATAGAGTCCAAACGTGCGAAGGTGTCCAAAACAGACTCTTCCCATTCATGGAGCTCCACAGCCGGTACCCGTCTCTCGCTCCCACGCAGAGCCTGCGGTTGATCACCTGCACTGTTGGTGTAGAACTGACACCATGCGCATTCTGATGATGTACACGGGCCCACAGAGCACTAAAACCACAGCTCGTAGGGAGCATGCAGAACACAATATACGCTGGTGCTCGTACGTGCTGCACAAGTGATGTTCAGAGAGCAGTTCATTTACAGAATTCACGTTATTGCCTCTCACAATGAGTGCTTCTATCTTCAAATAACTCCTGCTGGATCTGCTCTTAATATTGTTTGTACTTGATGTAGTCTGTGTTTAACCAGGAGGTTCCACTGAGACCGAAGGCTTGCGCTCTTGAGCTACGTCTGCTGCAGATGGCTATAGCCCATTAAGTCTTATTCCTTGTAGTTTATACTGGGCTGATCTTAGGACACATTAGGTTGATGGCAGCCAAGGGCTGGTTCCATTCTCTTAACATACTCTTTTGGTGCCCCCTTTAGTCTAATATTGTGGCTTCTAGTTCTAGGAAGACTCTTCCGCTGAGACCTGCAATAAGTCTATTCCCTTTTCGTTGTGAATAGTCTGTATAACACACAAGCTGTATGCCAGTGTCTACATGTTGAAACTTCCAAGCCTCTTATCCTGCGCTCTCGGGACTGTCTCCGATCGATGTTTAACCTTTTGGAGACTTCAGTGTGACACAGCTTAGATACAGGAGGAACGTGAGAAAGGTGAACACTGGGGTTGTGAAAGAGCGAACCCGAGAAAGAGGGCGTCTTGTTAGGATAACATACATTTTAAGGGTTTGAATGTGTCCTAGTTATTTAAAGAGGCCATTAAATCATGGAAGGGTGAAGATTTTCATCCTCTCTCGCGACTCTGTTTATTCCTTCTTCTGTCTCACTCTGGATCAACTTTGTGTGTATGTGTCTGTGTTCCTGCAGGCCTCGTGGTGCAAGTCAGGAGCAGTAATGCACCCCTGAGTCCAAGGGTGCCATCAACGCCCTCTTTAGCAGCTTGTGGATGAGTGGATGCCAGTGGGGAGTTCTGTATAATGTCAAACATTTCATTCACATCTACTACTCTCTAATCGAGACCAGTGTCACTTAATTGAAGCTCATAAATATCACTGATGGAGCTGTGGGGTCAGGAGTGGGGAACACATAACACAAGAGAGCACAAAAAGAAGGGATGGAGGAAGAGGTTGTGTGGAGAGATGGATGGAGAGAAGGACGGATTGTGAGAAGGAAGAAACGAACAGGGATGGATGGAAAAAAGGATAGAAACATAGGTGGCTAATGAAGTGGAGAATGGATACATAGAGGGATGGAGAAAAGTAAGGAAATGTGGACGAAGGTAGAATGGACAAGTGAGGGACTGAAGGAAGGATGAACAAACACAGAAAAAAGAATGAATTGAGAGATGGGCAGATGGAAAAAAAGACAGAAAGAAGGAAAGATGCATGAACAGGTGGATGAAAAAAGACAGAATAAAGAATCAACATATGTAAGAAAAGAAGAATAGACACATGGCTATACCCCCAAATGAGAGCCTGGCTCCCTCACATCACTTGCTCGCCCAGTACGTTTGTGGGTAGGGTTCAAAGCGAGGGTATTACATGTTTCTGGCTATACTATTGCCTTAGTCCACCGCTAAATACCATATACTTTACTGGTGCTTATATCAGCTCCCTTACTCTTGTCAGCTCATATCAACTAAACCACTTTAACCTTTCGTAACTGAAAAGAGATTGGAACAAAGTTATGCTTCTGATTTGGGGTGGGAGGGTTTAAGTGTGAATCCCAAGTGTGGACAGAAGGTTTGAGTTTTCAGAATCACTCTGAGAGCTTTCATTACATCACCTGCGGTGTTCTTCCTTCATTGAGGAAATGCTGTTTTCCTGTGTGTCCAGAAGGCCCGGGATTGGAGCCACACTTCTCACTCTAACATCTTTACCATACTGATCAATTCTAGCTACTGAAGTCTAGCAGTACTTCCCTTGTGAGATCTATAGCCGTGCAAACTCTGCTAATCCAAGAGTTTGTCTGATTGCTTATAGGTAAGCTCAGAAATGTGGCAGAGTTCATTCTTAATGTGCATCTGCCCAGTTCAAGAAAAGTCAATGACTGGCTTTATATAGTAAGCTCTACTGATGGATAGATGGCTTCTAAGCACTCCCAATTTTAGTAGACAAGTAAACACAAGCTATAAACATGGAAGCACCATCAGGCGTGACTCTCGGATGTGCTGTCTTCCAGAAGTAATTTTCAGTTTGCGCATCGTACATTAAAAAAAAGCACGGCAACAGCCAGAGGATGTTGCTATTTAATTTGCCTTCATCAGTAATAAGTGGGAAATATGTGCTCATAGGTATTCCCAAATACCTTGTTTTAGAGACAAATGAAAATGTCACTGCCAGTTAATCAGCCTCCCTAGGAGTGATGTAGGCTGCTGCTAGTCTCATAGCTACAACCTTTCCAGCATACATTTCAAGACAGAATAGCCAACAGACTTATTTAAAAAACAAACAAAAAGCAAACAGACCCCACCTAGTACTTCTAGCACTTCTTGACAGCTATTTTTAATGTAGCCTCACTGAACCGCTAGGATTTCCATATATAAATATAAAATGTCATACCTTTCGGTGTGCCCCCTGAATATCAAATCAATAACATCGACGGTGCAGAGTATCAAGGACAGAATATCGAAAATAAAATATTGACAGGTAAGTTTAGATTTTCTATACCTAACTCCACATATATGTACCTACACAGTACATATATCTTCAAGGTACGTAGATGTGGAGTTAGGAATAGTAAATCTCTACTTCCCTATATGCACTTACCTTTCGATATTTTGTACCTTGTTATTCTGTCCTCGATATTAGGATTGCACAATATTGTTGTTGTCCATTTTCAGTAGTACAATCCAACTTTCATTTGCAATCTTGGGTTCAAACAGAAGATTTGTGTTGTTTTTTGTCAGGATATTGCAAAAGATAACTCTTGTTGAAGAACAAGTTACTTACCTTCAGTAAAGCCTCATCTGGTAGATCTCAATCTAGCCGCAGATTCCTTACCTTAGAATTATCCCCAGATGTTCGACTGGACCCGGAAATCTTTTTGTGAGTAGTATCCCTGGACACCAGTAGGTGGTGTCATTAGCTCCAAGTGATATTGTGGTGCCTATATAGGCACCACCCCAGCGGAATTCCACGCCAGAAGCTTTCAGCCACGAAAACACTGACCACTGGAGTGGAAATCTAGGGCCCTCAATGGGGAACAGTCCTGCCCCAGAAATCCGTTCGCAAAGCAGGGAAAATAGGGGGGTCTGAATGAAATCTGTGGCTAGGTAGAGTATCTACCAGATAAGGTGTTGCTGAAGGTAAGTTACTGTTCATCGGATAGAGACTTCAAGCTGCAGATTCCTTACCTTAAAATAGATCCACAAGCAATACAGCCCCAGAGGTGGGTCTGCAAAACTGATTGCCATTAGATAGTCCTACAGGACCAAATGAGCAAAGTGCCCATCCTGATGGACCTGACTGTCCAGACAGCAGTGCTATGTGAATTTGTGCTGAGAAGCCCACATTGCTGTCTGGCAGTTATCCAGGCCCGAAACTCTGCGAGCTAATGCAGTGGTTGCAGCATTAGCTCTGGTGGAATGAGCAAGCAAACCCTCAGGGGGTTGCTTCTTGAGCAATGCATAGAAGATCCTAATGTAGAGCATGATCCATCGGGAGAGGGTCCACTTCTGAACGGCTCTTCTCTTCTGCGCTCCGACATACCCCACAAAGAGTTGGTTATCCACCCGGGACTCTCTTGTGTGGTCAAGGTAGAATGACAATGCCCTTTTTGGGTCCCGTCAGTGAAGTCACTCCTCTCCTTTAGAGTGATGTGGTAGAGCTTAAAAAGTAGGCATGGTGATAGACTACCCTACAGGAAAAGGAGTAACCACTTATGGCAGAAACAAAGCTCTAGTGCAAAGAAACAGCTTGTCTGGGTAGATGTTCTGGTATGGAGGCTTAAAAGACAAAACATGAAGCTGACCCTCTGGGCAGATGTTATTGCCACCAGGAAGGCTGTCTTGATGGAAATGAGCCTGAGAGCACAGTTGTGCAAGGGCTTAAAGAGAGTGCACATCTAGAACGTCAGAATTAGATTAAGATTAAGGTTCCCCTGAGGCATGATGAAGGGTAAAGGAGGAAACATTTGTTGCAAACCTTTCAAGAACCTATGTATAATAGGGGATTTGGAAAGTGAGGGGAAGGATAAAAAGAAGGACCTGAGAGAGATGAACATAAATAGTGTCAACCTGTTTCTCAGCACACCATGCCACAAACTTGCCCTAACAGCAGGCATATACAGTTTTGGTGGAGGGATGTCTGGCTGCCAAAATAACATCGTGGACTTTGGGAGGGAGGTCGAAAACTATCAACTGTCGGTGCTCAATCTCAACACATGCAGGGGAACTGTTCAACGGTTCGGGTGGAGAGCCCTCCCCTGCTGCTGTGACAGTAGATCCTCCCAAAGGGGAAGTCTGATCGGAAGACCGATGGCCATGCTCAACAGCTCTGGATAACAAACCCTCCAAGCCCCGTCTGGAGCCACAAGGATGACTTGGGCCCGGCTGTTCTTGATTTTCTTGAGAACTCTGCGCAGAAGTGGTAGGGGTGGAAAGGCGTACAGGAGGCCTGAGCCCTCCTCGAGACAAAAAGTGTCTCTGAACTAGAGCCACCTTGAAAACTCCAGCGTGCAGAACTGCTGACATTGCACAATCACGGCAGTGGTGAACCGATCTAACCAAGGCTCTCCCCAATGCTGAAAGAGATCTTGCACCACCTCCAGATGGAAACACGACTCATGACCTGCTAGGAATCTTGAGCTGAGTTTGTCCACCCTAGCGAGGCATAGAACCACCAGGGATATGCCCTGATGTTCCAGCCACATCCAGAGATGTAGGGCCTCTAGACAAACGGGTCCATGACCCCACGCTGTCCTGTTTGGAGCAGTACCACATGGCAGTGGTATTGTCAGTGAACACCTATACTAGCCTTCTCTTGATGGAGGGTAGAGAAGCTTTTAGAGAAGCTTTCAGTGCCAGTGGGATTGCCCGAATCTCCAGAGGGCTGATATGGAGTCTGGATTCTGCCAGAGACCAGAGTATCCTCTGATCTCCACCTCTCCCAGATTTCCACCTCAGCCCAGTAGTGACGCTTCTGTCACCACTGTGAGGTCTAGTTGAGGAAGGGAGAGAGGTCTGCCACTGACCCAATTACGGCTTGTTAATCACCACTGTAGATCTTTTGCAGTACCCACAGAGAGCTGGACCAGGTCAGAGAGATTCCCCTGATGCTCGGCCCAGTGGAACTTCAGGTCCCACTACAGATCCCACAAATGCCAGCAGGCAAGTGTCACAAGCAGGATGCACAAGACCATGGGTCTCAGCAGCCTCAGAGTCAGTCTCACTGAAATCCAGGATAGAGGATGAAACATCGGTATCACAGCCTGAATATCCTGGACTCGCCATTCGGGAGGATAGGCCCAAAACTGCACCATGTCCAGAACAATTCCGATGAAAGGGAGCATCTGAGAGGAAGTCAAATGTGAGTTTGGCACATTGAAAGTGAGCCCTAGCGAATGCAGGCAATCCACCATAGACTAGAGGGGGGAGACAACATCATGGGACAAGTCGACCTTCAACAGCCAGTCACCGAGACTGGGGAGGACTGCCTCCCCTAATCTCCAAAGAAGAGCTGCAACCACCACCATAACCTTGATGAACACCCAAGGAGCGCTAGTAAGGCCAAAAGGGAGCAATGCAAATGGAAAGTGCTCATGGGCCACAGTGAACTGCAGGTAGCGCCTGTGGACAGGCAGGACGGGAATATGGAAATATGCATCCTGCAAGTCCAATGGTTCCTTCTAGTCTCCCGGGTCCAGGGCAGACAGGACTTGAGCAAGCGTGAGCATTTTGAACTTCTCCTCCTTGAGGAAGAAATTGTGAGGGCGCAGGTCAAGAATAGGACGAAGGGCGCCATCCTTCTTGGGCACCACAGAGTAGTGGGAATAGCAACCATGACCTACGCCTGATGTCTGCACTTTCTCTATGGCTCTCTTGGCCAAGAGAGCCATCACAGAGATGGTCCTCTGTCAGCCTGTCGCAAGCAGGTGGCATGGATGCAGGAGTAGTCACAAAGGGGAGGGAATACCCCTTTGCACAATGGCCCCTTCGGGACAATCGGTCTAATGCTATGGACCTCCAGGTGGGCCGGTGATGGCATTTGCTGACTCCCACTCCGTGCCCATGATGGTAAGAGGGCAAACTAAAGGGGCTTGGAGGCTGCCGGGGGGTTGGTGGACTGGCCCGACCTCAGGCTGTCCGACCTAGGAGGTCTGTGGGTAATATGTCCCTGGCCATTCAAAGGCTGGAAAGCTTGCACGCCATGGTGGCTGGGCATGTAAAGACATCACTAGAAGCCCCTTCTTTGGCTGCAAAAAGCAGACTGGGGTTGGCGAGGGGCGATGGAAAGGCCCAAGGACCAGGCTGTACTCTGCTATCCTTGAAGCGCACCAGCGCTGAGTTCGCCTTGTCTCCGAAGAGACGGGAGCCATCAAAGGTCATGTCCATAAGTGATGCTTGGACATCCCCCGAAAAGCCAGTTGTTCTCAGCCTGGCATGGCACCGTAAGGCCACTGTTGATGAAACCTCTCTGCCTAGCGAATAAGTGGTATCCAGTCCACATCTGATTGTGAACTTAGCAGCATCTCTGCCATCAGCAACAGCTTGGGAAAGGATGGTCTGTGCCTCCTCCGGAACAATGGACAACACCTGCGCAACTGAACCCCATAGAGCATGGGAGTAACGGCCCAAAAGGCACACAATGTTCACAGACCGCTTTGCCAGACTGCTGGAAGAAAACATATTCTTGCCTAAGGTGTCCAGTCTTTTAGATTCCCTATCCTGTGGGCGGTAGGGAATGTGCCAGGATTTACACGGGAAGTAGAGGCTTGGACCACCAAGCTCTCTATGTTAGGGTGTTGTTTGAGGAAGTTGGGGTCTTCTGGGGCAGGGTGGTGGAGGTGGGCAATCGTCCTATTCACAGGAGCCCCTGTGCTGGGCTTGGACAAGTCCCAAGGACGTCTGTAAGGGCTTCATTAATTGGAGAAGCGGCTCTGAGGAGGTCACTCCTGGCTGAAGCACCTCTGTCAAGACGTTTGTTGTGAATGCCACTGAGGGCTGGCTAAAATCCAGGACCTTGGCCACCCTTTGCACCACTGTAGCAAACAAATAGCGTTGTTTGCTATGGTGGTGCAAAGGGTGGCCAACCTCCATCCTCCTTAGCCATGGTGGGGGGAGAAAGTATGCCAGCATCTGGGGAAATGTCCAGTCCTCTGCCTAGTCCTCACACCAGCCCATGTTGGGATCTAAAGGATGGTATTCTTCAGGTTTAAGCGACCCCTCCCAATCCTCCTTGAGCCCTAGCCCATAGGAATAGGCCTCAGGCTCTGGCCTGGAAGGCATTGATCTAGTCCATCGACACCCCTCCGACTCCGTGTCGAATTTGAAGGCGTCTGCGGCGCCAGCATCCCGACCTGCACCACAGAAGGTCGAGATGATATGATCGGCCCTGGGCCGGATCCATCTGTTGGTCCAAGGGGCCTGACTGGCGCAGAGGGCGGAACCACTTGCAGGGAACCAGTAGAAGCAATTTCTGAACCCGCGGGGCCCAAAGGCAGCTCAAATATTAGGCGCATGTCCTCAAAAACTCCCAAAGTTGAGTGGGGGTCGCTCTGGCTCCCAAAAACTAGGGGAGGCGCAGAGCCAGCCCACCCGCAGGCTCAACCTGCGAGCCCAGCCTCCAAAGACTTTCTCATCTCGTCTGAAGACGGCCAGGCGAAGTTGAAGGCCTCTTCGACTTCTTGTTCTTTTTTCTCTTGTGGAACTTACCCGCATGGCCCAACGACTTTGAGTGCAGTGAGGAGTTTGGGCTCCGTGACTAATCCCGGGACCTTCCTCTCAACTGGGATTGAGCTGATGTCAGTGCTCTGAGGTGGCGCCTATATAGGCACTGCCCACGTCACTTCCCGCATGGACGCCACGTCCGATGCCATGTGTAGTCTTACAATCCCTCCAAACCAGCATGCAGGGATACTAATCACAATAAATTTTCGGATCTAGTCTGACGACTGGGGATAATTCTAAAGTAAGGAATCTGCGGCTAATAATCTATATCAGATTTGCTGTGTTTATGCATTTGCCTCTTGCTCTCTGCCCCACATTCTAAATGTAAAGCCTTACCATACATACTTCATATATTTTGGTGGGAGGTTTTTTTTTACTTGAAGGGGCAATCTAGTCTCCAAGTATTGAGTATGTATTTGTCTACACAGAGGGAGTGTTTGGAGTGATAGCTTTGTCCACAGCTTGATTACGTGCTGGTCTGGGCCACCAAGCACTGTATGCTGTCCCTTGGACAGTCATTTACAACGCTTCACGGTAGGAAACCGCTCTGTTTTGCTCTGCTTTGAGTGGTTTGCAATTTCATAGGTGTCAGAGCTTGAATGCTGCACCTACATATTTGGCGGTAATGGCTCTCGGATCGAACTGTGCTGACCTGCCTCAAATGACAGGGTGATGGGCAGGCAGTGTTTCTTCGGGACAGGCTGCCACAGGATGCGTTATGTCTGAAGCATACTTCTGTGTCTTCGGTTAAACTGTTGTTGCTCTCTTGGGCTGCTATTCTGACAATAGTAAGATGCACACTTACTGTCAAGTTAATTTATTTGATTATAAGTATAATCATGAAGTGCGAGTGCAGGCAATACATGCTTCACAAAACACATTTTCACTATGCATATTAAAAACAACGTGAGACCACAGCTTTTCACAGCAGAGTATAAGGGTGTGCATAAGCACCAAGTGCAAATACAAAACAGTACATAATGGCAAGCACGTTTGAGACAAATTGAAAAAAGCATAAAACGTCTATATCTAAGGGCAGGTTTTAAAAAAAAAAGGACCCTACAGCATAGCAAACTTCATCCTCATTTAAGAGTTGTAAGAAACAGAGAGCAGGTCTACGTTCCATAACATGATGCTACCTCAACAATTGAATTAAAAAGCGTTTCGAATAAATGAGATAAAAACCACTAAAAAGACGAAGTGGAACAAGGATTGGGTCGACTGCCCGTCATAAGGGCTAATGCAGATGGAGGCCTTGTCATACTGGCCCCTAGGAAAACACAGCTGCAAGCGTACGACCCCCAATCCAATACGTGTCAGCAAGACCTTCTCCCACTGCCCAGCTACTGTAGTCAAATAATATACCAGGCCAGGTGATGTATGAAGCATCATACACTCCCTTCTAGAATGTTTAATCAATGCCTCCAGCTTTCTTTCGTGACACCTTTTAGCCAAGAAAGCTGATTTGAACATGGAGCTGCCTTGTTTACTTATCCCAGTAGGGTTAAGAAAGAGCTGAAACAAGCCCCAAATCTTGAAAAGCTCCTTTAACACATGAGAGCCAGGCTATTTTAAGGCCCTTGTCACGTTGTAGGCAGTCACTAATAATGGAGCGATTAAGGCCAGCTTGGGGATTCTGCCACATCAAGAGCCACAGTGAAAGAGGAGCCAATTTAATAAAATCCTCCAGAAACGGGATGTCCAATTCCTCGTGGCATGCATAGCAAGAACAGAGGGAGGGGACACACGAGGCGGCGAAGTCTGCATTTCTCCACTTACAAAATGCCAGTGTTCGAGTGGCGCCTGTCACCCACTCCTTAGGAAGCCACTGGCACCCAATTACCGATTATAAATTTCAGTCAAGGAAACAAAACATAAAAAATGAAAAAAAAGACGCCTGCTGCCAATTGCTGATGAGATGTTAAAAAGAGCCCCCGCCGACTGCCTACATTTTTGGCTGCAGATTGAAAGGTTTCTGCTCCACAAGTATAAAGAGCCATAACTACCTCTAAATAAGGAACGTTGCAAACCCTCTGTAGGTGATTGTCATTGATACTAATAGTTCTCTAGTTTATTTGGGTGGAGGTGCGTGACCCGCACACCGTATTTCGAGATTGTGAAGAATTAGTCTCCCGATCTAGGTCAGTCATAAAGTCTGAGAATGCATCCATTAGGCATCCCAGGCTCCTGGGAGTACATGCCAGCAAGACTGCATCATTCCCATAAAGGGAAGATGGAATCAGTCTGGGAACATCCGGGGCACTCTGAACCCAAAGATTATTCAATTTATTGATATAAAAAGAGAATCAAATTGTGACCATAACTCAACCCAGATGGATTCCATGCTTCAAGCTGAAAGCGGGAAATTATTTATCTTCAGGTCTAAAACAAACCCTGGCCTCCAAATTCCTGTGTGAGTCAGAGACAAAAAACACTAAAGGGGCATTGCGACCCAGATCCAGAAGGATTTTCCCGAGGAGGTTTACCCGATCAAATGCACACTTCGTCCATTTGGAAAGAAGACTGGCTTGAGTTGACCTTAAAATAATCATGTCTGAAATTGTCAGATCTGCACATATCCCAGAGCCAATGACTTGTGCAACTGATCTGTTCCAATGCCTAACGAGTACCAAAGAAGTACTCTTTTTGGCTCTGCCTTGCTTTGAGGTCGTTGCTGCAATTACATTTCCTAGACTTGGAAAAAAAGAATTTGTTGCTATGAACTTGGTTTCTGCAGCTAATAGATGGAACTATGTGCAGTTCATTTTGCAGTGTATCAATAATTAAAAATAAACAATTATGTAGCATATCAGAATGAAGAATCACCCTAGCAACAGTCCTAACACTCGCACTATGCAAAAAAGAACTATTGATGGACAGAATGCAGAACAATGTCATACATTCACCCCAGTACAGAGATCTGGGCCTAAATCCATCGTTTTTTTGCTCACCATGCCATTCCAGTTTGGACCCAGCCATATGCAAATCAGTCTTGACCCTGACTCCAGTTTTTCCTAAAGATCTTATGAAGAGCCTGGTGCTGGCGGTTGTATGCTAGAATTAGTCTTATTGGCTCTTTACCATGTACAGGAGGAACACTGTTTTTTTTTAGGAATGTGATTGGCTTTGACAATAGCTTTGTCTAATATGGTGGCACTATAACCTCTAGCCAGAAATCTCTACTGGCATTTTGTGCTATGATGCATTCTGACTCAGTACTGCATATTCGTCTGATGCGCAGCATCTCCCCGAAGGGGATACTACGAATCAGGTGCCCTGGATGATGGCTGTCCACGTGTTTAACGGTGTTGCCAGCCGTGGGCTTCCTGAACAGTTTGGTCTCCAATTTATTGTTACTGACAAAAACCTCAACATCTAGAAAACAGACTAGTTCTTGACTCAGATTGCCTGTGAACTGTAAGTTGACTGTGTTGACATTGATCAATTCAATGAAGTCTAAAACCTGTTGTTTAGTGCCTCTCCAAATTAAAAATACATCATCGATATAACTATACCAATGAATTATATGGCTAATGGCGACTTAATGGTGTTGTTTGTGGAGGACCTGTTCCTCCCACATGCCCATGTGCAGGCAGGCATAGCTCGGGGACAAAGAGGCCCCCATGGCAACACCTCTAACCTGTTGGAATAGTTGGTTAAGAAACATGAAAAAGTTGTTGTTAAGACATGTTGAAATCATGGAAATTAACATCTTATTATGATTACACTTGTGGATGGGTCTCTTGCCTAGATAATGTTTAATGGCTTTTAGACCGTCCTGATGGTGTATACTAGTGTAAAGAGATGTAACGTCCAGAGTTGTTAACCAGTCAGCAGAGTCCCATGAAACCCCTTCCAATGTTCTCAGGAAATCACCAGTATCTTGGACAAAAGATGGCAAAGCCTTCACATGTTCCTGTAAGAAGGAGCCAATATAGATGGACGTGTTTTCCATCAGGCTCTTGCGCGCCGATATAATGGGCCTCCCAGGTTTTTTTTTTATCACACTTATGTATCTTGGGGATGAAATATATTGCAGGGATCACAGGATGATCATTTTTGAGATATTTGAATTCATCTTGACTTAATAGTCCTGCGCCCTTCCAGGTTACCAACTGTGCATAGAATTCAAATCGTGCCTGCTTGACAGTGCCAATGTCACACCTCTTGTAACATTGGCCATCATTGAGTTGTTCAAAAGCTTCCTCAAGATACAATTCCCTGGGCCATAACACCACGTTACCCCCTTTATCCGACTAGCGAACTATGATGTTGTTGTTCGCCTGTAGTTTTTTCATAAGTTGGATGTAGCAATTGTTTTTTGGTGTGTGTTTGTAATGGTCGCGCATTGTGATGGTATAGAGTCTTTTCAATTCCGCAATAGAAAGTTCATGGAAAATGTCCAAATTATCATGTAACATCAAGGGAGTAAATGTTGACTTTGGTTTGAAATTGGTGTTGCCAGGCATATTCAAATTGATCTGTTCCTCACCCAGGTCCACGTCTGAAATCTCATTGTTTAATTGTTGCGGGTCCTGTAATAGCGGCAAATCTTTTACAGTTAGATCAAACATGCTGCCGCTGGACTGACCAGTCGATGGCTTACAAATCTTGTGTTCAGCTTTATTTGATAAAAAGAATTTGCGGTGCTTCAATTTGCGTGTGTATTTATATAGATCTATCCACGTTTGTGCATAATTGAAGTTGCTGGCTGAGCTGAATGTTAACCCTAAAGACAGGACTCGCAATTCGGCTTGGCTTAGGTTAGTGTCAGTAAGAATTATGACAGTTAGAGATGACCCTTTTGGGCCGCTTGCATCAATTGTACTGTTCATTTCTTGTTCCATTTTCTGTTGGCATTGGTTTTTCTGTTTGGCTTGCCATTTGAGGTTGCATTGCCGTCGCTCCCTGCGCCTTTTGTTGTTTCTTTGACATTGTTTACATTTGTCCTCCTGGGTCGTAGTGTATCACGTCGATCCTGGCACCAGGGAGAATTTAGTAAACCCCAACCTTGGGACCTGTTGATTTTGTTCGGTGTCAGACTTACTGTCAGGCTGTGAGCTAAGGTCTGATAGGGAAGAAGCCATTTGAGGGGTACTGGCATCTACAGGCGGCAATGAGGGTTGCTGTTTGGAGGCCTTGATAGCATTACATTTCCTGGCGAAGGTAAATACTCGCCCTTGTTGATAATCTATCTTATCTCTCTGAAATTTGTATGCTTCCCGCTTTTTGATGATGTCCTCCTCTTTATGTAGCCTAGTTTGCATCTCTTCCCTATATTTTGTACAATTAGCTGGGGTTTCCAAAGCGCTAATTTCATTGTTCAATTCGTCAATTTTTAATTGTAAAGACACACGGTCACTCTCAGCATATTTGACCAAAATGGTAACCAACCTGCGGGATGAATCAAGATTACACTCCGCCCACTCCATGAGCATGTTAGGGTCAGGTTGCTCATAGCTGGGCGCCAACATAATACGGAGCCCACGGGGGATACGGCCAACCTCTAGGTATCGAGACCGTGAGCGGTGCTCCCACCATTTAGACTGTTCTGCCCACATTAGCTTTTCCAGTCTTTTAAACACCTCTCACAAATTCCGGCTCCCAACCTGCGGGGCCGTGGCTTGTACTGCAGATGATGGCTCTCCGGCCGGTGAGTCATCACACAGTTCATTGGCCGCCTCCTCTCTACTCCTCGAGGCGTCAGCGGACATTTTTGCAGTAACAGGACATATATTCAAATGCAGCCTGCATTTTAAGAAACATATCCAGGCCTTTCACAAATGAAAACAGATGTGTACCTACTGAAAAGTCTATTTTGATTCCTACTTTAAAACAAGAGTATGGCATCAAGATCCGCTTTAATAATATGGTGCACATTTTCACTGAAAAACATGCCTGTTTTTAGTTTTGTGATTAAAGCAAATGCTGGGAATACTATTATTAGTGAATGGCAGTTCAAATGTAACCATGAAGGGCTGAAATTGCAAAGGTAAATATACACATGTATATTTACTCACATGTATTTTTACTTCTACACCAAAGTGTAATGCTCCACTTTTTGCTATTCACTATTCCTAAGTGACGAGTTAAACCTAAGTTTAGACTTATATGTCTCTGCCCCCTTAAATGAGGGGCTTGGACATTCTGCAACCATTTTTGACCTGTTGGTGGAGCTCTTTACCACAAGGGTTGAGATCACCCTATGGAAAAATATGGGGACATTTATTAAAGCTTCTTGTTTTTATTGAAACAATAATAAAATATTTAATGTGTAATATCAATGTAAAATAATTTAAAATAGTTATTATAAACCTGGAAATAATAAAATAACATTTTACAGCACACTAACTCATTAAATTAGGTTTGTATTAAATAATTAAATAATGTAAATATTTTATTTTAATTTATAAATACACATTTTTAGATGATAGTTTAAAAAAATAATCACCCTCACTAACATTTGTATTTTTATTTGATATTTTAGTGAATGTGGTTGAAAGTTACAAACCTATGTATATATTTTTAAATTAAATTATCTTCGTAAATATTTTAAAGTAAATGAATCAATAATTATATCTTTTATATATTTGTGTGTTGTCAAACTAATTTAATTTATTTAACATTAGTTCCTATGGGGTGTTATTTTAATTCCTCTCTGATGTTTTCTTTATGGCTGGAGTACATTTAAGTCTGTTTTGACAACTTTAGGGCTGTAGTACCTTTAGAAGTGAAGGATCACTGTTGAGGTGCCCGGTGGGATGGGCACCTCCATCAGACCCACCAGACTTATAGGAAACCATTCCTGAAGCCGCAGGGGCTCTCCCCAGCCGATACTATATTATTTACTGCACTCTAGAATCTCGTCCCATAATGCTTTGCGGGGCCTTTGGTTGGGATTGTATATTTGCCCATAACTTTTCTTTGGGTGGCCATAGGAGGATGGGACCACCACCGACTCGTTCAGCATTATGTGCTCTTTGTGTTCAAAGCAACTGCCTGGTCCTCTCCCTAGGTTAGGGGGGACCCCAAAAGCATCACCTCACTGCTTGCTTTATTTCCAATCTCACTTTTGTGAGGTGACTTTATGTTCTTTAGCATGTAAAGGTAGAGTTGCTTTACCAAGGGTGTGTGAGATTCCCATTTTATTAATTGGAATGGAGCAGAGCGGAGTTTCGCTGAGTTTTTTTTTCATTCCGTGGAACTCGGCCTAGTGGCACTCTGTCCACCCTTAAAATGTACCTAAACATTTCCCACTAAATAGAAATGAGTCCCTATTTTCCCACCATTCTCCCTCCTAAATTTATAACTAATTTGTGTACATATGTAAGCTAGAGGTCGCCAGCGGTAGGTTTGTTAATTGCTTTGTAGTAAATGCGTAGTACTGCTGTAGTACTAGTGTACGTATTACAAGATGCAGTTTGTGAATCTGTTCCTATGACAGCAGCTTAATGTATGACAATCAGGCGCATTTATACATTGAGCCCCGTTTGAGCTTTGTTAGTGTCATACTTGACAAGCTTTAAGAAGCTTAAGCAAGGCCAATACTAATACATTTCAATGGTATGGCAGGAAAGATATTGGAAATGTTTTTACTACACAGAAAGCACCCCTTTGAAAATATAGATGCAATACAGCCTCTCCCCAATCTCCTTCGAACGTTTATCCATGAAATTCATTACTGGACCAAGATGCTTTATTTTACCTTCTTATTTTTTAAAATATATGAGCCAAAAATTCCTTCCTGGAGCCATAGTGAAAACAAAGAGAGAATGAGCTTCTCACAGGTTTTAGCAACCATGTATTATCCCTCATCCCCATCATACACAGGTAGAAGAACAGACAGACCCACCAACCTGGTATCGGTCTGAGTGATGGAGGTCATCTGTAGAGCGGGGCGAGGCAGTGGGCGAGTCCCCTTCACGTTTGATGGAGGCTGATAACAGAACCGACTGCAAGAGAGAAGAGAGAAAAAGACAGGACAAGTGGTTAGACAAAGGTGTGCAGGGTCTTTATGGAAGTGCAGGACCAAAGGTGTTGTTTAAGGTCAGTGGGCTGGAGATGGTATATGGTCAGTGGATTAGATGTGGTGTGTTGTCAGCGGAGATGGTGTAGAGGCAACAGTAGATATGCAGGTAGAGGTGGATGTGTATGATCAATATCCCAGTAACAGTGGTGAAGATGTAGGGTCTGCCGTGGTGGTGCAAGATCACAACACTATCTGTGCTGTGTGCCAGATGACCCTTCAAAAGTCCCACACCCTAGCACCAACAATTGACGAGCAGGCACTATGTCAGCTTTCTGGTGTACATTGACCACTGAGCACACCCCATAGTACATTCTCTAGCTGTGCCAACCTCACTTTCACATACATGTTACCACCACCTAGTACATGAGCTCTTCTGTGTGCAAAGGTCACCCTTCTTGGAGACTCAAGCGTCACATATGATTTGACACGGGCCGTGTCATAGTACTATTTTTCTTCACTTCCAGCCATGTTGCACAGCAGCCGCATACGTCAGAACTTTAATGACGAGGAAGAAACAAGGATGTGGATGAAACCTTGGCTGGAGCAGCTGCCACCTGCCCCTTACCTTTTGCACCAGCACTTTTCACCTCATGAAGAGCAACTAAAAACATATATATTTTGTACCTCTTAATAGGATGGCTGTTTATTTGTGGCTGGGCCATATGGTTATTAGAACGTGATTGTGACTTGGTTTGAAGCTGCTGCCCATCTGTGTGTTGAATCTAAAGAAGTGAAACCAAAATACGCTAAAGCCATTTGAGCTGTCTGGAGCGACCGTCAAAATGAAACCAACTGCCGTTACTGACGAATGAAAACCAGAGCAATGAAAGTTAGTTAGGAGGAAGCCAACCAATGGTAAGTAATGGGTGGGCTCCAAGCCCTTTTTAGGTTTAAAAAAAAAAAAAAAAATAGATCTCACAGGGACAACATATGCAGTCTCACGCGAGACATAGAAATAATTTTAATAAATAAAATACTTTTTTTTTTTACTTTTCTCTTTCAGTATGTATAGCTATTGGGAATATTGGGTTGGTTTTAAGACAATATCGGAGTGACTCCACTGGCTGCCAGTTCGTCAACGGGTAAGGTATAAGGCATTGACGCTAACGCACCAAGCCTGGGTACGTTAATGAACGGATTAAGGAATATAGCCCAAGGGAGGCTTCTGCGCTCCAGCATTGCCAGATTTATCATGGTTTCTCGCTTTCAAAGACAATGGAAGAGAGGCGCTTCCTTCACGTTTGAGCAGCAGGTATGTGGGATCAGCTGCCTGCTTACCTGAAGTCTATCTTGGAGGAAGGAAAATTTAAAAAGAAATTGAGAACACTCTTATTCAGACTTAAGTGATGTCAGGATATCAGCGAATCTTCGCAGGGATTTCCAGCAAAGCCTAAAAGTGCCGGACACTCTTTTGAGAAGCTGTGTGCTACAGAACTATCCTTCATTTAGTCATTCATAATTATAACACTTTTTGCAACATTCAATCCTTTAAGTCATACATGGATTCTATAACAAAGCAATGCATTTTTCCATTGCAGCACATGAAACCAAGTTGTTTTTATTGAGTGAGAGCTTGACCCTAACATAGCCTCCTAATTGCTTTTTCTATTTACAAATTTAGGTGTTTAATCTCCAAGATGGCCGCCCTAAAGTCTTGTCAGGTCGCAGCTTTTTTAGCCCCCTCCAGGATACTGCTTAAGGCCGGTCGCCCGCCTGCTGGTCTCTACTGCTGCAGCCGGTGTTGGCATCAAACTCTGATGGCCCTCGCCCAACACAGCGGAATCAGGCCATTTCATCCCTTGCAATGGAAAGTGTTCCCACCTTCCTGTGGGCCCTTTCCTTATGATGGACTCAACTTGGAGCCTGCAGCTTCAGGTTAATGCAGACAGGGAGACTTTGCATTCAGCTCTGTTCCTCACGCCATGTGCTCACGCTGTGCTAGTATAGTTAGTTTATACAGTGTTGTGTAGTATTTATATGTTGTGATGTTGGTATATCTCTTTATTAGCATTTGCGCAGTGCATACTGCCATTGAAATGCGTTGAGATATATTCAGGGAGCTCTGTGACTGACATGAAATGTGTCCTCTCCAGCTTCAGCTGGACCGGCTCACTGCTCACTCACTAGTTGCCAACCTGACTCCGATGCAGATGGAACCGGTTTTGAGCCCCCTGGCTGCCACACCGCTCATTGCCCATGGTCTTCCTGCCCAGCATTGGCACTGGAGCCAGTGTCAACATGAAGCTCCTCGCCCTCCTGGACCGCTCACTGCCCACCATCCTCCTGCCAGCCATCTCCGTTGCATAATATACCATGTGCATTTATAAAGCTCATGTTCAGCTAGAAGGGTATCTTGGTGCTGAATAACAGATGTTTATTGCTAACCAACTCAATAGTACTCCTTTTATCGAACTTAGAAGGATGATAGACTGAGAGGACCCCAAGGATTTGAACCTGTGACCATGAGGTCAAACACAGGCCCTTACAGTGGACACATTAGTCCACGAAGCCACCAGACAATGTTTCCATGAAGAACTGCCCCCTGCTGCAGCATTCACTGCACTCAACCAATGCCCTGATGAAGCCAAGCGTGCTCCGGGGAATCAGGTACACTTGCTGCTTCTTAAGTGAAGATTGAGAAACCTTTTGAGGATAGATGCACGGCATTCTTTTACTACAAAAGCCATTTTCATGGGCGCACAACTGTCTAAGCAAATACTCAGCGGTCCTCAGACAGAAAGCAAAAATGATAGCGCTCCGGCAGAAACTGGAGCCAGACAACTCTTCTCTGGCCTTCACGGCCACACCTGTAGGACACTTCTCGCAAATCCTCCTTACCATCCGGGGAGGACTTCAGGCACAATGGCGCGCCGTCCTTGCAGCGGCCCTCGCTACAACAGAGCGCACAAGCCCTCCCTCTTCCTACTTAGAGCAAAAATGCATCTACCTTCACCCATTCAAACCCACCATCCACCATAAAACCTACAAGGCCCTCTCTAGCATACTCTGACAAATACAGAGAAAACCCACCGGAGTACCATGTACAACTGTACACAAGCACTGGCAAAGGCAATAGATCTGGCCTGCAAACATAGTCACGGGCAAAAGATGTTTACATGCATAAGCACATTAAAGCCAGACCTACCGGCTTTGCCAATGCTTGTTGTGTTCAGGGGGAGGGTGACTTGGCTCGCTTAACATGCTAGGCGGCTCTTGCCAATAGCAGTGGTTCCACACAATTTAAAAATAGACAGTTTATTAATGTAAGCTGCAAGCGTATGTAGAGGAGCCCGCAGACTGACATCTTTGGGATTAGTTTAGCCTGCGTTTCGCCAGAGGTCAGCGGCTGGCGCGGCCGAGGGATGTGGAATAAATGGGCCCACCGTTTCTCCCTGGCCCGCATGCTAAAAACGAATACATAACGTTTAATTTACTGTCCTCCTCGCTAGGGCAACCATTTTTCACATAATAATATTGAATTAGACTTAGAGTGGCCAGAAAAAATCCTGTTCTTGGCTTCTTTTCCCTCGAAACAGTGGCTGCCAAGATGCAGGGACTCTCCTCCTATCCGTGTAGTGTGACTGTTTCTAGTGCACGTTCATGGTTTTCAAACTTATTTTCTTCTCTTATTTTCTTTTGTGGTGACGAGCTTAGATATTCTCCAATAAATTCCTATTTGCTCCTTTATGTTGATCATGGAAACATACATCAGTCAAACGCAGGTAATTGCTAATTTTGGCCACATTACCTTGTAGACAAGGTCTAAGCTATCTCCCTGGAAGAGGAAAAAGGAAAAGGGATGCTCTGAATAATATTAATAAAAGTTTTCGCATGTACCATGGAGGTTCTGCCTGATATGGCGCAATGTTATGGGCTGTGCTCTTCCGGTACCCACTAGATGACCCCCTTTGGCAGCGGCTCAACCATTTAAATGATCAAAATGATTAGATGGCCTCATCCGATTTACCGCCCAACCCTCCTAGCGGTCCATGTGCATTTGTCTAGTTGTATATTGGTGCAATGGCATCACAAAAACACCCCAGCAATCCGGCAACTCCAGAAATATAATTGTCTTGTGCATGAACAACAGGGAGGCTGAGGAACACTGCCAATTACCCAGGTATAAATGTACTCAAACCTCTTTCTTTACAGTCCGCACAGAAAGTTCACAAACTCCCCAAATCATTTTACAAAAATGAAAGAAAAACCTCAGATTCTGCCTAGGGCCTGACATATCACTCAGCTGAGTCCTGCACAGAGATGAATGTCACACTAGTCTGTCTGCGCTCAAATGCCAGCATGCGAAGTAAGAGTGGAACCTTGCGTTGCATTTCAGTATCTATAGCTGTTGCCATAAACTAGACAGGATCACCTTTGTTGGCTTTTTTTTCAGAATGGTGCCCATTTTTGTCTCCATGCCTGGGCTGTGTCTCCGAGAGGTACCCTAGCTGGTATTTATCATCAGGGGCGTAGCTTGGTCAGGGGGTAAATCTCAAATTTCCTAACAGAAAAAGCAGGGGCCACAGGGTGAATGGGAGCGATGACAGGGGTGAAGGATGGGCCCTTCACATGAGGAGCAGGGTCAATGCTGACTGCATTAGCTGGGCCTCTGGAGCTTGGCAGATAGGTACTCCTTTGCAACAGAGACAGAGTACCCTGAAGGCCAAACTCATGGTCCACCCACCTGATTTTGAGTCGGGCAGACTCAAAGTTTTATGCTGATGGTGTAAAGTTTACACAATCAGTGGAAAACGTCTTCCGAACAGAGTAAGTGACCATGGTGGGGATGAGGTGGGGGAAGCGATCTGACCAGCTGCCTTCCAGCTGCCTTATTTAGAGTAGACAGTCGAAGGACTTTTACATTTTTAGGTCTCGCCTGGCTGTAGCAGCGCGCATGCGCTGTTCTTGCCAGGCGAGGGCTTCTTGGAATCAATACGATTCCAGAAGCTCGCTTTCTGTTGCGCCCGTGTTTTGCATTGGTGCGCGTCATTTTGCGTCACCAATTATGCAAAACTGGGTGTTACGATTGTCCAGGAGGCTTTTTCGTCCCTCCTGGTTACCACCCTGTCCACTTTTGGCCCTGCCCACCGGGACTGGATCTTTTACTTGCAACGGGAGACATTGTCTCTTAATTAGCCGCTAAGCACTTTTTTCTTTTCTTTGTGAGCCACTCTCACTGCAGGCATGACGTGTTTTTTTTTATTAACGGAGAATTGCGCTTTAAATTTTAAATGCAGTACTGGGCTGTACAGAGCCCACATTGCTGGGCGTGCCCTACATGAACGGATATTTATTTGTTGTTTAGTGTGCAGTACTGGGCTGTACTGAGCCCTCATTGCTGTGCGTGCGCTACATGAACGGATATAATAGGCTCTTGCTCTACAAGGTCTGCCGGCTGTTTGTTTAGCAAATTCATACAGCGCAAACTGAACTCAACAGTAGTAGAGACCTTTACAAGACACCCGGTTACATTACATGAGCCACTCTCACTGCAGGCACGACGTGTTTTTTTTAAATTAATGGAGCATTGCGCTTTAATGCGTTTTAAATTTTTAATGCAGTACTGGGCTGTACAGAGCCCACATTGCTGGGCGTGCCCTACATGAACGGATATTTATTTGTTGTTTAGTGTGCAGTACTGGGCCCTCATTGCTGTGCGTGCGCTACATGAACGGATATAATAGGGTCTTGCTCTACAAGGTAAATGTATAGGTATTTATATAGCGCCAATCACCACTACGGGTATCTCAGCGCTGTACTCATACCGCTGAAGGAACCCTTCCTGGCTTTCCATGTGAGGTGTCCACTCCTGGGCACCCCCATGGTGAGGCCAGGCATCCCAGCGCTGTTGGGGCCATTGTGGAGATTAAGCAAGCTATTTCCCAGAGTTGCAGCGTGGGACCCATGATTAGAATAGGCACTGAGGCGAGAATATCTGGTCCGCGGAATTTATAGCCCGAGACCCTGCCGCGACGGGAATCGAACCCTGGTCCCGGACCAGTGCTCTGCATCGAGGTCTGCCGCTCTAACCATTGAGCCACACTTCTCCACAGGTCTGCTGGCTGTTTGTTTAGCAAATTCATACAGCGCAAACTGAACTCAAGAGTAGTAGAGACCTTTACAAGACACCCAGTTACATTACACAAAAGCACATTCACACAGGAACACATTGCCTTTTAGAAGGCACGGGAGATTAACTAATTTGCCCAGAATCACACATTGGTAAGCCAACGCCGTGACTCGAACAACACCAGCTTCCACACGCGATCATCATGCTTGATTAATCAATTAATCGCATGCGATCATCATGTGTGATTAATCAATTAATCTCCCCATGGTCCTCCTGTTTACTAAAAACGGGGTGCTAAGGAACATTCACATAAGCTATAAGAAGGGACCACCCCGTTAAATCTGTTTCGTGTTCTATCTACTCGCCGTTTTTTGTTTCTAATATTCAGCCTCTTTCTGCTCTCCCATGTCCCCCCTTTGAGAGCCTCCTCTCCTTCCGCATTCTGCTAGCACCCTCCTACCCAATAGTCGTCCACCACCACCACCACGTGCACCATCACGTCCACCACCACCACCACATCCACCACCATGTCCACCACGTCCACCAAGTCCACCACCACGTCCACCACCACCACGTCCACCACATCCACCACCACGACGTCCACCACATCCACCACAATGTCCACCACCACCACGTCCACCACATCCACCACCACCACCACGTCCACCACCACCATGTCCACCACCACATCCACCACCAACACGTTCACCACCACCAGGTCCACCACCACCACGTCCACCATGTCCACCACCACGTCCACCACCACCACCATGTCCACCACCACCACCACAACGTCCACCACCACCACGTCCACCACCACCACATCCACCACCACCGCGTCCACCACCATGTCCACCACGTCCACCACCACCAACTCCACCACCCCCACCACACCCAGCACCACCACGTCCATCACCATGTCCACCACCACCATGTCCACCACCCGCACCACCACCACGTCCACCACCACCATGTCCACCACCACCTCCATGTCCACCACCACCACGTCCACCACCACCAACTCCACCCCCCCCACCACACCCAGCACCACCACGTCCATCACCATGTCCACCACCACCATGTCCACCACCCGCACCACCACCACGTCCACCACCACCACGTCCACCACCACCACATCCACCACCACCACCATGTCCACAACCACCATGTCCACCACCACCACCAACGTCCACCACCACCACGTCCACGACCACCATGTCCACCACGTCCACCACCACCACATCCACCACCACCACCACGTCCACCACCACCACCATGTCCACCACCACGACGTCCACCATCACCACGTCCACCACCACCACCACGTCCACCACCACCACCTTCACCACCACCACCATGTCCACCACCACCGCGTCCAACACCACCACCACGTCCACCACATCCACCAGAACGTCCACCACCACCACCACCACCACGTCCACCACCACCATATTCACCACCACCACGTCCACCACCACCACCCCATCCACCACCATGTCCACCACCACCATGTCCACCACCACATCTACCACCACGTCCACCCCCACCACATCCACCACCACGTCCACCCCCACCACGTCCACCACCACCACATCCACCACCACCACGTCCACCACCACCATGTCCACCACCACCACATGCACCACCACCACCACATCCACCACCACCATATCCACCAGCACCATGTCCACCAGCACCACGTCCACCACCACCACGTCCACCACCACCACGTCCACCACCCCCATGTCCACCACCACCACGTCCCCACCACCACCACCACCAGGTCCACCACCACCACCAGTAACAGGTAAAGTGTCACTGGAGGGCAGGGGTAATAGGAGTGTCAACTCCGGCTGTACATGGGACATTTAAGGATGCATTGGGTGCGAGAAGACGGGAATAGGGGCTAGAACTTCATTAAGTTAAAGACATTTGCTTTGCTGTACAATACCATTAGCAATGCAAATGGCTTTAACTTAATCAAAGGCGAGACCTATTTCATTTTCAATGCTAGTTTTTACTGTCTGTCACCACCAGGTATATTGGGACAGTCAAAATAGAAAAATTACCTTCATTCCATGGGAGTGAATTCCCATGGTGTAGGGGTCATCAGTATTTATTTTTCAAAAACAAACTCCCGCTTTGGAAGTTTGTTTTTGAAAAATAAAAAAACTCTGGAAAAGTCTGACGGCTGGCCGTTATGTTTGATGGAGCCGGCGACCAAATGTTCCTACATTTACAGGAACCGCCATGATGGTAGCTCATAAATCTAGCCTTCACCTTTTCAGTAAACCTTATTTTTTGATCAAACTAATATTTTTTTATATACCAATAATGTTCACTGTTTGTCGATCCGGGGGCCATACCATTACTGTCCGCTGCTTACCCTATCAGGTCTGGATTGGTGAATTCTATTATCTGACCAGTTGAGGCTATGCTATTTCAGTAAAACACTTTGTTTGACTAAATAGGTTTTGTTTTTCTAGACACATCCCCTTTATCCACCCACTCAGTCCAATCTCTTGGTATAGTGGTCCAATGAAGGCCTCCTTAGTATCAACCAGAATATGCACGAACAAAGCAGCTGACTCTTGACAGATAGAAGTCTGGTTATTGTCAGCTTCAACAGGCTGCAAGACACAATTATTACCTATAGATGATGTGTGTAGAACTGTTGGGAGTGCATGATTGATGCCATCACACTCATGCCTTTGAACCTGGCTTATTGTGCAGTTTGCTGATGAAGGCTCGTTTGCACCTTCTTGTTTCCCACCATAGATGCCAGCATGGAAGGTAGGACAGTAGTTCGCTTCCATTGGACCCAAAGATGTATCCTTCTTTCTCAGCCCCTAAAAACATGCAGCTCTCATGTTCACCTTCCTCATATAACCGAAAGGAGTTTTAAGTGCTACAAACTTCTTTTGTAAAAATGTTGTTCTATACGATTGTAAAGTATGGAAGCTTTACTTTAGCAGGCAAGTCATTGCTAGCACTCCCTCAAGCTCAGCTTCAAGAGCACACCATCTGCCTATACCCATCAGTCCACAACTATACAACCGGGATATCTCAAGGCCTGGGCTCACCTCTATCTCTGCAGGTCAACACGTCAATCAACTCTCATAACTCCAAGGCTGCTTCCTACCGCTCGCAGGAAACACACACAAGCCATCCCGGATCGTTACCTATTCCATCACCTGGAGACCCTACTAACTGAGCTCGAAAGGCCCTTTATCCGACACAGAGCACCGTCACATTGAGCACTCGTCATGAGTACCAAATCTAGATGAGCTTTGATGTGAGGAGGAGCTCGAGATAACAGCACTTACGTGCTTGAAACATGGGACCAACTCAGGGTCCTAGTCTGCATCAAAGTCCAAACTTTAAGAGTCCTTTTATGGAAACAATGTAATCTCAATAGCAGCCCAGCCGACCCCACTCTTCCCGCCACCAGAGTCTGACATCAGGCACTCATTTGCACCAATAATGAGGCCTCATGTTGAGCACACAACCAAGGGATTGTGAGGATGGCGATGCTTTTACCGAGATATATGGTTTCATTGTTAGTTTGTGTACTGGATGGAGGGAAAAGAAGACAGCAAGGGGGACAAAGGGCCTATGTGAACAATGGCCTGCCTTGTCCTTTGTATCGGGGGATATCTGTGGTGCCTCTGTTGTAGAGCATGGCTGTCTCTTCCTGGGTGGCTTGGAGCATTGCCCCAGTGGTTCACCTGCCACATATTCTGCATTTGATAGCAGGACCATTATCAGAGCACTAAAAGTGGCATTACGCCTATGTGGAAAAGGAATTTCCAGGAGGAATGGAAAACAACCCCTCTAACCAATATGGTCCCAATGGAGTCTTTTGTGTGGATGGGAGACATACAGCCTCCTCCGAGTTTGTGGGATGGGCTTATAAAGCGAAAAAGCACAGAATGGGGGGCACACAGACAGTGAGTGTGTAGAGGATAGGCACAGTGACAGGAATTATGAGGCGTTCAAGTGGGCGTGGATAGTGTGTGAGGAACTGCGGGTCTTTGTCAGACAGTGTGGGGATCCTGGGACTCAAGGCAGACACTATGAGGAGCTCTGGGTTCCTGGAGTGTGCAGTGGTTGGGTATATGGAGAGGAAGTATGAGGAGCATAAGTCTCATCATTATAGTGGGAGGAACCTGGGGCTAACAGACAGACAATATGTAGAGCTCTGGGTGAATGGAGATGTAGCCTGAGGAGGCTGGGCACATGCACAGAAGTAGGAGCAGCTTATTTTGCAATGCAAAAGGGAGAGGGCCTTGGGGCCCTTAGTCAGATAGTGAGTAGCTGGCGAGTATGAGGAATTCTGGGTGCCTAGACAGACAGTGTAAATATGCTGGGCACAGGATCAGGAAATCTGTGAAGCTTACATTGCAATGATAGAGTGTGGGGAGCTTGGGGTGTTTGGTCTCTAGATGCATGGACTGACAGAACGAGGAGCGTAAGGATCTCTAGATGCATGGACGGACAGTGTGAGGAGCTTGGGGCACATCAGGGACAGCGTAAGGATCTCTATATGCACAGACAGCGTGGGGAGCTTGGGGTGCATCAGGGACAATGTAAGGATCTCTAGATGCATGGACAGACAGCGTGGGGAGCTTGTGGTACATCAGAGGCAGTGTAAGGATCTCTAGATGCACAGATAGACAGCGTGGGGAGCTTGGGGTGCATCCGGGACAGTGTAAGAATCTCTAGATGCACAGACAGACTGCGTGGGGAGCTTGGGGTACATCAGAGGCAGTGTAAAGATCTCTAGATGCATGGACAAACAGCGTGGGGAGCTTGGGGTACATCAGAGGCAGTGTAAGGATCTCTAGATGCATGGACAAACAGCGTGGGGAGCTTAGGGTACTTCAGAGACAGTGTAAGGATCTCTAGATGCACAGACAGACAGCGTGGGGAGCTTGGGGTGCATCCGGGACAGTGTAAGAATCTCTAGATGCACAGACAGACAGCGTGGGGAGCTTGGGGTACATCAGAGGCAGTGTAAAGATCTCTAGATGCATGGACAAACAGCGTGGGGAGCTTAGGGTACTTCAGAGACAGTGTAAGGATCTCTAGATGCATGGACAGTCAGCTTCGGGCACATGGGCAGAATGTGTGAGGAGCTTCAAACACGTGTTAAAGACCAAGATCTTGGGGCATATGGATAAGGCAAATTAGGAGCCTGGGACATTTTGAACACAGTATTAGTCATTCCGGCGACATAAATAGGCAGTAGAAAGGACTTTAGGCATGTGAAAAGAAGGTGACTGATTTCACGCACTGGCACTGACCATGACAAAAGCACTGACAGACAGCTGCCGAAACCAGACCTAAAAACACATAGTGTTTGTTGTTTTTCAACCTTTAAAGGAGAAAAGATACGTTTACTTTTGGTGTGCAGGAAGTGAAGGCAGAGTATGTGTGTGTGGCGATGCCAATAGTACCCTGGCCATTCGCATACAGTGTGTACTGTACTGGGTGCAAATACTGCATTTTTTGTTCAGAAGTGTTTATTCTTCCGTTTCCGTTTCTACATTTCCACAGAGATCATTCTAGAGGACGACTTTGACCTTTTGAGAGGGCAGTCATTTGCTCAAGATCACAGTGCTTACTTAACAAGGCTGAACTAGGAGACACCAGTCTTCTGATTATCACCTGACCACCGTGAATGCAGTGCGGACGAGGGAAGTAAAAGTCCCGGGCCGAGCCAGTACTTAGAAAAAGAATTCACAGATATAATCACCTCTGGCTCCAGTCAGCACATCCATGTAACATATTTCTGAGACTTCAACCGCTGACATCAGCACAAAGACAATGAAGGAATACTTCTTCATACACTTGAATAATGGACATTAAGTAGATAACCACCGAGCCAACCAACTCAAAAAGGGAACACACTTCTTTGACCACAACTTCATCTGCATTCCATTCAAAGCCCTGAAACCCCTGGAAATGACAGAACACTTCGGTGTAACCAGTGCTTTAAATGGACAGGTACTCTCCCTGTAATGAGTACCTATACTCCTCAGCACTGCTACAATATCTTTAATGGGAGCATATCTGCACTTCTCAGGAGCAAACAGGTACTTTAAAGAGTGAGTACATGCACTTCTACGTTTCTATTTAAAGCACTAGCTGTATCCTTTTCCATCTTTCACATATCTTATTTGCTTTGAGGACAGTCAAAAAGAGAAAACTAGCATTCAGCTCTTTCAAAAAACTCCCTGTGGATGGACTCTCCAAGAAGTAATCATCAATCTGTTTAACTCGCTCCAGCCCACATCAGATGTTAGCACACTTCTCAACATCTACAACACAACAATGAAAAACCATGAGGAACTCGACACTTCATTGAAAACACAATCCTGCAAATCTGAGCCCTCAGCACCATGGTACTCCCAAGAAAACTCAGAGTACAAGCATACCGCATGCAGCCAAGAAAAGAAATTGGAAAACGACCAATTTCCTTGATGAACTCAGACAACCTAAAGCATTCCACTCTGCACAACGTCCTCCCACCTCCAAATTAAAAGCCACCTCTACAAGACTACCAACAACATGGGCAAGGCACTCTTCAATGCTGTCAAGCACAGCGTCAATCTAGTCGCACACCTGCAAATCCCATCCTCAGTCAAAAAACGTAGCACCCTCCGGCACTTCTTTACCAAGAAAATCCACCAAATCTCATTGCATATTGACAATGCAAAACTGGCCTACACTCCACTTTTATCCCTTATCGCTGCACCCCAAAATAGACTGTTTTCAACCTCCTCTTTCACGCTAAAAACACCAACATCCCGTTCTCACTAAAGGCCACTCCCTATGAAGGTGACAGTCTACCGTGATCCATCATCCTCAACCTCTACATAGCTAGATTCACCCTCAACACAGACCTCACATACAAAGAACACATCACCAAGAAAACCAAGACAGCTTACCAGCAGCTTGTCCTCTTAAAGAAAATTAGCTCTTTATTCTGCAACCAATTTTAGCACAACAGTGCAAACCCTGGTCTTCTCACACCTGGATGGAAGCAATTCTCAGCTCAACAAACTACCAGACATAACGTTGGCACCCCTTAAAGGAATCCAACAAGCTGTGGCCCATCGTGCCAACAGCTTGAATAAATGTAACTAGATCACCCCACCAGTGTAGGCACAACATTGTCTAGGCAGTCAGTCTTGCGTCACCTTCAAAACCTGCTGCACCACCTATACGTCACCAGAAAGTATACCCCAATATAATTGGTGAAGCAAATAATCACCTGAGGGACACAATGCCACCAGGTGCCAGGAAATTGCCAGTCTGAAGACAAGGAAATGCAAGCAGGAGAAATCTAGAAGACTGCCTGTCTCCATCCATGCACTGAGGATCTGAGCCAATACACACATCAGCTTCAAAACTGGCCCAGCGTTCCTCCAATTCAGAAAATGCTGAAGACATGCGTTCTCAATTAACATTACCCTCTTATTCAGAAGAACTTTTCAAGTACCTCGTTAACAATCTGATTTGTACTCTTGGGCTCTTATCCACTGACCGAGCTGTCTAACTAGGTCTACACTAAGCAACTATTATTACATATATTATACAGGTCAGGCACTCACAGTGGGATGCTACCACTATCGTACAAAATGCATTAAGCGGACCAGCTGATGAAGGATGCCACACTATATCTCAAAACCCAAGTAAACATCACTAAATAAAGGAACAGTGTAGAATGGTTATTGTTGGTGATTGTTAGTGATGTAGTACTGGGTCAAGAGATCTGTTTGTTATGAGGTTTAGTTTATAGGGTGTGCATTATTTGATTGCCTGTATTTTTGATTGTCATGCTTATCAGACTGCACCATGCGAAGTCTTTAGAATGTTGTGAGAAATGATCTCGACAATGCCTGGCTGTAACAGATCGAGAAAGCTCTCCCACAGATGGCATAATGTCCTCGGTCCAGCCTGGCAGCTGTGAGTGGTAGGTCCCGTACATTAGGAATAAACTTGATTGTGCTGCAACTCGGACCAAGGGTCTTTACTCATCTTTACACTGTCCTTATTGCTTCACTCTGTGGTGTGTTTAATACTGTGTTACCTTGTCCTGGAAAGGTCTGGATAAGTGAATCCCACAGCCGAAGCAGGGTGTCTTGATCCAAGGACCACTATGGCCCCTCTCTGAACTGACAGCACAGCTTTGTTCTCTTAGATTGGTTGCATCTCACATGACACATAAGAACTACATTCACTCGTACGGCCTACATCACATTACTATGCTCTGATTATTAAAAACATATTATAACTGATTTTAATAACTCCACAGTCACACCAAAGAAAGGGTGGGGGGTGAGTTTGTTCACTTAGGGTCACCATATGAGCTCTAACTCCCATAACAGCTACTAAATAATTAGTCCTTTAATTGGTTCAATTAATTCTCAATTCTCCAAACTGCATTTCTCTGGATAGCCCGCTAATCTTCTCTGCCACTAATCACATTCTTATTGTAGTTGTTTTATTATAACAATCCACTGTAGATGCTCAAGGCCCAGGAAAGGTAGCTAAGTAGTGGTTTCAGACGGATAATGACAAGGAACAGGTAGGCTTTGCTTGGCCTCGATTGGCTAGTGAACATCACATGCCTCAAACGACTGGCAGTACTACAGGTAACTTTATTGAAATATGACTACCCACTCCCAGACTATTTCATTCCCCCTCGCTGCTTCACTCTCCTGCTTAGTTCCCAAAAAATAAAGTCCAGTTATCAAGTTTATGAGTTTTGAAAAATAAATGGTGTGAACATTTAATTTTTCATGGAAACCCGAAATTAAATCAACTCTCTCTTAAAATATATGTTGTCTGTGGAAGGTGAGCCTATAAAGCAGGGCCACTGGAATTATGCAATTGAGTGGTCGCAGCGATTTTTGCATAGCTATAGTTTTGCCACATAATCCATCATCTGCTGCATAATCTGCAGATTTTAACAAAAAATAATTCTAGCTCAAACAGTTCAAAGGGTACTAAAAACGCAGCAGCATGTGTTACCGTGCAGTGGAAGGCCTTTCTGTAGCACATTACTACATTTGGGTATTAATGAGGTGCACCCGATGCCCAATCAGTGCAAACTAGAGTAAAAAGTACAAAATAATGAAGTCATATTATTAATAAATGTGCCGCCGCACGCCCTATAATTTGCCCATTCTTGCCACATACGTTATGAAACCCTGCCGCATAATTTGTCCCTCTCCTGCCCCATGATTCTGGTGGCCCTGCCTATAAGGTACCCGCAGGATGAAGACGTCTGTCGCACAGGGTCTGCGCACACCGCTCCGGTCACCTGCCTGGCTTCCAATGTACCTAACCTCCCCCTTTCTGAATCACCCTCTGCTGCTCAGGCCCTCTCCGTGGCGGTTATAAACCCCGAGAAGATGAGTCTCAGCGTTACACCCGGGGCAGACGGAATAAAAAAAAGGTCACCCTCGCTTTTTAAACATGGACCAAAAAGCTGTAAAATGTGTTTTGAAAAAAAAATGCCGGTATTAAATCATGACTTTTCGCCTGGCTCGGCTCATTAAAAGTGGCCTTTTGGAAGGTAAAATTATCATTGTAAGCGATAAGATCTTTAAGAAAATAATTCACTGCTTCTGCAGCCTTTAATATGATAGCCGCCATCGGCTAATTTTTTTCTTAATGGCAACGAGGCTATCAATCTTGGCCGTCACACCTGCCCTCCCTCCCCACTCCCTTCACACAGCTCCCTTTCCACCTCCTCCTGGCAGGCCTGGCACTGACTAATTTTGCTGAAATAATTTTGTCCTAGCCTTTTCCGCGTCTAAGGAAATGTACCTCCTGCACTTAATCTGCACCCGAACGCCATAACTTCAGAGTAACCGCGGTGACAGTATCACAGAATGTAGCGACACATCCCCTAATAGACAGGCTGTAGAGCACTGTGCAGTACACGTGCGGGTACTCTCCTCATGCAGAGCACTGTGCAGTACACGTGCGGGTACTCTCCTCATGCAGAGCACTGTGCGTGGGGGTACTCTCCTCATGCAGAGCACTGTGCAGTACACATGCGGATACTCTCCTCATGCAGAGCACTGTGCAGTACACTTGCGGGTACTCTCCTCATGCAGAGCACCATGCAGTGCACGTACGGGTACTCTTTTCATGCAGAGCACCATGCTGTACTCTCCTCATGCAGAGCACCACGTGGTACACATGGGTGTCCTCTCCTCATGCACAGCATCACGGGGTACACATGGTTGTCCTCTCCTCATGTAGAGCACCACACCGTACATGTGGATGTACTCTCCTCATACAGAGCACCGCATAGTACAGGTGGGGGGTACTCTCTCTATGCAGAGCACCATGCTGCACACACGGCTGTACTCTCCTCATGCAGAGCACCATGCGGTACACGTGGGTGTACTCTTTTCATGCAGAGGACCATGCTGTACTCTCCTCATGCAGAGCACCGTGCTGTACTCTCCTCATGCAGAGCATCATGCAGTACACATGGGTGTACTCTTTTCCTGCAGTGCTAGCAAATGATGGACGGAATCCATCGTTTTTTTGCTCACCATGCCACCTCAGTTTAGACAAAGTCATATACAAATCAGTCTTGACCCTGTGCCTCATGGGAACAGTCCAGACTAAACTGCCAATCCAGGTCCTCCCTGGACTGGAAACAAGTATTTTGGGACTGGTTTCTAGGTATTACCCTTCATCAGCCAGGCTAGCTTGAATCCAGTGGCACAGTGAGCAAGGGTCCCATGTCTTGGCATACCCAACCACTTAGGGTGAAAAGTGCTAAGCAAACAAATGATGGACGGAATGCTGAATAAATTGTACATTCATCCCCAGTCAAGAGATCTGGGTTAAATCCATTGTTCTTTTGCTCACCATGCCACACCAGTTTAGACCCAGCCATATGCAAATCAGTCTTGACACTGTGCCTCATGGGAACAGTCCAGGCCGAACTGCCAAGTCATCCTTGGACCGGTTTCTGGGTATTACCCTTCATCAGCCAGGCTAGCTTGAATCCAGTGGCACAGTGAGCAAGGGACACACGTCTGGGCATACCCAACCCACTTAGGGTGAAAAGTGCTACGCAAACAAATGATGGACGGAATGTTGAATAAATCATACATTCACCCCCTGTCAAGAGATCAGACCGATGAAGGGTAATAGCCAGAAACCGGTCCAAGGATGCTTGTTTCCGGTCCAGGGAGGACCTGGCTTGGCAGTTCGGTCTGGACTGTTCCCATGAGGCATAGGGTCAAGACTCATTTGCATATGGCTGGGTCGAAACTGGGGTGGCATGGTGAGCAAAAGAATGATGGATTTAACCCAGATCTCGGGACTGGGGGTGAATGTATGATTTATTCAGCATTCTGTCCATTATTTGTTTGCGTAGCTCTTTTCATGCAGAGCACCATGCTGTACTCTCCTCATGCAGACCACAGTGCTGTACTCTCCTCAAGCAGAGCACCACACGGTACACATGGGTATCCTCGCCTCATGCAGAGCACCACATTGTACACATGGGTGTCCTCTCCTCATGCAGAGCATCACGCGATACACATGGTTGTCCTCTCCTCATGTAGAGCACCACGCCGTACACGTGGGTGTACTCTCCTCATACAGAGCACAACACGGTACAGGTGGGGGGTACTCTCTCTATGCAGACCCCCATGCTGCACACATGGTTGTACTCTCCTCATGCAGAGCACCGTGCTGTACTCTCCTCATGCAGACCAGCACACGGTACACATGGGTATCCTCTCCTCATGCAGAGCACCACGCGGTAAACATGGTTGCCCTCTCCTTATGTGGAGCACCACGCCGTACACATGGATGTACTCTCCTCATACAGAGCACTACATGGTACAGGTGGGGGGTACTCTCTTTATGCAGAGCACCATGCTGCACACACAGCTGTACTCTCCACATGCAGAGCACCGTGCTGTACTCTGCTCATGCAGACCACAACACTGTACACATGGGTATCCTCGCCTCATGCAGAGCACCACGTAGTACACATGGGTGTCCTCGCCTCATGCAGAGCACCACACCGTACACATGGTTGTCCTCTTCTCATGTAGAGCACCACGCCGTACACGTGGATGTACTCTCCTCATACAGAGCACCACGTGGTACAGGTGGGGGGGTACTCTCTCTATGCAGAGCACCATGCTGTACACACGGCTGTACTCTCCTCATGAAGAGCACCGTGCAGTACACGTGGGTGTACTCTTTTCATGCAGAGCACCATGCTGTACTCTCCTTATGCAGAGTACCACATGGTACACATGGGTATCCTTGCCTCATGCAGAGCACCACGTGGTACACATGGATATACTCTCTGCACGCAGAGCACCATGCGGTACACATGGGGGTACTCTCCTCAATCAGAGCACCATGCTGCACTCAGGGATTGCATCACACAATATAGAGCACTGTGCTGTTGAAATAAACATCCTCTCTCTCCCAGAGAGCATAATGATGTACACATGGGAATACACCTATCATATGGGCATGCAATCCCTCATACAGAGAACCAAGCTGTACAGAGGAACCTGCATCACATAATATTGGGCACAATGATGTATGCGTGGTGATACATGCATTCATATGGAGCACAAGGATGTACACATGCCCATAGTGCCCACTTAGTGAGAGCACTAAGCAGTACACATCACATAAGACACCGTACTGTACACTTGATCATACACCCCCTGACACAGAGCAAAGTACTGTACACTTGGCCATACAGTCCCTCACACAGAGATCATGCTGTACACATGGACATACACTCCCGCACACAGAGAATCACGCTGTACACTAGACCCTACCCTCCCTTATGCAGAGCAGCATGCTGTAAATATGGTCATACCCCTCTTAACATAGAGCACAATGCTATACACATGGCCATACACCCACTCACAGAGCACTCCACGCAGTAGACATGGGTATATGCTCTCTAACAGAAAGAACAATGCTGTACACATGGCCATACACTCACTTATATAGAACATCATGCGGTATATATACGGTCATACACTGCTTAACATACAACAAACACCATGCTTTACAATTGGCCATACACCCACTCACAGAGATCTCCGTGAAGAACACAAGGGTATATGCTCCCTCAGAGAAAGAACAGCGCTCTAACCATGGCCATACACTCACTTATGTAGAACACCATACTGTATATTCAGTAATTCTCCACTTAACATAGAGCACTATGCTATACACACGGCAATACACCCCCTTAAATACACATGACCATACACTGCCTTATGTAGAGCACAATGCTGACTATGCACCCCTTATATAGAGAACCATGCTCTACACATGGCCTGGACATACCCCTGTAAGAAATTGGATTACTGTTTAGGTTGGTGACTGCCCACCTAAAGGAATAATCACAAACATTGTCAAGGTCAACAATCAAAGTCACTAAATTAACTTGAGCTCAACTCTCTGGTAGCTATGGTACAGCGAAGCTTGGCTTAACGTATGGCAATGTGAAAATATTTATGCAGTATCAAAACAATAATAAAGTGAAAATTCAAAACGGTAAGAATCCCAAACCGAATTAGAGTACAATTTAATAATCAAAATGACACCAAAATAACACAAATCCAATATGGGGAACCCGAGATAGAAAGTTTTAAAGTTTTAAGTAGAAATAGCACCAAAAAGCACAAAACACCAATGATGATCAATGGTTGCAGTAGACCGATATCTTGGTGCAAATTGCAGCTAACCTCGATGGAACACAGGCCGAATACACCAACTAGGTTTATAGAACCCGGAGGCCCCCAAGTCGTGCCTAACCTCCCCTACCACAAGAACCCCATGAGTCCATGACAAACACATACACTTGTGTTTTGGGAGGAAAACAGGCCATGTTTATTAACCTAACTTCATCCAAAACATGACATAGAATTTTTAAATTGCTTCCTAATATTAACATAGACAACATTGCAATCATGGAATATAATGTGTTTACAATTTTTAACACCAACATCTTAACCGAAATGTGCTCATATTTACAAGAAAACAGTTAGGCAGCTAAAACAGCTCGAAATCACATTGGAATTATTTAATCCAGCACTAAGGGACCAGTCAGTCTGCACCCAGGGAGAATCACACAGGTGTAACTCACCTGCATCCATGAGGGGTGGTCCCTAGCCATCTGATCCTTGTCGGCAACCCTAAGGGGCCCACCCCTTCTACACCAGGCCGTCTGCGGGGCTCACAGGGTGTAACCAGAGGCGACAGCCCCATGCCTGGATTGTCTAACTGTGTGCCCATGCCGCAAGCTGGTGTAAACATTCTCTCTGGTGGTCAGCCCACTGTCTCCCCCCAGACTTCTTTCCACTCCCACCGCTGTGCACGCCAAAAGGCTGGGGCCCGGGCCACTGCACCCTAAATAAGCACCCCACAGCAGGTGGGAGCGGAAGTGACGCCACACTCCTGAGCCGCCGTCCACACCTGGAGAAGTTCAAGGCCTTTTGGATAAATTTGATGCCCTTCCCTCCACTAAGGCCATAGAGTCGGGGACAGTCCTCGAGAAGGGGGATGGAGCCAGCCCGTGTAGACCCTGGGTCCTAATGCCGAGCGATGGTAAGTCATCACACTTGCTCATACAGGTTAAAGATTTAATATTCTAACTTAGTCTTTTGAGTCTCAATCCACTACAGGAGTAAACTTCTAAGGCCCCCAGGACCTTGGTGGAGGCACTGAGATAGTCACAATGTGTACGGCAGAGGGCATCAGCAGGGTCCAGTCCAGGTCCAGTTGCCACTGGTCATCTGGATACTTCCAGGATAGAATCTCTTATAGCTTGTTTTATTCCTGTAGATTTAACAGGAGGTCAGCTTTATGACCCTTGGAGTCCAATTTTTTGACCTGGGTACAAGAGCAGTTCCAGTCCCTCAGTGCTCCTCTCAGGTCACAGTCAGCAGGTCCAGTCCTCTTCTGATCTTTCACAGGTACATTAAGTGTTCTGAAGTATATATATATTTTTTTAATTTTACTGAGTTTTATATAGCACGAACTTGACCCGAAGGTATCGGGTATCAGAGTGCTTTACATAGCACCAGTTGCGTTACATGAGAACACAGAAGTACGAGCCTTGAGTTCACAAATTTATGCCTGGCACTAGCTAGTGGGTGGGAATGACTACTGTACATTCCCTAACCAATGGGGTAAAGGTTCCGGGGCCACCCCTGCCCACCTTGGGTGTTTTCAAGATTGAAAAGGTCTTTGGCCACATGAAACTTGGGCTCTGATGCCTGAGTGTGTGTGGGGAGTAAAATAGGGTAATCCAAGTGCCCTACCACATCTAACACTAACATCCAGTTTTAGGCACGAATTATACCTACAATAAAGCCAGAGACAGACGTCTGGTAGAACAAAAGCAGAGTCCTTCAGAAACCAGGCAGAGAATCCAAAAGAATTGTCTGGGCACCCTATTACCTCCCCTTTCAAGTGCGCCCCAAATGCTCTTATGTAAACCCAGGTGCAGAAGATTGGTAGGACAAAATCAGAGTCCTTCCAGAACCAGACAGTGGATCCACAAGAATTGTCTTGGCATCATGTTCTCTCCCTTTTCAAGTGTGCCCCAAGTGTAATATGTGAAGCCAGCAGAGCTATCAAGCAGGATTTAACATGTATTGTCAGAGAAGATGTCCAAAGCTCTTATTCTGCATATTCTGTGGTGTTCTAAGGAGTCATCGTCGCCAATTCTGATCAGCCTTTAGTTTGCTACCGGAAGGCATTTCACACCTGTTCCCACCTATTGAAGGCTAATTACTGACTGGGAGAAGTTAGAGAGCCAATGCAAATCAGCCCCCGGGAAAGACAGGCAGGGAAAAGGCAACTTCATAAAAGTAATTTTTCCTAAATATTTAATAAAAATTCGACTTCACCATTGAATTGGATTTTTAATAACTATCAAAAATTGTTGTTTAATTATTTTTCTAGCTGGTGCTATTCCGAAGATACAGTATTTGTATTTTAATCTGTACTCTGATTTTCTACATAGGAAAGCTAGGCCTGCTACAGTGAAAATAGTCTCTACCCTTCAATACCATGCCTTGTGGGCTACATAGGGGTGACTTATTAATATTTAAAAGGGAAATGTTAGCCTGTTAAAAGGGAATATTTTGACATGTCGAATTGCAATGTTTTCAATTCTACAGTGACGCTACAACAGCAGGCCTGAAGTCATGTTTGCAATGCCACTGTAGTCGATGGCACCATAACTGATGCAGTCCACTAGTGGCATTTAACTTCTAGGCCGTGAGTACATTTTGTACCAAATACAACAGACTTACAGGGTTGGCCACGCAGTAAAGTTGGATTTCCCTCACCCACTATCACATACAGTGCCATGCTGTACTACACAAGGCCATTGCCGCTCACATAGAACTCAATGTTGTAAAGATGGACAAACACCACCTCACATTGAGCACACTACTGTATGCATCACTGTACAGCCCTTCACACAGATCACAGTAGTATACACATAGGCATACACAACCCTCACAGAGCACCATGCTGTACAGACAGGTGTACGCCCTCTATGGAGAGTAGCAAACAAATGGTACAGATTGCTAATGTATCACATCTGTTCTGTTTTCAGACGTAGGCTGTGCGAGCAGCTCTTTTATCATAGATGTGGTGCCTTTGCAGTGCAGGAATTTAGGATGATTAGGGAGTAATATCTGTGTATTGTGTTATTTACATTTAACAAGAGGGGAGGTGGCAGGATCTTCCACATCTAAGTAGAGGAGTCCCAGGTTTATATGCCTTTCTGTTAGTGTCAGAGCACTACAGAAAGGAACTATTACCACAAGGTACTCTGGAGACGGGGAATATGATGCGAATCTGCTTATCAGCATAACTCTGGCTATCCTTTACCAGTGCTGTTCATTTTTCCTCAGATAAAGAGACCTTCGAAACTCTCACAGTGGAGGAAAGCAAGTTAGTCTCAGAGTTGTCCATTCAAAAAGCATTTTTAGATAAAAAATAAGCACAGTAAATAACATAACAGGAAAAAGCTCCTCTAATTTTTGGTACAATAAATGATAACGTAGCTACAACCCTGAAATATCAGGTTGGATCAGGCTACCACAGAGGTTCCTAATAGAACCACCATTCTTCACTCCTTCCGTCATCCTCCCTCCATACCCTCATTACAACAGCCCCATGTACACTGTTATTACAGCCCCTGCACACGTTTACCAGCTGCTCAAAACAGGGTGTAAATGTGTGTGTTAAACCCCACATAAAAGGGAATACCATGCAGAATACAGCCAGTTAAATCCAGCTCTGCACAGTAATTCCCCATTCCATGGGGTATATCCCATAATTGCATAGTACTGGTGATTGCTACCTCACAGTACTGGTAGGGATGCAACTAGTGAGGGGAACCATCGTGAGATACTTAAAGTGCCTGGGGCTAGGCCAAAAGAGATAAAAGGCCTAGTTAGCACATCCCATCAAATCTACAGATACACAGGTGGGTACTTCACCAAACTTTAATTTCAACATCAGAGGGAGAATGCAAGTTTCCATTGGAATGGATCTTGAAGAAAAACCTTCTTTTTATTCTTAGCTACTGAAAGATTGTGTAATGAATTCTACCATCATCATCATTTATGGACGGATCTATGCCACTACTTGTTACATTGGCCGTACTGAGTCACCTATTTAAAAGCTTCAAGGTGTTCGGACTATGGCAGCATGACTTGTCATGCATTTTAAGGAAACTTGATAGGATCTCCGAGGCTCACCACAGGATGCACTGGTTTCCAGTTTCTAGAAGAATCCATTATGTGGCACTCTACTTTGCCCTCATAGACTATTATGAAACTGGCACCCTGACGCTTATGTGTTTGCTTCCAAGTTTAAGCGATCACTACATTTGGCTCTTCCCTTCTGCTATCAGTCCCCCATTTTAGAAAAGACTTGAAGGGTTGGTAGAGGGGATATTCCTTCTCTTTTGTTGCTTCTTCTATTTGGAATGAGTGCAGGCTTGGACTTTGCAAAATAGAGGACCTTTCTATTTTAGAAAGGCTGTTAAACGTCATCCATTTTATTGATTATCTTGATATATTTTCTAATGTTGTTATTTCAGCGCCAAGATGCTTTAGGGCATTTTTGCATTTTATAAGTAACAACTCATATGTTGCATGGATAGGTTTTCAGTATATTTAGTGGGTGTTCTCAGGCATTGAACACAGGGCTGCCGGCAATTTTTAGAAGAAGTCGAGCAGAAGTGATGGGTTGTAGCTCTTGTCCTTTGGAGATGGACCACTGTCGCTTGAGAGATAGCTCCGGCGTCTGGTGCCTGAGTTCCAGGTAGTGTGAGACATTACTCAGCTATGTGAGACCTGAACATATCATTAATGTCTAACCAGAGGCATGCCTCTGCCACCCAAAGCAAACTTCTCTATGAACTGTTTCTCACAGTGCATTGTAAGACAGATAAAGAATTTGCTTTAACTTATACCTTGTTTTCCCCCGAGATGTTGTCTATGCAGATAGCAGTACACCAGTTCTCCCCTTGTACATGCTTTGCATCGCTGTGCCCTGCCCCTTCAAGCTAACTTAGTAGCACAATGCTTGTGAAACGTTATTCTGCCGCCATAGCCATGGTCTCTCAAAAGCAGAATAATTCTGATATTGTGTAAAAAGACTGTGCATTGAAACACTACTTTGTGCACTAATTGTTCTAGTTTTACAATGGCAAACTAATAACCAAGTTGTATGTGTGGTGTCTCTCTTGTTGCCCATTCAAAGATGTTTCGTTATCTAGCCTAGGCAGATTGTTATAATTAGTAAAGACATTTAAAATCAGTCATTATAGAGCATTCAGTCATTATTCTCAAAAGAATTTTGGAGATATTGGTAACAACTGTCACATTTTGCAATACACATTGCTCCTGCAGGTTTTTAACACAACTTTGACATTTTATTGGATTTTTAGATGTATTGTGGTGGGGCTTCAGAACAGCATTGAAAGCATGGTTATTGTTATTATAACTTACTGTGCTGTTATGATGCACTGCTTCTGTTGAAGTGACCTCTGTGCCAATCAGTCACACACTCTCTGTGTTCTGGAGTTTGAAGGAATACTTGTGTCCTTTGCATATGTGCTGTTATGATGCACTGCTTCTGTTGAAGTGACCTCTGTGCCAATCAGTCACACACTCTGTGTTATGGAGTTTGAAGGAATACTTGTGTCCTTTGCATATGTGCTGTTATGATGCACTGCTTCTGTTGAAGTGACCTCTTTTCCAATCAGTCACACACTCTGTGTTCTGGAGTTTGAAGGAATACTTGTGTCCTTTGCATATGTGCTGTTATGATGCACTGCTTCTGTTGAAGTGACCTCTGTGCCAATCAGTCACACACTCTGTGTTCTGGAGTTTGAAGGAATACTTGTGTCCTTTGCATATGTGCTGTTATGATGCACTGCTTCTGTTGAAGTGACCTCTGTGCCAATCAGTCACACACTCTATGTGTTCTGGAGTTTGAAGGAATACTTGTGTCATTTGCATATGTGCTGTTATGATGCACTGCTTCTGTTGAAGTGACCTCTGTGCCAATCAGTCACACACTCTATGTGTTCTGGAGTTTGAAGGAATACTTGTGTCCTTTGCATATGTGCTGTTATGATGCACTGCTTCTGTTGAAGTGACCTCTGTGCCAATCAGTCACACACTCTATGTTCTGGAGTTTGAAGGAATACTTGTGTCCTTTGCATATGTGCTGTTATGATGCACTGCTTCTGTTGAAGTGACCTCTGTGCCAATCAGTCACACACTCTGTGTTCTGGAGTTTGAAGGAATACTTGTGTCCTTTGCATATGTGCTGTTATGATGCACTGCTTCTGTTGAAGTGACCTCTTTGCCAATCAGTCACACCCTCTGTGTTCTGGAGTTTGAAGGAATACTTGTGTCCTTTGCATATGTGCTGTTATGATGCACTGCTTCTGTTGAAGTGACCTCTGTGCCAATCAGTCACACACTCTGTGTTCTGGAGTTTGAAGGAATACTTGTGTCCTTTGCATATGTGCTGTTATGATGCACTGCTTCTGTTGAAGTGACCTCTGTGCCAATCAGTCACACACTCTGTGTGTTCTGGAGTTTGAAGGAATACTTGTGTCCTTTGCATATGTGCTGTTATGATGCACTGCTTCTGTTGAAGTGACCTCTTTGCCAATCAGTCACACACTCTGTGTTCTGGAGTTTGAAGGAATACTTGTGTCCTTTGCATATGTGCTGTTATGATGCACTGCTTCTGTTGAAGTGACCTCTGTGCCAATCAGTCACACACTCTGTGTTCTGGAGTTTGAAGGAATACTTGTGTCCTTTGCATATGTGCTGTTATGATGCACTGCTTCTGTTGAAGTGACCTCTGTGCCAATCAGTCACACACTCTGTGTTCTGGAGTTTGAAGGAATACTTGTGTCCTTTGCATATGTGCTGTTATGATGCACTGCTTCTGTTGAAGTGACCTCTGTGCCAATCAGTCACACACTCTGTGTTCTGGAGTTTGAAGGAATACTTGTGTCCTTTGCATATGTGCTGTTATGATGCACTGCTTCTGTTGAAGTGACCTCTTTGCCAATCAGTCACACACTCTATGTGCTCTGGAGTTTGAAGGAATACTTGTGTCCTTTGCATATGTGCTGTTATGATGCACTGCTTCTGTTGAAGTGACCTCTGTGCCAATCAGTCACACACTCTGTGTTCTGGAGTTTGAAGGAATACTTGTGTCCTTTGCATATGTGCTGTTATGATGCACTGCTTCTGTTGAAGTGACCTCTTTGCCAATCAGTCACACACTCTGTGTTCTGGAGTTTGCAGGAATACTTGTGTCCTTTGCATATGTGCTGTTATGATGCACTGCTTCTGTTGAAGTGACCTCTTTGCCAATCAGTCACACACTCTGTGTTCTGGAGTTTGAAGGAATACTTGTGTCCTTTGCATATGTGCTGTTATGATGCACTGCTTCTGTTGAAGTGACCTCTGTGCCAATCAGTCACACACTCTGTGTTCTGGAGTTTGAAGGAATACTTGTGTCCTTTGCATATGTGCTGTTATGATGCACTGCTTCTGTTGAGGTGAACTCTGTGCCAATTAGTCACACACTCTGTGTTCTGGAGTTTGAAGGAATACTTCTGTCCTTTGCATATGTGCTGTTATGATGCACTGCTTCTGTTGAAGTGACCTCTTTGCCAATCAGTCACACACTCTGTGTGTTCTGGAGTTTGAAGGAATACTTGTGTCCTTTGCATATGTGCTGTTAGGATGCACTGCTTCTGTTGAAGTGACCTCTTTGCCAATCAGTCACACACTCTGTGTGTTCTGGAGTTTGAAGGAATACTTGTGTCCTTTGCATATGTGCTGTTATGATGCACTGCTTCTGTTGAAGTGACCTCTGTGCCAATCAGTCACACACTCTGTGTTCTGGAGTTTGAAGGAATACTTGTGTCCTTTGCATATGTGCTGTTATGATGCACTGCTTCTGTTGAAGTGACCTCTGTGCCAATCAGTCACACACTCTGTGTTCTGGAGTTTGAAGGAATACTTGTGTCCTTTGCATATGTGCTGTTATGATGCACTGCTTCTGTTGAAGTGACCTCTGTGCCAATCAGTCACACACTCTGTGTTCTGGAGTTTGAAGGAATACTTGTGTCCTTTGCATATGTGCTGTTATGATGCACTGCTTCTGTTGAAGTGACCTCTGTGCCAATCAGTCACACACTCTGTGTTCTGGAGTTTGAAGGAATACTTGTGTCCTTTGCATATGTGCTGTTATGATGCACTGCTTCTGTTGAAGTGACCTCTGTGCCAATCAGTCACACACTCTGTGTTCTGGAGTTTGAAGGAATACTTGTGTCCTTTGCATATGTGCTGTTATGATGCACTGCTTCTGTTGAAGTGACCTCTTTGCCAATCAGTCACACACTCTATGTGTTCTGGAGTTTGAAGGAATACTTGTGTCCTTTGCATATGTGCTGTTATGATGCACTGCTTCTGTTGAAGTGACCTCTGTGCCAATCAGTCACACACTCTGTGTTCTGGAGTTTGAAGGAATACTTGTGGCCTTTGCATATGTGCTGTTATGATGCACTGCTTCTGTTGAAGTGACCTCTTTGCCAATCAGTCACACACTCTGTGTTCTGGAGTTTGAAGGAATACTTGTGTCCTTTGCATATGTGCTGTTATGATGCACTGCTTCTGTTGAAGTGACCTCTGTGCCAATCAGTCACACACTCTGTGTTCTGGAGTTTGAAGGAATACTTGTGTCCTTTGCATATGTGCTGTTATGATGCACTGCTTCTGTTGAAGTGACCTCTGTGCCAATCAGTCACACACTCTGTGTGTTCTGGAGTTTGAAGGAATACTTGTGTCCTTTGCATATGTGCTGTTATGATGCACTGCTTCTGTTGAAGTGACCTCTGTGCCAATCAGTCACACACTCTGTGTTCTGGAGTTTGAAGGAATACTTGTGTCCTCTGCATATGTGCTGTTATGATGCACTGCTTCTGTTGAAGTGACCTCTTTGCCAATCAGTCACACACTCTATGTGTTCTGGAGTTTGAAGGAATACTTGTGTCCTTTGCATATGTGCTGTTATGATGCACTGCTTCTGTTGAAGTGACCTCTGTGCCAATCAGTCACACACTCTGTGTTCTGGAGTTTGAAGGAATACTTGTGTCCTTTGCATATGTGCTGTTATGATGCACTGCTTCTGTTGAAGTGACCTCTTTGCCAATCAGTCACACACACTGTGTTCTGGAGTTTGAAGGAATACTTGTGTCCTTTGCATATGTGCTGTTATGATGCACTGCTTCTGTTGAAGTGACCTCTGTGCCAATCAGTCACACACTCTGTGTTCTGGAGTTCGAAGGAATACTTGTGTCCTTTGCATATGTGCTGTTATGATGCACTGCTTCTGTTGAAGTGACCTCTTTGCCAAACAGTCACACACTCTGTGCTCTGGAGTTTGAAGGAATACTTGTGTCCTTTGCATATGTGCTGTTATGATGCACTGCTTCTGTTGAAGTGACCTCTTTTCCAATCAGTCACACACTCTGTGTTCTGGAGTTCGAAGGAATACTTGTGTCCTTTGCATATGTGCTGTTATGATGCACTGCTTCTGTTGAAGTGACCTCTGTGCCAATCAGTCACACACTCTGTGTTCTGGAGTTTGAAGGAATACTTGTGTCCTTTGCATATGTGCTGTTATGATGCACTGCTTCTGTTGAAGTGACCTCTTTGCCAATCAGTCACACACTCTGTGTGTTCTGGAGTTTGAAGGAATACTTGTGTCCTTTGCATATGTGCTGTTATGATGCACTGCTTCTGTTGAAGTGACCTCTTTGCCAATCAGTCACACACTCTGTGTGTTCTGGAGTTTGAAGGAATACTTGTGTCCTTTCCATATGTGCTGTTATGATGCACTGCTTCTGTTGAAGTGACCTCTGTGCCAATCAGTCACACACTCTATGTTCTGGAGTTTGAAGGAATACTTGTGTCCTTTGCATATGTGCTGTTATGATGCACTGCTTCTGTTGAAGTGACCTCTGTGCCAATCAGTCACACACTCTGTGTTCTGGAGTTTGAAGGAATACTTGTGTCCTTTGCATATGTGCTGTTATGATGCACTGCTTCTGTTGAAGTGACCTCTGTGCCAATCAGTCACACACTCTGTGTTCTGGAGTTTGAAGGAATACTTGTGTCCTTTGCATATGTGCTGTTATGATGCACTGTTTCTGTTGAAGTGACCTCTTTGCCAATCAGTCACACACTCTGTGTGTTCTGGAGTTTGAAGGAATACTTGTGGCCTTTGCATATGTGCTGTTATGATGCACTGCTTCTGTTGAAGTGACCTCTGTGCCAATCAGTCACACACTCTGTGTTCTGGAGTTTGAAGGAATACTTGTGTCCTTTGCATATGTGCTGTTATGATGCACTGCTTCTGTTGAAGTGACCTCTGTGCCAATCAGTCACACACTCTGTGTGTTCTGGAGTTTGAAGGAATACTTGTGTCCTTTGCATATGTGCTGTTATGATGCACTGCTTCTGTTGAAGTGACCTCTGTGACAATCAGTCACACACTCTATGTGTTCTGGAGTTTGAAGGAATACTTGTGTCCTTTGCATATGTGCTGTTATGATGCACTGCTTCTGTTGAAGTGACCTCTGTGCCAATCAGTCACACACTCTATGTTCTGGAGTTTGAAGGAATACTTGTGTCCTTTCCATATGTGCTGTTATGATGCACTGCTTCTGTTGAAGTGACCTCTTTGCCAATCAGTCACACACTCTATGTTCTGGAGTTTGAAGGAATACTTGTGTCCTTTGCATATGTGCTGTTATGATGCACTGCTTCTGTTGAAGTGACCTCTGTGCCAATCAGTCACACACTCTGTGTTCTGGAGTTTGAAGGAATACTTGTGTCCTTTGCATATGTGCTGTTATGATGCACTGCTTCTGTTGAAGTGACCTCTGTGCCAATCAGTCACACACTCTGTGTTCTGGAGTTTGAAGGAATACTTGTGTCCTTTGCATATGTGCTGTTATGATGCACTGCTTCTGTTGAAGTGACCTCTGTGCCAATCAGTCACACACTCTGTGTGTTCTGGAGTTTGAAGGAATACTTGTGTCCTTTGCATATGTGCTGTTATGATGCACTGCTTCTGTTGAAGTGACCTCTGTGCCAATCAGTCACACACTCTGTGTGTTCTGGAGTTTGAAGGAATACTTGTGTCCTTTGCATATGTGCTGTTATGATGCACTGCTTCTGTTGAAGTGACCTCTGTGCCAATCAGTCACACACTCTGTGTGTTCTGGAGTTTGAAGGAATACTTGTGTCCTTTGCATATGTGCTGTTATGATGCACTGCTTCTGTTGAAGTGACCTCTGTGCCAATCAGTCACACACTCTGTGTGTTCTGGAGTTTGAAGGAATACTTGTGTCCTTTGCATATGTGCTGTTATGATGCACTGCTTCTGTTGAAGTGACCTCTGTGCCAATCAGTCACACACTCTGTGTTCTGTAGTTTGAAGGAATACTTGTGGCCTTTGCATATGTGCTGTTATGATGCACTGCTTCTGTTGAAGTGACCTCTTTGCCAATCAGTCACACACTCTGTGTTCCGGAGTTTGAAGGAATACTTGTGGCCTTTGCATATGTGCTGTTATGATGCACTGCTTCTGTTGAAGTGACCTCTTTGCCAATCAGTCACACACTCTGTGTTCTGGAGTTTGAAGGAATACTTGTGTCCTTTGCATATGTGCTGTTATGATGCACTGCTTCTGTTGAAGTGACCTCTGTGCCAATCAGTCACACACTCTGTGTGTTCTGGAGTTTGAAGGAATACTTGTGTCCTTTGCATATGTGCTGTTATGATGCACTGCTTCTGTTGAAGTGACCTCTGTGCCAATCAGTCACACACTCTGTGTTCTGGAGTTTGAAGGAATACTTGTGTCCTTTGCATATGTGCTGTTATGATGCACTGCTTCTGTTGGAGTGACCTCTTTTCCAATCAGTCACACACTCTGTGTTCTGGAGTTTGAAGGAATACTTGTGTCCTTTGCATATGTGCTGTTATGATGCACTGCTTCTGTTGAAGTGACCTCTGTGCCAATCAGTCACACACTCTGTGTTCTGGAGTTTGAAGGAATACTTGTGTCCTTTGCATATGTGCTGTTATGATGCACTGCTTCTGTTGAAGTGACCTCTGTGCCAATCAGTCACACACTCTGTGTTCTGGAGTTTGAAGGAATACTTGTGTCCTTTGCATATGTGCTGTTATGATGCACTGCTTCTGTTGAAGTGACCTCTGTGCCAATCAGTCACACACTCTATGTGTTCTGGAGTTTGAAGGAATACTTGTGTCCTTTGCATATGTGCTGTTATGATGCACTGCTTCTGTTGAAGTGACCTCTGTGCCAATCAGTCACACACTCTGTGTTCTGGAGTTTGAAGGAATACTTGTGTCCTTTGCATATGTGCTGTTATGATGCACTGCTTCTGTTGAAGTGACCTCTTTGCCAATCAGTCACACACTCTGTGTGTTCTGGAGTTTGAAGGAATACTTGTGTCCTTTGCATATGTGCTGTTATGATGCACTGCTTCTGTTGAAGTGACCTCTTTGCCAATCAGCCACACACTCTGTGTGTTCTGGAGTTTGAAGGAATACTTGTGTCCTTTGCATATGTGCTGTTATGATGCACTGCTTCTGTTGAAGTGACCTCTGTGCCAATCAGTCACACACTCTATGTTCTGGAGTTTGAAGGAATACTTGTGTCCTTTGCATATGTGCTGTTATGATGCACTGCTTCTGTTGAAGTGACCTCTGTGCCAATCAGTCACACACTCTGTGTTCTGGAGTTTGAAAGAATACTTGTGTCCTTTGCATATGTGCTGTTATGATGCACTGCTTCTGTTGAAGTGACCTCTGTGCCAATCAGTCACACACTCTGTGTTCTGGAGTTTGAAGGAATACTTGTGTCCTTTGCATATGTGCTGTTATGATGCACTGCTTCTGTTGAAGTGACCTCTGTGCCAATCAGTCACACACTCTGTGTTCTGGAGTTTGAAGGAATACTTGTGTCCTTTGCATATGTGCTGTTATGATGCACTGCTTCTGTTGAAGTGACCTCTGTGCCAATCAGTCACACACTCTGTGTGTTCTGGAGTTTGAAGGAATACTTGTGTCCTTTGCATATGTGCTGTTATGATGCACTGCTTCTGTTGAAGTGACCTCTTTGCCAATCAGTCACACACTCTGTGTGTTCTGGAGTTTGAAGGAATACTTGTGTCCTTTGCATATGTGCTGTTATGATGCACTGCTTCTGTTGAAGTGACCTCTGTGCCAATCAGTCACACACTCTGTGTTCTGGAGTTTGAAGGAATACTTGTGTCCTTTGCATATGTGCTGTTATGATGCACTGCTTCCGTTGAAGTGACCTCTGTGCCAATCAGTCACACACTCTGTGTTCTGGAGTTTGAAGGAATACTTGTGTCCTTTGCATATGTGCTGTTATGATGCACTGCTTCTGTTGAAGTGACCTCTTTGCCAATCAGTCACACACTCTATGTGTTCTGGAGTTTGAAGGAATACTTGTGTCCTTTGCATATGTGCTGTTATGATGCACTGCTCTGTTGAAGTGACCTCTGTGCCAATCAGTCACACACTCTGTGTTCTGGAGTTTGAAGGAATACTTGTGTCCTTTGCATATGTGCTGTTATGATGCACTGCTTCTGTTGAAGTGACCTCTTTGCCAATCAGTCACACACTCTGTGTTCTGGAGTTTGAAGGAATACTTGTGTCCTTTGCATATGTGCTGTTATGATGCACTGCTTCTGTTGAAGTGACCTCTTTGCCAATCAGTCACACACTCTGTGTTCTGGAGTTTGAAGGAATACTTGTGTCCTTTGCATATGTGCTGTTATGATGCACTGCTTCTGTTGAAGTGACCTCTGTGCCAATCAGTCACACACTCTGTGTTCTGGAGTTTGAAGGAATACTTGTGTCCTTTGCATATGTGCTGTTATGATGCACTGCTTCTGTTGAGGTGAACTCTGTGCCAATCAGTCACACACTCTGTGTTCTGGAGTTTGAAGGAATACTTCTGTCCTTTGCATATGTGCTGTTATGATGCACTGCTTCTGTTGAAGTGACCTCTTTGCCAATCAGTCACACACTCTGTGTGTTCTGGAGTTTGAAGGAATACTTGTGTCCTTTGCATATGTGCTGTTAGGATGCACTGCTTCTGTTGAAGTGACCTCTTTGCCAATCAGTCACACACTCTGTGTGTTCTGTAGTTTGAAGGAATACTTGTGTCCTTTGCATATGTGCTGTTATGATGCACTGCTTCTGTTGAAGTGACCTCTGTGCCAATCAGTCACACACTCTGTGTTCTGGAGTTTGAAGGAATACTTGTGTCCTTTGCATATGTGCTGTTATGATGCACTGCTTCTGTTGAAGTGACCTCTGTGCCAATCAGTCACACACTCTGTGTTCTGGAGTTTGAAGGAATACTTGTGTCCTTTGCATATGTGCTGTTATGATGCACTGCTTCTGTTGAAGTGACCTCTGTGCCAATCAGTCACACACTCTGTGTTCTGGAGTTTGAAGGAATACTTGTGTCCTTTGCATATGTGCTGTTATGATGCACTGCTTCTGTTGAAGTGACCTCTGTGCCAATCAGTCACACACTCTGTGTTCTGGAGTTTGAAGGAATACTTGTGTCCTTTGCATATGTGCTGTTATGATGCACTGCTTCTGTTGAAGTGACCTCTTTGCCAATCAGTCACACACTCTATGTGTTCTGGAGTTTGAAGGAATACTTGTGTCCTTTGCATATGTGCTGTTATGATGCACTGCTTCTGTTGAAGTGACCTCTGTGCCAATCAGTCACACACTCTGTGTTCTGGAGTTTGAAGGAATACTTGTGGCCTTTGCATATGTGCTGTTATGATGCACTACTTCTGTTGAAGTGACCTCTTTGCCAATCATTCACACACTCTGTGTTCTGGAGTTTGAAGGAATACTTGTGTCCTTTGCATATGTGCTGTTATGATGCACTGCTTCTGTTGAAGTGACCTCTGTGCCAATCAGTCACACACTCTGTGTTCTGGAGTTTGAAGGAATACTTGTGTCCTTTGCATATGTGCTGTTATGATGCACTGCTTCTGTTGAAGTGACCTCTGTGCCAATCCGTCACACACTCTGTGTGTTCTGGAGTTTGAAGGAATACTTGTGTCCTTTGCATATGTGCTGTTATGATGCACTGCTTCTGTTGAAGTGACCTCTGTGCCAATCAGTCACACACTCTGTGTTCTGGAGTTTGAAGGAATACTTGTGGCCTTTGCATATGTGTTGTTATGATGCACTACTTCTGTTGAAGTGACCTCTTTGCCAATCAGTCACACACTCTGTGTTCTGGAGTTTGAAGGAATACTTGTGTCCTTTGCATATGTGCTGTTATGATGCACTGCTTCTGTTGAAGTGACCTCTGTGCCAATCAGTCACACACTCTGTGTTCTGGAGTTTGAAGGAATACTTGTGTCCTTTGCATATGTGCTGTTATGATGCACTGCTTCTGTTGAAGTGACCTCTGTGCCAATCAGTCACACACTCTGTGTGTTCTGGAGTTTGAAGGAATACTTGTGTCCTTTGCATATGTGCTGTTATGATGCACTGCTTCTGTTGAAGTGACCTCTGTGCCAATCAGTCACACACTCTGTGTTCTGGAGTTTGAAGGAATACTTGTGTCCTTTGCATATGTGCTGTTATGATGCACTGCTTCTGTTGAAGTGACCTCTTTGCCAATCAGTCACACACTCTATGTGTTCTGGAGTTTGAAGGAATACTTGTGTCCTTTGCATATGTGCTGTTATGATGCACTGCTTCTGTTGAAGTGACCTCTGTGCCAATCAGTCACACACTCTGTGTTCTGGAGTTTGAAGGAATACTTGTGTCCTTTGCATATGTGCTGTTATGATGCACTGCTTCTGTTGAAGTGACCTCTTTGCCAATCAGTCACACACTCTGTGTTCTGGAGTTTGAAGGAATACTTGTGTCCTTTGCATATGTGCTGTTATGATGCACTGCTTCTGTTGAAGTGACCTCTGTGCCAATCAGTCACACACTCTGTGTTCTGGAGTTCGAAGGAATACTTGTGTCCTTTGCATATGTGCTGTTATGATGCACTGCTTCTGTTGAAGTGACCTCTTTGCCAATCAGTCACACACTCTGTGTTCTGGAGTTTGAAGGAATACTTGTGTCCTTTGCATATGTGCTGTTATGATGCACTGCTTCTGTTGAAGTGACCTCTTTTCCAATCAGTCACACACTCTGTGTTCTGGAGTTCGAAGGAATACTTGTGTCCTTTGCATATGTGCTGTTATGATGCACTGCTTCTGTTGAAGTGACCTCTGTGCCAATCAGTCACACACTCTGTGTTCTGGAGTTTGAAGGAATACTTGTGTCCTTTGCATATGTGCTGTTATGATGCACTGCTTCTGTTGAAGTGACCTCTTTGCCAATCAGTCACACACTCTGTGTGTTCTGGAGTTTGAAGGAATACTTGTGTCCTTTGCATATGTGCTGTTATGATGCACTGCTTCTGTTGAAGTGACCTCTTTGCCAATCAGCCACACACTCTGTGTGTTCTGGAGTTCGAAGGAATACTTGTGTCCTTTGCATATGTGCTGTTATGATGCACTGCTTCTGTTGAAGTGACCTCTGTGCCAATCAGTCACACACTCTGTGTTCTGGAGTTTGAATGAATACTTGTGTCCTTTGCATATGTGCTGTTATGATGCACTGCTTCTGTTGAAGTGACCTCTTTGCCAATCAGTCACACACTCTGTGTGTTCTGGAGTTTGAAGGAATACTTGTGTCCTTTGCATATGTGCTGTTATGATGCACTGCTTCTGTTGAAGTGACCTCTTTGCCAATCAGCCACACACTCTGTGTGTTCTGGAGTTTGAAGGAATACTTGTGTCCTTTGCATATGTGCTGTTATGATGCACTGCTTCTGTTGAAGTGACCTCTGTGCCAATCAGTCACACACTCTGTGTTCTGGAGTTTGAAGGAATACTTGTGTCCTTTGCATATGTGCTGTTATGATGCACTGCTTCTGTTGAAGTGACCTCTGTGCCAATCAGTCACACACTCTATGTTCTGGAGTTTGAAGGAATACTTGTGTCCTTTGCATATGTGCTGTTATGATGCACTGCTTCTGTTGAAGTGACCTCTGTGCCAATCAGTCACACACTCTGTGTTCTGGAGTTTGAAGGAATACTTGTGTCCTTTGCATATGTGCTGTTATGATGCACTGCTTCTGTTGAAGTGACCTCTGTGCCAATCAGTCACACACTCTGTGTGTTCTGGAGTTTGAAGGAATACTTGTGTCCTTTGCATATGTGCTGTTATGATGCACTGCTTCTGTTGAAGTGACCTCTGTGCCAATCAGTCACACACTCTGTGTGTTCTGGAGTTTGAAGGAATACTTGTGTCCTTTGCATATGTGCTGTTATGATGCACTGCTTCTGTTGAAGTGACCTCTGTGCCAATCAGTCACACACTCTGTGTGTTCTGGAGTTTGAAGGAATACTTGTGTCCTTTGCATATGTGCTGTTATGATGCACTGCTTCTGTTGAAGTGACCTCTGTGCCAATCAGTCACACACTCTGTGTTCTGGAGTTTGAAGGAATACTTGTGTCCTTTGCATATGTGCTGTTATGATGCACTGCTTCTGTTGAAGTGACCTCTGTGCCAATCAGTCACACACTCTGTGTTCTGGAGTTTGAAGGAATACTTGTGTCCTTTGCATATGTGCTGTTATGATGCACTGCTTCTGTTGAAGTGACCTCTGTGCCAATCAGTCACACACTCTGTGTTCTGGAGTTTGAAGGAATACTTGTGTCCTTTGCATATGTGCTGTTATGATGCACTGCTTCTGTTGAAGTGACCTCTTTGCCAATCAGTCACACACTCTATGTGTTCTGGAGTTTGAAGGAATACTTGTGTCCTTTGCATATGTGCTGTTATGATGCACTGCTTCTGTTGAAGTGACCTCTGTGCCAATCAGTCACACACTCTGTGTTCTGGAGTTTGAAGGAATACTTGTGGCCTTTGCATATGTGCTGTTATGATGCACTACTTCTGTTGAAGTGACCTCTTTGCCAATCATTCACACACTCTGTGTTCTGGAGTTTGAAGGAATACTTGTGTCCTTTGCATATGTGCTGTTATGATGCACTGCTTCTGTTGAAGTGACCTCTGTGCCAATCAGTCACACACTCTGTGTTCTGGAGTTTGAAGGAATACTTGTGTCCTTTGCATATGTGCTGTTATGATGCACTGCTTCTGTTGAAGTGACCTCTGTGCCAATCCGTCACACACTCTGTGTGTTCTGGAGTTTGAAGGAATACTTGTGTCCTTTGCATATGTGCTGTTATGATGCACTGCTTCTGTTGAAGTGACCTCTGTGCCAATCAGTCACACACTCTGTGTTCTGGAGTTTGAAGGAATACTTGTGGCCTTTGCATATGTGCTGTTATGATGCACTACTTCTGTTGAAGTGACCTCTTTGCCAATCAGTCACACACTCTGTGTTCTGGAGTTTGAAGGAATACTTGTGTCCTTTGCATATGTGCTGTTATGATGCACTGCTTCTGTTGAAGTGACCTCTGTGCCAATCAGTCACACACTCTGTGTTCTGGAGTTTGAAGGAATACTTGTGTCCTTTGCATATGTGCTGTTATGATGCACTGCTTCTGTTGAAGTGACCTCTGTGCCAATCAGTCACACACTCTGTGTGTTCTGGAGTTTGAAGGAATACTTGTGTCCTTTGCATATGTGCTGTTATGATGCACTGCTTCTGTTGAAGTGACCTCTGTGCCAATCAGTCACACACTCTGTGTTCTGGAGTTTGAAGGAATACTTGTGTCCTTTGCATATGTGCTGTTATGATGCACTGCTTCTGTTGAAGTGACCTCTTTGCCAATCAGTCACACACTCTATGTGTTCTGGAGTTTGAAGGAATACTTGTGTCCTTTGCATATGTGCTGTTATGATGCACTGCTTCTGTTGAAGTGACCTCTGTGCCAATCAGTCACACACTCTGTGTTCTGGAGTTTGAAGGAATACTTGTGTCCTTTGCATATGTGCTGTTATGATGCACTGCTTCTGTTGAAGTGACCTCTTTGCCAATCAGTCACACACTCTGTGTTCTGGAGTTTGAAGGAATACTTGTGTCCTTTGCATATGTGCTGTTATGATGCACTGCTTCTGTTGAAGTGACCTCTGTGCCAATCAGTCACACACTCTGTGTTCTGGAGTTCGAAGGAATACTTGTGTCCTTTGCATATGTGCTGTTATGATGCACTGCTTCTGTTGAAGTGACCTCTTTGCCAATCAGTCACACACTCTGTGTTCTGGAGTTTGAAGGAATACTTGTGTCCTTTGCATATGTGCTGTTATGATGCACTGCTTCTGTTGAAGTGACCTCTGTGCCAATCAGTCACACACTCTGTGTTCTGGAGTTTGAAGGAATACTTGTGTCCTTTGCATATGTGCTGTTATGATGCACTGCTTCTGTTGAAGTGACCTCTTTGCCAATCAGTCACACACTCTGTGTGTTCTGGAGTTTGAAGGAATACTTGTGTCCTTTGCATATGTGCTGTTATGATGCACTGCTTCTGTTGAAGTGACCTCTTTGCCAATCAGCCACACACTCTGTGTGTTCTGGAGTTTGAAGGAATACTTGTGTCCTTTGCATATGTGCTGTTATGATGCACTGCTTCTGTTGAAGTGACCTCTGTGCCAATCAGTCACACACTCTGTGTTCTGGAGTTTGAAGGAATACTTGTGTCCTTTGCATATGTGCTGTTATGATGCACTGCTTCTGTTGAAGTGACCTCTGTGCCAATCAGTCACACACTCTATGTTCTGGAGTTTGAAGGAATACTTGTGTCCTTTGCATATGTGCTGTTATGATGCATTGCTTCTGTTGAAGTGACCTCTGTGCCAATCAGTCACACACTCTGTGTTCTGGAGTTCGAAGGAATACTTGTGTCCTTTGCATATGTGCTGTTATGATGCACTGCTTCTGTTGAAGTGACCTCTGTGCCAATCAGTCACACACTCTGTGTTCTGGAGTTTGAAGGAATACTTGTGTCCTTTGCATATGTGCTGTTATGATGCACTGCTTCTGTTGAAGTGACCTCTTTGCCAATCAGTCACACACTCTGTGTGTTCTGGAGTTTGAAGGAATACTTGTGTCCTTTGCATATGTGCTGTTATGATGCACTGCTTCTGTTGAAGTGACCTCTTTGCCAATCAGCCACACACTCTGTGTGTTCTGGAGTTTGAAGGAATACTTGTGTCCTTTGCATATGTGCTGTTATGATGCACTGCTTCTGTTGAAGTGACCTCTGTGCCAATCAGTCACACACTCTGTGTTCTGGAGTTTGAAGGAATACTTGTGTCCTTTGCATATGTGCTGTTATGATGCACTGCTTCTGTTGAAGTGACCTCTGTGCCAATCAGTCACACACTCTATGTTCTGGAGTTTGAAGGAATACTTGTGTCCTTTGCATATGTGCTGTTATGATGCATTGCTTCTGTTGAAGTGACCTCTGTGCCAATCAGTCACACACTCTGTGTTCTGGAGTTTGAAGGAATACTTGTGTCCTTTGCATATGTGCTGTTATGATGCACTGCTTCTGTTGAAGTGACCTCTGTGCCAATCAGTCACACACTCTGTGTTCTGGAGTTTGAAGGAATACTTGTGTCCTTTGCATATGTGCTGTTATGATGCACTGTTTCTGTTGAAGTGACCTCTTTGCCAATCAGTCACACACTCTATGTGTTCTGGAGTTTGAAGGAATACTTGTGTCCTTTGCATATGTGCTGTTATGATGCACTGCTTCTGTTGAAGTGACCTCTGTGCCAATCAGTCACACACTCTGTGTTCTGGAGTTTGAAGGAATACTTGTGGCCTTTGCATATGTGATGTTATGATGCACTGCTTCTGTTGAAGTGACCTCTTTGCCAATCAGTCACACACTCTGTGTTCTGGAGTTTGAAGGAATACTTGTGTCCTTTGCATATGTGCTGTTATGATGCACTGCTTCTGTTGAAGTGACCTCTGTGCCAATCAGTCACACACTCTGTGTTCTGGAGTTTGAAGGAATACTTGTGTCCTTTGCATATGTGCTGTTATGATGCACTGCTTCTGTTGAAGTGACCTCTGTGCCAATCAGTCACACACTCTGTGTGTTCTGGAGTTTGAAGGAATACTTGTGTCCTTTGCATATGTGCTGTTATGATGCACTGCTTCTGTTGAAGTGACCTCTGTGCCAGTCAGTCACACACTCTGTGTGTTCTGGAGATTGAAGGAATACTTGTGTCCTTTGCATATGTGCTGTTATGATGCACTGCTTCTGTTGAAGTGACCTCTGTGCCAATCAGTCACACACTCTGTGTGTTCTGGAGTTTGAAGGAATACTTGTGGCCTTTGCATATATGCTGTTATGATGCACTGCTTCTGTTGAAGTGACCTCTGTGCCAATCAGTCACACACTCTGTGTTCTGGAGTTTGAAGGAATACTTGTGTCCTTTGCATATGTGCTGTTATGATGCACTGCTTCTGTTGAAGTGACCTCTGTGCCAATCAGTCACACACTCTGTGTGTTCTGGAGTTTGAAGGAATACTTGTGTCCTTTGCATATGTGCTGTTATGATGCACTGCTTCTGTTGAAGTGACCTCTGTGCCAATCAGTCACACACTCTGTGTGTTCTGGAGTTTGAAGGAATACTTGTGTCCTTTGCATATGTGCTGTTATGATGCACTGCTTCTGTTGAAGTGACCTCTGTGCCAATCAGTCACACACTCTGTGTGTTCTGGAGTTTGAAGGAATACTTGTGTCCTTTGCATATGTGCTGTTATGATGCACTGCTTCTGTTGAAGTGACCTCTGTGCCAATCAGTCACACACTCTGTGTTCTGGAGTTTGAAGGAATACTTGTGGCCTTTGCATATGTGCTGTTATGATGCACTGCTTATGTTGAAGTGACCTCTTTGCCAATCAGTCACACACTCTGTGTTCTGGAGTTAGAAGGAATATTTGTGGCCTTTGCATATGTGCTGTTATGATGCACTGCTTCTGTTGAAGTGACCTCTTTGCCAATCAGTCACACACTCTGTGTTCTGGAGTTTGAAGGAATACTTGTGTCCTTTGCATATGTGCTGTTATGATGCACTGCTTCTGTTGAAGTGACCTCTGTGCCAATCAGTCACACACTCTGTGTTCTGGAGTTTGAAGGAATACTTGTGTCCTTTGCATATGTGCTGTTATGATGCACTGCTTCTGTTGAAGTGACCTCTGTGCCAATCAGTCACACACTCTGTGTGTTCTGGAGTTTGAAGGAATACTTGTGTCCTTTGCATATGTGCTGTTATGATGCACTGCTTCTGTGTAAGTGACCTGTGTGCCAATCAGTCACACACTCTGTGTTCTGGAGTTTGAAGGAATACTTGTGTCCTTTGCATATGTGCTGTTATGATGCACTGCTTCTGTTGAAGTGACCTCTTTGCCAATCAGTCACACACTCTATGTGTTCTGGAGTTTGAAGGAATACTTGTGTCCTTTGCATATGTGCTGTTATGATGCACTGCTTCTGTTGAAGTGACCTCTGTGCCAATCAGTCACACACTCTGTGTTCTGGAGTTTGAAGGAATACTTGTGTCCTTTGCATATGTGCTGTTATGATGCACTGCTTCTGTTGAAGTGACCTCTGTGCCAATCAGTCACACACTCTGTGTTCTGGAGTTTAAAGGAATACTTGTGTCCTTTGCATATGTGCTGTTATGATGCACTGCTTCTGTTGAAGTGACCTCTTTGCCAATCAGTCACACACTCTGTGTTCTGGAGTTTGAAGGAATACTTGTGTCCTTTGCATATGTGCTGTTATGATGCACTGCTTCTGTTGAAGTGACCTCTGTGCCAATCAGTCACACACTCTGTGTTCTGGAGTTTGAAGGAATACTTGTGTCCTTTGCATATGTGCTGTTATGATGCACTGCTTCTGTTGAAGTGACCTCTTTGCCAATCAGTCACACACTCTGTGTTCTGGAGTTTGAAGGAATACTTGTGGCCTTTGCATATGTGCTGTTATGATGCACTGCTTCTGTTGAAGTGACCTCTGTGCCAATCAGTCACACACTCTGTGTTCTGGAGTTTGAAGGAATACTTGTGTCCTTTGCATATGTGCTGTTATGATGCACTGCTTCTGTTGAAGTGACCTCTGTGCCAATCAGTCACACACTCTGTGTTCTGGAGTTTGAAGGAATACTTGTGTCCTTTGCATATGTGCTGTTATGATGCACTGCTTCTGTTGAAGTGACCTCTGTGACAATCAGTCACACACTCTATGTGTTCTGGAGTTTGAAGGAATACTTGTGTCCTTTGCATACTAGAACACCTTCTGTTGTAAAGTTCTTCCAAGGCTAATTTTTTTAGGCCAAGTGGCTTCCCCCATGCCTATAGCTCAGTCATCTGCAAAGTCACACTCAGCCTGTGCCACATTCTATATGCTGTCACTCACTGCCTGTGGCCTTATTCTTTGTGATGTCATACTTTCCTGCACTTTCATCCTCTGTGAAGTCATAACCCGCTTGTGGCTTCATTTTTTGTGCTGTCACACTCGGCCAGCAGTCTCGCCCTCTGTGATGTCACCCTCTGGGTACAGCCCGACACTGTGTGATGTCTAATGCAGTCTAATCCTCTGTGACGGCATTCCGAGCTGAAGCTCCTTCTTCTGGATCTCAAACCCAGCCTGTAACCCTGTACTCTGCAATGTCTGCCTCAGCCTGTTATCTGATATTCCGTCTTGACTGGCAGAAGTGGTAGGAGTGGAATTTGTCTCCTGAGTTACATTCCTCCTTTTTACTTAAAAGGACTCTTGAGCAACCTTGTGACTTTAGCGCGAGGACGCGCTGCTTATTCCCCCCATCTCTGTGTGCCGCTCTCAGACCTCCGCGCTCGGCCGCGGCGTTATCTCTCGTTAGTCCCTCATGCACGGGGTAGTGCGAACAGACTTCCTCCCTTGTTTCCCGAACTTGAACATTATTTCGCTCTTGGCTGCGCATTGACAGTCTGGGTGCGCACAATCACGCCTTCAATCCTCCACGGATACAAGAATCATTGTACGCGTCTACAACGCGATTATTGTTTAAACACTGCTGCTTGCTGGTTGAACTGTGGCACTCACCTGCTCTGAGTTTAACGCAGCTCGAGGGTCTTGGTCACGAATGCTTCGATGAACCGATCGTCTGCCTCTGCTTCCAGCGACCTGCCTCACACCAGCCCCATCTAGTGGAGAGAAGTGGAATAACTTTTGCCGTCAGGGGCAGAAGGAGCAGAGGCAGGGCCCCCTATTTTAGCCCTGCTACTAAGGTCCATTAATTACATACTGGTGCCGCTCGCTGGCGTGGACACAGGAGAACTCTGTCCCTCTTTTAAAATTTTACCATTGAGGAGTTTTAACCACGATATGTTGTGTGCTGTACTTGGAGCCCGTTTCCTGCTGGGACTGCGAGGACCAGGGTGCGCTGCTGTGCAACCAGATTGAGCGCACCTGGGCACTCTTCCCGGCTCCTCCTCCTCCTCTCTCGCCTACATAACGCCTCGCGGCCCCCGCTTTGCGGGAGCCGCTCGCTGGCGTGGACACAGGAGAACTCTGTCCCTCTTTTAAAATTTTACCATTGAGGAGTTTTTAACCACGATATCTTGTGTGCTGTACTTGGAGCCCGTTTCCTGCTGGGACTGCGAGGACCAGGGTGCGCTGCTGTGCAACCGGATTGAGCGCACCTGGGCACTCTTCCCAGCTCCTCCTCTTCCTATTTAATTCCCGCGCCTACTACCGCGTTGTGGGACGCGTTGCGGGGCGTAGTCCGGGGCGAAGCCCGGGCAAAGGGCGGGCCTGTTTAAGCCCGTTCAAGCACGGACAAGACCGGACCGGGCCCTGTCCCTTTCATCCACTCTGTCGCCCCGCACAAGGAAGTAAGTCATTATGGATACACGAGGCAAACTAACGAAATCACAACCGATAGTATCTGGAACACTGGATAATTTTATCATCAGGGCGAACTCTGTAATCCAAGGTGAATTGAATTTACTAGAAAGGCGTCTATCTGATGGAATTGCCAGTACACGTAGGTCTTCTCTGGGCTTAATCGCATCTGTAGGCTCTCCTACAAACCTCGATGACTCACAAGCAGCATTGATGGACAGTATTGATCGTACTATTGAATCTGTATTATGTGACTTAAGAGCTAGTTCCCCCTCATGTAGAGATACTCTTCAACCAATCCCGGAGGGTACGGATCATATTGTGCAATCTCGATTGCCGGATCAGATGCCAAATCGAGCACAGTATATTGAGGAGGGTGCTGTTCCAAAAAGAAAACGTGTGGGGGCCAATAAGAGAGGGAAAAAACCCAGACTTGATGGACCCCATACTAGTATTGTTAAAGCACCTATTCCAACATGTACTAGGCCTGCCCAAGTTAACAGCGGCATTCTCAAATCATCATTAGAACAAACTGTACTGACGCCTAACACACCCATACATGTCTCTGATTGTGATTCAGAACCCGAAGAGGCCTCCTGCCGATATAATGATATTGTAAAAACTGCTATCAAGGGTCTTCTTACTTCATTGTCTGCTAGGTTTGATGTAATTGACACTAGGCTCAAGGAAATAGAAAGGGTCGTTACAGCCCCGGCAAATGTTTCAGTGAGCGGAGCTAAACCGTGTGCTGTATGTGAAGCAAGAAAAGCGGAGTCACATTTTTCCTCCCTTTCTGCTCCCATGGGCTCTTCAAACCTACTCCAAAGGAAGGAAATCCTTCCACTTGGACCTCGTGATTCTATGTCAAATATACCAGAACCCATCCCAACTACTTCTCTGCTGGTATCCCCTGCCTTACAACATACATCCTTTGTGCATACTCAATGTCAATCACAATCCCAAACTAAGAACATAGTTACAGCACCCAACCCACAACATGCAGATTCGGACCAAAATAACAAGGATCCAAGAGCCAATACTAATTCAAATACGGCCCTAACAAATAGAAGAAATATAATCAATCTCCCACCAGAAGCCTCACCTTATGTCGTTGTTCTAACAGGGGTGCCGGAACTTGTTAATTCATCGCTTGAATCCTATGCATCTCTAAAAAACAAAGCCATTAACTGGCTCAATAAGCATAGGCCTGTCCCCCCAAATGTAAGGTCACAGGTCTTAATGGTTAGAAGGGTTCCTTGGCTCGGTAGCACCACAAAGAACATTAAGGGTGACTGTATTTTGGTCAATTTCAGCAACCGCCTAACAGCTCCCTATATTCTCAATTGGTCTGGTGGTAATAGCATTTCCCTTATCAATCCTCTGCCTCTGTCTTTTTTCTATCCCCCAAACCACACTCTTTCTCAGGATGACACGGATGATAATTGGTTTAAAGTCGGGGGCAACGGGGTTAGAGGCAGGCCTAGGCGCGTCCATTTCGATGAGCCTTTGTTTTCTGGCTATTCAACTTTTAACAGGTATGCCTGTCTCGAGGATGTCGATTGACTTCCCCAGGAAGGCTCTACTTCCGTTTTACCTCCTCCAGTGCTTCCACTCTCTAATTGCCATCCCATCCCCCCCGTTCTTACTCCTGCTTCTACTACCACCCCCACTTCTCCGAATTTGTGTGAGCTTCCCACTCGTAAAATTTTTGTAGCTCCTTCCAATTGCACAACAAAACATAAAGTGCTTTCATGGAATATAGCCGGTCTACCCAGTAAACTTGACTGCCCAATTTGGGGTTCCTTTATAGATCTCCACCAAATGTGTTGCTTTCAAGAAACCTGGGCAAGACAAGATTACCATCGACTGGGCTATGCTACCTACTCAATTCCGGCGGTGTGGGCCGGACGTGGCCGCCCCTCTGGCGGTCTGACTATTTGGGTTGCCACTCACTTAGGATGTACTGTCACTAAATTTGAAACTGGGTCTGATGATATTCTATGCTTAATATTGGATTGGGGCTTAGTTAATAAACTGGCGGTGATTAATGTATACGCCAGACCCGTGAATTTTTGTGCGGAATCCCGGGTGATTGAGGCCCTTTCGAATGTTTTAACTGGAATACCCGATCACACAACGCTTCTTATAGCTGGTGATTTTAACTCTCTTTTCGAACCACTCGAGGGCTTGGCGGATCAAATAAACTTGGAAGAGGACGAAATCTGGAATATTCCCCAGGTTTCTGGTCCAATGGCTAGGGCCTGGACACCTTTGGCTATCCAGATTACCTCCTTGACAATGGTCCACTCTATCAGGGCTTGTAATGGTCGAACTTTTCTGGATAACCCTCCTAAGCCCACATTTAATAAACCAGGTAGAGAGGCCAGGCTTGATTATATTTTTGTTCAAGCCAAGGACTGGAATAGAGTCCTTGATTTTCAAGTCATCCCAAGGGGGGAGAGCGACCACAATCCTCTTATATTGGATGTTTCCTTATCTGGTTTGTCCCCTCTAGTTTTAGCGTCACCACCTAATTCGGAGCCATCGGACTCAGCTATTCTTTCTAATAATAAGCGTAGAATTAAATGGTCTAAAATGGTTTGCAATGATAAAGAAATATCCCAAGTTTATGCTGCAGTCGCCTCGGTTTTAAATAATATAGCGGAGTTCCTAGAGCAGCATTCCCCTCCAAATTATCACGAGAAACTGGCAACTGCCCATCAGGAATTGTTTCTTATGCTGTCTGGGTTATTTAACCCTATTATTCCTCGTAAAAAGGGATTTGTCAACCAGCCTAACTGGTAAAATAAGACCTGCAGATCGGCAAAGAGCGATCTGCTCGGTGCTATAAAGGACAAAGCCTCCAAGGCTGATATCCAACATAAGAGACAGATTTATAGATCCCTGATACACTTTGCTAAATTGGAATGGGCTTCTGAAAATTGGGAGAATTTAACCTCTGCCCTAAAATCAAGAGATTCGAGGAGATTTTGGTTGATTGTATCTACCGGGACAACTGAACCTCCCGCAATTGTAATCAATAACATTGCCCCAGAAGCCTGGGAAACCCACTTTAGCACTCTTTATAGGGCCCCGTCGTCTGCCCCTGCGAGCCCACTACACGCAGTACCAACCTGGGACCACCTAATTTTTACGTTAACTGAAATCCAGCTTGCCATTTCCCAACTTCCTGCTGGGAAAGCACCAGGATTGGATGGGGTACCAGGTGATTTGTATAAACATGAACCTAGTGTATGGGCACCATATCTCACATTACTGTTTAACGCCATCCTCGACGGCCTGCCTATTCCCCCTACTTGGCTAGGCGCCGAAGTTGTGCCTATCTTTAAAAAAGGATCTCCACTGCTGCCAGGGAATTACAGGCCTATTAGCTTGATAGATGTTGCACAAAAACTTTTCTCGAGGCTGATCCTGAATCGTATTATGGATTGGGTTGAGTCATCTGAGATCTTGAGCAACTATCAAGCTGGCTTCCGAAAAAGCGTTTCCACAACTGACCAGATCTTTAGGTTGTGCATGCTCTATTGGAAAACAGTAAAGATAGAGGGGGGGTCCCTCTATACAGTTTTTGTCGATCTCCGCGCGGCTTTCGACCTAGTTCCCCGCATAAAATTATGGTCCGTGCTACTAGATTTAGGCCTTCCAGGGCCTTTCTTGCACATATTGGTGCGTCTCCATACTAACAATTATGCGAGGGTAAGATGTGGGAGAGGTGGCAGCCTTTCAGCTAGTTTTCCTGTTGAAAGGGGGGTAAGGCAGGGGTGTGTCCTGGCGCCCACCCTGTTTTGCCTTTATGTAAATGGTCTCATTTCTCACTTAAATGACGTACCCAATAGAGATGCTCCACGTCTTGCGGGTACTGGCATATCGGCCATTATGTTTGCCGATGATACGTTGCTTCTAGCCAAGACCCCTATGGGGCTACAACGTGTCTTGGATGGTTTTGTATCCTTTTGTAGTGATCGGGGGTTGGAGATCAATACGGCTAAAACCAAATTTATGATCTTCAACCCCCCTAGGTCTCTCCGACCTAATCCTACCATAAATGGAACCAGCTTAGAAAGAGTCCACACTTTCGAGTATTTGGGTCTAACACTAAATGAGAAAATGACCTGGTCTCACCATCAGATCAAATCAAATTTAAAGTTAAATCAAAGGGTAGGGGGAATCCTGAAACTATGGAACCAATCTATGACCCATCCGATTGGTCCGCCTCTGGAAATTTATAAAATGCAGGCTCGTGGGGCTTTAATTTATGGCGGCGAACTCTGGGGCATTGATTGCGCCCCTGAGATTGTCGCTACGGAGAACAAGTTCTTACGGAACCTGTCTGCCCTTCCATCTAGCACGCCGCTACTTCCCCTTAGGCTCGATATGGGACTAAGACCGATAAGGGAGGAACTCGGCGTGAAGCCTTTAACTTTTTGGAGGCGTCTCTGGACAACCCCTGAACTTTTGAGTTATCGCTCTGAACTTATGGAACTCTATCTTCATCCAGCCCTGGGTAAAATCCCATGGCTGAATTATGTCAAAAATGAACTTGCTAAGCTGGGTTTACAGACCCATTGGACAAAACCCTTAGAGACCTGTGCGACCATACCCCGTAAAGAACTTGTTGCACTTTACCACAATTTTAAGCTCTCGGCAACCCTTGCAAATGAGAACTTGGGATCAATGACCGCTACTTTTCTCATCACTAAGGATCACTATATATTGGAAACCGTCCTGAATGACATTAATCCTGTCACCCTGAGAAAACTATTTTTACAATGGCGATATAACGCACTACCAGTTAGAGCACTCACCAGTAGGTGGCACCCGCCTACCGCAAAAAATTGTCCAACATGCTCTAGTGAGCTGGAGGACGATATTCATTTAACGTTTTTTTGCCCTATGTACACTAAATCTAGGAAGAAATGGATTGCTCCCATTTGTAGGAGCTGGGGATTTAGACGACATTTAGATGCCTATAGGCTGCTGAAAAGTGATCTATCTCCTTCTACCGTTTTTGCTATTAGCAAGTACTTAGCAGCAATATGGTATATCAGAAGAATTCACCTGCCGAAATGAAATGTAAATTGTCTATCCTTGGCTAGGACTATGTCCCAATTCACTTTTTAATTGTATTCTCCCCAGTTTATAGTGTATTTTTTATCCATGAATGATTTTTCTCTTTAAGATAATTTGTCTGATTTAAATGTATTTGTATGTTTTCTTGTATGATTCATTGAATCGAAATAAAGATTTAAAGAAGAAGATATTCCTTCACAGCCTGTCACACTATGACTGCAGCTTTGTACTCTGTGATGTCAGACTCGGCCTGTGGGTTGGTATTTCTTCATGTCGCACACGAAATATCACACAAAGACAACAGTCTTGTAGTCTGTGACGTCACCCACAGTCTGCAGCCTCTTCCTTTGTGATGTCCTACTCATCCTCTGGCCTAGTATTCTGTGTTTTCAGACTCTTCCTACAGGCTTGTATTCTGAGATGGCACATATGGCCTGCATCCCCTTACTTTTTGACGGCAGACTCGACCTTTGCCATGGTATTCTGTAATGTCACGACCTGCACCCCTTTACTCTGTGACAGCAGACTCGACCTTTGGCCTGGTATTCTGTGATGTCACACACGGCCCGCAGCCTCGTCTTCTATGATGTCATACTTGCCCTATCATCTAGCATTCAGTAGTGTTGCACCTGGCCTGTCAAACACGGCCTGCAGCCTCGACTTCTGAGATGTCATACTTGGAATACAGCCCCGAAATCAGTGACGTCAGACTCGGCCTGGTATTCTCTGGTATCAGACGCTCCTGTCATTCATCTTCTCAGATGTCACAATTCCTGGTAGTTTGATACAAACTGATATTGTACACTTCCAGACAAAGTGCCCTGTATATACACATTCTAAACCGACAGCAGTAAGTTAACGGACAGAATAACAGACCCATAGCAGTTAGCAGGTACTACCATGCGTTCTGAAGTCCAGTCCGCGGAGAATGGCCAGCCCTAGACTCCAGCTTCCACCTAAAGGGGAATCTCAGCCACACACGAGAGCCGATCTCTTTAAACAATCCATCACGCTGCTGACAGCAGAACAAATAACTCGGCTTTTATATATATCTTCAGCCCTCTTTATCGCAGCCAAAAGTGTTTCCTGGCTGACATGTGCGGCTTTAACTCTGCTGTCTAAATAGGTACTTATCGGCGGGCGTCGAGGTGACGCCTTGACGTGCCTTGACGTGCGTTCTGCCGCGCGGCGGGAGCAGTCAGAGTGCGCCTAATAGCTGTTATCATGGCAGAGCGTAACCTGAAAGCAAGGAGGGATCCCGTCTCTGCAGCTGGCGGGGGAGGGGGCTCAGCAAGGGGGTGTTATTTCCCTGGTCCATTCTGTCCACGACCGAACTAAAGGCTATTGAAATGGGGTTCATGTGAAGCCACTGCATGGCGCAGGGACCAGGGAGGGCGGTGGAAACCTGCACCAACGAGGCCTGCTTGTAGCGATATTACCGAGGATTTGTGGCGCGTAAAAGCGCATTAAACCAGAGTCGGTAGACGGAGAGGCCAGCGTGTAAACTGCGCATAGTAATACCACTCAGCACCTGTGTAGCGCAAATCAAATTAAATTGTTTCTTGGCGCCTCAATAATCTGAGTTATCATTATTCAAGCGAACACTGCTCAATTTACCAACTGAACAAGGACGAAAGGCTGAGCTGGCCCTGCCTAGTCGAGTAAACTTCAGGATTTGCCTGGGCCTATCTCAACGAGCTCTCTCACCAGCTCGAGTGCCCTGGGTGGCCACTTGTGACCAGGCCGCTGTGTGGAGGGGGATGCCCGGCTTCCGGAAGGTTGGAGTGCTTCCACAAAATCCACCTCTTAAACACTCCGAAGTGCACAAATGGCCACATGGTGCCAGTGCTTCAGAGGGAGCTGCTCACACTCGTCCTGAAATGAGTGCTTCGGGAGATAGGAGTCCTTCAGGGAGATAGGAGTCCTTTAGGAGGGCAGGAGTCATTCAGAGGGAGCCGCACACACTCATCCTGAAATTAGTGCTTCGGGAAATAGGAGTCCTTCAGGGGGAAAACAGTCCTCTGGGGGATAGGAGTTCTTCGGGGGTAAAGGAGTCCTTCAGGGGTAAAGGAGTCTTTCAGGGAGACAGGAGTCCTTTAGGGGATAGGAGTCCTTTAAGAGGCTAGGAGTCCTTCAGGGGGATAGGAGTCCTTTAGGGGGCTAGGAGTCCTTCAGGGGGAGGGAGTCTTTCAGGGGGACTGGAGTCCTTCAGAGGGTGTAGTGCGCACACTCGTCTTGAAATGAGTCCTTCAGGTGGACTGGAATCCTTCAGTGGGGCAGGAGTCCTTCAGGGAGATCGGAGTCCTTCAGGGGTACAGGAGTTCTTTGGACAGGAGTTCTTCAGAGGGACAGTAGTCTTTTAGGCGGACATGAGTCCTTCAGGGGGATAAGCGTCCTTCAGGTGGACTGGAGTCCGTCAGGGGGAGAGGAGCCCTTCAGGTGGACAGGAGTCCTTCAGGGGGACAAGAGTCCTTCAGGTGGATAAGAGTCATTCAGGGGGACAGGAGTCCTTCAGGTGGATAGGAGTCATTCAGGGGGACAGGAGTCCTTCAAGGGGGCGGGAGTCCTTCAGGTGGACAGGAGTCTTTCAGGCAGACAGGAGTCCTTCAGGTGGATAGGAGTCATTCAGGGGGACAGAAGTCCTTCAGGTGGACTGGAGTCCTTCAGGGGGACAGGAGTCCTTCAGTGGGATAGGAGTCCTTCAGTGGGGCAGGAGTCCTTCAGGGAGATCGGAGTCCTTCAGCGGTACAGGAGTTCTTTGGACAGGAGTTCTTCAGAGGGACAGTAGTCTTTCAGGGGGACATGAGTCCTTCAGGGAGATAAGCGTCCTTCAGGTGGACTGGAGTCCGTCAGGGGGAGAGGAGCCCTTCAGGGGGACAAGAGTCCTTCAGGTGGATAAGAGTCATTCAGGGGGACAGGAATCCTTCAGAGGGACAGGAGTCCTTCAGGTGGATAGGAGTCATTCAGGGGGGCAGGAGTCCTTCAGAGGGACAGGAGTCCTTCAGGTGGATAGGAGTCATTCAGGGGGACAAGAGTCCTTCAGTGGGATAGGAGTCCTTCAGTGGGGCAGGAGTCCTTCAGGGAGATCGGAGTCCTTCAGCGGTACAGGAGTTCTTTGGACAGGAGTTCTTCAGAGGGACAGTAGTCTTTCAGGGGGACATGAGTCCTTCAGGGAGATAAGCGTCCTTCAGGTGGACTGGAGTCCGTCAGGGGGAGAGGAGCCCTTCAGGGGGACAAGAGTCCTTCAGGTGGATAAGAGTCATTCAGGGGGACAGGAATCCTTCAGAGGGACAGGAGTCCTTCAGGTGGATAGGAGTCATTCAGGGGGGCAGGAGTCCTTCAGAGGGACAGGAGTCCTTCAGGTGGATAGGAGTCATTCAGGGGGACAAGAGTCCTTCAGTGGGATAGGAGTCCTTCAGGGGGGCAGGAGTCCTTCAGGGAGATCGGAGTCGTTCAGGGGGACAGGAGTTCTTTGGACAGGAGTTCTTCAGAGGGACCGTAGTCTTTCAGGGGACAGGAGTCCTTCAGGGGGACAGGAGTCCTTCAAGGGGATAGGAGTCCTTCAAGGGGATAGGAGTCCTCCAGGGGGACAGGAGTCCTCCAGTTGGATAGGAGTCATTCAGGGGGACAGGAGTCCCTCAGGGGGATAAGAGTCCTTCAGGTGAACTGGAGTCCTTCAGGGGGAGAGGATCCCTTCAGGTGGCCTCTCCTCCCAAGGAGCCCACATTTTAAAGCATTGGAAAACATTGGCCTAACACCAAAGCTGTCTCCTTTGCTAGCCTTTCGATGAAAACCCTTAGTTGAAAGCTTGCCATCCATCTCAGGTGAAGAATGCCTCATTTCGAGTGGTTTACACCTTCCTTCGCCCAATTAAAAGAGGCGGAATCTACCACTTGCTTGTGGTGCATGTGAGAGCAAAATCCACCAAGTCAAAGTGTATCTTCTAATCTTCTTCTTATGAAATGGACTCACAGATCCCATGTTCAGGGTCCGCAGAGATTATTCTTCCTGGGTCCTGGGACACATTGATTGCCTCTGTAGCTCTTGAACTTTCAAGGTGAAGGCTCATCTTCATGCTCTTGTTTGTGCGTGAAAAGATCAAAGTCATTATCTACACTTTTAAAGAGTGTTTCTGTCCCTCTAAAACAGACGCATCCCAATGCCCCTCATTGGCATGTGCTGGCTCCCAGGCTAAGGAGCTCCTACGGTTGTGGAGATCACGTTCTGGGATGATGGTGTCTTGCTAAAGGCACTGAGTGGGTATTTACGTAAAGGATGGGGTCTAAAAGTGACCTGCTTGACCATGGCTGCTCCCCACCACGGAACATAGCCAGTCACGACATCTGCGGAGCTTTGTCTGCCCACCACAGGAGAGAAGCTGGCATGGCAGGAGTGTGGTGCCAGCCACTGTGGCAGTGTTACTGCATGGCACAGACACAGAGCTGTCCTGGAAGGGTGGACAGGTTCAGGGCTCTGTTTCCTGGGAACATTCTTTCTCTTGCATTAACCAGCTGCATGCGTTTGCACCACACTGATGTTTTCTACTTTAAACATATCTAGAGAGTTTTGGTGTAATTGAGTCAGAGCTGTTTTTATTCGGCACAGTCAGGTGAAGTGACAGCTCCTTCGCCAAGTCTGTGGTTTCTATCCAATTTCACTTTTTCTGAGACAGTTATCCATACCCTAAATCACAAAGATAACATAATGGTAATTTACACACAAAGTGCTTACGTGTGTCACTAGCCCCTCCGCGCAAACTTTCAGGTTGGAAGGAATGCCCAACAGGGGCACCCAGAGGGAGGAGAGAAAACTGCAATCTTTGCAATTTTATATAGCGCGGACATAGCCAAAAGGCTTCAGAGCGCTCTACAACAGTAGCAGGGTACAGGGTTAAAGAAGTTACAGTTACAAGAATTAAATTGAGACATTAACATCGGTAGCTACAACCAGAACAGATGTAGCAGATTAGTCAATGGCTAAACACAGTTTAAGCAACGATTAAGATGGTGGTGCCACATTATGGGGGTAGTTCATATCTTGGTGGAGAAAGTACTTAAGTCTGGTCGAGGGTGATTAACCAAGGTGTCTGTCAAATAGGAGGTGCTTGAGTTACTTTTTGAAGGTGGCTATGCAGGGTGTTCGGCGAAAGAAGGGAAGTAAGGAGTTCCAGCTTCTTGTGGCACTACCAGAGAATGACTGGCTCATGTACCATTCTCGACTGAAGGTGGGGGGGTGGTTCCAGGAGCAGGGATTGAGCATTTCTGTAACCCCTATTTGAGCTAAAGATTTTCAGTTTCTCGCGTAGATAGAAGGGTGAAGAGGAGTGCAGTGCTCTGTGGGTAATGCAGGTTGTTTTGAATTTGGCCTGCACTTCAGTGGGAGGCCATTGGAGGGCTAGAACGGCAGGGGAAATGTGGTCAAATTTCTTGAGACCTAAAACGAAGCACGCTGCTGCATGTAGTGTTGCTCTCATCAGCATATTCAGTAGAACATACCATCTCTGATAACACTGCCTTTCACCCCTCTTTTCCAATGAGCTTCAGCCTATGCATATACAACCTCTTGGACTTAGGGGAATCCAGGAGCAGGCTGTGTGCATTCCCACCACAGCGGCCCCCTGCACAGGCTCAAGCGAGCAGTGTCCACCGTTTACCGCCCTTCGAGCCGCTGTGATTTAATTTACTTTGACACGTTTCTATAAAATTTGAGCTAAGTTCGGTATGTGGCAGCAGTGTCTGGGCAGTGAGAGAGCAGTAGTGGGAGTGAGAGAGCAGTAGTGGGAGTGAGGTGAACATGATGTTGCAATGGTACAGAAGAGACTCTTAATGAGCAGTGTGCCCCCGTGTTAACATGCAGATGGCAGTGTGTATGCGTGGTGTGTGCAGGTGTTTGTGTACAGGAGTCTATGTGTGCTCATGTGCATGTATGTATGCTTTAGACTGTGAGTGTCTGGGCATGTTCCTAGTGTACGTATGTGCATGTGTACTTTTGTGTAGCTGCATGTGCGGCATTGGGGCATTTGTGTGTAGTTGCCTGTAGGTTTGTGTGTTCCGGGCATAGCTTCAGTGGGGGATTTGGGGTGTTACACCCACCTAATGAATGTATTATTTCGTAAATAGTTGGGTATAGGAGCTTTCAGTCGGGTTTGATAAGGCGTCGATCGAATTTCACTCAGGATTTTTAATACTCACTCAGAGAAAAACACACACACATGCACTCTCATCTCTGTTTTGAAGGTCTTAATACATGGTTATTTAGCAAAATACTGGTTTAAGTATCCCTCACAATCCGCACTCCTTTCCCTTTCCAGTGGACCTTAAGCCCCCCTCATGCACTACTTCTCATATAAGCCAACATGATTGTCGGAAAATCTGAAGCTCACACCCCCCTCAGTCTTACTGACCACGCTACTTCTCTGTGTGTGTCTGCATCTAAGTAGTTGTCCCTGCACGTGAGTTGTCATGGCTCTGCATGCAGGTCTGTGTGCATGAGTTTGTCCTAAGCATGTTTGTCTAATCACTTTCTATGAAAGCATTGGTGAGTTGAATTTGTATCTGAGTGCACATGTGTAGGTGCGTGTCCAAGACGGGTATGCTTCTTTGTGTACACGTCTGTGCGTCTGAGCATCTGCATGAGTTGTCTATTTATACATACATGAATATGTGAGCGCCCAAGTGCTTGCTTGCCTGTGGGGCGTGTATCATAAGGCATGTATATGAGCATGTGTGTTGTGCCTAATTTGAGCTGGTGATTTCCGATGCTTAGCACCAACACTTGTTAAGATTAACCACATGGTGGCGCTGTTTGCCTAATTAAGAGATGAGCACAACAACAGGTATTTAATAATTCAATATACATTAAACCGACTAGTACTTGCCACCCAAGCCATTATTCTAACTTTGGGGGCCTGGAATTGTCTGAACTGTCACACTTGTAGGTGTAAGATGGTTAGTACTGGTGTTGGTACTGTCACTGGCAGCACTAGCGGGGGCAATGGGTGGTGCAAGCTGCAGTGACCTCCTGACAAGTGCCATAGTACTTTTTTTTTTTTTTTTACAAACTAAGCACTGGTGTATGAATGTGCCGTGGTACAGTCGCTCCTTACCTTGGGTGTGCTGGGCATCATCACCTCCTTCAGCATGGAATTCTTACTGCCAACAGAGAAGGGACAGAAAAGAAGATGTCAGTTTATACCTGCGGCTTACCCGTTCAAGGGCTGTACCCTGTACTTCCCTCACCCCTTCCTGTTCGACATCCTTCAGCTGATGTAGGAGTATGAAACATTTACCACTCACCATCCTGATTGTACAAAGAGAGCAACATGCTCTGGAGCTGATCCGGTGTCTGGACAAAAGGGACAGACAATTAATCAAGGAAGGGGGGGGGGGGGATATGGGGTTTTACAGAGGTCCAGCATACATGCCCAAATGAAGTAAATCAATAAAGGTATGCAGTTCCTAATTGGGCAAGGGGAGACAGGTCAACTAGGGGGTGAAGCATCCTCACTTAATAGCAGGAAGGAAGGGGAATTCCTCCTTTTGGAATTAGGTCCCTCACACACCCAGCCAGCTGGGTGTCATGCTTCATCACAGGGGGTTCAATTTAGGTACAATGATCCTATGATGAAGCATGACACCCAGCTGGCTGGGTGTGTGAGCGCCCTAATTCCAAAAGAGGAATTCCCCTTCATTCCTGCTATTAAGTGAGGACGCTTCACCACCTAGTTGACCTGTCTCCCCTTGCCCAGTTAGGAACTGCATACCTTTATTGATTTACTTCAAAATGGACAGACTACATTTCACTACCTTATGATATCTGTATTTGTTTTTTTGTTTACTTTGCTTTTGTCAGCTATTTTGCTGGCGGGGTGACACTAGATCCGCAATATTTGGGATGACGTATTTCCCCAGTAACATATTCGCGACACTGCGTCTCCTGATGAGTTCTGTGGACATGCAGCAGCGCAAAGGATATGTCAAACAGAGCTATGATGTGACATTCCAATAACCTGATTATGTATATGTTAGGAATATGTTATTCTGTATAATGAGCCCGGAAAATATAGAAGAAAGATGCAATTTAAGTAATCGAAAATATATATGACATGCAGAGAATGTTATGAGAGGACATGTTCTATTAAACGAGATCTGAATTATTGAGCATGAATTTTTTACCTTGTTGAGAATTTTACATTTAGCAATCTGTGAATATGAAATGACCATATAATTAAAATTCTTTTTTTTCAATTTCACATTAAATGCCTTAGAGATTTATCCATAATTTGGGGGAAATTACAAGTCATTCAGAACATTTCAAGGCTTGGAAGCCCATTTCTTATGGAATAGTCTACAGCATTGCCAAGAACATTCAGTCTGAGCAATCTAAAGAGATTCCTGCTGAAGGTTTAGCAATATGTACAATGTAAATTTCAGTGGAATGGTTTAAAAAAAATAAGTTACTTACCTGTACACTGTGGTTCTCCAATATTGATATCTTTTATAGATTCACATGCTTGAATCTTCCCCGTCGTCATGGTGGGAGTCCCATGGTAAAAATAAAATAGCAGAATTAAAGCTTAACATTGAAACGCCCATAAGAATTCATTAACTTTAGTAACCAATAACCATAGTTATAAAACATCCAAACTCCAGCCAATCAGATCTTAGATCATAGAATCTCCTTCCCCTGCAGGGCCCCCACACCCTCAAATTTCGAGCACGAGTGCCCTAAGTAATGAAGAGGTATGGAAGGTGAACCTGAAGAGGAGAGGAGGGAGGGTCGCATGTGAATCCATAAAATATATCAATACGGGAGAACCACAGTGTACTGGTAAGTAACTTGTTTTTTCTCCAGTATTGTATCCTTTATAGATTCACATGCTTGAATCAGAATAGCAAGCAGTACTTACAAAAACAAAAGACCGAAGGTGGCTGGAAGGTGAACCATCCCACCATGCGACCCAAAAAACAATCTTCTGACATGAACTCACAATAATGCATATGAATACTAAAAGACATATATACATATATATTTATACAAAAATGGAAAATATTCGAGAATAACTGAAAAATGTTATCAAAACAAAGAGTAGACTTATATAATAAGGAACAGGCTTAAACATCATACCTTATGCGAATAAACGCCTCAAAGCAGCTTGACCAACTGCCATATCTGCCTTCTGCCAGGCATCTAAGCAGTAATGCTTTATGAAGGTATGGACGTTTGCTCACATCGCTGCCCTGCAGATATCCGGCAAGGACACCCCAGCGAACAGGGCGAAGGAAGCTGCCACCTTACGTGTTGAGTGCGCTGTGGCTTTGGCAACCAGAGGATGGCCAGCCCTCTCATGGCAAAAGAGAATAACTGATGACACCCAACCAGCGATAGACGCCCACGTCAAAGCCTGACCATTCCTAAGGGCAGAAAAAGAGACAAGTAACTAAGTAGACTTTCTGAAAGGTTGAGTCGTTTGCAAGTAGAATTTCAGACATCTTTTAATGTCCAGAGAATGGAATGCCCTCTGAGCTGGAGAAGAAGGAGCTGCAAAGAAGGAGGGCAAACCCACTGGTTCATTTAGATGAAATGCTGAAGGCACTTTAGGAATGAAAGATGGGTTTGTCTGAAGAATCATCTTGTCTGGAAAGAATTGAAGGTAAGGCTCCGTTGTCGTGAAGGCTTGGATCTCACTAACATGTCTTGCTGACATGATAGCTAACAGTAAGGCTACCTTCCTAGAGGGATACTTTAAGTCCCATTTGTGAATAGGTTCAAAAGGTGATTTTATAAGCTGCAATGCGACAGTATTTAACTGCCATTGTACTGGAGGACGTCTTACTGGAGGATAAACCCTGAAAAGTCCTCTCATAAATTCCTTTATTAGTCTATTAGACCACAGGGACAAAGAACCAGAAAGATGTCTGTAACTGGTAATTGCCGCCAAGTGAACCCTGATGGATGCATGTGCCAAACCAGCCTTGGCAAGAGATAATAGATAAGGCAAAACGTCCTCAGGTGAGGAAGAAAGCGGATCAAGAGAGTTCCTGGCACACCATATACAGAACCTTTTCCACTTGGTAGAGTAACATTTTATCATGGAGGGAGCACGAGCATTCTGTAGTATTGTTTGGCATTCCTCAGAAATGTTTATTCGCCCACATTCTGTGTGATGAGGAGCCTGGCTGTCAAGTTGAGCGTGCAAACCTGGGGTTGAACCACTTGACCCTGGTTCATGGAAAGGAGATTTACTTTTGGTTGCAAGTGAAGCGGAGGACACCTTGATAGGCGAAAATGCTCTGTGAACCAGTATTGTCGCGCCCATGCCAGGGCTATTAGAATGACACGGTAAGGTTCCCGTTTGATCTTTTGGAGAACTTTTGGAATGAGAGGAAATAGAGGGAATGCGTAGGCAAATGCACCCTCCCATGAGAAGTGGAAGGCATTTCCCAGAGAATCTGGTTGAGGGAACCTGCTGGCGAAGGATCTGCATTTTTTGTTGAGAGATGTAGCGAACAGATCTAGGGTTGGAAATCCCTAGCAGTGAAAAACCTTTTGCAACTGATCGTTGTCTAGTTCCCACTCGTGACACTCCCTTGTGTCTCTGCTGAGTGAATCCATCAAATCGTTCTGGACTCCTGGCACATGCTGAACCTGAATCAATATGTCCTTGGCTATCAGCCATTCCCAAATCTGTTGAGCCGGGATTGAGAGGGTCTGAGATCTTGTCCCTCCCTGCTTTAACAGATAAAACATGGTGGTGGTGTTGTCCGTACGGATCAGGATCGATGATCTCCTGATTTTTGGCAGGAATGCTTGTAGACCCAGAAAGACAGCTTTCTAAGAAATTTATGTGACACTGAGCTTCCTGAACAGACCATTTTCTGTGGACCTGCAATCTTTGCAGGTGATCCCCCCATCCGTCCATGGAAACATCTGATGTCATGGCCAACCTTGGTTTCTTCATGAGGAAAGAGAGACCTTGTGAAAGATTGTCTTTGAGCGTCCACCAGGAAATTGCTGAGACCATCCTTGAAGTGATTGATTTGACGTCCTCGAATAAGCCTTGAGATTGCCTCCATTGACCGTCAAGCTCTTGCTGGAGAGACCTCATACTTAAGCAACAATTTGGAATCAGTGGGATACAGGATGACATAATCCCTAGCATTGATTTGTATGTCCTTACTGAAATGCACCTTTTTGTGGACAGACCCTTCTCTGTTCTTTGCAGTCGTAGAATTCTTTCTTTTGTGGAAAAGGCTCTCGAGAGTGTAGTGTCCAGAGTTGCTCTTAGAAGCACTATTGACCTGGAGGGATCCAGGGAGGACTTCTCTTAGTTGATTCTGAGTCCCAGGGAGCGAAAGAGTTGGACACAGGCGTCCGTGGATCTCTTGGTGGCTTGAAGCGATGGGGCCTTGACCAACCAGTCATCTAGATAAGGGAATACTTGAGGACCTGTTCGCCGTAGAAAGGCCGCCACCAGAGCCAAGCACTTGGTGAAGACTCTTGGAGCCGATTTCATCCCAAAAGCAAGTACTCGAAATTGGTAATGGCACCCTGCCACCTCGAACCTCAGAAATTGACAATGTTTTGAGTTTATGGGATCATGAAAATATGCGTCCAGAAGATCCAGTGAAGACATATAGTTTCCTGTATCCATTAGAAGCAGAATTTCCTGGAGCGATAACATTCTGAAAGGTTGGGATTTGATGAACTTGTTCAGTGATCTTAAGTCCATTATCTGCCTCCATTTTCCCGTCTTTCTTTTGATCAAAAAGAAGTGGGAATAGAATCCCCGATTGTGTTGATCGGGCGGCCCTTCTTCGGTTGCATGCTTGGTTAGGAGCAACCGGACCTCCATCTTGAGAATACAGAGATGGCGATAAGAAGTCCTTTGTGGAAACATATTCCGAGGCTGTTCCAGGGTGTGACCATGGAGAAATACGTCTAAAATCCACTTGTCGGAAGATATACGTTAAAAGCAAACACAAGGAGATGATGGACGGAGCACTGAAACTTTTCAGACACTCACCCCCTGACACAGATCTGGGTTGAATCCATCATCATTCTTTAGCTCACTTCGCCACCTCAGTTCAGACCTAGCTATATGCAAATCAGCCTTGACCCTGTGCCTCATTGAACAGTCCAGCCCGAACTGCCAAGCCAGGTCTTCCCTGAACCGGAAACTAGCATCCTGGGACCGGTTTCTGGGTAACACCCTTCATCATTCAGGCTAACTTGAATCCAGTGGCAAAGTGAGCCAGGGACCCACGTCTGGGCATGCCCTGCCAACTTAGGGTGAACAAAGCAAACACAAGGAGATGATGGACGGAGCACTGAAACTTTTCACAATCACCCCTAGTCACAGATCTGGGTTGAATCCATCATCCTTCTTTAGCTCATTTGGCCACCTCAGTTCAAGACTGATTTACATATAGCTGTGTCTGAACTGGGGTGGCGAAGTGAGCTAAAGAACGATGATGGGTTCAACCCAGATCTGTGACTGGGGCTGAGTGTCTGAAAAGTTTCAGTGCTCCGTCCATCATCTCCTTGTGTTTGCTTTGTTTGACCTAGTGGCAGACTTAGATGGTGAGGTAGTGAGGTAGTTATTTCTCCATCTGATGAAACTCCACAACTTGCATCACAGGGTATCCTGAACCACAACTCTCAAGAAGATTTTTCTCCAGAATTGAAGAGGGGCTGTGGTAGCAGGGGCCTGTGAAACCTTATTGTCTCTTGTTAGAATTGTGAGCCCTACATCCAGATGGTTGGTGTTGAAGTGCTGCTGGTCTAGAGTAGGTTGATGCTAAGGTTTGCCGAAAGGGCTGAGAAGAGTACTGTGTAAAAAAAACCTGTTGGGGATAGGGCTGGAAATGCTGTTGAAGCTGAGGGTGAGAGAGATATTGACCTCTGCCTCTGCCCGGAAAGAAGAAAATCTTTTTTGCCGAAGGTTTACCATGGATTTAGCTGTCTCCGTATCCTTTTTGAATGATTGCAAAGCTTCATCCACATGCTTCCCGAATAGCAACTCACCATCGAAAGGCATGTAGAGAATTTTTGCCTCAACCTCCGGTCGAAAAGCAGTAACCTTCAACCACCCTTGCCGTCTCAGTACCACTGCTCCTGCATCTGTCTGAATGCTGTTGACAAAATGTCCATGGCCACGTCAATCATTTCCGAGGAAGCCTTTTCTCCCTCCAATAGCATCTCATGGGCCTCCTTCTTTTTGTCTTCTGGAAGGAATTCCAGCAAAGCCGAGATGTCGGACCACATCTGGCGGTCTACCTCCCAAGGATAGTTAAGGCACTGGAGGCTCTGATAGCAGTGGCTGACAAAGCGGAGAACCTTTTGCCGATGTTATCCAAACTACACCCTTCCTTGTCAGGGGGAGTTGAGCACGGAGAGGAAGGATTCTTTGACCTCCTTTGAGCTGCCTGCATAATGACCGAATCAGGCCGGGGATGCCTGATCAGGCAGGCAGGAGTGCTTCAGGTGCCTTGTACTTCTTGTCCAACTTTGGTACTACAGCAGGAATAGAAGCTGGCGTTTTCATTATTTTCAAGCCTTCTTGCTACAAGAAGTACACAATGGGGATGTAACGAGAGGAACGTTGTGTAGTAGGCTTAAAATCCTATAAAATCACTTGGTTTGTTTAACGGGCATAGGAAGGTTGAAGCGTCTGTAGGTGTGCTCTAGCAGACCGTGAAACCCAACGATATCTGCGGGCGGAGAGTCGGCTGAGAGTGGAGAAGGGGATGGTGGAGTGGGGATTGCATAGTTTTCCCACTCGTTGTGGATATCCTGGCCCAAACTTAATTCCCCTTCCTCCAACTGCTGGTCATCATCATCTTGACTTTGTGCAGGAACCTGAGCAGGAGTTGTTACAGTGCTCCTCTTCTGCAGCGAAGGTAGCACCCGCAATGCTGGAGTGGTGACTTCCTGAGTGGGAGGGGAAGGAGGAGCAGAATTCGCTTCCGGAAATCTTTTATAGTAGTCGTTGAGCATTAGCCAGAGGGCAGACACCAATGAAATGGGGACACTAATGAAGGGTTCTTGAGCTTGTTCTTCTTGCTCCTCATACGTATAGTGTTCTTGGAAAGGGTCTAAATGATGAGATGTGGGACGTTCCCTATCCTTAAAAGAATAGTCTCTTTCCAGATAAGTGGATGGATTCTCCATCATCTCTTCATCCTCTGAGTCCTGGTACTTTACTTGGAGTTGCGAAGGTCTGTAAGCAGGACCAAAGGGTCCATCATCTTCAGACTCTTGAAAATCTAGGAGGCGGGCAGGAGGCTGATGAGAAATCTTTGAAAAATCACGCATCAGGGACGGTGCCGGTTTCAGAAGCAGACCAATCTTCACCCTTGTCGACGGGGTCGTCGACGAGAAATTGATGCGAGTACTGACGGGATCATCGACGGGATTGCCGATGGGATCGTCGACGGAAGGATAGCTGTTGGTGGTGAATGAACCTGTTGAGCCGACGACGATGAAACTCTCGTCAACGGAGATGGCCTAACCGCGGTCGACGATGGGTATACCATCACCGCTGTCATCGACACGGCCGCCGTCGGCATCTTGACCGTCGACATAGTAGGTGTCACTGACGAAATCGTTGACGGAACGCCCACAGGACCAGAGCCGGAGGTCGTAGACGGTGATTTCTTCATCGATGAGTGTTTACTGTCAGTTGAAGAATCCCTGGGAGGAGATAGAGGAGTCGACAGAGGGGCAGAACCTGACCTCTGACGTGATGAGGAGGGACTAGACAGGCTCTTTTTATCTCCTTTCTCCTCAACTCTTTCCTTACTATGAGACCTGGACTTTTTTGGGATCCTTAAGAGATTAAGCAAATCCTTCTTCCTTTCTCTTCTTGGAGGAGGTATGGGGCTTATCCTCAGCCTCAGAATCAGAGTCCTTTGCTGCTTTCTTCCTTTGCAGCCAGAGAAGCAGCCTACCCTCATGGTCCTTCAGGGTTTTTGAGGAAAAAGTACGACAGTGCTTGTATTCTCTAGGCTTATGCTCTGGGTGAAGACAGTAGAGGCATTCTTTATGTGGGTCCTCAGAATAGAGTCTCGACTTTCCACAAGTCTTACAGGGCCTAAACAACTCTTTTTTAGAATCTGACATAATGAAGAACAAGCATTTACAATGCAATAGGTCTCACATTTACACAAGTTTAAGCTATTGGCATTGTAAATGACAATGCCTTTTATTTATGTTTTAAAAATGAAAACAAAAATAAAAGGCATTGTTATTTTCAATGTTAATAGCTCAAACTTGCGTAAATGCGAGACCTATTGCATTGCAAATGCTTGTTTGCTCTTTCAGATGAAAGGCGATGTACACAAATATATTCCCCAAAAAGGGACAGTTCTGGTGCTTGCGCCCTGCTGCAGGTGGAGGCAAACCTCACAGACCCCAGGGAAGTCCCATCCTTCCTCAGAAGGGACCCCGCGGGTATGCCCCATCCTCAGGAGGGGTCCAATAAGTCCTCTGTACCGGCTTCGTTTGAGTGTATTCAGAAAGGAGCGCGGTTTGAGTGGGGGTCCTCAAACGTCAGTCGGGAGTGAGATTGCGTGGCCTGAAACGTCAGCCATATGTTGCAGAAATATGCATCTACGGTGTGAAAGGCCCTTACAATTTTGAAATTGAATACGGCGATAAAAACAATCTCAGTTGCTCTTACTGATATTCAGACCGTTCGTGTTACACCCTGGTCATTTGTATTACTAATATTAAAATAACACTGTCGTGCATTCTCGATCTGGGGCGCTCTTTGTGCTGTTTTTAACTGCCACCATTCATTAGTCATCATGGCAAAAGTATACTCCCTGAACCACTCAGACAAGATCAATGGGGGACAGAGGGTGTGTTCCAAGTCCGGTAACGTGGAATTAAAAGTCTAGCCCCGCCAATGGACATAATGACAGCAGTTAAATTAGTTCACTCCCACTGTTTTGTGTGTAACCTGGAACTGCCTACCATATTTATCATCCTTCCCAGGCCGATAAACTAAGGAAGGATGAGCCTCACAGCAGCATGTTACTTAACAGCAGGGCGAAAATGCCTCTTGTGGGGTGCAATTAAGGAATTGTGCAGCGTTATTCTTATTTCGGAGCTCATCTTGGACAAATCGCTAGTCCCTTTCTCTCTTGAACTAAGTCGCTTGGAAAGGGAAGCAGAAAGATTCCTGCGTCCCATGTATGCCAGCTGTATGCCAGCTCTGTTTCTCCAAGAAACCCTCGCTACAGTATCCAGTTACAAATAGTTTTAACAAATTCTGTTCGCATATTACCTGCACTTTCCCCACCTGCTTAAAAGCTATGGAGGAACATATTTTAGACCCAAGTTGCATATTTAAACTATTTTTGGTGCTAAAGGGTTTCACTTTTCTTTAGTTAACCAACAGAACGGGTCTTTCCTTTTCAGCCGCCCCCCTCACAAAGGTTCATATCCTAAACAAGTATTTGTCGGAAATGGGTACAGCAGAAACTAGGTGACTCGTCAAATAGTTAACGTGGGACAGGTAGGTTTTCAGTTATATATAAACAAAAATAATCTATACATGCAAGGCCGAATTTAGAAGGAATCAGTGCATAAAACAAGGTTTGTTTCTATGATAGCGAATCTGAAATACAGGCACTCCAAGGCCAGGAAACTCTTTTTCGACCAACCGAATATAATACACTGTAGCCGGCCAAGGCATATCCACCCACTTAATTAACGCTAACTCCTTCAAAAGGAACATCTTTAGGAGGTGTGAGACCCCAAGTGCTCGCACATTGTACAGCCTTAACATACTCCCTCTAGCTACCCAATGCAGGCCAGAAACGAGGGAAGTAACCCCTAGAGATAACATGGTTGACTGTACAGGCCAGGGTCTAGGTGCTATGCACACAACACAATACAAAGACACACGTACCTCCGAACAGGTGAGGCGAAAGGTGCGAAGGGAGCGATCCGATGAGCAGCCGGGGCCCTCCGTGGCCAGCAGCGGTGCTGTCCCTGCCCCCCTCCTCGGGGGTGCTGCTGCCCAAGCCCTGAGAGCCGCTGCCACCACCCCCGCTGCTGCTGTTGGGGATGTTGAAGGAATACTGGGCCCGGGAGCCCACCGACTCAGGCGCCCACCCCCATGCTCCTAGTCCTGGGTCCCTGGAGGGTATGCTGGGAGGCGGCAAATACCTTGGTGGAAGAGGATCCCGAGCGGCCCTGCTGCGGGGGCACACCTGTTGCATACACCGGCCGGACCGACGCTGTTTAGAGCCCCGGTGCCCGCATGCTGCCGGCAGGCCGGTGGGTCCCGTTGCTGCTGGAGGGGATGTCCGAGCCCGAGTACGCCCTGGTGCGCCCATCTGAGGCGGGAGCGCTGCTCTGTTTACCGCCATGTCCCTGAGCCTCGCTTCCTGCTTTCACGCCGCGAGCCTTCGGCGAGAAAGGGAAGGACCAACAAGAATGCACCTGTATATCTGTCACGAAATCACATGCTATTCCCGGTACTATAAAATATTCAGCCCACGGAGCCGTCACGAGTGCAGCGGGGGCATTGTTTGAGCGCGCGAAAGTGAAAGCCGTGTGCATGCACATCTGCTGTCCGGTCGCAAGCTGACATTTCCAGAGAAGAGACGGCGTGAACATGTACATCGGCTGTCTGGGCAAGTGTCTGGGTCTGGTGGCTCAGTGGACTAATGCGTCCATTGCATGGGTCTGTGTTCAACCTCATGGTCACCGGTTCAAATCCCGGCGGGTCCACTCAGCCTTTCATCTATCTGAGGTCGTTAAAATGAGTACTATTGCGTTGGGTAACAATGAACATCTGTTTTTCAGCACCAAGAGACCTCTGGGTGAACGTGCGCTTTACAAATACATATGTTATGTTATGTTAAGTGCACATCTCCTGTCCCCCTTCGGCAACCAAGTCGACGATAATAGATCTCGCCAAGGCGAGCAGCGCATGTGCTGTGTCGTTAGGCGAGACCTAAAAATGGATACTCACTCTCCTGACTGGTACCTCAGAAGAACAAGCACTGGCATAGCCAATAGGTCTCGCGTTTGGGTTCTTATAAGTATTTAATTATGCAGCACAATATCCTTGGCGCAACATCAACTGTTGCATGGCTAAACACTTATAATGTCCCAAAGGCGAGACCTGTTGGCTATGCCAATGCTTGTTTTATATGGTCCACGAGAGGTCTTTCGCAAACCGACTAGGCAAGACCTAACAAAGGCACTGCTTAATTTGTAAACAAATAAGAGCCGGGGCCTTCATGATGAGGCCACCGCAATTTGCATCACACATTGCCAATAACAGAACTTAGACAACAACTAACCATCACACGGCTACAAGTGTGAGGATTCAGACTGTTCATGCCCCCCAAGCTTTAAAAATGGTTTGGGTGGCTGGTAGTAGTTGTTTTAAATATGTATTGAATTATTAAACATCTGTTTTCCTGCTCATCTTTAAATGAGCAGCTGTTCCAAGTGCCGGTAATTAAGTGCAGGTGCCGAGCTCCGGAAAGCACTGACTCAAATTAAGCACCATACCATCATTAAAGGTAAGAAATGCACTTGGATCAAGATACTTGTACAATGATATGACAACACTGAAGAGAAATGATGCTATCCATCTAATACACTAATGTTACAAAAAACGGAGGATTCGTCTGCTAAACAATTGACAATACTAACTGATTCACGCATACATAGGTAGCAGTGCGAAGTAGCACCTCTAGCTGCATCCCTCAAACATCCCGTGATTTGCAGGAGTATGCCGAGTGCGCTTGAAGAGAAGAATATATATATGCACGCTCTTCTCAAGAGCAGACCGCAATCTTACCTGGTTCAAATCTCTGCGAAATGTGCCCTGCCTTCAACAAAACACGTGATGAAAGTCCTACCCCGCGAGGCCGCCAGTACACCCCAATTCACAAGCATGTTCAGAGCACCCTCAAAAGGTATGACTTGCACATCCACACAGATTAGAGGAATGGACCAATAAGCAGGAAACCATTCCGAAACATTCCGAAACATTTGGGTCGAGTTCGCGCTAGATAAAAACTGCAACAAAAAAAAACACGCGGTGCTCCAAGTTAGTGGAGAAGACGGAAAATGAAGGTTACATAATCAGAAGCACCCCAATGAGTGGTAATGCAACGTCATTCTTATAATCTAGGAATCTTAAAGACGTTTCCAAAAGTATTTTGCACATTGCATATACCATATTGCAACACGCGTGCTCAACAACCCTCACCAGCTAACCTACTCTCAATTAAAGCATTCCATGGGCTTACCATAATGCCACCACCCCGATAGCCCCATCTTGTCAAATGTCGCCCAACTACCCAAGAACAGAAACGCCACTGTTACTATTTTCTGGTTTCACGCGTATTATCGAAAACTGAAAAACAAAAAAACACAGTGTGCAATGGAACACGTGGTCTCTACAACAGAAGGAAAATCCCAGTGACGTTTTGCCTATCTGGCAGCCTGACAATAGTATCAGAAGCTGGGGGAAACTGACCGTAAGCAGCTAGAAGCTCAAACCAGGGGAATTAATGCGCTACTCTCGCATCCTGCCCTGCGCGAGAATGCCGCCCACCAAGTCCACGGCGAACCTCTGGGAGACAGACGACTGAGTGTGTGCACAACCGGAGCTTCTTCGCACAGCCGATGGAGTTCTTTAAGAACCCTCCCCTGGGGGGACAGCGCAGTCTTGGATTGGGTGAAAGCATGTTGTCAGAGATTGGCTACTGCTTTAAAAAAAGAAAAATCTGGATCTTCATGACAAGAGCACTGTGTTGTCTGCACTATGTGTGATCTGTTATATGTATACTAATCACCTAATTCTTTTAGTACATTTCATTTCCCGTAAACTGAAATTGAGGCTACTGGTCAAATCTATTAAATATTTCATTATGTTTAATGCAAATTATCTTTTGTTGTTAAAGAGAAACTGATTAGCACATTTGGCTGAATGAAACCAATGAAACACACGTACTCTATTACCTATGTGTACCCTGGTTTCGGTTTGGCATAAGGATTTGTCCTGGTATATATATGTCCCTGCGCTGGAAACAATGTTTGCAGCAGGGGCATTCCTGAAATAATAAAGACAGACAAAGGACCCCAAACCCAATGGATGATTTAATCACTTGCATATGAAGACTAGTAAAATACTATGAGGGCAGCAAATTTCCAGTTGTTGAAGTTGCCCGCCTACACATCATAGAGCGATGCCAATCTGAAACACTGCGATGTAAATTGCTAAGAAAAAACTACACAGTTGAAGAAATATAAGAAATGGTGATGCATCGACAACCAAGCAGAGACGCAGGTAAAGAAGAGTTAGGCATGCAAAGCAAGTAAAAGAGAAAGGTCATTCGACCTAAAAGAGCAAGCAATGAGAAAAATGTGTAGAGAACAAGGAAACAGACTGAGATCTCGAAAACTCCGATCTCGGGAACACAAAAGCCAGATGAAAGAAAAGGACTGTCTCTTCAAAGAAGTATTGCTACCACTGCGGATAAATATATCTACATATGAAGGCACATGCTAGCAATAGAAAAGCCAGAGAGAATAAACATCACCATCGAGCAAAAGCTGTAAGAAGTTAATTGTGAGAGGGGGAGCAGGAGGAGAGCCCGCGAGTGGTGCGCACGCGCGCGCTGGGGAGAGCAGTCTGCTGTTTTTCGAAGCACATACTCTTGCTTGTGGCAGGCCGCCATGCACTCCCGCAAGCTGTATGCCGCCACAAGCACGAGTATGTGCTTTGAAAAAGAGCTGCACGACGGCTAAAGGTCTGCTATACATCGCATGAGCGCTTCTTAGGCGAGACCTAAAAATGAACACAGAGATAAATCTTTAGCTGGAGTTCAAAAGGGCAAAAGTAGAAACACTGTGACTGAGCAGAGCTCAGGGAGACTCCCTAGCACAGGACGTGTGGTAAGAAATCTAAGGGTATGGTGGCCCTTCAGAAAAAGGAGATTCTATGGTCTAAGCTCTGATTGGCAGGAGTTTGGATGTTTTATATCAATGTTTATTGGTTACTAAAGTTAATGAATTCTTATGGGCTTTTCAATGTTAAGCTTTAATACTGCTATTTTACTGTTACCGTGGCACTCCAACCATGACGACGGGGAAGATTCAAGCATGTGAATCTATAAAAGAAACAATACTGGAGAAACGTGTTTGCATTCCAACAAAATGTATATAGAATATGTAATTTCAAGTTGTACAGACATTTCCCAAGACATTACCATGCAACATTCTATGTAAACTTCCACTGACAATTTCAATGACATTTGAAGGGAAAAAGTGGTTTTGATTCATGTGCTTTACAGCAGAATTTCTAAATTGTTATTGAAATAAAACAACATTATCATGAATAAAGGATTTTCATTCCATGGACATTTCTGGAAATTCAGAAACGGCCAAGCATTTACTGCAGAATTTTCAGGAAAACATTTCAGAAAAAGGCTAATTTTATAGGAATTCCACAAAACAATAATAAAATATGTTTTACATCTACCAACATGTACATAGAAAGGAAAATAAAATGTACATATTGTGTAAAAAGTCCATTATGCTGCGGCTTATCCATTCTAGATTTCTGAATTAATCAGCTGGCAGAAATAATAACACTTATAAATATTAGCAATCTTGTATGAATCCTTTCAGAGGGAATCAGGGTGCTATGACACTATATATACAGTAAGTTAGAAACATATGGTTAAGCAAATAGCATGCTGCAAAACTCCACAGTGACTAACAATACCCCAAATCTGTATGGTTGGGGTACTTTACCCAACATATTGCGGATCAACAATGACTGGCTTTCTAAGCCTGTGACGAAAGGGGAGTAGACGTCTCCTCCAATGAAGCACCCCTACAGAGCGACCAATCTAACACAATATTATAAGCAGTAAAAAGGAGAAGAAAAGCTCAAAATATACTTCGCATACAGTTAAAAATCAAGTCAAAACCTGTCAAATTAGTTCATCGTTTTGTTCTGTGGTAATATTAAATGTATTAGCAGACTACAATTCAAAAGCAACAATTCAATACACTAAATTTATGTTGGTACGTAAGTATGTATGTATGTGTGTTGGGGGGATGCCATTTGCGCTGTGCGTTTTGCAAAAATGAACTCACTTGCACCCCAAAAGTGAAAGAACACGGGTAGGGCTTTGACAGTATCCGGAAGTTTTGATAAATACCTCTGTGTTATTGTCTCTTTACAATACCCTAACCAAGTGATGCTGTGTTCCGATGACTGCTGAGATGTGCCAGAGAGGGAATGATGGGAACCACGCAAGGATTAACCGTCTGTGACAGCACAAGCAGCATATCTACTGTAATCAGACTTTACGGTGTAATGTAATCGGAATTCTGATGCCTATGTCAGCACTCCCCGGGCATTTTTCTACTGTAACCTTCTCAGGAACTTATTTTGGGCTGAGAAAGTGTTCCTGGAAAACTCCAGCCTCCCTACGAGAAATCAGACCTCTAAACCCTTTCCAAAGGTGGCATTCACTTCTCGAGTTGAACTGTTTGTTACTGGTACTCACACATAATTGGTTGCATTACATCTATAAGGCTGCCGCAAGCAAAGTAGCACATAGACCCCAAAAGAGCCCAAACCACAACAAGGCCGAATCCTCAAAAGAAGGACCCTGTGCCCCAACATAGCATCACCTGGCTCCTAAAAAATGTCATATCTCTCTAACAAACTTGATCTCAGCCCCAAAAAGATAGTCCCATAGCCCCAAAAAGTTTAGCCTATCACAGGTCCATGTATAGCAACCAACATATGCCCCACAAATAGATCTAAATGGACCCTGTCTATGCCTCCAACCGATTCTCACATAGCTCACAACACTCTCCAATAGTCCAAGAGACCTTTGGAACACTCTCCAATAGTCCATGGCACTACTCACAATGCTCTGCATAGCCAGCCCTACCTGACTCTCACAAGCCCACCAACATGCTGTCCAGCCACCAAGCACAGCTTCATATGGCTCCAGCAGATGCTCACATACCCCTAGAAGAATGTCATACATCTCTCTAGAAGGCTTGGGAGCCCACCTTATGTTGCTAATGAGATTTCAAGCAGCCGATCAAAAGACACTCATGTAACTGTCAACCAACCCCAAGAGCACAGCTGCAATCAAATCCTGAACAACTCCAAAAAGACTATCACATATCCATCAAACCATTTCAGTGCTTCCTGCAGACCCCCAGAAAACCCAAACAGCAAGGCACACATATAACCTAAAAAAATCCTCACAAAGCCCCAACAGACCGTCGTAAGATCTTGATACCCTCAAATAGCTATAACAGTCAGCCACACAGCTCACAAAATACAATATGGTCCTAAAATATTATCACATAGCACCAACAGACATACATACCTACTTGCGGCCGATACAGCCTCAACATTCCCATTCAGACCCAAAAAACTCTTTCATTGTCTCAGCTGACATTGCCAGATTCCCCCAAACATTGACACAACCAGAACAGATATTAATTTATCTCCAGTATTCACACACCCAAAAATAACATTCCCACAGCCCTAACAGACACATAGTCGTAACAGACATTCTCATGACCTAAAAGACGCACACAGCCCCAAAAGACACTCAAGTCCGCCAGTAACTTGTCCTATGTACCATTTTGCACCCAGCATAAAAAGAAAGCAACCACGTGTTGTCCATTTTGTTTTACTAATCCTGGGTTGAAAACAACTTACAAAGGCAGACTACTTAAACTATTTAATGTGTAAGAAATAACAGTGAAAATAAAGTTTACTGAAACAAGAATAGTGCTTTAGAATACAATTAATATAAAATAACAAATTGAAAAATGTGAATGGGGTATTCAGGCCCCGATTCCTTGTTTGTTAATGTATTTATTTATTCATGAAGTTATACAGCCTACACGTTACCCAAAGGCGTTAGAGTGCTTTGCATAAAAAGTGACAAGATAAGAATAAATACCTACGTAAGCTTTACATAAGAACAAGTTAAATGATAATAAATAAGATAGTTTAAAGCAATTGAGCCAGCCAAAAAATTAGGGTGAAAACAATAAGTAACTCGAGAGAGTGAGCCACCCGTATCCAAGACAAGGCAAACAGAGTCTGGAATGGAAATGTTAAGGGACAGGATGTACGTAATGACACGGTGCATCCCATTGGTCAGCATGAATTCCCCAGTAGTCTCAGGAGAGGGAAGGGGCGAAGGGTGTTGATGCAGGAAAAGAGATTCTAGCATGGTGAAATAGTGATAAGACAGAGATCCGCCAGTGTGGAGTAAGTGAGGAGTAAGGGAGTCATTTGTCATAGGACAGAAGACACTGCACTGAAAGGACAAGTGGGAAGGGAGGGTTCAAAGGTCAGAGAAAGTCCTCGAGAGTTTTTCGAAGTGCCTGGTGTATCGAGCACAGGAAAAAGCCAGCCAAGGAGTAATTGGGTGAAAAAGAGCCGGAATTAAAAATATCTATGAAAGACAAGAGCTTTTATTTCAGCCTGGAAAGTACTCCGTGAAGTGGTGGTTCCTATGTCTGGGTGTCAGAAAGTATGAAAAGAGGGTTCTCCCTAAATTATAACTGTAAAGGCCAAACAAAAATTGGCAAAGCAAATAGGTCTGGCCTTGCAAGCTGACGTAGTCTTTTTTTGTGTTCTTTTATTGCAAACGAATGCTAAAGAAATAAACAAACCTCTATGCAAATGTGGGGACCATAAGCTTAAAATCAAAATTTGAAATAAAAAAAAACCATATAATTCTAATTGAACTGTGTGCTCTAGCAGGAAGATGTACCTACAACTATAGAACTCACTTTCAGTTTTAAAGCACAGCACATGAAATTACAATTATTATTGGAGCAAAGATTAGGTACTATTAGTTCTAAACACACAAGAATATTTAAAACACTAAATAAAAATGGACAAAGAATGGAAAGAAACCTGCGTATTTGACTTGCAAAAGGCTTTCATTCACAGTACAGGAGAGCCAGTAGCTACAGTGGTTGGCCCATTGGCCCATGCCGTGATGAGTGGAAGCAAAACATGACGGACGGTTGAACAGACCAATGGGTGAAGAGGAGTGACCCAAAACCCCTCTATTTATGTATGTATGTATATATGCGTGTGTGTGTATATGTGTGTACAAATATATATATATATGTACACACACATATAAATATTCATGTTTGTGTGCATTTTTTATGTATTCTTTCAATCAATCAACTAATCTTTATTTCGACTTGAAAAACCATAAAAGACAAATCACACGTCATAATAAAAACATATCCTTTCCCGAGGTATCGCTAGACCATTTGCATAAGTATTAGAAATTCATATTTTAAATACAGGACCTTTTTCTCTATTTATTTTTTTTAAACAGAAATAAACACAGTTAAAAAAAATTAAGCTTGTTAAATAAATAAAACATTGTGAGGAGTTCATAGTCAAATAACATTGTAAATAACCAGGGGCTATAAGTGACTATCTGACATCCTTTAAATACAACTGACTGGTAGGAGTTTAGTTAAAAATGCAAATGCTTTAAGTGCAACATTTAAACTTGGTATAACATTCCACTTATACTCTTTTACAAATTTTAAAGTGCAATAGCTGATACAAAAGGTAGATTTTATTATTTTCTAAGAAACCATAGTCAATTGGGCAGGTTCCTCCCAGAAGTGCTTCAACCCTAATTTATGGAACCAGCAACGAACATGCTTAAGCCACTGTAGACCTATACCGAACCTTAACATTTCCTCTAGCCCTTCTTTATAGTGGGCAAGTTCTACTGTAGACCACAGTCGCACCCAAAACAATAATGGTCTTAAGATCGTTTGATGATCTATACGTTTTACATTTAGGTCCATAACAATAGGGATTAGAGGTGTACGCTTTGGAAGGCGTAATAATTTCCTACAAAATGTGTTTTCTCCTACCGTAAAAGTGTTCTTACATGAGGGCCCCCATAATTCTGTCCCGTAAAGAGATGCCGATTGTTCCCTATACTTATATACCTCAAGTGCAGGGGATACTCCTTTGGAAATACTACTCTCATGTTTCTTTGCTATTGGTAGGGAGTTCTGAAGTAAAATAGTCTTACTTTTCTCCAATTGCAGTTTCCAGGTCATTTCAGTATCCAAGGTTATACCTAAATAGTTAAAATTGTGCACATATTCTATCTTCTGATTTTTGACAGTTAAGTTCTTTTGAAAAGACTTATGTGGATTAATCGCCATATATTTTGTCTTGATAGAGTTTATTTCCAGGCCCTCAGTCTTACAGTATGCACTAAATATTAAACATTGCAAACCTTTTGGAGTTTGTGATATTAAATTGGTATCGTCTGCATATAAAAGGGCTGGTACTGGCACCCCCCCTAACTTGGGAGAATCATGTTCGCAGCCCAATAAATACTTCGGAATATCATTTACATACAATGAAAATAGGGTGGGCACCAGCACACAGCCCTACCTTACACCCCTACTTACTCGAATTTGCTCAGTGAGCTCACCCCTCGGACCCCATCTAACCTTTGCATAATTATCCTCATGCAGCCTTATTATTTGCATGAGTATTTCCCCTGGAACCCCTTGATCTTTTAGGGATTTCCACAGCAGGTTTCTAGGGATGAGGTCGAAAGCGGCCTTTATGTCAACAAAGGCAATATACAGATGACCCTTCTTAAAAACTTGGCTCTAAAACCAGCCTGATATTTCGATAAAATACAATTCTTCTCAATCCAATCATTTAATTTTGTTAAAATTTGTCATGCATACATTTTTTGTAAAACATCTATTAAACTAATCGGTCGATAGTGCGAAGGGTCTTGGCGGTTACCTTTTTTAAAATGAGTTGTAATTTCAGCCGCTTTCCAAGATTACGGTATTAATGCACCCGCGGCGACTGAATTACAAAGAAGATTAATATAAGGGCCCCAAACATTTTTATCATGCCTCAATAGATCACCTGGTATCTTATCTGGGCCTTGTGCTTTCCCCGGTTTTACTGCATCAATTGCTGCCAGAGTATCTTCCAAAGTAAAGTGTAGAGGAGCTACACTTGGAGTTATTACATAATCTTGCAAATTAAATGTTGTATCACTCATCGAGGTTGAATAAAGACGGGAAAATGGTTGACCCAAGTTTTTGCGTCTAAAAAGAAGTCCTTACTACATCTTACCACTTTATTACCTTTTGATATCAATCGCCAGAAACCAGCATGATCTTTGGCTTTGGCTGCACTGATCAATTCAGTCCAGATATTGTCATCCCAATTTTTCTTAGTTTGTACTAATAATCTCTTATACTTATTCCTTTTCTCCCTTAAGGCCACGACGTTCTTTATTTTTGTAGCAAAAATAAGTTCTTTTTTTGCCTCACGGAACTCTTAATTATACCAGAGATTATCTAAATTACTTGTTTCAGTTTTCCCCTTTTTACATTCTTTCGGGATCCTGCTCAAAATAGGTTTCAAAGCATCTACCAGTGCACAATGTATATTTATAATTGGGAGAAATTGGAGAAATAGTGTCTACAAAAATGTTATAAATCTGCTTCATAGCCTTGTCGTTACCCACTATAAATGGCCATTTTAAGGCTCTACGATTATTGCTTAGTAATGGTTCAATGACACTACAATTAGTATCTCCATTATTCAGAGGAGGTAGTTGGAAAAATGAGCCGCTAGTGTCAAATGTAAGGGGTAATAGTCACTCTCAGTTCTAACCTCGACAACCAAATAATGTAAAATTGGCCACAGGCCAATAGATGCCAATATATAGTCAATACTGCTCTTACAATTGCTCCTAATAAATGTGGCAGCATTTGGACTATCAGATGGTAGTTGGCCATTACAAGCTCTGAGTCCATGTCCTGTCACCAATCTGGTCAGTTGTGAAACGGCAGCTGTACAGGGTACTACCGGGCTACTTTCCAGGTGGGGGGATATTATTTGCCATATCTTCCTCTTCGAAGATATTTTCAAATCCCACGACTGGTTCAAATTTACGATTAAAGTCACCCCCACGATAACCATTGCCCTTCAGTTAATTGAACATAAAAGTTGGTCTAACTGTTCTATCGTCAAAGATTCCTTACTAGCTGGACTCGGTCTGCTATAAATATTTATTACGTATAATTTCGTTTTATCCTGTGTTCAAATCTTCACTCCAACTAGGTCCTGTGATGGAAAATCCAACTGAGTTATGTCGACGCAAAGGGTAATTTTTACCCAAATAACAAGACCTCCTGAAGGCCTACCTGTAGCGGAGGGGATGGCATTAACGCTATATATTTTAAATCCAACTTTATGGGGAATTTCCAAAGCCCAGGTTTCTTGTAAAAGACATATTTCACTTTGTCAAATATATTCCTGCCATTCTGCATCCCTTAAATTCCTTTTCAGCCCCGCTATATTCCAAGATGTTAATCGTATTTCTAATTGCCCTTCCTCCCTGGATCCCTGATTGAGTGCAATTCCCATCTGATTCCTTGTTACAAAACTCAGTGTTTACCTACCGCTACATATGGAGTGGAAATTTGGGGCCACACGAACTGCAACAGCATCCAGGTAGAAGAAAATAGATTCTGTCGGAGAGTTTTGGGGGCACCGATTTGTTCTTCTTCCTTTATTTGCCATCATGAGTTAAAAAGACCTTTTATTGAGGACTACATCAGGACACGTCCAGTCATTTTCTGGATAAAAGTATGGCAAAATCCAGCAGCCACGTTAACTAGAGACATCATAGCTGATTGCCTTAATTGTAATAAGGGTAGCAATATACCATGGTTGGCGGCTGTCAAGGCTAGCCTGACCATTGTAAATCTGTCACATATTTTTACAGACCCAGGCAATATGGCAGGCATTAATAAAAAGATTATCCAGGGGGCCCTGTACGAATACTATGGCGACTTGAGGCGTAAACAAGAAACTTTGAAATCCTCGGTCGCCCGGTATATAACTATGGTGGATGCCAACGGCCCCCCACAAAACTTCCAGCTAGTTATCTTTTAAAGGCGACCAACCACTAGGAACGTAGCCTGCGCTTTCATCTTAGGACTGGCACTCTAAAATATTTACTTTGCTTTCCCTTAGGCTTCAATACTAATCTTGAGCAAATGCCCTGCCCTTGTGGAAATCGTGTCAGCCAATCCATGCAACACGCTTTATTTTTTTGTAATTTTCATCAAATATATAGCAAGCACCTGCTGATCCCTTTATTTAAGGCTTCGGCCATTACTGACTTTAAGGTGGCATACAGGGATATTGTCATGCTCAATGGGGAAAATTTAACTCTCCGTGTTAGCACCTTCCTGAGACTGGCTGTTCGCTCCCGCGCCTCTTTGAGCACAGTATAAACAGTTTTGATTGTATGCTCGATATCTGACTTAATCTTTATGCGGGCCGCATAATTTTATTGTATGGATTTTATTTTATTATGTTATGTGTCAAAGTGTCTGCATTTTAATATTTTATGCTGTTATATTTAAGCACCATATTGTTACTACCTCTGATTTAATGATCTAAATTATAGGCCCATGATGAATTTGTTGCATTGACCTTTTTGCACTGTGTATACATTTTTGTGTATTCATAGCTACGCGTTTATTGCACTAATTGTTTTTAACTTCTTATTTATGTATGTACCAATTTAATGTTGTTCTGGTATTCTTGTTCTGCACTTTAATGGATATTTTCTTGTATCCGAATAAAGAATGAATTGAATCGAAGTGAATTGATTACCATTGCCCTTCGGTTAATTGAACATAAAAGTTGGTCTAACTGTTCTATCGCTAAAGATTCCTTACTAGCTGGACTCTGTCTGCTATAAATATTTATTATGTATAATTTAGTTTTATCCTGTGTTCAAATCTTCACTCCAACTAGGTCCTGTGATTGAAAATCCAACTGAGTTATGTCGATGCATAGGGTAATTTTTACCCAAATAACAAGACCTCCTGAAGGCCTACCTCTAGCCGAGGGGATGGCATTAACGCTATATGTTTTAAATCCAACTTTATGGGGAATTTCCAAAGCCCATGTTTCTTGTAAAAGACATATTTCACTTTGTCCAATATATTCCTGCTATTCTGCATCCCTTAAATTCCTTTTCAGCCCCGCTATATTCCAAGATGTTAATCGTATTTCTAATTGCCCTTCCTCCCTGGATCACTGATTGAGTGCAATTCCCATCTGATTCCTTGTTCCAGAAACTTCATGACTATTAGTAACGGGATCAAAGGAACCCATTTCATTATTATGTAAAGGCTGGTTCACCTCAGCCATGTCCACACACTCGTCAAACAAGGGCACTAATGGTACATCTACAATTTCGTGGGACATGGCTGCACCCTGTTCCGTTCTCAAAAATAGCCCATCTTGGTCACCAATCCTCAGCTGAGGTCCTCCTACATTCCTATTCAAAATACTTAAATCGGTATCTGTCTTAATCTTAACTGCAGTTTGCTGGCTATCTTGAACATCAATTGGAAGATTTAATGCAGGGGCATCATAGTCATTGGAAAAGTATGATTCATATTTTAATAGTGATAGTGGTCAGTCTTGAGCGTTTAAATCTGAAGAAACCTGAAACCTATTAAACAAAGGAGTAGGGGCAGGTTTATTTGCAAAAGACCCAAATGGAGGTTTATAAAAAACACAAAGGGAGGGTGCAGTTACTGGTACTTTGGGTAAAAGTTAACTCACTAAAGCTTAATAAACAACGGACCATCTGTGGTCTGCAAAAATGTATCACAATGCAGTCACCATCAATACTCTTAGGGGATTGGCCAACGCACCCAACTCTGCGGACAATTAAGATCTCTTTTGTAGCAGACGGGAGGAATCTTTTATATTTAGTTAACCAGTCCACAGTTTTGTTACATAAATCAACCCACGACTCCCTCTGGTCCTCCCTGAGAGCACGGACACCAGCCAAAATTAGTACGTAGGGGCACGTAGCTGAAGGTAGACTCAGCACATCAGTATTGGGCTTGTAACAATTATTCCTTGAACCGTCTACTGTATTCCTAATCGAAGTACTCTGTATAGTGCCTGGAAATGAACATTCAAATTGAGTATTGTGCGAGCCCGTTTTAGATCCCTGGGATACTTTATGTGTCTTTCCTTTCATGATGCTATGGCTTAGCATAGGAGGTTCTTTAACTTTACCATCTAAACTTTGTGCGTTCGTAGTTGGATTAACATTTTCTGGTATTTTCAAGCCCTCCCCATCCGTAGCATCAGATTGCTGAATCATATTACTACCACTTAAATTATTTATAACAGTACGATCCATTATTTCCCATAAGAGGGAAAAGTTATTTCCAATCAGTTCATGAATAGAAGCTAGCACAGTTCACAAGGCAGATTCTCCAACAGTAGCAGTAGTAGCAATAGTATCCTCCCCAACAGCATCACGTCTTGATAAGGGAAAAGAAGTAACCACATCAGTCTTTGTACCAACAGAATTAGTCTTTAGTATACCATGGTCAATTGCAGAATTGGCAGATTGGGATCCCTTTATATTCCTTGTTTTTTGAGCGCCAGCACCCCACTTTCGTTTTACCGATGGCTTTATCACTTTTTTTGCTTCAGAAAATTTAGAAACCTGTGTTCTCGTAGCTATACAAGATGCCTCTGGGGTCGCAAATAAAGGTGAATCCGAAACCGACTCAGAGGAGATCAGTGACATATTTGGAGGTGTTACCGGCAAACACATTTGTACAGAATCTCCCAAATTGGAGTTAGGAATGCCCAGTGATGAACGTCTCTGTAAATTAGATGGATCTAAGGAAAGACGGCGTTCCGCGATTTCAATCTCATGAGTCAATAATGACTCCGCCCTAACAATGAATGCATCCAGAGTACCAGCTACTCCTTTGTATTTGTTCAAGGTATTCATGATGGGACTTCTGAACAAGCTCTAATTTTCGCAAGGAAAAAAAAAGAATCTTACAATGCAACGAGTGCTATATGTTTAAATTAAGGATATACAACAGTACCTGCACACTGCAGCTTGTATCAGTAACGCTATCCAAATGTCAGAAGGGGGGCCCAGCCAAGCCTCTTCTGGGCTCTGACGGGCGCAGACAGCCCGCCCTTGGCCCGCGGCCGCTTTTGAAGTGCCTCCTAGCGCTTAGTAATGACATTGGTTGCGGAGTGCCATGTAGTGCAGGCCGGGCGTTGCAGTCCCCTTGGACCGAGAATGGCGGACTGAGGCAGCAGGTAAGGGCAGATCACTGCAGGAAAAGCGAGACCCGCACCAAGCGACCCCGTGGCCGCTTTTGAGGCGCCTCCTAGCGCTTGGTAATGACGTTGGTGGCGGAGCACCACGTAGTGCAGGCCGGGCATTGCGGTCCCCTTGGACCGAGAATGGTGGACTGAGGCAGCAGGTAAGGGTAGACCACTGCAGGAAAAGCGAGACCCGCAACAAGCGAGCCCGCGGCCGCTTTTGAAGCGCCTCCTAGCGCTTAGTAATGACGTTGGTGAAGGAGCACCATGTATTGCAGGCCGGGCATTGCGATCCCCTTGGACCGAGAATGGCGGACTGAGGCAGCAGGTAAGGGCAGACCACTGCAGGAAAAGCGAGACCTGCACCAAGCGAGCCCGTGGCCGCTTTTGAAGCGCCTCCTAGCGCTTAGTAATGACGTTGGTGGCGGACCGCCAAGTTGTGCAGGCCGGGCATTGCGGTCCCCTTGGACCGAGAATGGTGGACTGAGGCAGCAGGTAAGGGCAGACCACTGCAGGAAAAGCGTATTATTTTAATTGCAGGGGCTGTCTACAGGGCAGACCTAAAAGGCATTTGATTTTAAGGATACAATCTTTATGGTACGTAATTAAGTCGTAGCAGGGCACAAGTCAGGGGTACACTCAGGTACACAGTGTACACCCACTGTTTTTACAGGGTGGAAGCCGTCCCCCCTGCCAAGTTTTGGGCCCCACAGAAATACGCTGAACTTGTCTCAGTGTCATTTTCAGACACCAGGACACGTTCAGCAGCGCCTGCATGTTGTCTGCTTTCATTCCCAGCAGCAACGTGCAGGCAGGGAGGGAGCATTTTGTCACCTCCAGCTGGGCCAAAGTTAAGGGGCCATCAGGCCTCCTTTTGTTTGAATATTGTGACTGGAGGCGGCCTGGAACCTCAGACTTAAATGCAGAGCTTTAACTGGGCTGGGTCTGAGCACTGGCAGTTTTTCAAAGCGGGCCTCGAAATGGGTCTCTATCGGGCTCTGTTTTGTGCCCTGGCACAGGCTGTCAGTTTTTTTCCGGACTGCAGTGACAGCAGGCACATCATGTGTGTGTGCTCACACTGCTCACTTCTCGCTAGAGGAGAAGTTACAACATGACGTCATGCCAGGTGAGCTTTGTAGGGGAAGTGAAATCCTTTCAAGAGAGTCATTTTCTCTCTGGATTTCCCTTCTCTTTTGAAATTCAGGAGCAGCAGCATTGTTGTGGGTGGGGTCACCAGGGCTTTAAGTGGAAGCTTTTTCAATTTTATTTACAAGCCATAGTTGCTGCTTATTTATCTAATGCAGCTAACAACCATTGACAAAGCCAATAGTCCTGACTTGTTGTAGGTATGATGTTACTTGTTGTATCATATATTTGGATGCAATGACCGAAACAGCAAAATACAAGTTGGGCGGCACACTATTCTAAGTGCCAGAGGCGCATCTAGAGCCAAATTTCAGCAATATCCACAGTGGAGATGCAGGGACTCTAAGAAGGGGTGAAAACACAACAAAGCCTTGTTAGCAAGTAAATGGTCTTTTAAAGACATGTGAAGTACTCGGGTGCAGCTGTGTTTGTGCCCATGAAGCTGTCTCAGCCGGGCTGACACACACGACGGGGGGTTGGGAGGGTGGGGCTGAAGCCCTTTGAGCCCAATGGGCGGTGCACGCCTGCTAAGCGCCGATTTTTAGCTTGCGTGTTTTAAGCCACACCCCTAATTACATTGGTCACGCCCCTTTGGGAAACCCTCCAGTTTTTTCATCCCTCTTAAAGCCCTGGTTAAATGTAAATGCTATGGAAGGGAAGCAAAGGCACACAGCTTGTTATCTCTTCACAAGTACTTAAGAGAGGCAGCTTTTGCCTTTGTTCAGTCCCTGTATATAATAGATGCATGCACTGTAAAAATGTCAGGTGAGTTGGTCTGTTCCAGTATTTATACAAATAACAATTTCAATAGCATTATTTTATTTCTTTTTTAGCACTATGCAACCCAATGTAGGATGTCAGAGCTCTTTACGTAACATACACATTATACATTGACAATAAAACATGTACATGTGTCAATCAATGTACAATATGAGTTACATGAGACAGTGAGGCTTACGAGGTGTAGGAGCCACATGTCCTTCATACCTCACTGTGGTCTTTTAGAAGGATTACAATTTATAAACTGAAGGTAACAAACAGATCTCTGTGTTAAAAGCAGTAACCTACTTTACTACCCACATAAAATAAAAATCTGTCATCTGTGTGTTAGATGATGTGCTTTGCAGGAGACACATTTACCTTGTCTACTACTTTGATTCAAATCTGGGACTTTACAAAACACAGATCTCTCCCGCAAGTGCATTATCCACCAAAGGTATCTCACCATTATTATTATTCCCTGAGGTTTACTGGGCACCTTCACAGCAGATGCCTTAACCCAAACAATTTTTTTTAAATGTAGACTTTGCAACCACTTAAGCATAACAGATCTACTACCATGCGTCTCCTTGTTGCCGATTTCTTTGTGGCAGTGTTTAAAAAAAATCATGTATTAGTAGAAGCCCAGATTTTGCGTCAGGATTGCGCAACTTTTTTTGCACAACCCCAATGCCAAACCTAATTTGTTAAATCCCATAAAGTGCTTAAATGTACTTATGAAATACCTGATAAACATGTGTGAGGTCCTAATATCTCATGTCACTTCTTGTGATGTCACTTCCAGTGAGGTCACTTCCTTTTGTGTTGTCACCAGCAGTGGCACGCATCGTGACATCATAGGCTGTGATGGCAACCGTCATGATTTCCCTTGCATACTGCCTAACCTCTTTAGTCCCCCCACTTCTTTTTTTAGGACTTCTGCCCTGAGTAGTAGGCCATAATAAAAGTGATTATGGATTTTCATTCAGCATTTTACGAGTTATTTAGGTTCTCTTCACTTCAAGAGAGAACATGTGGTGTTAGAGCCCGGGTAATAGTACATCATTGTCTGATGTGTCTAAAGTGCCAAGCAGTTGGGTCTACACTACAGAACTTCTTAGCAATCTGTTGGGCGCCAGCCACCTCGGACAGAGCAGTGTGGGCAGAACCGAGACATCTATTACACAAAAAACACACGCTAAACAAAATTGATAGGAAGAGGAAACATCTGTGAAATCGCATACTTTCTGTCTCATACCGTCAGATAGAAAGGCTGCCGCCAATGACGATTGATGAGAAAAAGAATTTGTTAATTTGCCCACTATTCTGTCAAACGCCCTGAAATGTAATGTACACACACATCCCTCGGGCCTCGCAGATGCTACAGATTTAATAAGGCCTCCCCCTTCCCGCCTCCTAAAAGCCCTACATATATTTGAAACAACTGCATATTAAAGTCCAACATCCCATACCGGACGGCAGCGTAATTTTTCGGCTTATTAAAGTAATCTTTCTCATGTAGATTCCCGGGCTAACACGCAGCAAACCGAATTAAGAAATAAATGATTTGGCCGTGATTCGATTTGTCACTCGCCACGCGGCACCTGCGGCGGTCCCACATCCTGAAATATGTGTCTGGTGATGGCCTGCACTTGTAGGAACATTGCACGGGCATGGCGACACCTCGCTAGCCCATGGGAAGGTGATGGATGGATGGGTGGGCGCGGGATTGTGCTTAATAACAGCATTTGTATGCAGGCCCACACCCCAAGCTGAGGATGAGGGATCGGGAGCCAGGAAGTATTAAAACGCCTGGCTAAACAGATGCTGACAATGGAACAAGACCTATCAAACAGGATCTAAGCTTCCAAGGCTTTGGGGCCCAAATCTGAGCACCCTGACACTGCACGCGCCCCGACCCAAGTGCGCCAATGTAGTGGGCATCCAGACATTGTTTGTATAAGGCTGCTCGCTTCTGAAGCCCGAAGACAGGAGATGTGACAAAAATCCTGCCGCTGTCATGTTCGCTTATTCAAGTGGCTCTCAGGGCCCCGGTGTGGGGCCGCGTCAGGGAGAAATTGAATTTAGCGGGTTGTAATCTGCCTTGAATTGGCAGATGGCCTAGTGTTATGAAATCAGGAGGGATGGAGAAGGTGTTTTACCCCCAGGGCAACGTGCCCGTGTTATCGCTGCCTCCTGTAGAGAAGTGGCTAAATAGGAAATTATTGAGCATGATTGAGTCTCAGATATGAAAAAGTGAATGTCCGTAGAGAGGCAGCGATAGCCAAGGCCTGGAGGCAGAGTTTGACTTGCTCTAGGTACAGAGCAATTGCTAAGCTGGACTTTCAAGTGATCCAAAGTGTGAATGACTGGTAAACCCTCTGAAAGCCTGGCAGAGTATCTCATTCCTCATGCGGCAACTGCTAGAGCTGTCTGCTCCACTAGGTCTCGACAAACTAACCTATTTGGAAATTAGAAAAATTCCTTACAGGCAGTGACTCTGAAAGGCTGGACCCTGGTGCCACAATAAGGCTTGGATACAATCATCCATGGGGTGGTGAATGAGTAAGGTTTATAATTCCTATGTGGCAACTCTTGAGCCCATTACCAACGCTTTTAGTTTCACATCCTGTAATAGCATCATCCAAGTCACCTTCCGGTTTGAGGGTGATCTTGGAGCCGATTCATACTTGGTTGAGAAAAGAACAACGGGAGCTCGGCACTCCTCTTCCAGGTAATACTGTTAGCAATTTTGGTTCCATTTATGATGCCAACCTTGCAGGCAGCTACTTGTTTCTTCGTTCTTGGTACCATTAAAAAGATTCAGCATCAGCTCACTTGGGATTCCTAACAGAACGTGGTCCAGGCTGTAATTCCTTGTCACCTGGTCTACAGGAACAAACTCTGCCTGACTCTTCCAAATCATATAGCCCGCTGCTGAGGGCTATACAGGTGCTAAAGGACCTGAACTTGAGTTATAAGCCCAAACTGCAGGGTGAGGTCCTATAACAAGGGTGAGGGCCTTTAACAAACGGTAAAGCTGAGGCAGAAGGGCTATAAGGCTATTAGAAAGATTTAAATTAAAAGGGAGAAGCAGAAAGACAAGCTTTGGAATGTTGGAGCAGAAGGCTCATACCAGCCATTATTAGCCCTGAGCCACTTTGTTGTCTTCAGTGGAGCTCCCAACATTCTAATGTTCTAGTATAGCCCACTGCAGATGGCTATACCGGTTGTTAAAGGCCCTAAACCCGAGTTATAGGCCCAAGCTTGTACCATCCATTATTAGCCCTGAGCCACTTTATTGTCTTCAGTGGAGCTCTTGACATTCTAATGTTCTAGTATAGCCCACTGCAGATGGCTATACCGGTTGCTAAAGACCCTAAACCCGTGTTATAGGCCCAAGCTTGTACCATCCATTATTAGCCCTGAGCCACTTTATTGTCTTCAGTGGAGCTCTTGACATTCTAATGTTCTAACATTCTTTCTAGACTGCAGACACTGCAGAATGCAGCTGCCAGGCTCTACCTTGCTTAAGATCCTGTCCCAAATCAGATCAGAATAATTCACTCATTTTTATGCAGAAACGGGTGCTTTTTAAAAAAAAAAAAAAATCTGCACCGTCTTTATAGGCTCTCAGGGGAGAGGACATGCTTTGTTTTCCAAATAAAGTGTAATTGCAACCAACATTGTCATATCCTGAGATAACCTACTGTCTTTCTTTTACAGGTACCAGAAGTCACACTGTTTCTCGTCTATCATGGGCATACACTTTGGAACAAACTTTGTCTATTTGCTTGATCCATCTCTGAGTCTGCTCTGCCAGCAGCTTACGATCTGTCTGTTCAACACAAAGTTTTAGTTTGTTTTCCAATATTTGGCTTGCACAGCTGTAACTGTTGGGGGGCAGGAAATGGTGCAGGTGTTAGTTGTGAAGTCAATCACGTACCTGGCCGAGGATGATGATAATAATGTTATTATTAGCAGTGGTGGTAGTAGGGGAAGCCGCTGAAACAATAACTATTATTATTGGTAGTAGTATTACAATTATTAATATCAATAATATTATTGTTGTTTTGGGTGTTATTATTACTACCACTACTATTATTTGTTTATGTATATTAATATTTGTTTTGTTTTTAAAACTTTTATTCAAAACAATTTTGATCATTTAAAGCAGGTTTACAGAAAGATATTAATTATATGCTGCCCAGTGCCAAGGCCCAAGTGGTTCTGTAATTGATTACTATCTTTTTACCTTGCAAACCTAGGCTCTCCTTCTTACCCAAATTGAATATAAAACAGCATATTGTGCCCCTCACTACCACGTAAATTCAGTGTGCCTATAATTACAATCATGCAGCCATCAAGCAGAATTTGCTCAATCAGAAGGACGAAAGCCTCGTTAGTATTTTGGATGGATTACCAGCTGATTTCAAATACTTTACCTGGGTGTAATGGCCCAGTCTCTTCGATTTTGTGGCCACGTTTTTAGATTTTGCTGTCCGGGATCACAAGTAAATTCCGTTCTCTTGGACGTTACAGATCCGTGCTTAGGGTTACCAGTAGACACTTCCACTAGGACACAACATCTGAGGCCTTGGTCTTTCTGTTTGTCCAAATAGTTCAGATCGCTCCAAATCACCGAGCACCTTTAGCCCAGAAGGCATTGAGGCATCTCCTAAGCCTTGCCCGCAGCCGTAGCTTAGGGCACTCTGGTCCTCGCCCACCTACACTGCTTCCGGTGCAGTACAGAACTGGTGTGAGTGGGTGACGGGGCTACCTGACAGACGGCACCACTAGTCACTTCTTGCTACCTGTCTGGATCCGAGCTGCCTTGTGCAGATTCAACTATGAAGCGTCTCTGTGGTTGATGATAATCACAAGCCTTATTTTGTATGTTATGTTACATTATACATGTGAATTTGTAATGTGCATGCCTGCTCTGACCAGGGTTTCCCAGTGTGCCTGACGCGACAGCAAGGAGGAGACACACAGGTCTCTGGCTCATAACAGCCAGGCCAAGCTGTTTCCTAAAAGTTTAGTAAGTGTCCTTACGGCAATGTGGCTTAACGGCTAGAGCGGCCGATTTTGAAGATTTGAGTCTGGCCGTAGACTCAAACATTCTGTAATTCTGGGCAATTCACTTAATCTCACTGTATCTATAAAAATGAATGTGTCAGTCTGCAATGCAACTGGTGCTCATGTAAACTGCACTGATACCTTAGGGTCGAGTTCGTGCTACATAAAACTGCTGAAAAAGAAATAAATAAAAAAGAGGCTGACCGGGAGTTTGTTCCACAACCATGAACGCAGAAGGAGCTGCCTCACTAACTTGTGCCACTGTCCCTTATTTTTGTAACACTCTACGCTCACTTAAAGAACGAGGGTCTGTTCATTATGTCCATTAATGTCACCATTTCCAGACTGCGGCGGGATAGCAAGGAAGAGACACAGAAGACAACACATGGCCGAGCGCCTGGAAGGTCGAACCGATGGGTCCGGTGGAAATTCATCATGCACCCAATTACAGCGTTAATTGGCAAAACCCTGGAATCAATTAATTCGCAAATTTTTTCAATTAAAACCCGAGATAAATCATAAGGACGTTATTAAAGAAAGGCCAAGCCTGTGAACCTCTTTTTCTGAAGGCATCAATGTTTTTTTTATTTAAATAATAATAAAATAAAAGACACGTCCAGCACGGGGAAAGCGCGCTTCCGAAGGCCCTGGCGCCCTTGAGTGTCTTTGCTCGACGATGGGGCTGTCATCAGCAGGACTGGGCTGAAGACAGATAAAAAAATATCGAGCGGCCAGACTCCCGGCCTTCTGCGGTATTGATCAGCCGGGAATTTAACTTGCAGTGCAGATCCTCGATGTCAGCCGGGCCGCGGGGCAAATTAAAAGCAGCTTGCTCGGAGGTGTCTCTTTGACACAGAGGGAAGGCGGCACGAGGCGGACGGCTGGGGGGAGAGGGAGACAACGAGAAGAAAGGCTGGAAAGAGCGGCCCCGAGGTGCATGCCGGGCCAGGCACGAGACGGAAGGGCCTGTAGAGGATGGGCGCAGGTCAGCGGAGCATTGACGTTTGATGGTGGCGATAACTGCAGGTGAGACCTTAGGATCGGTTATCGCTCAAAAGATTACCTGGTGCAGAAAGGGGATGGCAAGTAGCAGATTTGAGATGGTTTTCACAAATCGTTAGGAGCTGCGATAGGGTGCATCCGTGACATCTTGCGATTCAATTCAGAGGCTGCACAACCTTATGGAAAAGAGCTGGGCGGAGTTAAAATCGTATACTGGTGCACCCTAACCCAGCAGGCGTATGTCTCTCCTTTCAAAAGGAAATCTCACAAGAAATCCGCAGCTACTGGCCTGATTCCCTGCGGTCTGAGACAAACTATATCTAACTTACCTTATGGTGTGTTATGTTACTAAATGCACGGTTACTGAAGATGTTGGTAGGTATTACTAACACATAAACTACCAACAACAAGGCAGCTCTGCGGGAAGAATGCCTACTGTAGGCTTTCAGCTAACCTGCAGCTCAGAAGGCCAAACCCGACCTTCCATACATCCAACAAGGTGAATAATAATATTCTAGAAGTGCTCATCATGGTGTGCACTCTCGAGGCGCTTATTACATACACCACGTGCTTTAGAAGTATTCATTATGGTGTGCGCTGTTGTAACGCTTATTGTGCCCTGTACTCTATAAGCGCTCATTATGGCGTGTGCTCTAGAAGCCTCATTAAGGATGTTACTTACCTGTAATCCTAGTTCTCTTCCAGGGGTATACTCATCAAAGTCATAAGCATTGAATAGTCCCACCCACGTGCGGGGACCCCGGAGCAATAGCCAATAATATGCATATATCTACATATATATATACACATAAACACCCATACATATATATATAGATAATATGCATATATATACATATGCAGCCTGAAAACATGTTACTAGGATCAAAACTGCCACAATTGCATTGTAAATCTTTTACATTTGAAAAAATAAAGACATATAAGTCATGATATACTTATGATACATATAAAGAAAACTGCTTTGAGTTTGCGTTGAAACACACAACCTTTATTTTCAAAGGTAAAAAGGCAAGATCATAGAGGCAGATTAGCCTAGAAAGGCTACATATAGAAACAATTGGAAAACTGGCGCCGTGCCTTTAAGACCTCCAGGAACCCCCAGGCTCCCATCATGCACCACAGGTGACAGTTAGGTCAGTTTTTTTGGACGGCGTATAACAGTTTAATCACAGTATGGGTAACAGATACATATATAACGCCATGGTATTTATCTGGGGAGGAGGGAAGGGTGCTTATGACTTTAATGAGTATACCCCTGGAAGAGAAGTAGGATTACAGGTAAGTAACCTATCCTTCTCTTCCAGGGGATACTCATCAATAGTCATAAGCACTGAATAGAGTAGCAAGCCCATCCCTGTACCCTGCGGATGAATACCAGCATATCAAAACCATTTTACCAAAACATATATATTACCCAAACAAATTTCTCAAGGATGCTTGACCAAATTGAGCATCTGCTTGAGTGTCAGAATCAAGGCAGTAATGGTGTGCGAAAGTATGGACCGAACGCCATGTGGCTGTTTTACAAATTTCGTGAATAGGTACATTCCTAAGCATTGCTATCGTAGCAGCTTTGCCTCTTGTAGAATGCACCCTCGGCTTGCCCGGGAGCTGCTTATGTGCCAGTTGATAAGATAACATGATACATGATACTATCCATCTAGAAATGGACCTTTTAGGGGCAGGGAAACCTGTGTTCAATGGACCATAATTCACAAACAGTTGGTCAGACTTTCGTACACTTTTTGTTTTATCAAGTTAGAATTTTAACACTCTTTTTAAATCTAGAGAGTGCAGAGATCTCTCCGCAGGAGTGACAGGGTTTGCAAAGAAAGGTGGAAGAGTAACCGACTGGTTGATGTGAAACTCCGAGACCACCTTAGGAAGGAACCTCGGGTGAGTACGTAAAACCACTCTGTTTGTGTGAAAAACGAGATAAGGCTCTGTAGAGCATAAGGCTTGTATCTCGCTCACCTTGCGGGCAGATGTGATTGCCACGAGAAAAGCAGTCTTCCACGAAAAATGCTGAAGGGAAGCTTTGTGAATGGGTTCGAATGGGGGACCCATTAACTTAGAGAGGACCACATTAACCTCCCAGGAAGGTGATGGAGACCTAACGGGTGGGTAGACCTTTTGTAGACCCTCCAGGTAATCCTTAACAACTGGCATTTGAAAGAAGGAAGCCTGAGTGGGAGACTTTCTATGTGCTGTTATCGCTGCCAGGTGAACCTTTATGGAGGAGTATTGCAAACCTGCTTTGGCCAAATATAGTAAGTATGGTAACAGTACCTGTTCCTGACCTCAAAAAGGGTCATGACCCTCAGCAGTACACCACATGTAAAAACGCTTCCACTTAAAAGCATAAGACTTCCTCGTAGAAGGTCTCCTAGCCTCCTTCAAGATCTGCATGCAGTCTTGAGAGAGACCTAAATGTCCAAATGACCATATTGGATGAACTCAGGAGCCATGTTGCTAACCTCAGGGACGGTAGGTTGGGATGGAACACCTTGCCTCCCGCCCTGGTCAGCAGATCCGGATGACATGGCAACCTCCTGTGTGGTACTTTGGACAGATGAAGAAAGTCCGAGTACCACCACTGTCGAGGCCACTCTGGAGCAACCAGGATCATCTCTGTCTTGGAATAGTACAATTTCCTGATCACCATGGGAATGAGGGGAATTGGTGGAAAGTAATGTCTCTGACCAGTCTATCAATAGAGCATTCCCCTTGGATCCTGGTTGCGGGTACCTGGAGGCGATGACGCGGCATTTTGCGTTTTCTGCTGTCCGTGAAGAGATCGATGTCTGGTGTTCCCAAGTTGTGGAAGATGTCTTGCGCCACTTCTTTTTTTAGCACCCAGTCGTGTGCTTCTGCAAAATAACTGCTTAGGCCGTCCGCTTGGACGTTGAGGACTCCTGTTAAGTGAATTGCAGAGATTTTCATGTCTCGTGCCAGAATCCACTTCCAAATCGCCTGTGCTTCCAGCGACAGGGGTCTGGACCTGGTGCCCCCCTGCTTGTTCAGGTAGTACATCGTTGTTGTATTGTCCATCTGAACAAGCAGAGCAGTCGATTTGATGGAAGGAAAATAAAAAATTGAGAGCCAGATGCCCCGCTCTGAGCTCCAGAATGTTTATGTGGTATAGTTGCTCTTTCTCTGACCACATTCCTTGGATCTGTAGTGGCCCCATATGAGCACCCCATCCCTGAAGGGACGCATCCGTCACCAGAGTCTGCTTGGGCAGCTCCTGTTGAAAGGGGACTCCTACGATGAGATGAGTCCATCGCATCCACCATCTGATGGAGCGCCGGACAGACAGAGGTAGAGTTAAAGTGTCCTCCCAGCGATTGGAGATCTGGGACCACTGATCCTCTAGTCTGCTGTAGAGGTCTCATGGTGTTTGGAACTAGAAAAATGCACGAGGCCATCGAACCCAGTGGAGATGAGATCTGCCCGGCCGTGGGCTGGGCTATCTTTAGGACAGTCTCACACATGTGGCGAATGGATGATAGCCTCTCCTCCGAAGGATATGTTCTTGCGTTTACTGTGTCCAAAGTTGCGCCCAGGTAATGTATCCTCTGTGTTGGATTGAGGATGGATTTTTTTAAATTGACGTGGAGACCCAGCTAATGTAGTTGTTGCATGCAGTACGCGAGGTGCTGCTGTAGAAGACTTGGAGACGTACTCTTGAGAAGCCAGTCGTCTAGGTAAGGGTAGACGAAAATGTGTTTCTTCCTCAAGAAAGCACCTACTACAGCCATGCACTTTGAGAATGTGCGAGGAGCCGACTTCAGACCGAAGGGCAGGACAGTGAACTGGAAGTGGTCTAACTGGATGCGAAACCTTAGAAACTTTCGATGCTTTGGAGAGATTGAGATGTGGAAACAGGCATCCTGAAGATCTATGGAGCACATCCAGTCCCCTTGATGTAGATGTGGGATTATTTGATGTAATGCCAGCATTCTGAACCTCTCTCTCAGAATGAACTTGTTGAGAAGCATGAGATGTGGAAACAGGCATCTTGAAGATCTATGGAGCACATCCAGTCCCCTTGATGTAGATGTGGGATTATTTGATGTAATGCCAGCATTCTGAACCTCTCTCTCAGAATGAACTTGTTGAGAAGCCTCAGATCTAGTATAGGCCCGAACTCCTTGTTTGGACCTTTCTTTGGGACCAAAAAGTATCAGGAGTAGATCCCCGGTCGACGTTGATGCCATGGGACCTCCTCGATGGCCTCCTTTAGGAGTAGAGCGGACACTTCTTCTCTCAGAAGATTTATGTGATGGATGATAGTCTTTTGAGGAGGAATAGAAGGTGGAGGGGACTTGAACCTGATGGAATACCCGTTCCTCACAATATTGAGCACCCACTTGTCTAGTGTGATTTTGGTCCACTTCCAGGTAGAAACTAACACTTCCCCCCACCGGAGTGGGTAACGGAGTTAGGGGAAGCAAGCACTCACTGCTTCTGCTGTTGCTTGGCAGCAGGTGTGGATTGTCTGGAGTTCCCTCCTCGTCCTCTACCAGGACGACGCTGGTAGGACTGTGATCTTCCTTGATGTTGCTGGGAGGACCACTGAGGGGTTTGAACCCTCTGTTGGTATTGGCGCCAATCGTAAGGGCGGTATCGTCACCTGAAGTCCTTCCTCTTCTCAAGCCCAAACACCTTTACTGTATCCAGTTCGGTCTTCATCCTGGACATTTCGTCATCAGCATGAGAGCCGAAGAGCGATGTGCCATTGAAGGGGAGATTGAGAATATGATGTTGTGCCTCTGGCTTCAAACCCGTCAATCTCAGCCAGGCAGAGCGACGGGCACAAATCCAATGTGCATAACCATGGGCAGCTAAGTCAGAGGCATCAGCGGCTGCACTGTTGACCTGATTGGCCACCAGACCACCTTCATGAAGGATTTCCAGGAAATCTTGCTTGTCTTCTTTAGGAACCTTCTCAGAGAAGCATGAAAGAGAGACCCACAAAGAGCGGTCATACCGACCCAGTAAGGCGGAGGCGCTGGCTACCTTCATATAAGATGCCGAGGTGGTGCACATTCTCTTGCCAACTGAATCCATGGCCTTACTGTCTCTATCCGGGGGTACCGCAGATGATGCTGCTTCCGTCTGGTTCTTCCGTGCCGCTGAAACAATAACTGAGTCCGGTGGAGGGTCAGCCTTCAGAAAAAAGGGGTCCTTCTCAGGAGCCTTGTACTTTTTAGTGATCCGAGATGGGGCGCCCCCACCAATGCTGGAGTAAGAAACTTTTGAAGAGCAGGCTCTAGCAGGCCAGGCACTAGGGTAAGCAATGGTCTAGAGGAAGACCTTTGGTGAAGTGTTTCGAAGATGACTGACGTTTTAGTGGTGGAAACAGGCATTTCAATCTGAAGCTTTGCAGCCCCTCGACATAGAACCTCATTGAAGGTCAGGATATCATCAATGGGCGATATTCTACTCGGAGGAGTGGAAGAAAGAGTAGGAGAGTAATCTGCCTTGGAATCTGAAGACCACGAGGATGATCTATGGCTTCGTCTTCTAGGAGAGCGGTGGCGAGATCTGGGTGCCCGACTCCTAGGAGAACGTGATGAGCGCCTTTTCAAAGATGGGGACCTTTGTGGAGTGGCACGTCGCTCATGTCTTTCAGATGAGTGCACTGATTGAATTATAGGAGATCTGGATCTTGTAGAGGAACGTGGCAGTCTTGTAACCCTGCGAATCTTCCACTCTCTTATGTCCCCTAGCCATCTCGGGCAGATATTAGTTGCAGGGGCTGGAGATGGCACTGGTGAGGGTTCAGGAGTGACTTGCACTATCTGAAGTCCTGAGGAGGAAGAGGCACTCCTTGACGTCACCACCTGGGCGTCCCGCGTCGAGCGGTCTCTCGACGCCGCCCTAGGTCTCTTTGCAGGAGGAGATCTCCTCGACGTTGATCTCCTCGAAGTCGTCCTAGAGCGCGAACTTCTTGACCTCCCAGATACAGAGGGTGTTTTTCAAGATCTTGACGTCGATCTCCTCGATGGCGACCTCCTCGACGTCGATCCCCTTGGCGACGGATGCGTCGATGTCATGCTCCTTGACGGCGAATGCCTGTGCGGCGCGTCGACGGCGAACGACTGTGCCTCACCGGCATCGAGGCCCTCGGTGTTTGGCTCGACATCGATGCAAGTGGACCTCTCGACGTCGGCAGTGATCTCGACGTCGCCATAGCACCTCTCGGCGGCGGGCTTCGAAGTTGATGAGTCGACGTCGAGCCACGGCCTCTTGATGTCGTAGGCGAGCCAGACCTGGACCGCCTACGCTTTGGTGTCAACTTCTTCCTATGGGTCTTCTTACCTGAAGTCGGTTGCTTCGACGGCGAAGGACGCCTCGACATCGATTTCGACGCCGACTCGGAACACCAAGATATTTTGGATGTCGATCTGTCCCTCGACGGCGTGTGAGATGTTTCCCTTTCTCACCTTTCTCTTTGCGCTCCAGCCTTGGTTGAGAGGAGGGTTTCTTTGAGGGATGTTCTTCTCACCCACTTGCTGTTTCTTTTCCTCTCTCCTGCTTGGAGTGCAGCTTAATCTTCTCCCTTTCACTAAGGGTTCTTTTTGAAAATTGCAGTGGTAACACTGGTCTGGCTTGTGAGATGAAGGTAGACAAGCAATACAGACTGAGTGAGGGTCTGACTTAGCCATCTTTTTTCCACAGGCCGGGCACTTATTAAATAAGGCCGGCATTATGACAGGAAAAAATAGCCAAAAGTCAGAAAAAACAACAGAATTAGTAAGCTAAGTACTAAAGATGTCGAGTGAAACAAAAAAATTCACTTTAAACCAGAAAAATAGTGATAAAAATCACTAACTGGCGAGCTCAATGCTCCAGGATCCTCACAGAAGGAGCCGGAAAAAAGAACTGACCTAACTGTCGCCTGTGGTGCATGATGGGAGCCTGGGGGTTCCTGGAGGTCTTAAAGGCACAGCGCCAGTTTTCCAATTGTTTCTTTATGCAGCCTTTCTAGGCTAATCTGCCTCTATGATCTTGCCTTTTTACCTTTGAAAATAAAGGTTGTGTGTTTCAAAGCAAACCCAAAGCAGTTTTCTTTATATGTATCATAAGTATATCATGACTTATATGTCTTTATTTTTTTCAAATGTAAAAGATTTACAATGCAATTGTGGCAGTTTTGAGCCTAGTAACATGTTTTCAGGCTGCATATGTATATATATATGCAAATTATCTATATTTATATATATACATATATATTTATATATTTTTTTTTTGGGGGGGGATATTTATGTATATATATATAGAGAGATTGACAAAGGCTTCTACGAAGCCGAAACGCGTCTCTCGTATGTCCGGGTCGAGGGTGACCTGAAATAATAAAATAAACCATATTCCTAACAGCCTGATGTCCATGCCTTCTTCGTTGGAAGCATCTAAGGAAGCGGGATTGTTTGTTTATATATATATATATATATATATGTAGATATATGCATATTATTGGCTATTGCTCCGGGGTCCCCGCACGTGGGCAGGGACTATTCAGTGCTTATGACTATTGATGAGTATCCCCTGGAAGAGAAGTCATGTTCTCTAGAAAAGCTAATTATAGTTTGATCAATAGAAGTACTAATGACGCAAAGTGTCAAAATGCATTATGGCGTGTGCTCTAGAAGCACTGACAATAGAATGAACAGTATAAGCGCTCATTATGGCGTGTGTTTTAGAAGCCTCATGAAGGCATGTGTTCTAAAAACACTATTTATAGTTCGATCAGTAGAAATACTTATGGCTTGTGCTCCAGAAGCGCTCATTGTGGCGTGTGCTCGAGAAGCACTCATAGTTTGCACAGTTGAAGTACTTATGGAGTGAACTGTAGAAATGCATTATGGCGTGTGCTCTGGAAGCACTCATTTTGGAGTATGCTCTAGAAGCACTCATTATGGCTTGTGCTCTAGAAGCACTCATTATGGCTTGTGCTCTAGAAGCACTCATTATGGCTTGTGCTCTAGAAGCACTCGTTATGGCTTGTGCTCTAGAAGCACTCATTATGGAGTGTGCTCTAGAAGCACTCGTTATGGCTTGTGCTCTAGAAGCACTCATTATGGAGTGTGCTCTAGAAGCACTCGTTATGGCTTGTGCTCTAGAAGCACTCATTATGGCGTGTGCTCTAGAAGCACTCGTTACGGCTTGTGCTCTAGAAGCACTCATTATGGCATATGCTCTAGAAGCTCTCATTATGGCCTGTGCTCTAGAAATGCTCATCATGGCGTGTGTTCCAGAACTTCTCATTATGGTGTGTACTCTAGAAGCATCATTAAGGCATGTTCCCTAGAAGTACTCTTTACTCTTTATAGTTTGCACTGTATAAGTATTTATGGTGTGAACTGTAGAAATGCATTATGGTGCGTGCTCTTGAAGCGCTCATTATGGCCTGTGCTCTAGAAGCACTCATTATGGCTTGTGCTCTAGAAGCACTCATTATGGAGTGTGCTCTCGAAGCACTCATTATAGTTTGCACAGTTGAATTACTTACGGCGTGAACTGTAGAAGTGCATTATGGCGCGTGCTCTAGAAGCACTCATTATGGAGTGTGCTCTAGAAGCACTCATTATGGCTTGTGCTCTAGAAGCACTCATTATGGCTTGTGCTCTAGAAGCACTCATGGAGTGTGCTCTAGAAGCACTCATTATGGCTTGTGCTCTAGAAGCACGTATTATGGAGTGTGCTCTAGAAGCACGCATTATAGTTTGCACAGTTGAAGTACTTATGGCGTGAACTGTAGAAATGCATTATGGCGTGTGCTCTAGAAGCATTCATCATGGTGTGTGCTCTAGAAGCACTCATTATGGAGTGTGCTCTAGAAGCACTCGTTATGGCATATGCTCTATAAGCTCTCATTATGGCCTGTGCTCTGGAAGCGCTCATAATGGAATAAGCAATAGAAGCGCTCATCATGGCGTGTGTTCCAGAACTTCTCATTATGGCGTGTACTCTAGAAGCATCACTAAGACATATTCCCTAGAAGCACTCTTTATAGTTTGCACTGTATAAGTATTTATGGTGTGAACTGTAGAAATGCATTATGGCGCGTGCTCTTGAAGCGCTCATTATGGCCTGTGCTCTAGAAGCGCTCATAATGGAATGAACAATTGAAGCGCTCATTATGACATGTGCTCCAGAACTCCACATTATGGCGTCTGCTTATCTAGAAGTGCTCTTCGTAGTTTGCACTGTATAAGTACTTATGGCATGAACTGAAGACATGCATTATGGTGTGTGCTCCAGAAGTGCTCATTATGGCATGAACAGTAAAAGTGCTCATTATGACGTGTGCTGTAGAAGTGCTCGTTGTGGCATGAACAGAAGAAGGACATGTTCTCTCGAAGCACTATTTATGGTGTGCACTGGTGAAGTGCTGATTATAAAGTGTCCAGTACAAGTGTTCATTATGGCGTGTGCTCTACAAGTGTTCAACAAGGCGTGTTCTGCAGAAATCTTTATTGTGGTGCCTTTTTTGAAGCACTTAGTATATTGCCAGCAGTCGAAGTGCTCATTATTGCACTCACTGTAAAAGCACTTCTGAGGAACAACATGAAATGCTCTCCAGGGAAAGTGAACACACTGGTTTTGGCGCCACCTAGTGCCAACACCACGCTTCCTGCATTATTAAGGACCACTTCAGGCCTTCAGTTTTATTACTAAAAATGTGCTGTAATAGGGAGAGTGGAGCAAGAATGAGCTGGGGCTGGGGAGAAACATAGAGAGCAAGGGGGTATTTGAGTGGAGAAGCAGCACAAGAGAGAGAGATAGAGAACACAAAAATGAACTCCCAAGAAGTGCTGAGCAAAAAAGAAAAAAAGTAGTTCCCAGCATGTAAACAGGGGAAAAATACAAGTCATCCAATAATAAACATGGTGACAAAATTATGCTCCAAGGGAAGGACAAACACAGGAAGAGAAGGAAAGTCACCGAATAAGAAGCAAGCAAATGACATTGCCAAGAAGGGCCAGTCATTGGTAAGCAATGAACTGACCTAAAACCCTCTGTAAGTTTTGGTAGTGTCCACAAAACCAATTTGACAAAGGGGGAGACCTAAAAAAATGTATTTCAGAGGTTCTGCACTGTGCTCCTTACATGTAGTTTTGATTTGCTCAAGGGCAGATTATACAGTTTGCAGTTGTACCATGTCGCACGAGAAGCTAATTCACTCTAGTTTAGTTTGCATGTTGGGGCTTGCAGTCCTGCATTCACAAAGGTAAAACACATAAACCCAGGGCTGCATGCATGACTCTATGTTCCAAGGAAGCAGTGGAGAAGGGGGCGGATACATATGAATGGATATTTGAACTGAAATATTTGCATTTTCCATATGTGGAACTAAAAAGATCGCAAACGAGGTGCCTTTTACAAAACTGGTTTCATACCACAATTGTGCCAATCTCTCTTACATGGCAAATGAGAACAGCTCAAAATAACAATTTTATTAAATAAACCCTAGCCCACTCCCATGGTGTGATGAAGCCCAGGGAAGGAGAGTTCATATAAGCCTTGGCTGGGGGTCTCACCCTCCAGTATCAAGTACGAGCAGTTCCGCTAGACCATTGCGCATGTGCGGGAATCACACCTTCAAGTGTTATTCTGAAGCGGCGAGTAGTGTCTCTTTGGTACACTTGTTCTGTGGTGATTAGTTTCACTGTCATTCCTCAGCTTTGGACATCTCTGCCCCATGTACTTGATGCGCCCACCAGGGGTCAATCACCATTCTTTAGGTTTTGTCTTTTTCCTGAACTTAACACGTTTGTATGCCATTAAGTGGGTGAACAGAATGAATGGTGTGTGTGTGTGTGTGTGTGTGTGTGCGTGCGTGTGCGCGTGCGCGCGTGTGCGTGTGTGTGTGTGCGCGTGTGTGTTTATATGAAATCAAAGCTTACTCTCTCAACTTCCAGCCGGCGATAAGAGAGATCCGGACTCCAATTATGGGTGGCAAAAAAGGTTTTTATTCTATGCACAAAGCCGTTATGACGCGTTTCGGACAACACGGTGTCCTTGATCACATGCGGAAACGCAGTTCGCTTCTAATTTTTATGTTGCTGTGAATCACCTCCCCCGTGTCACATGGTAAATAGACACAGACATCATACTGTGTTGTGTCACCGAGAGTAGTCTGTTTTATATATATATATATAGATATATATAGTTGGAATGAGTCCCTCATTAACAATAGTGAACCTTTGCTGTGTGCCATTCACGTGTGGAGTGCCTGTTTGGATTCGGGACACGGATTCAAGTGTCCAAGATGGGACTGGCATACTCTTGAATTCGAGGATTTTGGCATAGAACATGTAATTTAAAAACTTCAATTTAAGTACCCACATTTGGGACTAGAAAGACAAAGAGGCAAAACTGTGATGTTTTTTTAGAATGCTCAAAGGATCACTGCCAGCAAAATTGACATGCCCTGAAGAAGTTCACAGTCATGAACAAAATGCGTTGGCTGAGGCTTTAATAATTTGAATATAAAAGATGAAAATCTAAAAGCTTTTTGGAATATAATATAAAGAAGCAACAAAGAAAATTGGTCACGGGAATTTGACTTTTTTTTAAATCTACAATTGTTTCTTTCTTGGGTGCACCACCACAGTAAATGAAATGTTGTGGTCTGCATGGCAGAGATATCCAGGAGAGGCAAACATTGTTAGGGTGTGCACCAGACAAACAGTTTTAGGGACTGAAAAGGGGGGGAGGTTAAAGTTATTATTACCTGACGTTTTTTGTATAAGTTGGAACGAAGGAGAACCAACTGACATATCAGAGAATGATGAGCCCATTTAATGTAATTTCCTAAGCATAGCAGCAAGACTTCGGACCCATTAAGGTATGGTAAGACATTGGGAGAAAGAAGTGGCCTATATTAAATAATCAATATTAAGTGTTGTTTAGCTAGATGCATGTATGCATATATGTGCGTACAAGAGAATATACATTTGCATTCATTTGGATGTCCATGTATATAGATACATATATTAAAGTGGCTGATTGGAGAAGATTCCTAAGACGTGTCACTGTAAAGGTTGAAGAGGCTGAACAGCACATCACCTATTTCAAGCCGTCTAGACGCTGTACTGACGGTGTGGTGAGGAAGTAAGAACATACCGAAAGTAGCATTGCAGACTTCTGAGCCAGTCGCTCTTTTCATCCCCAACCCCTTTCTCACTTGCCAGTGCATTACCAAAAGAAGGTTTCGGAGAGTTTTGGCGCAAGGAGGAATCGGAGGCACTGAGTGATATTCATCTGCTCCTGTGGAATCTCTGGCACAGAGTTAGTCCTGACACCTCCATATTTGCACTTGTTTGCAATAATTGGGGGGTTGTCAGTTATCACCACTCTCTAAATCAGGCTTTTTTAACTTTATTACGGACTGATAGAAAAAGCTCAGCTAAAATGACCTCATGAAAATACCAGTGATCTCTGGCGTATCTTGTGTACAAGCAATAATGGAAACAGATATGACTGTTGGAGTGAATGGGAGCCAGCAGTCTGTGGTTAATGCTGCCACACAGGGGGTCACAGGCACTCATTTTGGCTGTTGTTTTGCTGGATTTTTGCTGGACTACTAGTTTGCTGTATTTAATCGATAACTGCAGTATGCGAAATTTCACCTAAGGCGCTAGAGGCACTGTAACAGCTCACGCTGACTTTCCAAGATTGGGCTAAAGGGTGAAAAAATCGGCCAGGCTGCTGCTCGAGCAAACCACGCTGCAGCCCTTAGGAAAGATCTGGATCTGAATTTGAATCCGGAAACTGTGGAGATGTCAATCTGTGAGGCTGCCAAACAAGATCATCTTGGAGGTGTGTCTGTGGACCTCGACTCAAGCACCAGCATTAGCCCTTTATCTACTGCCTCTCCCAGGGCAGGTACCTTAGATCTGTCCAAGTTAAAGACAGTGACGCTGGTGGACTCAGCTGGGGAAACCAAGGATCTTAAAAACTATCCTTTAATTTTTAAACCCAAGCCTGGTTTGTCATCAGTGGTACAAGAGGCGACAGGGAATGGGCCCCCGTCAGTGGATAACCCTAGGAATTTGTGTAAGGATCGTAGTCTTAGGGATCCTACGGAGGGTAGTCACTCTATCTCTCCTTCTGCCTCTTTGCTTTTGCCTTCCTCTGGGGGGGGGGGGGCTCATCTGAACTACCTACTCCTGCGGAAGATGCCCTGACACCCCTAGTAGAGACTATATCCTTGGACCCACAGACTTTGCACTCCGAAGTAAGGCCCGAATTAACTCAGGACAATTCCTTTCAAGACAATAGATCATTTTCCATGCAACGGGATGCTAAGAGCCTCCTCAATTTGATTCTGGAGGAGATTCAAGAACTGAAAGCCTCCCAATCTGCTGAAGTCGCTGTAATTCATTCCAGTTTAACCACAATTGAAGAAAATATGGCTCAGGTCCCGGCACATCTTCTTGAGGCAGAGACTAGGATTTCGCAATTGTAAGACCAAGTCTTAACTATGAATAACAAAGTTGCCGCCTTCCAGAGCCAGAAATCAGCCTTGAAGTATAAACTGGAAGAGTTAGAGAATCATTCTAGACGCTCCAATCTCCGCATACTTGGAATTCCGGAAGGCCTTGAGGGACAGCAGACTCTATCATGGGTTGACTTATTTATTTTAAAAAATGTCCTTCCGGACTTTAATGGTGATCTTACTCTTTCGCGAGCCCATCGGGTGCCGGCACATCTACCTCCCAATGCTAAATTCTAACGGACCATCTTAGTTAACTTTGGGGATTTCAGGTTTAGGGAACAAATTTTAACCAAGGCCATAAAACAGCGACAGTTCACCTCAACAGAAGTCCCACTTTGTCGTATCTTCCTGGACATGTCGGCTTCTGCAGCCAAAAGGCGGAAGGAGTTTGTAAAAATGCTACATCTTTTTAAAGAGCAGGGAGCGCAGGCAATGATTGCTCAACACAGCAAGTTAAAAGTCCTAGTTAAAGGCAGATTCCATATTTTTTGCAACGTCCCGGAAGTGCAGGAATTACTGCAACAAATCTCGTTGGATAAACGTTAATGACCTACAGACTCTAACATGTCAATATAATGTTAAAGTGTCGATGTTATGAATGAACAAATGTAATTAATTATGTATTATCAACCTTTCCTCTTGCTGTCCTTTCCTTCTGCTAGTATATATTTGTAGATACTTGTAGATAGTCTGTTATCAGTTCTCTTTTTGGACCTGTCCTGTGTCTCTTCCGCTTGTTTTTTTCCCTTTTTGAAGGAAGGGGGGGGGGGGGAGGGAGACTGGTTGCACTAGGCACCAAGTCATAGCGCTAGTTAAGGGTGGGGAGCCTTTCAGATATGAGCAGGGACGGCAGTCTGCTCATGGTGGCTTCGGGAGCTGGGTGGGGTCACAGGGGTGGAAAAGGGAGCATGGGGAAAAAACGAAATCTATTTCTTAAATCCATACACATATACATCCATTTTTATTAATAGACTCACATTTTGCTAGATCTCAGATGGGAGCATATTTCTATCTATTTTGTTAGGTTGCACGGATATTACCTTGCCTGCTGCGGGCCATTGAGGCATAGGTTAAGACAGAAAATCCAGCGGCCATTTTAATACAAGAGACCCATATACCAGGAGGGAAACTACCAGATTTCCCAATGTTTAGGTCCTGGGCAGCTTACAGGGGCTTCTCCTCATCTTCGGCATCCCATCGGGGCACGGCGATTTTCCTTAGTAAAAAACTTCAGGCTGAAGTTGTTAATTTTGTTAATGATCAGAGTAGAAGGTGGTGTTGGGCCACCTGTAACCTAGGGGGCAGACTTTTAACTTTCGCCAGTATCTATGCCCCAGTGGAAGATAATCCAATGCTGTATGAGGAATTATTTCAATCTTTAAGTCAAGGACCTGGTGAATTGATCTTAGGGGAGAATTTAAATTTTTTTATGAACCCTAAAATCGACTCCTCTGCCTTGTCCAAAAAACAGGTAAAACCTAAAACTTTATGAGTTTTACAAAACTATGGTGTGACTCTGGACATACTGGATCCCTGGAGGGCAGTATTCCCAACTAAGATCGCCTATACTTGTTCATCAGGTAGATTTCGTACTTCGTCACGCATCGATTTTTTTCTTATTTCTAGGAGACTGATTTCTAGCAGGCAGAGAATCCTTCAGAATGGATTCTCGGATCATGCGATGGTGATTCTTGAGTTAGAGTTAGGTAAATACACTATGACCCCTAAAAGATGGATGCTATATAGGCAATATTTATAGAACTGGGTGCTCTTTATTAAAACTGAGATTAAAGAATTTTTTGAGCGAAATCATGGTTCTGCACCTCTGCACATGGTCTGGGACTCGCTTAAGGCTTTCATAAGGGGACTAGCCATAGGAAAGGATGCCGATAATCTTAGGAAAGATAAGGAAGAAAAGCGATTTTTAGAGCAGAAAGTGCAAAGGTCCTTTGACACATTTCTCAGCAGTCCCTCAGTTTTCAACCAGCGGCAGTTAGATCAGGCTAAACGGGATCTTAGTGAAAAACATTATCTCAAAAGTGAATCCTTTTATCAGCACCACAGGCAAAAAATGTACGAAGAGAGTAATTATACCGGGAGGTTTCTTGCGTGGCAGGCAAGGGAGCAGGCTGTAACTAACCATATCACTGCATTGAAATGTCCTATAACTGTTTACCGCACTGATGACCCGGTAGTAATCGGGGATATAATGTTACAACATTATAGGAACATATACGGCCAGCAACAGACCATTGATATGACATCCTTGAGAGACTTTCTCAAGAGACATGAATTGCCTGTACTCTCTGATGTGGAGAAAATGAGCATGGCGAGTCCTTTTATAAAAGATGAGCTGGAGGATGTCATTCAAAATCTCCCAAATGCCAAAACTTGTGGCCCGGACGGCCACCCGGCAGAATTTTTAAAAAACTTTTCTAGCACCATCTTGGATTATCTTTTATTGTTGGCCAACTCAGTTTTAGAAGGTGGAGTGATACCATTGTCATTCAGAAACGGGAATATAGTCCGTTTTTTAAAAAAAGGTAAGGATAGTGAAGATCCTAATTCTTATCGTTCCATCACGCTTTTAAATTCTGACTATAAAATAATTACTAAACTTTTATCCAATCGTTTTAATCGAATTGCTTTGCATTTGATTCACCCTGACCAAAATGGTTTTATTGCTGGTAGGCAGCTTGGGACTAATACGCACTATTTAGCGGAAGCGCTTGATTATTTTGAGACTCGGAAGATACCAGCTCTAGTCCTCCTTTTATATGCCGAAAAGGCATTCGACCTAGTCGTCTGGGAGACCTTTTTTTTTATTCTGGCAAATTTTGGCATACCTCCCAAAATCACGGGGTTGGTTCAGAAACTATACTTGAATGCAGAAGCCAACATAATCATTAACACCACGGAGGTAGGCCAAGTTAAGGTTAAACGGGGGACTAGACAAGGATGTCCACTGTCCCCGGTATTATTTGCCTTTTTTATTGAGCCATTGGCGATCGCCATTAGGAATAGTACGGATATTTGCCCTCCACTACCAACTATGGCAAAATTGAAATTATATGCCGACGATATCATGCTCATTCTAAAGCCTGAGAAGGAGGTCCAAGAAAAATCTTTTGAGATCTTTCAGCAATTTGAGTCGTTTGGTGGATATAAAATAAACTTAAAAAAGACAGAAATTATACAGTGTGGCGGAGAATCTATGGATTTAGATCTCGATATTCTTTCTTGTTTAAATATAAAACCAAAAAGATATCTTGGTGTTTATTTTTCGGCACAAATTACTGATTTATATGATTTGAATTACGCCCCACTTTTACGAAAAGTCCAGGATTCATTATTTTGATGGAATTCTCTTCCATTAACCATTTTAGGTAGGAGTGCATTCATTAAAATGTCTGTTGTTCTGCTATTTAATTCTCTCTTTTCGGCGATTCCCTGTGTCTTAATGAGTTCTTTTTTTACCAAAATAATGTTTACATCTTTTCTATGGGGAAAGAAGGTCCCCCGAATTGCATTTAGCACTTTATATGAGGAGCTGGAAAATGGAGGATTAGCTCTTCCAAATTTGAGGGATTATTATTTTGCATATTTTGCACAATATATGTCCAGATTTAAGCTAGAATTACAATCGGGTCCTTTTATTAACTATTTTATGAACTTAATCTGTAAAGAAAATCAGATCCACTGCCCATTAACTATTGTTAAATCTCCTAAATTAGTACGGTATAAGTGCGTACAGTGGTTTGTCCATAAACGCCAGGCCTTTTATAGAAGATATTCTATCCCCGCAATCAACTCCTCAACTCCGTTACCTGGCCCTATTTTACTATCTGGGATTACAGAATCATCAGTAATTACACAAAAATGGGCCAAGGCAGGATTTTGGAAAATTTCTGATTTTTTAAGGAATGGTAGATGGCTGAACATAGCCGAAATGTCTTATTTAATTCCAAATGACTTCTTTTTCCTTGGCTCATATAATATTTTTTGTAAGCTCCTGAGTAAACTTGATTTGGTCCAGATCATCGAATGTAAATGTTTAGTATATGATTTATTAGAAGATATGGTATTTAAGAAACTTGGGGAATGGAAAAAGCGTTTAGCCTCTAACAAGTATCGATTTGGAGGGGAAGGCCATACGAAATGGGCAAAACATGAGGAGATGGAAATCACAGCGAGCATGTGGTCAGCAGATAATAATCTCAATGTTAGCACGTTAAGGGGAGCCAATTGGCGAAGTATGTTGTTTTTTAGTAAATGGTTACTTTATAGAACTCCACTTTTTCTATCTAAGATTTATTCTAACCAATCAGCGCAGAGACTTTGTTGCCTTCATCATCCTAAAGCCAATTGGGCACATATTATATTACAATGCCCCTTGATTCAGAGGTTCTGGAATTACATTTTTTACAATCTGGAACTCGAATGCGGTATTTCAATAGGGTCGAATACTTGGCTAATAGTACTTGGCTATGACCCAGACCTTCTTCTCTCAGACAAGCTGATCAAATTATTATATATTGCAATGGCTGTAGCCAGATCACTTCTACTTCAGAGATGGCGATCAGATCTTATACCATCTATATATGAATGGGTCCAAAAAATGAAGCAAGTTAAAAAAAGTGAACGAACCCATGCATTGCGAATTGGTGGAATTAGGAAGTTTGAGAGGGTCTGGGCAGCTTATTTTGATTAAGATCTCAAAATGTAGCTTATCTTTTCGGAGGTATTCTCCGTATGTTTGACTCCTATATCTTGTAATACCAGTATCTTAATCTATTATACGACATTTGATATTCTCTTGTAATCTAGTTATATCAATGAATACAGGATGAATTAGTATTTTTCACATACTTGCTGATTTCTATGTATATGTTGAAAGCACCTATGGTTTAATCAATTGCTTAGTTTATATTAATGGTATGTATTAATGGTTGGCAGTGGATGCTGTTTTAGGATATTACGCGTTTTATGTTTTTTTAATACTGGCTTAAATGTTTATATTTTCCATCTTTATGGATTTTAGGATTTACACCCTTCCGGCAAATCGGTGCCATTTAACAATTCTGTATTATTTTTTTACATATTCAAGGAATTTTATGGATGTATTTATAGATAAAAAGCTTTTTGTTATATGGGTTTCAATAAGAAAAATGGAAAAAAAATGAAAAAATACTGCCACACATCAGGGGACCAGTGCTAGTTTCAGTGTTAGAACCGGCTGGCGCACTGTAACTTAAAAATACAGCACGGAGAGAAACGGAGCTATCCGGAGTAACACAGGATAGAAAGATATATTTCAATGGAGCCTTGGTTGAGGCAGCCCCTTGAAGGTTTCACTAACACAAGGGTCCGCTTGATGTAACAGGGCCTTCCTGGCGTGGAAGAGAGAAACAGCTCCTGAACGCTAGGGCCAATGATGTCTTGTGTCCAAGAACTACCCAGACCTTTAATCAGGATTTGGGGCCCAGAAACACAACAAAAATCTGCTGGAACCTTGTGGTTGGGGTTTGGAGCCTGTGACAAGGAAGAAAGGCGCGTATCTCGAAGTCTGCTAGTGGCAATAAAGCATTCATTCTGGAGGGGCAGGGGCAGGGCTTTAAGTGGAATAAAAAAAACTGGGGGTCTCTCAAAGGGGTGTGGCCAATGTAATTAAGGGTGTGGCTTAAAAGTAAATAAGCTAAAAATCTGAACATAGTGTGCTTCCCGACCTGTATTTTGCTGTTTCTGTCCTTGCATTCAGATATATGATACAACAAGTAACATCATACCTACAACAAGTCAGGACTACTGGCTTTGTCACTGGTTGTTAGTTGCATAAGATGAATAAGCAGCAACTATGGCTTGTATATAATATTGAAAAGCTTCCACTTAAAGCCCTGGTGACACCACGACAATGTTGCTGCTCCTGAGTTTCAAAAAGAGAAGGGAAATCCAGAGAGAAAAAGACTCTCTTTAAAGGATTTCCCTTCCTCTACAACGCTCACCACCATGCCGTAACTTCTCCACTATTGAGAAGTGAGCAGTTTGAGCACGCGCACATCGATGTGCATGTTGTCACTGCAGTCCGGAGAAAAACGGACCGCCTGTGCCAGGGCACAAAACAGAGTCCGATAGGGACCTGTTTCGAGCCCCCCTTTAAAAAACTACCGGTGCTCAGCACCAATGAGACCCGGCCCACTTAAAGCCCTGGCCAGGTGGGTGCATCCCTCCTGCTCTTCTGCATCTCTGCCACAAGTAACAGCTGAACAAGGGGGTGAGGGTGGCCATACCTCCTTCAGAGACAATCGCAATATTCTCAGACTAGAGACCCATTACTAGGGCCACCTGTTGGCGGACGGCCAGGCAGCGTTTAGGGCTGAGGGGTGGATAAGTGTACCCCGGGACACTCAGAGAACAGAACTGGGGGTACAGAGGCCCGAGGTCGGTACCAGCCAGATGCGCATGCGTTGAGGGAAGGGACGTGGGGGTCTTTTCAGAGAGGGGCAGGTGCAGCAGGTAGCACAGTGCCTCAAAGGGCATCCCCAGATAATCAGTGCCGAATGATTCTTGCTACGAGGCAGGACCACCTCTGTTGTTGTTAACAAGTACTCGCCATCATCACCAGTCAGGTGGTCAGGGCTCCATTGTGCCCTGACTGTGACACAGTGGTTCTTTGGGCAGCTCCACAGTATCTGTGGATTTAGACTCCAGGTAGCCCCCAAGTGGACTTTTTCAATTGTTCGGATTTTTTCTGTCCTGGGCACTCAGGTGGATAGCTTTCTAGCAAGTTCTCTCCGGGCAATCATTCTTGGAGAGACTGTCAGAGCTGCAGGGGCGGGGCGGGCACCGGGTTCTAGTGGGAGAGCACCGTTGCTTTCAACCCAGCAACAGTCGAGGTCTCTGCTATGGAACTCTGGCGGCATCTAGTGGCCAGAGAACATGGTGTGGAAGAGATGTCGTATTACATCCACTAGAAGGACCCACGCCTGGCAGAGGGGCACGTGAAAGCACTGGTATTCTAGAACACATTCAATACCCCTGTACAAGGCAGGTGGAGGGTAGTGCCACCGTGGGTAGTCACTATAAAACTTGTACAGTTCTGCTGTACTGCCGTTTGAGGGGTAGCACAGGTTGATGGCATCGCCTCTCCCTCGTACCCACGTAGGGAGCTGCAGATTGAGGGGTTTGCTCCTAGGAGGCAGTCCTTGCATCGGGAACACGTAAAGTTCGCACCAAAAGGATGGAAAGGGCTCTCGCCAGGCACGATGCAGACTCTACAGGAGGAGCGGGCAGCTAGGGGGGGCTCGAGTTAAACTACAAGGCTTTGAGTTCAAGTCACAGCTCTTCTCCCCGATGTTGTGTGAGTCTGGGCAGACCATTCGCACTGCTCTTCGTTTGACTCACTCTCACATACATGAAAAGGCAGGGGACTGCAAACGAGAGGGGTTCGGTGCGATGGGCGTTTTAACAGAACCGAGTCACCCAGAATGTGCAGTGCAAACGTGTCGAAATGGGTTGGGAGTAGTATTATAAAATGAATCTAGCACCCACTGCAGTCGCACTGCACCTCGAAGCACTTTTAAAACATGTGCTGCTTTGTCAGCTGGCTTGTTAGCTTGACCAGGAAACCTGCAAATAGGGTGTGGGGCGGAGAGAGTTAAATCTACGCAGAATACAAGGAAAAAGAAATTCCACACGGTTGTGTTTTTTTCAATTTGTCCCCTCGCCTTAACTCTTCGGGAGGGGGACAGGTGACACATTGTGAGCGGGGAGCGGAGCACGCATGTTAAACACTTCAGAAGCCACATATTGAATCGGCCTCCGGCAAGACATCTGCCTAATGTGAGGGCTTAAATATCCTTTCCCATTTTACATGCATTCAAGTCTCATTTGAGGGAAATGAAACGGTATTATTAAGGGCGGATTTTGCACAAATGGCCTGAATTTGACATGTCAGCTTCGATGAGGCTTTTACATATGTAACGCAGAGGAGGGTCGGCCGCAGCGACAGGCTCATCGAAAGCGCGGCGCCGGCTCCCAAATGAAATGTGCATGTGCTCGACCTGCGGCCCTCCCCTCCCCGCAGCACCCACGTCGATGGGGCGCTGCGAACCCACTTCGTGGCGCTATCCGCTTTCTGTCACGGCACACTACGCGCTGGTCGTAGGCCTCGATTGATCATTACCCTAACCTTGCTAAAACTTGAATTCACTTTACGAACAAGGCTTCTCTGCGGGTTTAAGGGCGATATAAAATAAATGTCTTTATCGTCCCTACCTTTCTAAGTCCCCGCCGCGGAGAGCCATTCGGGGCTCGGCTGAATGAGTACAAATGGCTCGGTGCTAATTCTCATCATGGCGGCGGCGCCTTGAGTGCTTTTAAACCAGCGCGCGGGGTTATGTGATTATTCTAGAATAAATAGTGCTCATCATCGGCTGCCAGGCCCCTGCTCGCTTAAACAGCCCTTCCAATTAACAGGTCCACCTAATGGATTTTAAAAATTAAGATTTCCGACGCCAGACTCGATATACATGCATCCGCTTTTTTCAGGTCTGGCCGAGAGACAGCTTTGCTCTCTCACTAGTCTCATGTTATCAAACAAATTATAAGCACACATCCATCCATAAATAGTGGAGCGCTGGGTCACCTCTCGTCGTCCTATGGTCTAACTCATACTGCACATTTTGCACGGAGGTGGGCTAGCCACTGAAAAGCCAGAGATGCCTGGCTCAGCACGAGGTCCTCCTGTTCATGGAACCCCTCACCGAACTTCTTCAAGCATCTAACGTGTACTACCACATGTACGCTGATGACACTCAATTATACCTCAAGATCAACACCTTAGAAGATATCCAACTGCTCAACAAAACGCTTGGAAATACCCAGATATGGCTGGCAAAACACCATCTCAAATTAAATGCCCAAAAAAACGAATTCCTGCTTATTGCTCCACCCGCTCAAGTCCCGGTGATGCAAGAGTGGATAAAACACCTTACGGCCCTCAACGTTCAACCAATCATCGTTGACTCAGCCAAATCACTGGGAATAACTCTTGACAGTAACCTCAATATGCAAAAACACATCAGCAATGCTACAAAGGGAGCTAACTACCAGATAAACACACTGAGGAAGATGAAACCTTTTCTACCAAGTAAGGACTTCAAGCAAGCTGTACAAGCACTAGTTATCCCCAGAGTGGAGTATGGAAGCGTCTCGCTTTGTGGCCTTCCCAAAGCAACCACGGCACCTCTAAGAGCATCAATCAATGCCGCAGCGAGACTCATCACCGGTTCTAAAAGAAATGTACACATCTCACCGGACCTCAAAGCACTGAATTGGCTTCCCCTGGAAGCCAGAATTCATTTAAAGATAGCATGTATGACGCATAAAGCCTTGCACTACAAAGCACCCAGATATCTAACGCAAAAGCTAACGATCTCTGGTGGGCTCAGATCTTCCAGAAGTGTGGAAAACTTATTACTAAAACCACAGCGATTCAACAAGAAAAAAACATATAACCGTACCTTCTCAGGGATGGCACCTAGAATTTGGAATGCGTTACCACCCGAAACCAGACTTAACCCCTCTATTGTCTCATTCAAAAAGGAAGTAAAATCAATTCTCATGGCCAAATTCACCTGAGGAAGGTCCTAAGTTTTTGCAATGAACTACTATAGCGCTGCCATCACCCTGACTAGGACAAGGGACCATCTAAGCAATTTGGACACTCCATCTTCCTGTTTCCTGACGCATGAGGATAGCGCCCTGATGTACCCGATAACTTTGCTTTTGTAACTCGTTTTTGTATAGATGCTACAATTTGCCTTTGGCTTATGTATAAAAACTTTATTTACTGTTAAGCGCTCTGATACCCGCAAGGGACTTGTCCGCGCTCTATAAAACTTTCAAATAAATAAAGAAATAAATAAGGCAAGGCGAGGTGGCCTTGTGGCTACAGCTGCAGACCCGTAACCTGGGGAGTTGGGTTTGAATCCAAGCCTGGGCTCTGCTTCCCATAAATCCCAGAAAATCTCTCTGTGCCGAAAAAATCCTCTTGCATCTAGTTTGTATTCTATTTTGATGTGGGGAGAGAATATGGCGTTTAAACTAGAGCTTCCGACAATAGAGCTGGGGAGCCAGGTTTGAGTCTGGGGAGCTAAACGTCCTGTGATTCTGGGCAAATCACTTGATCTCCCCGTGCCTAAAAAATGAATATGGCCTTTTGTAATGTAGCTGGTGCTCGTGTAAAGTGTGTCCAATACCTTCGAGTCGAGTTCGTGCTATAGAACACTAAACAAAACTTCTCTCATCTCCTTGAACAAGGTTTGGGCTATGTAAAATGTCCAAAAATAAAATGTGGATTCTACCAGTTGCCAACCATCTCACCTCATTCTCCAACAATCAGGTCAAAACATTAACCTTTTCTGTCAGAAAGAGATACCTATCTAATGGCTGAATGGCACAGTGTGAAACCAGAAAACCTGGGACCAATCCCGGTTTCCCTGCTTGACCAAATTTTGTAAACCTAGGCAAATGCTGTATTTCGCAAAGCCTCCTTTTGTTCATTATCACATATGAAAGCACCTTCAAATACGTGAGTTTAGGTTTTACGCTGTATAAAAACCTCTTATGTTTGATTTAATAGCCTATAATGTTTCTCCATCTATAAGAGTCTAGGCCACATATAGGCAGGGCCACAAGAAGTATGCAATTCTGTGACCACTGCTTTTTTTCTCATAATTATGGTTTTGCGCATTTGCCACATAATCCACTGTCTGCTGCATAATCTGCAGATTTAACAAAATGTTTCTAGCTCTAAATCATATGTTAATAAAAATGTGGCGGCACGTGTTTGATCACTCTAGAAGGCAATTTGCAAAGGTTAACTGGTTATCTTTCAATTGCTAATTTTTATTTTGGTTCTTAATCTGGTACTAATAAGGGGCAATATTTGCGTGCATAGCATTAACATGTGTACAAATCACAAAAAAACAAAATAACGCTGTCTAAAATGTGCTGCATTAAGTCACGTAATGTAACTTTTCCTACCGCATAATTGAGTTAAATTAAGTTTGTGCTCCCCTTCCTCATTATTCCAGTGGCCCTGAATTTAGTCAGGGCTACTGGAATGACAACTGGCTTCCTTCTTAATTCAGCAAAAGTATTGTCACCCGGGCGGAGGCAGGAATGATTCTCAGTTCATGTTTAAAAACTCTTGCTTTTAATAAATACTTCTCAATGTAGGATACCATCTGATGTACTGATGTGAAACGCTTCATTGTGTTCAAGAAATACACTTATTTGAATTTTGAAGACACTGTATCATACTCTAAAATGATGTTGCTTTGTAATGTTTACAGTGTGGTGTTTACCACAATGGATGTTATGACGTAAACCTTTACAATGCATGTAAGTACAACAAGGGCCCTTTTAAAGTGTTTTACAACATAGGCATTTACTATACAGGTGTGTATTGTTTAAACAGCATAATTATGCTACTTAAAAAAATAGTGTTTAAGGGTTAAGGGGTGGGGTATTAAAGGTTCAAGGTTGGGTAGAGGTAAAGGGATAAGGGTTTTTTAGGGTTTAGTTATGGGCAGAGGTAAAGGAGTTTTCGTGGTTCAGGGGCGAGTAGAGATAAAGAGAGGTAAGGGTTTTTTAGGTTTCAAGGGTAGCTAGAGGTAAAGGGGGTTATGGGTTTTTTAAACTTCAGAGGCAGGTAGAGGTAGAGGGTGTTTTTTTTAGGCCTCTGGGCAGGTTCCCCTCTAAAATCTCTCTCTATATGTATATAATGTAAATTAAAAAATAAGGCTGAATTTGGGAGTACTCCCCTTAAGAAAGATATATACACATATGTACGAATGTGTGTGTGTGTGTGTTATGAGTATGTCAGTGTGTGTATATATATATTGTATGTGTGTAAGTATACATATATAGATATATACATAATATTGATAATATATTACATTATATGTTTTATGTACATATATGATATCAGTTGTTACAACACATAATACCACGTTGTAAAACAACACAATGTAAAAATCTGTGGTAAATGCAGGTGTTGTAAACATCATGTGCTGTAACAACTAATATTCATAATGTTTGTTGCATGATTTTTAAGCCAAATATTTTCAGGGCTTAAACCCATGACTTGGCTCTGCCTCAGTTCTCCCTGTTATTATGTTGGTTCGCCTACCTCTAATTTTGCACCCACCCACCACTGCATACAGCATGAGGCATGGACAGCCCACATCAGCTATCGTGCACTGCAAATTACACAATTGTGCCTAATCACATGCACACTTCCAAATAAAGAGTAGTGCACTTTAGCGCCAGGGCTGTTGCCAATTCACTCAATTTATTCCTATTTTAGTCTCTTGTTCGCTTTCCTATTAAACACTTAGGGCCCGATTCACAAAGGTAAACTGAGACAAAGTCTAACTTTATGACTTTCGGTATTTATAAAGGGCATTTATGAGTAGTACATTTAGACTTTTGTCTCAGTTTAACTACATTTTGATCTTAAGTCTAACTGAGTGCAAACTTAAGTTAAACTGAGACAAAAGTCTAACTTTACTACTCGTAAAGGCCCTTTGTGAATACCAAAAGTGGTAAAGTTAGACTTTTGTCTCAGTTTAAGTCAAGTTTTGGTATTATGTCTATCTGAGACCAAAACTTAAGTTAGACTGAGACCAAAGTCTAACTTTACTACTCGTAAATGCCCTTTGTGAATACCGAAAGTTAGACTTTGTCTCAGTTTACCTTAGTGAATCGGGCCCTTAATTTCTGTTGCATGTGCTTGCAAAAAATAAATACAAAAAATAAATTGTACTCTAGTTAAGTCCCAACCTATTGGTTTTGTTAGATAATGCGGCAGTCTGGCTCAGGCTCCACATTGGCTGTGCAGAGCATGCTATATGGCTTGTGAGATATTGGAGGATATATATATATATATTTTTTTTAACTTGCATAGCAAAATGTTATGTATTAGGTCCCCCTCTGCTCCGTTGCTCCCAAAGCATGTGAAGTAGGCCACACCTAGAGGCATAAGCACCCAAATCAGTGCTTAATTTAAGCTGGTTGATTCAAGTGAGCGGTACCAGCCCTTAATTGTCAACACAGGCACTTATGACAATCTGCCAATTGGTAGCGCTGTCTGTTTAATTTAGAAATTAGCACAACAGTTATTTGTTGATTCAATGTATGTGAAAATGACGAATACCAAGCCATTCTTCCACCTTTTGGGGCATGGAATAGGCTAAATTGTCACATTAAAGAAGTGTGATGGTTAATTATTGTGATGCTACTATCATTGGCAGTGCTGGCCGTGGCAATGGGCGGTGCAAGCTGCAGTGACCTCCGAACGAGGGCCCTGGCACTTATTTGTTTTACAAATTAAGCAATGGTGCAAATCATGTCTGTGATTGTTTAAGATCTCAGAATTGCATCTTTTATCAGATGGCACAGGCCTGTCTGACTTGACCCTATAGTAAACATGAGGTGCTTTCAACAGAAATTTGTAATTTCTACCTCGTGGAACTAGATCTTGATTCTGTCTCTCAACTTCCTGAATAATGCAAAGTACCAGTCTGTACCTCAACCTGTTTGCCGTTGACATAGTCCAGCCTGTTGGAAAGCTCTCAATGTGACTAGAGGCTAGCCCTTCTGTACCTGTTTTCGTCATATGGGCAGACTTTGAACCCACAGTCAGGAATATTACATGATAGTACTTCGTCAAGACATGCACTGAGAGTATTAAAGTTTCGTTTTCCCAAGAGACATCCTCCATTACCAGGGGTGCTGCTTCCTGGCCAATCCACACTTCAGTCTGTAATCTGCATCTTACCTTTCTTTCCCACATTCCCCAACAGGGATTAATGCTTTCGGGATGATGAGTTTAAAACCAAACTAATGGGGCAGGAGTGGGGATGCGCATGCGCACCCTGGCTACCTTTAGTTTTGACACAAATTATGCCACCGGCTACAAGCGGGTGCTATTTCAATAGGTTGGGAATGGATGGAATTGAGTGAAATGTCTCTCGTGGCAGAATTGACCGCTAGAGGAACCCAAGTGATCGGCTGATAGGAATTAGAACTGCAGCACTTGCTCTTAGGGGAAAGTGCTGCTGGAGGAAGCAAGCAAGAGACAACAAAAACCACAACACTAGAAAATGGACCATTAGCATTCAAAACTTAGCAAGACAACATATGTTTGGTTGGGGGGGGGGGGGAGACCACCACATTACTCTTAATGGGTTTAGGCAAGGAGACTCTGAAGCATGAGACTGCAGTGCACAAGTCCGAGGCTGCATGAGGTAGATCTGGGGTGCGTTTAAATGTCTAGAGTTTGTCATTTGGGTGCCTGAAAGTGGAGGTTGAAGACAGCATGACAGTTTCATAAGATGAGACTGAGGAGGCATGAGATATTAAGTCCATTGCCTGAAGATAAGAAAGAGGTGGCATGAGATAGCAAGGCATGGGCCTGCAGGTGAGATTGAAGGGGCACGAGATAGCAAGGTCTGGGCCTGCAGGTGATATTGAAGGGGCACGAGATAGCAAGGCCTGGGCCTGCAGGTGAGATTGAAAGGCATGAGATATATAGCAAGGTCTAGGCCTACAGGTGAGACGGAAGAGACATTAGATAGCAAAGCCTGGGCCTGCAGGTGAGATTGAAGGGGCATGAGATATATAGCAAGGTCTGGGCCTGCAGGTGAGATTGAAGGGCACGAGCCATCAAGGTCTGGGCCTGCAGGTGAGACCGAAGGGACATGAGATAGCAAGGTCCGGGCCTGCAGGTGAGACTGAAAGGGCATGAAATAGCAAGGCCTGGGCCTGCAGGTGAGATTGATGGGACACGAGATAACAAGGACCGGGCCTGCAGGTGAGGTTGAAGAGGCCCAAAATTGCAAGGTCTGGGCCTGCAGGTGAGATTGAAGGGGGCATGAGATAGCAAGGCCTGGGCCTGCAGGTGAGATTGAAGGGGCATGAGATTGCAAGGTCTGGGCCTGCAGGTGAGATTGAAGGGGGCATGAGATAGCAAGGCCCGGGCCTGCAGGTGAGATTGAAGGGGCATGAGATAGCAAGGCCTGGGCCTGCAGGTGAGATTGAAGGGGCATGAGATTGCAAGGTCTGGGCCTGCAGGTGAGATTAAAGGGGCACGAGTTAGCAAGCCCTGGGCCTGCAGGTGAGATTGAAGGGGCAGGAGATAGCAAGGCCTGGGCCTGCAGGTGAGATTGAAAGGGCACGAGATAGCATGGTCTGGGCATGCAGGTGAGATTGAAGGGGCATGAGTTAGCAAGGCCTGGGTCTGCAGGTGAGATTGAAGGGGCATGAGATAGCAAGCCCTTGCCCTGCAGGTGGGATTGAAGTGACATGAGGTACCAAATTCTGGGCCTGCAGGTGAGATTGAGGGACATGAGATAGTAGGTTCTGGGCCTGCAGGTGAGACTGCGGGACATGAGATAGCAAGGACTGGGCCTGCAGGTGAGATTTAAGGGGCATGAAATAGCAAGGCCTGGGCCTGCAGGTGAGATTGAAGGGGCATGAGTTAGCAAGGCCTGGGTCTGCAGGTGAGATTGAAGGGGCATGAGATAGCAAGACCTTGCCCTGCAGGTGGGATTGAAGTGACATGAGATACCAAGTTCTGGGCCTGCAGGTGAGACTGAGGGACATGAGATAGCAAGGTCTGGGCCTGCAGCTGAGACTGAAGGGGCATGAGATAGCAAGGGGCATGAGATAGCAAGGCCTGGGCCTGCAGGTGAGATTGAAAGGGCACGAGATAGCATGGTCTGAGCCTGCAGGTGGGAATGAAGGGGCATGAGTTAGCAAGGCCTGGGTCTGCAGGTGAGATTGAAGGGGCATGAGATAGCAAGACCTTGCCCTGCAGGTGGGATTGAAGTGACATGAGATACCAAGTTCTGGGCCTGCAGGTGAGACTGAGGGACATGAGATAGCAAGGTCTGGGCCTGCAGCTGAGACTGAAGGGGCATGAGATAGCAAGGCCTGGGCCTGCAGGTGAGATTGAAAGGGCACGAGATAGCATGGTCTGAGCCTGCAGGTGAGATTGAAGGGGCATGAGTTAGCAATGCCTGGGTCTGCAGGTGAGATTGAAGGGGCATGAGATAGCAAGCCCTTGCCCTGCAGGTGGGATTGAAGTGACATGAGATACCAAGTTCTGGGCCTGCAGGTGAGACTGGGGGACATGAGATAGTAAGTTCTGTGCCTGCAGGTGAGACTGAGGGACATGAGATAGCAAGGTCTGGGCCTGCAGCTGAGACTGAAGTGGCATGAGATAGCAAGGCCTGGGCCTGCAGGTGAGATAGAAAGGGCACGAGATAGCATGGTCTGGGCCTGCAGGTGAGATTGAAGGGGTATGAGATAGCATGGTCTGGGCCTGCAGGTGAGATTGAAGGGGTATGAGATATATAGCAAGGTCTGGGCCTGCAGGTGATTTTGAAGGGACATGCAATAGCAAAATCTGGGCCTGCATGTGAGACTGAAAGCATCAGATAGCAAGGTCTGGGCCTGGTGGCTAGATTGAGAAAGTGTGAGATTGCAAGAGCTTGGCCTAGAGGTTTAACCGAGGAGGCATAGAATAAAGAGCAAGATCAGGGTCTCGAGGTTAGGTTGAGGAGGCCTGAGACAGCATGATCTGGGCCTGGAGGTGAGACCGAGCGTGAATGAGATAAGACACTATGGTCTGGGTCTGGCATAAGGCTTGACACTGAGAGAGCTGCCAAGATTGGTTTAAAGTGGGTGAAGGTCTGATGGGAGCTACAGATCGAAGTGAGGAGATTAAGGACTAATGGGGGTTGTGGGGTTCAGTGATGTTATCCACGTCAGATGGATGACAATAGCAACGTTTAAGCATTGCCAGGTAAGATGTATGTTGATAGGGGTTCTATGCAACGAGATGTGCCTCGCATTACATTGTTATCTTGTCAGTAAGAGCCTGGCATCCCAGCTGTCTGTGTTTGGTGGATGGTGCAGGAGGGGCGACGGGGATGGGAGGGTCCCAATCTGCATGGGGTACGTCAGGCCTCGCTAGTGACGGGCTTCCGTGGCCGCCCACTGGCCTTAATCCATGGCACAGATTAAATGTTATATATCATGGCGCAGAGCGGGTCGTTATTTAATAATTAATAAAGACCTTCTTCGCTCCAGCCCGGCCGAGGGAAGGAGCGCGGCCGCGGAGGTGTCAGCCCGAGCGCGTCTCTCGGTGACTCCGGCTCTTACTTAGAGGAATAAGGCCATCCGTTCTCACCTGTCATCTGGCCCACAAAGGCCCCTGTCAAGGCCTGTGATTTAGGCCTTCCTCTCTTTTCCCATTAAGGCGGCCTTCCCATCACCACCATTTAGCGGCGTTGCTCGGCGGTGGCCCGGCCGCCTGTGGGCCGCGTCCCTCTTCCTCGGTGCACCTGCCTTCCCTCATAGGCCACCGCGGCCACTAATTGCCTCCGTTCATTCCAACCTGCGCGTTCAGTTGCCGGGGCCTTTATGAAGTTGGAACGGACCCAAACGACGCCATAAATTACACACACGCACTGTGGCCGGTGCCGCACAAAGAAACAGGGCGTTCTTGCCTCATCTTGTGGATATGAGCTATAGCTGTGAGACTGCAAATCAGCCTCTCCTCTATTAACAACTAAAACCCCGCTACCTCCTCAGGAGGGTCACCTCAGACACGTGCCTTTCCCAAAACACGTGTTTTTGCTCCTCCCTCAGCCTCAAAAATATGCTTGGCCTCAGACAGTCCCTTATCCCCAGGCAGGCGAGTCTCATCAAACGTGCATCTATCTCAGAAACATGCTTCTTTCTGCCTCAGACAGTCTCTTATCCTCAGACAGACGCTTCTCACAAAACATGTTCCCCTGCCTCAGATACATGCTTCAGTCTCAGACAGTCCCTTCTCTCAGACAGGCGCTTCACTCAAATCATGCACTTCTGCCTCAGAAACATACTTCGACCTCAGACAGTGCCTTAGTCTCAAACAAGTGCTCCCCACAAAACATGTACTTCAGCCTCAGAAACATGCGTCAGCCTCAGACAGTCCCTTATTCTCAGACTCTCGAAACATGTACTTCTGCCTTAGTGACACGTTTCGGCCTCAGACAGATAGTCTGCTATCCTCAGACAGATGCTTCTCACAAAACATGTGCTTCAGCCTCAGACAGTCCCTTATTCTCAGACAGACGCTTTTAGCAAAAACATTTACTTCTGCCTTAGAAACACGTTTCGGCCTCAGACAGATAGTCTGTTATCCTCAGATAGATGCTTCTTACAAAACATGTGCTTCAGCCTCAGAAACATGCTTGGGCCTCAGACAGTCTCTTATCCTCAGAGGGGCAACTCTCACAAAACATGTGCTTCATCCTCAGAAACATGCTTTGGCCTCAGACAGACAGTCTCTCACCCTCAGACGGGGGCTTCTGACAAAACATGCACTTCCGCCTCAGAAACGTAATTTGGCCACAGGCAGACATGCTGTTATCCTCAGACAGGCGATTCTCACAAAACGTGCTTCAGCCTCAGAAACATGCTTCGGCCTGAGACAACCTGCTATCCTGAGACAGGCCCTTCTCACAAAACATGTACTGCGACTTGAGACAGTCTCTTATCCTCAGACAGGCCTACCTCACAAAACATGTACTTCGGCTTGAGACAGTCTCTTATCCTCAGACAGGCCCTTCTCACAAAACATGTACTTCGGCTTGAGACAGTCTCTTATCCTCAGACAGGCCTACCTCACAAAACATGTACTGCGGCTTGAGACAGTCTCTTATCCTCAGACAGGCCTACCTCACAAAACATGTACTTCGGCTTGAGACAGTCTCTTATCCTCAGACAGGCCCTTCTCACAAAACATGTACTTCGGCCTAAAAAACATGTACTTCGGCTTGAGACAGTGTCTTATCCACAGACAGGCCTACCTCACAAAACATGTGCTTCGACTTAAGAAGCATGAGACATTCTCTTATCCTCAGGCAGGCACTTCAACCACAGTTCAGTACTCGTCCCTCAAGCAGGTGCTTCTCAACCTAAGCACATGCTTCCCTCTGCCTCAGGCACATGCTTCTGCCAGGCAGGTGCTGTTCCTTCAGGCACTGAGTCTCCTAAAGTGTGCTTTTACCCCAGACACTCTCTTCTCAGATATGGCATTTTCCAATTAAATAACATTTTCCCAATATCATATGCTTCTCCTAGATACACGACTCTACTCCGAACACACACTTCTTCCAGACTTGCATTTCTCTCACCACAGACAAGTGCTTATCCCACGACAGGTTATTCTCCCCAGATACAGGCTTCTCCCCATAAATCTGTTTCTACCGAGACAAGTCCTTCACCCACCCCTAGATACACGCTTCTGAGCTGGCCGTGCTGCACGTCCAGACACGGGATTCTCCCCAGATATGTGCTTCTTCCCAGACACACGCTTCTGATGATTCCCCCAGACATGTGCTTCTTCCCAGACACACGCTTCTGATGATTCCCTCAGACATGTGCTTCTTCCCAGACGTGCGCTTCTGATCATCCCCCCAGACATGTGCTTCTTCCCAGACACACGCTTCTGATGATTCTCCCCTCAGACGTGTTTCTTCCTAGACACACGCTTCTGATGAATTCCCCAGACATGTGCTTCTTCACAGACACACGCTTCTGATGATTTCCCCTCAGACGTGTGCTTCTTCCCTGACACACGCTTCTGATGATTCTCCCCTCAGACAAGTCACATGTGCTTCTTCCCAGACCCACTCTTCTGATGATTCTCCCCTCAGACAAGTCACATGTGCTTCTTTCCAGACACACGCTTCTGATGATTCTCCCCTCAGGCAAGTCACATGTGCTTCTTTCCAGACACACCCTTCTGATTATTCTCTTTCTCAGACATGTGCTTCTTCCGAGACACACGCTTCTGATGATCCCACCAAGACATGTGCTTCTTCCCAAACACACGCTTCTGATTCCCCCAGACATGTACTGCTTCCCAGACATACACTTCTGATGGTTCTCCCCTCAAACAAGTCACATGTGCTTCTTCCCAGACACACGCTTCTGATGATCCCCCCAAAGACACGTGCTTCTAACCAGACACACACTTCTGATGATTCTCCCCTCAGACGTGCTTTTCCCTCAGAAACATGCCGAAAAGCTCACGTGCAGCACACCTAGACACAAGAATCTCCCCAGACGTACTTCTTCCCCAGACACACACTTCTCAGCTAGCCGTGCTTCACACGGATACACATACTTGTCACCCAGACACATGCTTCTGAGGTGACGGTGCTTCCCCCCAGATATGTGCTTTCCTCCCCTAGAACCCAGATTATCAACTAGCTGTGTGTCACATTCACACACTAACTGTACCCCATGCACGCTCTTCACCTGATGCACCCTTCTCCCTGTAACACACTGAGGTAATATTTAACCTCAAATAACCTGACTGTATTCAAGGTCTGGTGCCACCCTTAACCACCTTTCCATGGACTAGGTGCAGAGAGTTTGGTGACCCTCATGAGTTGGAGCACATTCATGAGGTGGTCTGCCAGGGCCGCGTGGTGCTGTCTAGTGGTACTCGAAGGCAGGAGAGGAATTGATTGAGGAGCACAGGTGCTGGGTGAGAATGGTTTGGTGGGTTGGAGAGACGTCACTTGCTTGTTTTCTTAGAACTGAAGAGAAGTAATTTGTTGACCCTCAGGGTCTGGGAAGGAATAGTTTGGCGATCCTCCAGAGCTGAGCATGGACCATTTGGTGATACTCACTGGCTGAAGAGAGTTTACTTGGTGGTTCTCTTGGAGCTGGATGAATAGTTTGGGGGCCGGCAGGGCAGAGGAGAGGTTCTCAGGTGGTCCTCATTGACTAGCGATAGATAGTCTTGTGGTATTAAAGAGAGAGGAAGCAAGTTGTGGTCCTCCAGGCCTGCGGTGTCATAGTTTGGTGGTACATCTGCACCTCTCCGGATAGTTTGGCATATCTAAAGGGTCTTTAAGATAATAAAGAGGCTGAGGTCCATACCTGATGTTCAGCTGAATTAGCTTGTCCATCTCTTGTTCCATGTGCTCCTGCAACTCCCCCGGCCGCAGCAGCATCTGGCAGATGGGGCAGATGGGGGCCTGGCTGTCAAATAAGGCCACCTTCTTCTTGCCTGTGAAGGAAGAAAGCAGAAAGTTGTAATGTGGGCTTCAGCGTATCCCCAACTCCTGCCCTTATCTGCCCACCATACACTCAGATCTACATTTTACCAACTCCCTGTTTATACTGGGACTATGTATTCAATGCACGGGTCTTCTGTGATCTACAGCTGCATGCTATGTGCTACATTGCCATATGGTTTATGTCATATATAAGAAATCTGAGCAGAGAAATATCTTTCCAGAGAAACCACAACAAAGAAAACCTGTTACATAGAAAAACTATTTTGTGAAACTGCAATAAAAAATAAAACTCAACGAAAAAGAATAGTCATTTGAAAATGCAGGCATAGTCTGTGATCTACAGGTGTATGCTGTTTGCTGATCCGCTACACATTTGTACTTTGATGGCCTCTTATTAGTAAGAATTTACACATGCTATATGAGTCTCTGGTGCACCACAGAACAGCTAGTCTTTTGTACCTCTGTGCTCTACCAAATGACGGCTGCTTTCCTACCCTAAAGGGTACTGGTGGTGTCTACTGTACGACTGGATGGCCTCCCTGCAGTACCATAAGATGGGCTCTTCCCCAAAAGGCAGTAAAACATTTGCACACCGAGAGAAAGGGAGCCTAGTGGATTACGAAGATCACACCAGGGGTCAAAGGTGACTCCACAACTCCCTCCCTGTTGCGTCTAAGCCTTTTTTTGTTACCCACGTTGAGAAACAGAGACCAGAACTAAACTCATGCACCAATCGAGAAGTCCCCTGAATTCAGAAAGCCACACTGCTGACATCACTCCCCGGGGACAGCTTCCTGGTACATTCCGGGTGAAGCACTGACCATGTTTTTTGTGATTATTCTGAGGAGCGAATAAAGGGAAACCAAGGTTACCACTTACTAAGGCTATTGTTGGTAATTTCAGGGGTGCTAGCTCTGCTGTCTAAGGGTAACAGACGGACTATCTGGAGACGTTCCTCTGCTCTCCACGGTAGCACCTCCAAATTAATGAGGCACGGGCCTGGCGTCTAAGGGCAGCATGGACTATTTTCTGTTTAAAGCAAGAGCCTGGAATGAGGCGAATGGCAGGTCAGGGGACCTAGAGTGTTAGTACGTCGACGTTTAGCAGTGATCTAAGGCACGGTGGTGTCTAAGGTTAGTGCCTGTAATATTTGGAGGGGTAGTTCTGTCTCAGGCTAGTGTCTGAACTATCATACGAGATGGTTCCATGTACCTCTGGAGCCTGTAATCATATATAGGATAGCTCTTCTATCGAAAGTGCGTGCCTGCACTATCATACGAGATGGGTACATCTACCCCTGGAGCCTGTAATCTTACATAGGATAGCTCTTCTATCGAAAGTGAGTGCCTGCACTATCATATGAGATGGGTACATTTACCCCTGGAGCCTGTAATCTTATATAGGATAGCTCTTCTATAGAAAGTGAGTGCCTGCACTATCATATGAGATGGGTACATCTACCCCTGGAGCCTGTAATCTTATATAGGATAGCTCTTCTATCGAAAGTGCGTGCCTGCACTATCATATGAGATGGGTACATCTATCCCTGGAGCCTGTAATCTTACATAGGAAGGCTCTTCTATCGAAAGTGAGTGCCTGCACTATCATGAGGGACCACTCTATTGTTTGATGACAGAGCATGTACTATCTCTAGGGGCAAAGTGCCTCTAATATCACGACAGATAGCTCTGATGTCTAAGGACAGAGCATTTAGTATCTGTAGGATTAGACCTGCTGTCTGAGACCAGAGTCCCTAGTAGCATGGGAAACAGCCCTGCTAAAGCCACAGAATGCAGTGCCCGGAGGTGCTCTGCTCTACAGCATGGGATCGAAAGATCATAGGGAATAAAGAATCTGTTTGAGGGTAGTTTCTGTCTGACGGGGTAGTTTAGCTGCGTTTATCAGGCACTAGCTTGTGAGATTGTGAGGGATCCCTTTGACGATTATCATCAAACAGATGGAGATTGCTAGAACCACTTGCAGCACAGCTCTCCCAGGCCTTCCCAACCCGCACCTCAGACAGCCGGAGAATTGCTCGCTGGACGGACACTCCTGCATGCTTAGCATTTCTACCGACTTGGTCTATGTCTCTTATCGAAATAAATAACCCAAGAAGGCTTGGGAAGAGTTGACAATGCAAGCTGTAAATTAGGCACCCTCCAAGCTATATCCAGAGCCTGACAACGTGTCATGTTTAGGAAAAATCCATACATTTGGGAGAGAGTGCGAGAGAGAGACCTGAGAGGGAGAGGAATGAGGTAAAGAGATGAGAAAGAAGGAGTAATGGTGAGAGGGAATGAGAGACCTAAAAACTGAGCTAAAAAGGAAACGGCTGAGATAGAGAAATCATTGACATAGTGGGTCTGACTGTAATTGCAATTGAAAAGATAAATAGGAAATATGTGCTTTGTGGCACGGCTAATATCACATTCCTTGTCAATGCTCAGCAGTGTAGGCCATATCCTACTAAGCTCCATTTATCCAGCTCGTCTTAGCAGTAGTGTGATGTTACGTTGCCCACTTGTGCACATGTTGCTAGTGGATGCAAAGGCAGTACCTTATAGAAGTGAATGAATAATTTCATTGATTCTCTCAACAGAAGATTGTATTGTAATTGCATTTATGTAATGTAAAATGTAAAATGTATTTCTATAGCGCTGCTATCACTCCATGGAGTATCTTGGCGCTCACCCAACCCAGATGGAAGAGTTGGAGGGAATAGACACAGTTTACGCTAAACACTACACATTTACACCATTGCTGCACAAGCTGCGTCGGAAAGAGAAAATACCCATGTTTTTAATGCCCTCCTAAACTGAGTTTCATGAGACAAGGATCGTAAGGAAAAAGGAAGCTTATTCCAAGCCTTGGCACCCAACACAGAGAGGGATTTACCGCCTTTGGTTGCTAGCTTGAATCTGGGGATTACAAGCAGATTCTGGCCCACAGCCCGTAGGCAACGTGAAGGATGGTAACGTCTGAAGCCATTACATAAGTATTTGGGTCCTTGAAGTTGAAAAGCCCTGAAAGTGATTAAAAGGATCTTAAAAAGAATCCTTTTGCCGATTGGTAGCCAATGAAGCGTGTTCAGTGCTACTGAGGCTGATGACTTACGTGGCCAACGTATTACTAGGCGGGCCGCTGCATGTTGGACCATTTGTAATCTGTGGAGTACCGATTTATTGGCTCCAGCATATAAGCTATTACAATAGTCCAACCTGGAAGTAATTAGGGCCACTGCGACTGTTTTCCTGGCTGGCAAAGGAAGAAAATCAAAAAACTTCCTTAAAGCTTTTATTATATGGAAGCAAGTGCCAGCTACGGCAACCGCTTGTTGTTTAAAGGACAGTTGGTTATCAAACTTGATGCCCAAATTACGGGCAGATGTAATAGTGTTAGGGGGGGCTTCTGCATCCTCAGGCCAGAAGATTTTCGGGGAAAACAAATTTTGCTTTCCAAATGGCAGGATTTCCGTTTTTCCAGCATTACATTTAAGGTGATTATCAGTCATCCAATTAAATGTTGCTGCTAGGCACTCTTTAAGATTTTCCTCAGCGCCAGACCGTTCACTGTCCAGTACTAGGATAAGAGTGTCGTCAGCATATGAGATTGTACTGATCTGAAAGGATGCAATCAGTTTTACCAGGGGAGCCATATACAGGTTAAAAAGTATAGGGCTTAAACTCGAACCCTGGGGAACTCCGAAGCTGAGGACCTTAGCTTCAGATTGGTAATGACCTAGCACTGTGATTTGGCGTCTGTCCCTGAGGAAGTTTCTAAGCCAAGCCAAGACCACTCCACCTACTCCTGCGGCAGCCAATTGGTCCACTAAGATGTTATGTGAGACCGTATCGAAGGCTGCCGACAGGTCGAGTAGGATTAAAACAGCCTTTTTTCCCTGGTCAATGGCCATGCGAAGGGTTTCTGCTGTAAACAGCAGGGCAGACTCGGTAGAGTGATTTGACCGAAACCCTGACTGATTTGGATGCAAAATATTATTTACTTCCAGGAAGCTCGTAAGCTGGTTATTCACGAACTTCTCTGTTAGTTTGGACATCAACGGGAGCAAGGAGATCGGGCGTAGGTTAGAAAGGGTGGTAGGGTCAGCTAGTGCCTTTTTCTGGAGTGGCTTGACAGCAGCAAGCTTCCAATCGTTGGGGACGTCTGCCGTGGCTAAGGATGAATTTATAATACCATTGATGATGGGATTAGTTACTACTACTAGGGTCTGTAGGACCAAAGGAGGGCAAGGATCAAAAAGGGATCCAGATTTACAGGCAAGAATAGCTTTGAGGGTATCTTCAAGGGAAACAGGAACAAATGTTTCCATGCAGGTTGGACACTTCACCCTCTCTGTTCTTTCAACAGCTCCTGGGATAGGGGATACTGAAGGAAAAGTCTTCACGATATCAAGGATTTTATTCTCAAAGTAGTCTGATATCTCATTACAGAGATTTTGAGACGGCGGAATTTCCTGCAGGAGAACTGATGGATTCATAAAATCCTTAACTATCTTGAAAATTTCCATTTGCTCTTGAGCTGCCATAGAGATGGCCTGTAGATAAAAGGCTTTCTTGGCTGACTTTATGCCTGCATGGTATTTTCTTCTAGCCCTTTTGTAGGTTTCGCGGGCAGTGACCTCGTAGTGCCTGCGCCACCTCCGTTCCAGTACTCTTAGTTCTCCCAATTCTGATCTCAGAACAGGTGAGAACCAGGGGACCTTCCTTTTAGTTTTAATAGAACTAGGATTCTTAAAACTGATAGGGCCTAATCGGTGACCTGCCGTGGTTATCCAGTCGCAGAATTTTTGATTGTCTGCAGAAGTGTTACCTGTTAACATCGGTATGCTAGTTGTAAGAGCGTCGATCACGTCAGGTCTACTGGGTAGTTTCTTCCAATTAGGTTTGCGAGGTAAATTAGATGTTATGGTATAATTTGTGGTGGTTACCAAAGTTCTATAATTTAATGAAATATAAAAAGGAATGAAAAAATGATCGGACCAGATCTGAGGGCAAGGGGGTTTAACTACAAGCCTGGTAGAATTGGAACAAATGCAATCCAATAAGTGACCTCCTAAGTGTGTATGTTCATGGGTCAGGAGAGTAAGTCCAAGTACATTAATAATATCCATAAAGCAATCGACTCCTGGATCTTTAGGGGAATCAAGGTGCAGATTTAAATCGCCCAATAAAGTAAAGTTGGAGAATCTGAGTGCTAAATCACTTAGTACTTCTCCCACAGTTTCCAAAAACTCCTTCGGGGAGCCCGGAGGGCGATAAATAAGTGCACCCGAAAGAGTGAACGAGTCATCAATACCCAAGGAAAAGGCTAGCGCTTACGCTCCTTTAATGTCAACCAGTTCATGGGAAGAACATTTTAAGGAGCTACGATAGATAATAGCAAGGCCCCCTCCCCGTTGTTCAATTCTATCTAGACGTTGGATAGAAAAACTCTGTGGGAGGGCTATAACTAGGTCAGGGTTACACCAAGGCTTAAGCCAGGTTTCTGTAATCAGAAGCAAGTCGAGCTCATTATCAATAATAAGATCATGTATGTTCTGGGCATTTTTACTGAGCGAGTGGGCATTAATTAGACCACCTCGCAATACCGAAGAATTAGAAGGTGTCTTAATAGTAGGATCGGAGAATAAGACAACCTTATCTTGCTCACAACATCCGAGGTCAGGCTGGTTGTCATGACATGAAACCTTAAGGCAATATGAATAAGGTACAGTACATGACGGTACAGGTACAGTCGACATACCTGTAATGGTGTGATGTAGATGTAGACTTCCGCAAGGTCTCCCGCCTCCGCGCCTCCATTTATATAGCCCTTACTACCCCTGACGAGGCGTCAAAGCACTTTTTCGGCGAGTAGCACACTACTCCGGAACCCATTAAGGATTAGTGTTGAATACATATAGTGAAATATGAAAATAATTTGAGTAGTGTATATGTTAGTCCGTTTTTTGGATTGAGAAGGATAGCGGAGGGACAGAACAGGGAAAAGGGTTTGCATTTATATAGTACTTGTTACCCCTGATGAGGTGTTGAAGCACTTTTTTCAGCAAGTAGCACGCTACTCTGGAACCCATAAAGAATTGGTGGTGAATTAGTATAGTGAAATATGAAATTAATTTGAGAAGTGGACATGTTAATCTGTTATTTGGATTGAAAAGGATAGTGGAGAGATAGAAGAGGGAAGGATTTAGATTTTTTCTTTTTTCTTGTTTTTTGTTTTGGAGGTCCTAGCAGTAGGAGGAGGCTTGGGATGAGTAAAAGGGATGTGGAGGGGAAGGGTTTAGAAAGTCTTGTTTTGGGCGATCGGTATAGTAAAAGAGGTATGAGATGATGCAAGGAGGGGTAGTGTAGGGAAGAGGCTAGAAAGGTTATTTTTGGTATCATGGTAGTGGTATGGGGTTTGGGATGAATGAGAGAGTGGAGGTAGAGGATATATTGATAGAGGTATAGGGTGAGAAATAGGGTAGTGCCTTGGAAAGAGTAGTAGAAAGAGATTTGAGATGCGTCAGAGAATTGAGGAAGAAGATATATTGAGAGAGGTATAGGGTGAGAAATAGGGTAGTGCATTGGATATTCTGAATGAGAAGAAAAGTAAAAAAAATATAGATCCATAAGTACACAGAAGGTATATAGATGCATAAAGGAAGTAAGTATATGTAGGTTAAAGATGCATTAAATAAACACCAGCTTTCAAATGTTGTTGTACTTAAAAATACATTTATTTGTTTTAAAACATAATTATTCTACACATTTACACAAAGCAATACACATATATATAGGTACATAGCTATAGAACAAATAAATGCTTATATACAGAGGGATATGCTGTATATGGCTGCCCTGGTGACATTTGTTTAGGTTCCTGTATCTAGGTGTTTAGAACAATGGCCCATTATGTGGAGAGTTAAACAGTGTGTTATGGAATGCACATTATCATCTGGTTAATTTCAGAGCTCTTCAGTTAAAGGTATGTAAAAAGGGTTTCAAATTGAAATATATATGTTTGTTGGAACATAAATAAAATACAACCTGCACAGAATTGCGGTCCGTGCTATATATATATATATATATTTGATCAATAATATACCTTATGGCGAGATGCTCCGCTTGAGACGTATATGCAGTAATGAAGTGGACCTACAAAAAGCCCAAATCGAGAGCAAAAATAGATTCCTCGAATGAGGGTATGCCCCTAACATCATCTCACAGGCTATTACTAAATCTATGAGTAGCTCTTGTGATGTTCTCGTTAGAGATAAACAGATACAGACAATCCCCTTTTCTTCTGCGATTAGCCCTACAGCCAAAGAATTCCGTCTGATTACGGGTTATAGTCGCCAACACAAAGCCATACAAAAAATTATACAAAATAATTGGCCGTTGGTACTTAATGATCCAGTAATAGGACCCCTACTTCCACAACGTGTGTCCATTACTTACAGCAAAGCACCCTCTATGAGGGATAGCTTAGTCACTACTAACCCTGAAATCATCGAAAATACAACTTGGCTGCAGACCCACAAGGGCTTTTTCAAATGTAAAACATGCAAAGCATGCATCTATGGAAAAAATACCAGTACATATACTACTCTGTTTTGCGATAGAGAGTATAAAATCCAAAAATTACTCACTTGTAAAACTGAATATGCTATTTATGTCTTAATGTGCCCATGTGACCTTAAATACATAGGTAGCACCAAACTTCAGATCCACAAAAGAGTCTTACAACATTTACGTGCCATCACTCAAGACAATACATATCCTGTAGCTCGCCATTTTAAAGAATTTCACCAGTCCAATATTAAATATTTGAGCTACTATGTGATTGACACAATATCTCCCAGTAGACGTGGTGGTGGCAGGGACCACAAACTGAGACAACTGGAGACTCGGTATATCATTCAATTGGATACTAAGTCTCCAGGTGGCCTCAATGTCACAGAAGATCTTCATACATGTCTGTAAATGATTGTTTTGACAACAGAAGATAGCACAGTTAACTTCAGGTTCCTGATTACATTTTATACTTTTGGCGCTACTATACATGTTAATCTGATCCGGCAATATGCACTGATATACTTTTAAGCTCAAGCAACTTAGGATCTTTATAAGGAATATTTTATTTGGAATGTGGTTTTTATGTATCTATCTATTTATTCATATTTATGACTATTTATTATGATATACATGTTTATTGATAATTGCAACTGTGTTGACATTATGCCCATTTGCACATATATATATATTTTATATGTATTTTATCTAAGCTAACATCTGCACTTCCATCGTTCCTTATCCTAAAAGTTTTAGGAGATATTCTTATTATTGCACTATGCACTTTATTAATAGCATTAGGTATATCGTATTTACATCTGCATATATATTTTTACAAATTTTGATACGTTGTTGCACTGACTATACATATGATATATGTGATTTTCCCTCCATTTTTACCATTCCATGAAACTTAATACAATTTGATATCAATTTGTGATTTCCTTTTGAAGATAATGGACTTCATTATATCCACCTTTGTGCTCTTTTCCTTTGATTTATTAGTACCGAAGTATGATATATGGCAATTATGGTGGTTTTAAATATTGAGTTTTCAACTAATTTTGAACGTGTAACAATAATGTTCGACTTTAGATTGCACGTGCTAATCCTTTACACGTCGTTAGCTCAAACTAAATCTATGTTCGATATACCAAATTTAGATAACCTTTTTGCCATATTTTGGTAGTTAGATTTATTTACTATTTTATTTGTGTGATTTTTATGATTTGAGGTATTTCACTGCAATACGACAGCACGTCCATTCTAAATCTTATAGCAAAATTGTCTAGACATCTTAAGCCATTTGGTCTTTATTTGTCCGTCTCCATCTAGTTTTTTGTGTTTCATATTTTCGTGATACCATGGTGAAAAAAATATAGAAAAGTACATATAAAACCGGTGACGTTTTGCAACTCAATCTTGAACACAGATGCGTGTATTTGACTGCACAATTGTGGAACCAACAGTATTTTACTGATTACTAATTTAAGTGCATCCTTTTTAAATGGACTTTGAACAATAAGAGGATAAATACTGGTGAAATGTTTAAAAATGAGTATGTTAACCGCTCTTTGGTCGTAAAAAAATGTATTTTACGTATCTATTCATGTGTAGTAGAGCAGGTTGTACATATTTATTTGCATTTTAAATATTTGCCGAATGTTGGTTCTTATTCCACTCGTATTGTATCCTATTTTGTCTATTTCTATGGATGTGAGACCATGTGACGTAGCTACGTTTTGCACTTGCACTTTAAAAATGTTTGTTGATTGGCTCCGACATGTCATGTGAACAAGGCTTTTGACGAGCTGAAACGCGTCATGGCGATGAGAGGAGTAAATTATTTCTAAGCACTTACTTCGGGTCTGTGTCCTACTTTGTTCGGCGAATATCGTATACCGGATTTGGAAAACAAGTAATATATATATGCACACGCAATCCCTCCAGCCGAAGAGATACAAACGGGACGGACTCTCGTATTCCTTTTTGCACCCAAACTACTGAACGGATCTACACTAAATCACAAAAAGCCTTATCTTCATACCAACATCCAGCTTCCTGCCAAATTTGGTGTAATTCCGTCCAGCAGTTTGAGCTGTAGGTGCGTTCAAAGGTATTTAACATGTGTAACACACTCCCCCCCTTTTTTTTCACAACCCCACTGCACAAAACACCCTGGAGTTTGGGATATATTCACCGGAAAACAAATTTGTATATCTGGGGACACAGATTACCCACGGATCCAACAGTCTCCCTGCTTTAAACTGATTGGCTCCGAACACTTTAACCAGGAAGTGTTGTCAACCATCTTGGGACTCAGCTTGAAGCCAAGTCCCCCAAAAAACTTTAAAAAGAAAGAAAAAGGGGCAAGGTAGGAATACCATGACCCCCCAGATATGGCGGGGAGGTCCCACAGTGACCCCAATGGGAATTAAAAAGAGATTTTTTAAAAACTTTTGCAGCAAATTCGAGTGTGGATCCGCGGCAAAATTGAAAAAATAATGTGCGGGTTCCCTCACTTCTTTTAAAGGAAGGAAGCCAGCAGGTGGGCCAAATTCCAGGGTCATATCAAATTAAAGGAGGGGAATGCATAGGACCCCAGGGGCCACCATCTCCCCAGGATATTTGTTATAAATTATGCGGGGGTGTCCGAATGGCAACCTCCGCTCCCCAGGACCCACAACTTCCCTGGGGCTCTGAATAGGGGCCGTGCAAAGCCCAACCAAGCCTTGGGGACCACCACCTCCCCTGGGCTCACTTATAAATGGAGCAGGGGGGCCACACAATTCCCCCGTGCCCCGGGGCCACCACCTCCCTTGGTCAAGATTTTTTATTAAACGGGGAGGGGGTGCATGGCCCCGCTACTGGGCCATTTTCAGCCCCGGGGACCACCACCTTCCCAGGGTGGCCTGTAAAGTGAAAGGAGGGGGGCTGTGCCACCCCCTCCTGCAGCTGATAATGGCCCTGAGGACTGCCATCACCCAAACCCGGCTCCTGCTATGTTCGGGGGGGGGGGCGGGCACACCCCGGGACATAGCTTTTTGATGTGGCTGGCTTTCCCACCAAGCCACAGCAAACGCTCAGCTTTCAGCAAGTGAGAGCGGAGAAATGCTCTCGCTTGCTGGAAGCACAGCATTTGCTTTGACACACGTTTAGCTGCATGTTTAGCACTGTTAGATAATGGTGAGCTAGCTCAGTGAGCTAAGAGCTTGCCATCAGTCCTGCAGTTCAAAGGTTTGAATTCTATAACAAACGCAGCCATTTGATCTTCTGAGGTTAATAAAAAAACCAAATAATACAAATAATACGCATTGCTCAAGTACCTAGAGACAGGTAAGCGTTTGATGATTACTACAAAAAATACCCATTGTTATTAATGGCTGTGCGAGATGCATCCCTGAAGGCGGAATCCAGGATGCCGATCTGAGACCCTGGATGTGCCTTGACAATGGCAAATGCACAGAAGAAGTAAAACAAAAAACCGAGCTTGCTTCGAAAGAGCATTCGTAAGGCTGACCCTGAAAAGCAAACTCTGTCCTTTAGTAATCCCGGCTCTGATTTAGGGAGCTTCCGTTCTGTGTGCTCGTCGACAGAAATATCCAGCCTGCGCGCTATTAATAGAGCTGCAAACAATGAGACACGTGCACCTATTAATAAGCCTAGAAATATTGAGGTCGGACTACCAAATGCTCCCGAACAAAGAGGCAATGCGCAGGATATCCTGTTTTCTTACATTTTTGACTCCTGCTGCGTTGAGCTGGAATGTCGCTCATCCCTATTGCAGCACGTGTGCAGAAGTCTCAAGCCAAGTTTATGGAGCCTATTCACAAACGGTACTTTTTAGTACTTGAAGTAGTACTACAGTAGGCCTTCTTACATACCAGAATATACTACTCACTCACCTTTGTGAAACGACCTCCACCTCTGCCACTCCTGTATTTTTTGTGCAGAGTTATTTCCCACATGTGCAAAGTGAGAGGGCTATGGTTAATAGGGGGGTGGTGGGGGGGAAGGGTGGCCTGGAAAATACTTACACCCAAATGGGAGGGGAGAGGAAAGTTACTACAGCAAAAAAGGTCTACAAACAGTACTAAATGCACTCCAGTACAGCCCTAAAGTAAGTGCAGCAGCAGCCATGGTCACACACAGGTACTGCAACACACTGCCATAAAAAGCAATTCTTTTTCTTATCATATATATATTAAAGTGTAACTTAAAAATTCCCACCAAGAGTAAAATTCGTATTTCTTATTTATTAATATGTCTAGAATTAATTTAAATTTTAAATTGGTTTTTAGCTTTTAACAAAAGTTTAAACATTTAATTGTAATACTAAAGTAATTTTATTATGACATTTTATACTATAATATACATTTATTAATTAGAGATACATTTTATGTATAATTTTTATATATACATTAGAATTTATGGATTGTATAATCATATCGATTATTGTTTCATGTTAAAATATGTATATAATTAAAATATGTATAATATTTTTACAAATTTTAATAATACATTTTTCAAAATCAAAATTAAGTGTTTAAACTTCTTTTGAAAACTTAAAAATAATGTATTTAATTCTATACATAATCTTTAATATAGTTCAATAAATAAACATTACAATTTCTCTCTATAATCTCTATGGGGACACCTCTGCCATTGTGGCGGAGGTCTCAATTTATGGGGCCAATTAGGATGTGGTCAGAAACGGACCGCATCGAAATGTCCCATTTGGATTCCTTTCCGACCGACCCATTTTGATGGAGTCGATCAGAAAGGAATCCGAACAGGAGAGCCCATCTGCCATTCGAAACCCACCAGTAATCCCTCGGGCGGCTCTTTCCGCCCGAGGGATTACAATGGCAGATTCCCACAGCCTTTCTGTGCCAGCCTTTCTGACACAGAAAGGATGTGGGAATCTGACTTTGGGGGCCCCCAGCAGGGCCCGATGGGTGCAAGTCTTCGGGATGGCAGCCTAGGGGGCATCTATGTTGCCTGCCATGGGGTACAGGGATGAACTGCACCTCAGCTCTTTACAATGAGAGCATGCATTTCAGTCGGAGTCCTGTAAAGGAGTCCTGTAAAGAACAGGAATGCGACCGAACATTGTTCGGTCGCATCCTATTTGCTAGGTTGGTACCGACGACAGGAGGTCATTCAGGCCCAGTTCCCAAATGATGTCGGACAGACTCAGGTCCTTCCGACATCGTAATCAGGCCCAATGTGTGAAACGTTATGAGTAGAAAATTTGCACTTGTAAATGCTGGTGTAGGAGTATACAGCAGGGGTGTGTAGACAAGTAACTCTACACCTAGAAGTAAGAACGTTAGTTACTTACTTCTAACTGTGGTTCTCCAAAATTAGTATCTTTCATAGATTCACATGCTTGAATCATTCACATTCGTCAAAGTGGGATCCCCACGATACCATAGTAAAGCAGTGTGGAATAGTACCATAGGCCATATTGACAATACAAAGTCAATTTAATAGCCTATCTATGTTCTTTTAAAAAAAGGACCAAACTTGAACTATAACAAATCAGGCAACAGTGCCCTCTGGAACACTTTCAACAGAGGCTGAGTCCCTCAGATTTTCAAAGCAAAAGTGGGAATAAATAATCCTGATCTATGAGGAGAGCCTCTAAGGGGAGGAGGGTAGGTCGCATGTGAATCTATGAAAGATACCAATACTAGAGACTGCAGTTACAGGTAAGTAACTAATTTTCTTCTCCAGTATTGGACCTTTCATAGATTCACATGCTCAAATCAGAGTAGCAAACAGTTTTGTATATAAACATGTAATAATTGAGGTACCCTCGGGGATGGTAGGTAACATTATAACACCTATGTATAGACACATGAAAATATATATTTAGATGCATGTACTAATCCTGATCTGGGTAGGGAGAGAGGGTAAGGTAGGACCTGCTCAGGTGATGCTTCTGAGGGATGCAGTCTAGATTGCTGACATCACAAGCAGAATATTTTCCATTTCAACCTGTATGTCTTGTTTGTTGATTCGACTCTTGCTTTGGCCAATAGTTCTCTACATTCTTGAAGGACATTTACATCTCGGAATTCGTTGAATTAAGGAGCCATGCGTGTAATTGGAGAGAGGCTGGTTCCGGGTGTAGGGTCTGGCCGTTGTTCCTTGTCAAGAGGGTTTGGATCTTGGGTAGGCGGATGGGATTGAACTCCAAGAGCAGCAGGAGCTTCGTAAACCAATACTGCCTGAGTCATTTGGCAGCTATTAAAATGAGACGACAGTCTCCATCTTAATCTTGGTGAGGATCCTAGGTATGAGATTGAAGGGGGAAAAGTGTGAGCATAAATTCTGGTCCATCTCATTGAAAGGACATTCCCCCATGACCTTGGGAGCAGTTATCGACTGATGTAGAAATGGCATTTGGCAATCTTGTCTGTTACGAAGAGATCCAATGCTGGTTTACCCCAGCATAAGAAGACCTTGTCCAACACTAGCAGATTAACTCCCTCTCATGACAACTGTCTTTGGTTACTGAGAGTGTCCGCCAAGGTGTTGTTCACTCCTGAATCGTTCTCAGCTTCTAGAGATATGTTGTAAGCTGTAAGCCAGTACCAAAGGGTTTCAGACTCCTGAGAGCGAGATAGACATCTTGTTCTCCACTGCTTGTTTATGTATGTATATATGTAATACATGCAGGTCATATTGTCTGTATGGACCACCAAGGAGTCTCCTGCAATTCGAGGCAGAAAGGCTTGAAGAGTGAGAAAAATCACGTTAAGCTCTAGACTTGGTGGCGCTGGTGCGGGTTCAGGAAATCTTATATAATCCTGCAGCAAGGCCTGTAGGTCCTGAAGTAGAGAAAATATGCATCTATATTTCATCTTGTCTAGGCTGAGGATGCGGTTGTTATTCATTGTGTTCATAATGCTGCCTAGGAGGGGCATAGTAAGATTTATAGTACTGCTCTTTGTCGTCATCATCTTCCTCCTGGTATTTCACCTGGAGCTCTGAAGGACTATGTGCATCCCCAAAAGTCCCGTCGTCATCCGATTCTTCTAAGTCCAGTAAGTGACTTGGTAGCAAAGGTGAGACCTTGCTTCCTTGGAGAGGTTACTTCAGGCCTTAAAGCAGTTTTTGTTATCTTTGTAATTTTAATCTTCGGCGACGACGTGAAGGTAAACTGAGGTGCCGACAGTAAGAGGTCCATCGTTTATGGTGCTTTCGTCAACGGTGCTGCTGTCGACAGTGTTGTTGTCAATGGTGCTGCAGGAGATGATGTTGCCATTGATGGAACTATTGTAGATGGCAACCACTAGTCAACAGTGTCTTCGTTGACGGTTTACTCATGGTGAATTCCACCATCGATGGTGACTTAGTGGAGGGAATCACCTTAGACAACGGAATAGGAGCATTAGTAGCTGCCATTGTTTAAGTCCTCAATGACGACAGCATTGTGGACGAAACGGTGGTGTCGGTCATCGTCGTCAATACCAGCGTCAACGGTGATGTTATCATAGACAGTGTTCTGAGAGGATTTTTTGTCTATGATGTTGATGGTTCTAAGGAGGGAAAATGTTTTCACTCCCCTTTCTTCACAGATGGAGTAGAGGGTTGGGAGGAGACCGCCCATGTGGAGATGAGCTTACGTTTCTGCTTTCTCAGGGGGTCCTTATGATGTACCTTCAAACCCTTTCTACTCTCCTCAGAAGCCCCGTGGTCAGAGGATCTTGACGTTTTGGGGGGTCTTGCAGATGAATCACTGTCCTCCTCAGAAGAGCTGAATGTTTGTGATTTTGACTTCTGTAGCCACAGAAGTAGCCTCCCCTCTCAAGGTTTTAGAAGAGATTGTGCAACAAATCTTGCACTCCTTTACCTGATGTTGAGGGTTGAGGAAATAGAGACAGTCTTTTTGTAGATCATCTATATGCAGCTTTTTTTTCCCACGGGACATGCAGGAACTGAAGAGGCCTCTCTTAGGAGACTCAGACATTGTAGATTTAGAAAAGTTGGAATATACTGGAAAAAACTGAGCAGAGCTCATGGACACTTCCTAGACACAATGTGCGGTAGAAAATCTGAGGGACTTAGCCTCTGTTGGGAGTGTTCTAAAGGGTGTTGTTGTCTGATTGGTTATAGTTCAGGTTTGGTCCTTTTTAAATAAAGGACATAGATAAGCTATTAAATTGACTTTGCATTGCCATTATGGCCTATGGCACTATTCCATACTGCTTTACTATAGTACCGTGGAACTCCCATTTCGACGACGGGGAATGATTTAGGCATGTGAACCTATGAAATCCAATACTGGAAAACTGCATTAAAAACTTTTCAATAGCAAAAAACTGTAAAGTTTCTTCTAGGTTTAGTATTAAATATACATGTGAGTAAATCTACAGATGTATACACCTTTGTGAATAGGCGCCTATGATCCTTACCTTGGAGGAAGGTAAATGTGTAAAAACAAGACACCCCCAACCCTGGTACAGTGCTTTTAATACCAACAAACTAGTGGTATATTCAAGCCACCTGGGACTTTGGGCTTGTGTGCTCTGAAACAAGCTATCCAACAAATGAACCAAACAGCAGGCGATGGTAAGGATGGGTTATTAAGGCAGTAATGTGTCGGCCTAGAAATTGGTTAATTTTAGGAAAGGTTGGTTGCACTGAAAGGCCTGACGCGACTTGATTCAACCCTGGCATCACTTCTGGTCATTGCTACAAAAAAACAAATGTCCAGTCTGCTGCTGTCATGTTATTGTGTTAAGTGCTCACTACCATTGTTGTGGCATCACAACATATTCTCAATATGAATGTGTGCAAACCTGGGAGTTCCATCAATAAATGGTGCCTTTTGTTACTTGTTGGTTGTAGTTGTATGGGGTTAGCAGAGTTTTTTCAGTGTTACGTTTAGCAGTGGTTCATGTACATTATTGTCAAAGTTAAAAGAGTTGACCTTGGAAGATTTTCGTAGGGTCTTACATTATTTGAATGGATGGGCACAATACTTCCTTGGGCGCCTGGTTATCCATTGCCTGTCCAGACTAAAATATAAATCGCAATCCACGTAGCTAAGTGTGTATTCGTGAGTGTGGTATATGTATGCTGCTTATGTTGTTTTTAGCATGTGAACAGATGTGGTGTCTTACCACCATCTTGCTAACAATTTGACGATTTTTGCTATGTTGGGCGAATGAGGTTGTTATGGTTCTGTCTAGCATGTGCTGGCCCAGGACAACCATTTTTGGTGCCTCTAGAACAATGGTGTGTGATGATATTTTTGAGCCAAGACTGCTGTTGGATATCAGATGATAAACATCTGATGCCACCTGCTAGCTGAGAAACCCAAATGAGAGAACATAACCAGAAAACGTTTCAACTGTTGACTTTCATCGATGCTCTATTCTCCTTTTCTGTCCTCCAGCTCTTTGTTTCTAAAAAAAAAAAGACACGTTTCCCACACACTGTAAATCTCTCCTGAGCGCTGAAGAAGCATTCCCTTTGGACTTGATTTTAAAAAACAGAGTGAGAATCTTCCAGTTAATTAAATGGAAAACATTTGGAAATAATATACGGTAGTACTTTGATGTTCAACGAATTTTTTTTTCTCATTTTCCAAGAACTACCTACTACGTTCTTGTCTACAGCCATGTGTGAGGAAATTGGGGAATGTTTGCCAGAGGTGTGGAGTAGAATATTTGGGTGACCACGGATGATAATCTTGAGCGTCACAATAAATATTTCAGTGGAATGGGTGTGGTAAGTGTTTCATCTTCAAAAGTAACACCCTATCAGCAAGAAATTGAAAAATATATAAAAGTGTTAAATAGTGACTGAAATAAAAGAAATGTACATATGCTACCCTACACAAGTGATAGGTTTTTTAAAACTTGTACTTGAAACACTTCTTACTATATTTACACAGAGAGATAGAGAGAGTGCGGGTAACCAGAGAAAAACATTACTCAAGATAAGTAAAGAAATGCACCTGGGCACTCAAATCTACTCCAAACTACCCCCTTCAATCTACCTCACTCCACTGCACTCCAATTTACCCCACGCTACTCCACTCAAATCTGCCCCACTTCAATCTACCCCTCCCCAATCTAAGCCACTAAATCTACCCCACTCCCGTCTACCCCTATCTACTCCACCCCAATCTACCCCTCTCCACCCCACCCCATTTTATCCCACTCCAACCGCCTCACTCTACTCCACTCCAATCCAAACCACTCCGCTCCAATCTACCCCATTCCAATTCAATCTACCCCACTCAACTCCAATCCAATTTACCCTACTCTAATCCACCCAATCTACCCCCTCCACTGCACCCTAATCTACCACACTACACTTAACTCCAAATTACCCCCACTCCACTTCACTCTTCACCAATCTATCTCACTCCACTGCAATCCAAGCTCGACTAAACTCCACTCTACCTCAATCTACCCCACTCCAATCTACCCACTCTAATCAACCCTATCTACCACACTCAATTTCTCTCTATCCAATGTACCCCACTACACTTAACTCCAATCTACCACATTCCACCCATATCTACCCCACTCCAGTCCAATCTAACCCATTCCACCCCAATCCACCCACTCCAACCTTCCATACTCCACTCCACCTCAAATTACCCATCCAATCCTCCCCACCCCAATCCACTCCACTCCACCGTAACCCAATCTACCCCACCCCATCCCAATATACCCCACACTACTCTATCCAACTCTACTCCACTCCAGCCTACCCAACTCCACTCCAATCTACCGCACTCTAAACTACTCCACTCCTATCGATTTCGCTCCAATCTACCCCTTTCCACTCAAATCTACCCACTTCGCACCAATCTACCCTACCATAATCCACCAATCTATTTCACTCAAATCTACCCCAATCCACTCTAACCCACTTAAATCAAATCGACTCCTCTCCACTCCTAACTACCCCACTGCACTCCAATTTATCCCACTCCAATCAACCTCACTCTACTCCAATCTACCCAAGTCCACTGCACTCCACTCTTCCCCAATCTTCCCCTCTCCAGTCCACCCCAATATATCCCACTCCACTCTACCCCGGTCTACCCCAATTCAATCTACTCCATTCCAGTCTACCCCACTTCACCCCAATCCACCTAAACCACTTCACCCCAATCTACCCCAATTCAATCTACTCCACACCACCACTCCGATCTGCCCCACTACAATCTACCCCACTCCAACCTACCCTACTTCACTCCACCCCAAACTACCCCACTTCAAACTACCTCAATCTACCCCACTCCATTATATTCTACCCTACTATAATCCACCCAATCTCCCCCACTCCAATCTACCCCCACTCCACTCCAATCTACCCCAATTAATCCCCTCCACTCTCCCTCAATCTACCTCACTCCACTCCAATCTAACCCAATATATCCCACTCCACTCTACCACAATCTACCCTAATCCTATCTACCCCACTCTAATCTACACCTGTCTGATTTCCTAGCCAATTAAAAATGTTAAGTTCATGTAGATATTTTCTTGCTGCCTTTGCCTCATGAAAGATCTTAAGCATCCCATTCAACAGCACCTTTAGCCGTGCTGGCTGCATTAATATAGCCCCTCTGCTTTAGTCGCAGGTCCGCCATAATCTCGACTCCTTCTGATGTCATGAAGTCGCAAATGCCATATCCAGAAAGAACTGAAACCCTCTGGAGACTTGAACTCTGTTGTTTTATCGCTTGTGGAAGAATCTTCTATCGAAATCAAAAGTCTCCAAAGTTCACTAACAGAATGTGTAGCTGTGCGGCATTGGCACACTCTGTGAATGGGACAAGATGCGCTTTCATAATCATTAGGTCAACTTTAAACTCTGTGAGAAAATGGGTTCTAATTAAGCTTTCTATAACTTCTACTTGTGAGGATGCCAATTCTTTCCTTTCAGGGATACCCACAAAACGCAGATTACATTTCCTTAAACAGCTCTCCTGGTCTTCCAGTTGGAGTTTGATTGACTTAATCTTCTTAGCTTGAAAGATATTTGCTGACTTGAGCTTTCCCTGGGTATCTTCCAAAGCAGAGATCTGTGTTTTCACTTTCTCCAACTGAGCCGAGTAGGAATCAGTTTTCTTCTCAAATTCCTCCATTTTAGCACACAGGGACTGAGACAGCTAATTTTGACTTTGTTTTAGCTTCTGTATCACCCCCAATATAGTGGTCAGCAGTGTCTCAATTTTAATATTACAGAGTTCAGCTACTGTATAAGCAAGAGTCTCTGTGGAGTCATTCATATCTTTTACAATGCTAGTTAGTCCTGGAGTTTCAGCAGAGGCTTGAAACACCTGGCACAGCTAGTGAGATACAGGTATATGTAGTGAGCTAGGTGCTGATTGAAGCACTTTGACCTCTGAATTGCTAACCTTGCCGAGCCCTTAACTAGACTGGCTATCATCCCTCCCCATGTCTCCACTTAACTCCAACTCTAGCAATTTTGAATTGGGGGAGGCACCTCTATTTAAATCCGGATTTGCACCTCCATTCCAGCTGAGATTGTCCAATCCCCTAACCGTAGGGGCATTATCATGGCTTGTCAGGCCACTTCTCACCACCTTGATGCTAAATACAGAATACATTCTGGAGCCACCCCCTTCAGTTCTTTTCCCCGGAATTGATTGCTTGGCAAGCTATTGGGTCATTGCCTGATCGTTTTGGTTAGCCTCAGTGCCCTCTGCCAGATATTTTTTAATTGTGGCGTAGTCTGGAACCAATGGCTGCTTCTGCGCCCTCAAACAATAAATAAAATGGGGACAAATGTAAAGGACTGCAAGGGGTTCAGTGAGCAAATGAGGAGCAAGTGGGGGAGAGGGTCAGTAGGAGCATCGGGGAATGGACGGAGTTAAAGGAGCAACAGGGGTGTTTGAGCCTAGGCAGAGGCAACAAAAAGTATACATAAAAAAGAAATTCCAGGGAGAGGTGGGGAAAACAATGGATGAGCTTGAGGTAGAGGAATCAGGAAGTAACACAAGGTGTGTTGGGCGGGTTTTTGGGCTAAGCAGCACACTAGTAAAAGAGCTATAAAACGTGTACAGTCTCATGAGGTGCAGGGAAAAAAAGCAAACAAGTAGTTCCCTGAATGTGAGCAGTGGGGTAATACAAGTCATTTTTTCAAAAGGAAGGATACAAATGCTAAGCTCCAGGGTAGGGACAAACACTAGAAGAGGAAGCCAAGCCATTAAAGAAGAAGAAAACTAATGAGAATAGCAACACACAGTCAGTGATAAGCAATGGGCGGGATCTAATCCCAATTTACGTTTTAGTATAGTCCACAAAGAAGTCTTTCACAAACAAACAGTTAAACGTTGGTTTTTTTGCAGTTTTATTTATCACAAACATCACCCGAAGGTACTGGAGCAATTTACATGAGCACCAGCTACATTACATAAGAACACCTTTTTTTATTAAGTGATTTGCCCAGAATCACAGGATGTTGAGACATAACCAGACTTGAACATGGTTACCCAGTCGGCAGTCTGGCCATTACGCCACATCCTCTCCCGAATTGTCTGGCAGGTTACAAATAAAAGGACTCCCTACAAACCAAACAGAAGGCCGGCCCCTGGGACACGTGTGAATGAGGAAGGGAATGAGAGACCTTGGGACGCAGGTAAGACAGGACTACATCCATTCTAAAGAGAACAATACCATTTGGTGCACGAGTGAAAGTCAGCCCTAGCCAATCCAAACAGAGTTGGCTAAAGGGCACTCCAGGCAATCCAAAAAGGATAATGGCCCTATAAACAGGTATCAGAGAGAATTCCATCTAACTAAAGGGGCGCTGTGATCCTAAGAATATATGTGAGGGACGACTCTGTCCAATCCAAAAGGCACACCTGCCCTTTGGACATGTGTGGGAGCCAACGCTCTCCAATCCAAAGAGAGAGTGGAACACATTGGCTGTACATGAGAGAGGCCTTCATCCAATCCAAGGTGAGTGTAGGATACATGGTGGAAGCATGTCACAAACCAAAAGGCTTCTATGCATTCATTAATACCTGGCCCTGGGGCAAGCGCAGGCCACACAAGAGAGTACTGGACTCACACATTCATTGAAGGGTGAGAATGCTAAGCCAGAGCCTTTAACGTGGCACATCTAGGGCCGAAGGGTGCTGTAAGTAGAAGCCATTAAAGCAAGAAGGGTTGGATATGCTCTGTCTCTTAAAGATGCACTGCAAAAGGGAAACACACTCTTATGTTACAATACATATCGGACGATCTTTAATGGGACACATTTACAATGTAACTGTCCATTTTTATTTCAAAGCCTTAAGTGACAAATTAAAAGCCCCTTTTTGTTACCACAATTTGATTGCACTTCGGACCATCTCAGACATTCTGAAAACGTTTTAAAAAGTGCAGTGACAATGAAACTGCTCACCCAACTAATATCACCCATCAGTGGGACTCGTTCTACTCGGACAACAAATCCAAGGGCTTCAGAACTAAAGGAGGCTTCGAGCAACCCTTTAACACAACATACAATACATAGGAGCCCTTCTTGGAAGGAGCACCATTCCTTGACATTAAAAGTGAGGTGCTGTGAGTCTAATTGCCCCTGCCCGTGTTAAGCACTGATATCGGCATGCATCCTGGGAAGAAATCCCGGAGAGACAGCATCCTCTCAAATGCTTCCTTTTCTTGCAGCCCCCATTTGTTTACCTTTACTTCAAAAGTATTTATTCGTGTATAAATTTGGGGAACAAAATGTACCATGAATTTTAAAAACTCTCGTTTTACTGCAATGGTTTTAAGTAACTATGCAATTAATTAATAAACTTACATTTAGTTCAAAATGCAGACTCTTTAGTCAACCCTCTGCTATGTTTGAGGAAGAAATACCTTTTTCTGGGGCATGTGAGTGGCTAGGGCACAGTAACGCTATGAAATATTGTGGGCCAGCATGGGAGGCTATCAAGCCTCACAAGTGACTGACTATAACCCAACCCTAGGGGCTTTCCGCTGCACCTACCGGAAAACGCTTGTAGTCCACTGAGCTTCAGGCTCAAACCCCACCCCCTCGCCCCCCATGCCAAATGTTACTTTCTCTCAGGGATGTCCAGAATAGGTGTGGGCTGGGCCCACACCAATTTACAAGGAGAACCACTGACTATGTAAACCAGTTGTATGTACATTTATCTTACTTGGCTATCCTGAAAATCTGACATGGATCCGGCACTCCTGTGCCCACGTTCTGCATCTCTCTCCCTGTTCATCCTGTGTCAGGAAGGATCTTGAATGTAACGCTTTCGAGGGGCAGACATTTCCTCAAGGCTTTACCGCCGAGCTTTCCAAGGCTTGAGGGGTGTAAAGCCGGTCATTAGGTATTTAGAGCAGGTCAGAAAGAGGTGGGGTTCCCCTATCAAGCTATCAGCTCCCGGCAGTCAAGATATGGCCGTCTTACAGGGGGATTTGAGGGCCATGCCCTTTTTTAAATATTCATTGCGCAGGCTGCATACTCTAAACCCAACTTAAATCTATGCAGCCGGCGCCTGGCTTATTCCTGGTTCATATCATGATGCTGCAGGCCCGTGGCAAGTTTAAGCACCAAAGAAAAGGGAGTTTAAAGGGTGCCCCCGGCACACTGACACTGCGTGGGCGCACCTCCAGGCTTGGAGTATGGATCCATGTAAATGGGAGCTGTCAGGAGAAGCAGAGCAGCCCTCTTGTCAAGGCCAAGGAAACACCTGGCTGATTTGTTTCTTTTCCCCGAGTATGTTTTTTCAGTAGTTTTGAACAGCGCCACGTGGTACCTTTCGGGAACTTAAGGGTGCTACACCACTAGTGAACACTAACTAGTGCCCTGGTTGGGACTAGCCAGTCACCACCCTTCCATATATTTCCTGACTGCTTCCATACAAGGTAATAAGAGGCAGCAGCAGACTGCTCCTTACAAGCAGCAAATGGGGCCTATTGGTCTGCAAGGAGAAGGTAAAATAGTGCTTTGCCCGTGGTGACAAAAAGCCTTGCAATGGGCCCTTGCATTCCGGTATGGGTTAGATATCTTTGTTAAAAGCAAATACTATGGAAACACCTCATTGCATAAACCATATAAGCAGATGGGCCAAGTGTACCACAGCTGAAAGGGACAAGAAGTACCACGCATGCCTACCAAAGGCTTCAGCCCTTATGAATGACAACGTCTCCCCACACTCAATAATGGACCTTAATAGGATGCTGCACCTAATGCATCTGTATTTATTTAAAAAGTTCATATAATATATATGCAGAGGATCAAAGCATAACATGTTATTTAATACCATTGGTGAGTGTGGAGGGGGGGGTGTGTGTGATACACGAGACGAAGCCTTTAGTAGCTCAGTATGCTCCTCCCCTTGATTAACAAAAGTAATAAATAACAAGTTACACTCTGCTCAACTCTATATATGGTTTATGCCACAAGGTTTTTACTATCTATGTAAAAAAGGAATTTAATGTAATTAATTTATCTTACTTAATCACACTGCTCTTTGACCCCACCACTAAATAAAGAGGCAAGTGGGATATATGAACTGCCTGACTGTGAACAGGCCCGGTTCTCCTCTTTCAGCCATACTGTAGATACTACTGGTCCCTTTCGCATAAATGTAACTGTGATCCCCTCGACATGCCATCTTATTAGCATGTCCAGTAATGATACCATCTCAGTAATGATACTAGCTTCTGATATTGCTGCATTCATTTTGAATTTGCTTACTTTATTTTATTTAATTTTAAAAAGTTTGAATTGTATTGTGAAAAAATATATTTAACCAAACGCATAATGCAAAGGGTAACATTGTGCAGTGAGGTAAAATCACAATCAGGAAGGCTTGTGACTATTAGAAGAGTTGCTTCCCCATGTAAAGTCATTGTGGCATGCAATCTGTGAGGCAGTAAACAGCGAGTTTCACAATTTAATTTAATTGTACTTTGGGAGTAACATGGAATTTGACCTTTGACTATAGTAAGAAATGTGTAAATGCATGCAACTTTTTAAATGCTTATATCAAAAAGGACAAAACTGATATACACTAAGCCAATGAAAACACACTTTCTGAGTAAAGTTCTACTTTCGTGTCAAATTTGGTGTACATATTTCCTATGGGAGCTAAAATGGGAAAACACCCTTTTTTCGCACCACCCACTCTTAACTTTATTCCCTCTGCAAGGATCTGCACACAAATTGGCATGCTCGAACTTTGGTGACTATGGCAAGTGACTGACATATTTGGTGCTTATCAGTCTGTCCATAGGGTCAAAAGTGATAGACAAATCTATGAGATCAAAAGTTGTAAGGGATTCAGCCTAAAGGCCTGAGCTGCCAACTTTGGAACTGGGGAACCAGGTTTGCATCTAGGCATTAGCTCAGCATGCTGCGATTATGGTTTAATCGCTTAATCTCCCTGTGCCTATAATAAAAAATGAATCTGACCTTGTATAACAATCTGGTGCTAGTGCAAAGCGCTCTGATGCACTTGTGTAGAGTTTGTGATAAAAAAGATGCCTTCTCAGTAGAAAATGCAGCTGAACCATGACAACATATTTTTATATATGTAAAATATATGTATGGAGATGCACAGAGTGTAATATGCTATTTATTACCATTGCTGAGTGTGGGGAAGGGCTTTGACTCACAAGAGATGAAGCGTTGAGTGAGTCATGATGCCCCTCCCTCAACAATGACAACAATAGCATAGTAAAATCTTTGCATCTGCATATATGGTTTATGCCAAGGTATTTTTTATGTGTACTTTTTTTTAACAAAATGTATTTTACCAACATAAAGGTTGCAAGGGTTTAAATTTGTGCAGTGTGGTAAATCATACAGAAGTGACTTTCTGTGCATTAGGAAAGTTGTTTCCTTCCTTGCATAAAGCAGTTGTTTCAGGTAAACTGTTAGGCAGTAAACATGTTCTACTCATGTCTATTTTAATGCAGTGTGATAATAAACTTGAATTTGACCTTTGCACTGTAGTAATATGTATGCAAATGCATGGTTATTAGTACATTTGCTCTAGATAGCGTGTTATTGGGTGACATTTATTTGCACTGCCATGACATAACTGATTCACAACATGTTTCCATTGAAAATGTATTTTTGGATTTGCCAGCTTGCTCAGCAGGCGGCACTCTAGCCCACAACTCATGTTAAAACGATTGAATAATCCACCCTGTAGCCAGTGCTTAAATTGACCTAGCTGTTTCCGGTGCTCAGCACAAGCACTTAATGTCAACACCGGCGACAGTCTGCCACAAGATGGTGCTATCTGGATAATTTAGAGATGACCACAACAACAGAAAATTATTAATTGTATAAACATTATAAAATGACTAATACCTGCCGCCCAAGGCATTCTTAAAGCTTTAGGGGCCTGGAATAGTCAGAATTGTCGCACTTGTAGGAGTGCGACGGTTAGTACTTGCGTTGTTACTATCAGTGGCAGCACAGCAGGGACAATGTGTGATGCAAGCTGCAGTGGCCTCCTGACGAGAGGCCTGGCACTTTTTTGGGGGGGAGACTGGGCTGTGCTGAGACTGGGGCTGCGCTGCATCTGCCCACCCTGTGCCCCCTGTCCCAGCCCCCTCGGCCAGCGAGGACCTGTGCAGAACGAGAAGTGCGGAAGGCGCTCATATTGAACTGTGGAAATAGATCCATCAGCCGGCACCTCTTCACCGGCACATGGCGGCGCATACGGAGTGGCTCGTCTCCTCCTCTGGCACTTTAGGCTTCAAGCTCTGGGCTCTTAAGTGACTTTGAGAAATGGCTAATCGATTATCGTGCTGCGGGGCCCTCTCCGAAGATTCAGGCCGGGAATGCGTGGGAGGCCTCTCGCAGGTGAGCTGCCACGAGCGGCCTGCTCTCTCCCGGAGGCCGCATCTCCCCCTGAGCACGGCCGCCTTTAATCCATCAACAGGCGATCAATGCTCGCTGTAATCAGCTCGTGTTCGAGAAATGTACACATGTTGGCAGAATCCCTTTGTTTAATCTCCAGATCAGAGAGGCCCCGTTCTACCGCCTCGCCGCCCTGTAAGCCAGCCGCCTGTGGGCCATCCTTTCCTATGGTACCCTGCAGTTCACACTCAAGGCCTGTGGTGGTACTCACGAAACCCTCACCGACTCCATCCCTGCCTGAAGGCCCTGGTTTTCATCCATGCAGGTGCCCTCCCTCACTCCTCCCAACCCTGAAGACGACCTGCCCATGGCATTACCCCATATGCTATCCTATAGTTTGCTGTAGTGTTTGCCACAAATTAGGGCATGCTGAAGAACTATCCCATAGTGAAGATCTCAGCCACCTACCGCCATTTTGAAAAGACCATTATTTGATCCACCAGGTTCATTTCCTAAAATGCTTTGTTGACCAAACCCTTAACAAATAACGCTCCAACACAAGGCAGCCCACTCAGCTACCTGACATGAGACTGAAAGAAATGAAACTAAAGTAATGATAAAAAAAAGAATGTGATATCTCCTCTATCTGTGTGAAAGCCGCCAGCAACACCCTTTGTTTAACAGACCCAAGAGCAATGGACCGCTCTCCAAAATTACCACCTTCAGACACTTCTTTCTGAAGATGGCTGAGAAATTGCTTCATTTCACAAGAAAGCTTTGCAAATTGAGGCATCATTTTAAGTTGTGGGTGTCATAGTGTTCCTGATCACCCCTACCCGTCACATCTCTCGATGACAGCGACAACATGTTATTTGTGCTAAAGGTGCAGATTTGTTTAAGACATGTACCCGCTGTTCAGCGCTTACTCGGCTGATTAGGGTGCAGTGAGATGGGTGCTCAGCCTCCTACCTCCCCGCCATTATAGAATCCCCACCACCTTGACCCAACAGGCAAGGGTCTGTCTCTGCAGAGACAGGCGCGGCGTAGCCTTGACGCAGCGCTACTTGACAACTACCTAGTGCAACCATCTTCAGCGCATTACCAGTGCAGCCTTATTCCCTCTACTTTTTCAATCGCTTACATTTACCAATTCCTCAACCACACATTTAGTTTTCTATATGAACAATCTCAGATTTCCGATCTCTGTATCACACGCCTGCTTTTTGCCCACTCCGAATTCAATCTGCCATGAGTCAAAACACTGTCTTCTCGTTGTATTTTTGTTATGCTATGCTACTGTTCTACAGAGAACCGTCTGCTCCTATAATGGCTTATTTTTAAAGTTGTGATACCTTCGCATGAAAACCTGCAGGGGATCCAATGTCTGTATACAGTGTGTGGGTGTCATGCCTAAGGCTGTGAATGACAACAGAAACGTGAGGTGCTGCTGGTGGCCCAGAGCGAAGACCAAGTTCCTTTGACCAAGCAGATGAGCTGGAAAGAATGGACTAGATCAGGTGAGCATTTATTTGTTATGTTTTCTATTGGGTGGACAAGTCTCCAGAAGGTGTCAGAAATCCTGGCAGTGTTTTGATAAGATGAGGTTTCACGGTCTTAGAGCTAACATCATCTTTTGGGTGGCTTCTCAGGAGTTAGAGTAGCGAGACACCTTGCAGAACTCAGTGCACTCAGCGCTGTATAATGAGTCTGAGTGATGGAAACTGGCTCGGGCGCATCTGACCTCAGCGATGGTGCTCACGCTCCCTCTTTTCTGTACTGGGAACGCTCTTATGGGTGGAAGTCCTGGTTTGGCAGGCAGATGCCAGACTGTTCATGCTTGCAGGGAGAAGGATGCATGCCTTTTAGGACTAACTCACCCTCTGCCAGACACCCAGATATGCCAAGCTTGCCCTATTTAACAGATTGTCCTGCTTGGGGTAATCTGCAAGCAGTGGTGAGCTACACATATTCTTGCCCAATCTTTCACCTAACCATGTCTCATCTTTCATCAGCGCTTAAAGTACTTCCTTTCCCAATGCTGGGCTATACAGATCCGAATCTAACGAGAAAAGCTTTGCTTTTTGTTTTCCCCCCCAAAAACCTTACACTAACTCTGTCGCTCTCCCTATCACTTAGTTGTCCCTTTCCTGACCTCTATTATTACTGATGTTCAGTCCTTAACCTTAACAGTAACCCCATTCCTAAATCTAACACTAACCATTGCCTTATCTCAAACCCAGACCTTACAAACACCCCTTTCCCAACAGTTATCCTGATACTGCCCTGTCAGGTTATGGAGTCTGCTAACCCTGACGACCATGAGGACGAAGCTGGGATGCCTTATTTGCCCTTGCCTTTGCTTGTTTTACAGCCCCTGACACATTCTGCCACCGCCTTGTATGCAGTTGACGACCCCGCAGGAAAATCCCTGCGAGCCCTTTAAGAGTTGGCGGTCAAGCGAGTCCGGGAGAGAAAAACCCACCACCTGGTGGGAGGAGTCGACGGGACCAGGAAGTGAAATTGACCCGGAAGAATCAGAGACGCCGTCTGCGTTATCGTGGAGAACCAAAGAAGGCAGTCAGACGACCAGAGAAGCCGCGGAGCATCCCAGATCTCAAGACGATGACCGAGACGTGATCCAGGAGGAGAAGACTCACCCAGAGGGCCCGGCAAAAGTGCCTGGAGACCACCGACCCCACAAGCCTCCCAGCCGCGTTCCTGGAGGAGCGTGGCTTACCCAGGTGCGTGCTCTGTTTCAGGGGCAAGGGCGGTGGGTAGGGGAGAGAACCCGGTCCTTCCTAGATGGGGAGGCAGTAAAATACTACCCCACGAGCCCAACCTAGGTCTCCTTGTATCCCCCGCGTACCTGGTGACGGGTTTCTTCTACACCTCACCGCATGACGGGTGCATGTCTCCCCCTCACTCCCTTTCCTACAATTGCGAAATAAGGCGACCAGACCGCTGATGCCTGTTTTTGTTTTCTCTTTTTATTTCCTTGTGGAATCTACCCAGACCTGGACAGATCGGAGATCAGTGGTGGAGCATACTGAACCCTAAAGAAGACGGGTAATTCCCCTATAGACCCACAGAACAGATTGGTTTTGTTATCCTGTGACTGTACAATATAAGCGCCTGTGCAATACAAACGGCAATCAAAGCGTTTGGACCCGCTTAACTGGCTCTTCCTTTGTTTGCCCCTCAACACACCCTAACCCAAACCTTGCCTCTGTTTTCCTATTCACTTCCACGGTTGTTTAAAATAAGTTGTTCTGAATTCCTTCAACTTGACCATTTGCTGGTGACATTTTTGTTCAATCAATCAATCAGTCAGACAGCATTTGTAAAGAGCGACACTGTCACCCCTAGGGGTATCTGGGTGCTGTGTCTCCGTTGAAAAGCCAGGTCTTGAGTCTCTTTCTGAAGTCTATCAGTGAGGGGGCCCCACGGAGCTGGAGGGGAAGGTCATTCCAGGTCTTGGCAGAGATGTAGGAGGAGTGGCCACCGCTGCGGCTGCGACAGATGCAGGGATGTGTGCGAGGGCGAGTGAAGAGGAGAGCCGATGTCTAGCGGGTTATTGGAAGTTCAGTCGTGGTTGAGGTAGGCGGGTCCCATGTTGTGGAGGGCTTTGTAAGCGTGCTGAGAATCTTAAACTGGCAACTCTTCTGGATGGGGAGCCAGTGGAGGTCTCTCAGGTGGGGCGATGTGGTTTTGGTTGTGGAGATCCAGGATGAGTCTGGCAGACGCATTCTGTATGGTCTGGGGTCTTATGAGGAGCTGGTTGGAAATGCTGGCACAAGTTCTGGCATATTCCAGCTCATGAGTGATGTGGAGCCCCCTGAGGGAGCAGATACTTTCTGGATGCTAAAGCAGGCTCTATTTCCATTAGTAACAAAGGTAATGGCTGGTGCCATGTAGGTTCAGCATGTCATGAGTCTGTAGCGCACCAGGTAGACCAGGCAGGCGGCCCTTGTCTACTGGCACATGCTGGATTTCGCTGCCACAACACGTGCACACGGGGAGGTCTGGAGCATGGACCCGCTAGAGTTTCAAGTGTTGAAATCATGAGAGGTGGCAAGAGTGTAAGTGGAAAGTCGATGCTCAGTTGACATCGCTGGCGGGATGATGCTGAAGAATTGGTACTTGATTTCACATATTCGCTGAGCGTGACTGATCTCTGTATCTGAGCTGTTGCTGGTGTCAGCTTCTTTTACACATGTTGGAACATGTTATTTCAAGGCCGACAGCGCTGGCGTGCCTCCACCGTGAGAGCATGAACTGGAATTAAGCGTCCTGTAAAAGCCACAATCCAGGTGTTGAGGTCCCAAATGACTCCAGGTCACAGGACGCAGCATTTGTAGTGTTGCACTTTTATAGACGATTGTAATGCTGCTCGGAAATGGAATCTTGGATTATTTAAACCAAAGTAATAGGACTAAAATACCAGATTACTTTGAAATATAAAGGAATTCCAGAACTGGGTACCAGGTGCCCAAGGCGGGATGATTCATCTGGTAATTGTACCAACGGCCCCATTTCTAACATTGCCTGCATTTAATTAGGGCACGTATTCAGAAGCGGGGAAAGTATGCTTGCTCCAACTTGAAAAAGCTGATGGTATTTCCAACTTTCTGAAATATTTGATACTGTTCCTCACAACATTTTAAAATGACTATATATGATTTCTGGTATGGTTCGTCAAAATTTAAAACCCAACATTATACTTTCATGATGATGTACTGTTATAATGTTGTACACAACAGTTAAAGTATGTTGGTCAGCAGCACATGTCATATAGCACACACCTATTCTAATGGTAAAAAGAGCACTGTACGGGATAAAGAGAAAAACGAAGTAATACAATACATCACTATAACAAAATTAAAACAACACTCTCACAAGAGTCCGAAAATCCAGAAACAAAAAAAAAAATACCCAGCAGCAGTGGCGGCTCCTCCAGGGAGTGCTGCAGGGCGATGGGGCGGGAAGGGGCAGGGCGCAGGGTAGTAAACTCCGTAATACAGCCAAACAGAGTTGAGTAAATAAATAAAAACAAATTACATTGCGCGCTGCATCGCCATTTTGGTGTTGCAGCGCACGCAATGTAATTTGTTTTATTTATTTACTCAACTCCGTTCGGCTGTATTCTGGAGTTCACTACCCCCCACCCTGCCCCTTCCCCACCCCGCCCCGCCCCACTGCCCCGCAGCACTCCCTCGAGGAGCCTCCACTGCGCAGCAGTACATTTCCCACTCCACATCCCAAAACAAGGCCCTCATGGAGATGGAAAGGAAGCCACAACCGAAGTACTAGCTCAGAACACCACCATGTTGGGGAACATAAAGGTATGGAGCTCCTGTTGAGAACACATATGTGAGAAAACATAGCAAAGCTTTTCAAAAAGTGTGTTAATGCTGAAGAAAATGCTTGCAGCTTGGTCTGAGTTTTGCTGCCTTATACCGTAAGGACCTCCAGCAAACCGGGCGATTTACTTTATTAAGTACGCAGGCCATCAGAGATTTGGAGCCTAGTACCAGTGTGTCAGTTGGCTTACATACATGAGGCCCTCTGCTGGTGGGAGGACATTCTCATCTTACTGTGGGAGGAGAATGACTCCTTTTATACCGAGCTTTGCTGGGGCAAATTCAGCAGTGTGGCAACTGGCTTACATTACATAACATGAGGCCCTCTGCTGGTGAGAGGTACAATGCACAGGATCATTGCTATTCATAAGTAAACGTTCAAAAGAAGATGGTGGAGCAGCACTTCCAGGTCAGTCACTCATCATAGTGCTGGGTGGGTAATCATAGATTGAAGAGACAAATATTATAAAAATGCAGAATTAAATACATCTGCTTCCAAAATGACTATCACGCATATCTCCGTACAGAATCATAGACCCAACCTCACTCTCACTAACACACATCCCTCCAATTGTAAAAGCACAGCAGGAAAGCATGCATTCTCCTACATCGCACCCAAAGCTTGGAACAAACTCCCTCAGCACATCAGAGCCTACTCCTCACTTCTTGAGTTCTGCAAGAAACTGAGGACCTGGCTATTCGAATGGCCATGTGGGGACCACTCGCCTTACTCCTGCTCTAGTGCCTGGATATCCTCACTGGTGATTAGCGTGCTCTACAAATCAATATAAGATAATTTATAAAAATACTGACTTGCACTAAAGCCCACAGTGACACACTTGCCCTCAAATGTACCAGGACTTGAGTTGGAATGGCTTAATAACTATTAGAGTTTAGCGGACGGTATGCTGCATCGAAATGTGTGGGATATCTCGTCTGCCATATTACAAGTGCCTGTCTGTGGCGTAACGAAAGTATAAGGGGCCCCCCTGCAATGTACACAGAAGGGCCCCCACTCCGCATTTAATCAGGCCTCAGACCGTAGTTCTGTTCTGAGGAGGCCCCCTGCAGCAGGGGGGCTCCCCCCGCACCGCGGGGGATGCGGGGCCTGTGTTACGCCCCAGGTGCCTGTGGGCTATAGTTCACTAGTTATACAGCAGACAGGACTTCCACCACGTTTGTGACAGGGTATGCTGTCTGCCAAACTCTAAATAAGGTCCTATGTCTTACAATGGGTGGGAAGTGAGTTCAGCTGGATTTAGAATTTAAAACAGATTGATTTTTCTGTAGTAAGATATTTAAATATGACGGATATGGTAGTAAGTGTTTCAGATACCAATGTTTTTGCAATTTATCTTTTCATGTGGAACCAGGTGCCAGCATTGAAACACTATTTAAAGCTATGAGAAGCATAAAGAATCGGTCATTGCATGGGGCAGCCACCTTTCTGTCTCTCTAGCTGTTTTGTTTTTAAATGTATTGATTGCTTATTTTCATGAGTGCATCATACAATGATATTCCACATGCCTTATGTTACATTATCCTCATATATGCAGTTTAATGCTTCAGGTATCAATGAGTACCATCGTCTTAGCAGTCGGGCTTGGGATTACTGCAGGTGCCATTGGAGTATGTCGTTAATGATAGCAATAAGTGTTTCATATTCAGAAATTGAAAAAAAATCAAACATCCAGTTGTGTCTGGCCCAGTAATAGAGGATTGTGCACTGTGAATGACTTCTCTCTAGTTTGCTTGATGTCAATTGTTCCTTCTTGTTCTTAAGGATCTTGTCCTTGATATTTGGCACCTGCATTACTTTTTGCTGTTGTTGGCTTTAGATATCTTTTGTACCTATATGTGCATTTTCCCTTCATGTGGGTGCTGGTACTTCGCATCATCCCTCCCTGGGACAATGTGATGTGTTTCTTCACCAGACCAGACCAGCATTGAGCTTCACACAACCTTCTACCTCCTCCCGTGATCTTCAGACGTATCTGGGTGAAAGCACTGTGATAACAGATTAGGGTGTCTCTTACTGTCCATCTCCTAGGGAGAAGGATAAAGCAAGGAGAGAAGTGTGTCCAACCTTTAACAATTTCATTGAAATACAGCCTTAAAGAAGCTTGCATACATTGTACGTTACAGTCCCATGCTACATACTACAAAATAAAATGTAACAAAATAATGGCATCTCAACACCGCCACCCATTTTTATTATCGTAATTTTTTATTTTGAATAAAATTATATAATTAATCGCAAAAATGTTAGTGTAACATTAACGCCAACAAAATTAAATCAGAAAAGTCACACTTTTGGAATTAAAATTAATTATTTTCACTAAGTTTTAATGAATGTTAATTTAGGTTTTAAGCAAGGATAGATTTTTGTGAATCTGTTATAAACAACAAAATGCATTAAAAGAACGTTAGCCAGAGACGTTGAGGGCTGAACATAATTTTACGAAAAATGGAATGTGACCCTTATTAATTGCTGGCGAACTTACATGTGACATTAGACATGACAAGGGTGGTGTCACACTTGACCTCCAGTGACAAACCATCAATGATGGAATCATGCACGCAGAAATCAACGCTCCAATCTCATGCGTGAACAGCTCTTCCGTTTCTTGTTTGTAATGTTATTTTTGTCTGTGTTAATGCAGGACTGCACGTAGGAGTATCCAAAGCAACACAAAAAAAGCCAAGGGTGCATTCACAACACACAAATGACATGGAATATTAACACCAACAACTACTCCCCTGCTTAAATCACTGACTACCTAGTAGGCAAAAGGTGGACTTGGGATGAGGACCTTCAGCCAGTGCCTGCCTCCTTTGGCACAGTGCTCAAAATGCAGGTCACCGTGCCTCAGTATCCTCTCTCAATGCAATCTTCCGAGGTAAGGCGCTGTGGTGCCATCAAGACAAGACCAGTAAGGGGCAGCCCCAACAAGCGAGGGCCATCATATGACATATGCCACCCCAGCCTTGCAGCCTTTAAGAGGGATGACCAGATAATCTCCCTATACCACCAACCTCTCTCTATTCCCAACCACAGACCAACGCTTATTACATGAAAATGGCTCCGTACTCCAGGACTAGGCTTGAAGTAACTAGCCACAGCACCCCCGCCGGTCAGCCAAGCACACCCAGCACATTCTACATCTGTTCCTTTCGCAATGGAAGTATTGCCACGCATGTAGTTCCTAGTATGTAGCTCCTAGTGTCCCTTTCAGTGGGGTCCAGGCTTAAAGTGTGCTAGGTCCATCTGCGTCTAAGACCTGGGAGCAATAAAAAAAACAGATACTGAAACAGGTCTGTATTGTGCCCTATATTCACGACCTTCCATTTTTAGCAATAAATGTAAAAACAAATTAAAGCAATCCATGTCAGCTATTTAGTTCCAATTTTTTCACGTTTTACTCAGTCTTTAATTCTCTAATAATGTTAGTGATTTCCAAGATTTTTTTTGTATTTTTTCTGTGTATTGTATTACTCTTGTATAGTGCTATATCTTAAACAGCTAACTATCATTGACACAGCCTATGGTCCTGTCTGGTTTTAGGCGTATGTCAGCTGTGTTATATATCTTGATGTAATAAGAGAAACCTCATAGAGGCACCAAAATACTGGTCCAGTAACACACTATGGGAATCACAGAAATTTAGGGGCATATTTACAATGCCCCTGCGACACTTTTAAGCCACCAGGTGTCACTTTTGTGACGATCCGGAGGCGCAGTGTTTCGGCCCAGGTCTTGTAAATATGGAACTAGGCAATGCCTTATTCTGAATGGAAGGGGCGTTCCATGGGTTTTACTGTGGGTGTTCCCACGCAACTCCCATGGTTTTTGACACTGCTCTAATTTACAACATAGAGTAAATCTGTGTCAGCCTCAAAACTAACACCTTCCCAAAGCAGGTATAACGAGGAGAAATGTTTAAATTTCTACTTGTTTTTTCCTCTATCCAGTTTTTTCCTCTATCCACATGTGCTGCATTCTGTAGCACATATAGAATGAGGAAACGCCTCTTTTGATTGTTTTGGTGCCTTCCTGCACAAAAATAATCATGCCAACAGCACAGACACCCTTGCACCATGCAAGGGAACTTGTGTTGGCGCTCAGCTGCAGTTTGTGCGCTGGCAGAAAGAAAAGGAGTGCACAGTATCTTGTAGATACGGCGCAATCCTGCCCATTTATTATGACGTAGGGCAGTGCAGCTAGAAAACTTGCAGAGCTGTCCTACGCCAAAATACTGTGAATATGCCCCTTAGTTTACATGTTAAGCCACGCCCTCAATTACATAGGCCTCGCCCCTTATAGAGTTTCCCCGCTTTTTTCATCCCACTTAAAGCCCTGAGTGGTGCTGTCTGGTGACTTGTCGTCGTGCCAGCAGTTGGCACCCCCCTCCCCTCTCTGTCAAAGAGTGCCATCAATCACCGGGGCAGGGGTGTATGAGAGGCAGCTGAGGCGTTAATGTTTTTCCTATAGACAGGCACATTATGTCCCCTGTGCTGCCTCGGTACACCGTGTTTACACCCTACTCCCTCTGGGGAGTAAATCAACCAAATTGATAGGGGCGATGATTAATTGTGCCTCCCGGCCCAATCTCCTGGAGCGGGCCTTGGAGGATGCTCTTGGGCGAGGGTGGCTGGGATGCGCAGGGCCTGGGCCGCGGCCCTCTCGCCAGTAGAGCTGACGTATCGGGCCAGCGCCCGGACATGGCGAGATGGATTTGAGCGCGGGGCCCGGGCCTGTCAGCCTTAAAGATGATGAATGGGGGTGGTGAGTTGGGGTGGCCCCCCTCGCGCCACCCCGCAGTAATGGAGATGGTTTAGCCGGGGAATGGGATGCTGGCCCGGTGATTCGACGTTAATCTCCGGATGCCGCTGAGGTGCCAGCGACTGATAACAAGGAAATGGGGCTGACACAATTTTTTAGCCGAGAGATTCTTCACAAAAATGCCAGACCTGGCGCAGGTCTGACAGGGCCTGATTGAATGGAGATGGGGGAGAGGGGAATGACAAGGGAGGGCGCTCCGGCGAGGGAGCCGCATGCAAAGATGGATCATTTCATTTTCCATTCTCACCATCCAGATTTATTACCATTTGCAGCGATTCCGGCTCAGCAGGCACTTGTCACTGCGCTGGACAGTGACAGACACAGCAGAGGGGGCTTCCCGGCCCTCTCTACCAGAGAGGGCAGGATCCGCTCCCAGTGGGCTTAAGGGGGCAGGATAGAGGCGCTGACGACTCAAAAGGCAGAGCTGCTGTTTTCAGTCCCCGTGCCCTCACACGGCATCAGTGACACAGACGCCTTGTTTGTACCTCCATGTCTTAAGGTGTGTCATCTGAGTGGCCCGCCCAGTTCCGTTGTCTCTTGCCTTTTAAAGCAGTCTGCCTTTCACTTCCATTTGCTGCATCCGCTTCTGTGTCTGCTCGTCAGGCATGGTGTGGCCTCGTCACGCATCGTGCCCCCACCCCACACGCAAAAGCTTTTCTTAATGCGTGTGTTCTGCAACAACGTCCCGCTGTGGTGATCTGCGCCCCCCTTGGCCTGCTATGGAAGAGCACTTCCTGAACTGAAACGTCGTTTATCCGGCGTGAGAAGAGGCCATAGGTGTTCTTCTCGGGCCTCAATCACCAGAAATTTTGGAAGGTAATAGTTTGTCCTGATGTCGCAGGTTATCAATTTGAAGCCTGGTATGGCCAGTCCAGCCTTTTACGCTTTCAAAGTTCATACAAGGAGTATCACTGAGCTGGGTTACTGGCACCTGTCACTTAAAGGCCAAGACAGAGGGCTCAGCTCTTGCCTTAAGAACGGACAGTATTACTCTCATCACTGCTGTTGGTGTTGGCAGTGACCCGTGGCAGTGATGCTTGGGGATATAGGTGGCGGCTGACAGGGTGGGGACGCGCTTCGAGTTCAAAGACCCTAAATCTAATCATACCTTGGTTCTAATGCCCCAGCGTGTCTCCACAGTGGAAGGAGGTCCAATTATGGACCCATTCCACTTAGGACAATAGGATTTTTCGGCCCTGATTCCCTCATTCCAAGCAGAGCATTTCCTGGTAGAGGGACATTTGTTGCGGCCCCTGGGGAGCGCTTATTGGATAAGGCTGTGATAAACAAATGAAGCACAGTTATAAATGGAGCTGTTTTGGCTACACAGGGCTCTCTCCTGCCAGCTGATGGCTAGGTTATGAATTGACATCCTAGCAGAAATCTATTCCACTGGTATTTCATCACTTAAGAGTGCCCTGCTGCAGCTGCTCGCTTGTCACCCATTGCCCAACCGCACTGAACTCCGGGAGCAGAAAGGATGGCCATCTATAGGGTCAAGATGACAACAATGTATATATTGGAGACCCTCCACGGGGAAACATCCACAAGGATGTCTTATGGTAGGAGCAAAGTGGGCAAATGCCCAGGTCCTCTACCTTACAAGAGCTAGCCTTGGAAAGTAAATATGCCTTTCCACAGCTGTCCTGTTCTCAGTCGAAACCTGTCTTCCTATCTCTGCATTTCTCGCCCTCTGACTCTGTCTCTCCTTACCCAGTATCGTCTTATGTATTTTTGGGGCCCCAGTCATGACGTATTTCAACTATTTTCTATGGCCCAGTTTCTGAAAGTTTAACATAGAACATATTATTCAATATTGTTTGGCATTTTAAGATCTTTAATAAGCAGAAGTGGTTAATAAAATTTAAAGTTGTACCAAACAGGGACACCTAAAATAAATCTTGTCAGCGCCCCAAAAATTTCTAAGATGGCATTGAACATCCCTTCACCCTCCACACTCCACACTCCAACTAAATCCACAACTACATGTTCACCTTTCAAAAGTCAAACAACGTTTGTGGGTTCCACCTCTTAGTCAAAAGGAGTCTGTCAACAATCACCCACTAGAACACAACAGCTTGTATCCGTTCCTCCAACATGAACCAAGATCACACAACACATCAACTACACATGCCACTGCATCAAGGAGAGGGTCCTCTCTTCGAATATATCAAAAGCAGAGGTAATTTTGTGAACAGTGAACCCAGAATATACTGCCATTCGTATCGCCACTTATGCCCATATGTAAGAAGCTATTCAGCATTTCTTAACAGACCGAATCGCTATGTTGGGCCGTTAAGAAATACTCAATAGCCTTTCCTTATGTACAAAGGGTAGAAACGCGGTCCCAAATAGTGATTTGTACTTCATAGGAATTGCATTTTGCGAATAACAAAATAGGTAATCGCAAATAGGGACTTCCTTTTTGCGATTTCCTAACCGCATGTACAAAGCATTTCCTAAATGCAAAATGGGAATTTAAGAGGTGCTGTTACCATCGAATTCAATCTGATAGTAACCAGGTGAAAATTAAACAAAGGCACTCACAATGCAGTTTTTGCAGTGCCATAGATCAGGCACTCGCCCGAGGGCTTTGGAGTGCTTCATATGAGCACCACTTTATTTTTATTTAGATTTAAGGGGGCACACTTTATTTTTATTTAGATTTAAGGGGGCACCTAGGCCCATAGTTACAATTGGTTTTGCATTTCCAAATTTGCAATTTCCTAGCGATTGTGACTCCATAGGAATCACTATTAGGAAATCGCAATTTTCGTACATTCCAATTTGAATTTTCTAAATAGCGATTCCTTAGGATTTGCTGTTGAGGAAATGGAAGTTTTGTACAACTGAAAGGCAAGTAGACATGCCCCCATAAGTGCTATAGAAGGACAAGCAAGAAAGCTATGCCGTTAGCCCTATAAATATGGAGATTAATCAGTTAGTTGATATAGAATAGGAGAGAAACACATACACTAGCAGTCCTCAACTGTAACATTGAAAGCGCGTTAAATACTTTAGCATTTGTGGACATCAGCAGTTAAGAACTATGATGATGATGTCATTATCGTATACCAGTAACTGATGTCATCTCACGTAACTATGTGGAGCTCTCAATGTAAGCATATCAAGTACATTATCAGTGCCAATGGAAGATATAGATGTGTAGTGAGCAGCAGTCCAGTAAAGAGAGAAATATTCCCTTGTTGTTATACTTAAAAGAGCATACAATGTTATGTCAAAAAATAAAAAGGGGGTGGGATATTCTATATCAAATGTTTATTATTCTCTTAAAAAACATGTTTATCCTTAAAACATACACAATCATAAAAACATTTCATGGTACATTAAATCACATTAGTAAAAACATCATATAATACACATTCATTTAATCTCAATCACATATACAATTGTAACCCAATTATAACCAGCATAAATGGAGACAGACAAAACTAAAAAGATCCAACTACTCTTTTTCAAATGCACATCAAGAGGAACCCTAAAATACAGCTTGTTACACGTGGATAAATCTGTGCATAATTGAATCTGTATTGGGGCTTTGATTGTGCAACTCCTCTGCGTCGACGCGTTTCGATGGCTCAATGGGATGCGACCATCTTTATCAAGACAACTTTATACTGTCTCCCTCCACAATACATGTAATTCCTAAAACAGACAAATACAAATAATTAATTCTACTGTTCTGGATTATCTATATTTCTCCCAATAGGGTTCTTAGAAATTTTTGGAGATTTTTCCGTGCTAGTAATCTTATGGGCCCTCTACTTGGTTGATTACATTCCAGTGGCCCTCTAATCCGATATGGCACATACTATTTAAATTACGCATACGTTATTAGGCTCTCAGTTCTACTATTAGCTTTTTTTAGTTGTTCGAACCAACCTACGTTTATCCTTCCCCACATTTGGGTGTAGTTCTATGAATTGATTCTACCTAAACTTATTTTTTACCTTTTTTCTCAATTGTTAGACTCAAGCGACTCCTCACCTGTATTATAAGAGACTTTCCTATGTGCTCCTGGCTCTGTAGATATTGAGCAAACACCAACTTGCCATATATGTTTCTCCTGATAAGTACAATGGTGTCTTGCCTATTGTCTGCAATAGAGGCAAAGAAATATGTAACATCACTTCAATACACTACCATCCTTGTTACTGGGCTAACTAAATAGTAACCGTGTCTCTGTTATTTGTCTGATAATTACCTTTTCGTTGGTATAAAAGGTGTATATATTTTAAAAAAAGTTTCTTCTTTGAGTTGATGGTGCCACTTAATCACACCAGGAAATTATATACACGTCTTCTTCTTTTCTACAGCGTGTCTACAAATAAAGAGGGAAGAGTGGGGGGAACACTATAAACATATTTAGTCTATACGCGATCAACAGTTTTACTTTTTACCATTTAAGCGTTTCTATTCCCTCACCTCAATTGCGCTGTGTTCTGTCCGTCGTGTTTGTTGCTGGATCGGAGCAAAATCGCTCTCTTGTTTTGGCATTTCCAATTTATAATTAGTAAACCTGTCTCTTATTGGTTTGCTACGCACACATGACTCGTACTCCAAAAAGCTCATTATTGTGCTGCACGTTTGGATTGGTTGCACGCTACACCTGACGTGTCTTCCATGGTGCATGCTCAAAAAGAATCTTACTAAGACACACAGGGATTGGTTGTGAACGGCACATCACTTTTTTTCTTTTTCCCTTTAGTGTGTTTTTTTCTTTTTTTCTTTATTTGTTTCTCAGTCCTAACTTTATTGTTTTCTCGCCGCGTTTAAGTATTGCATGGCCCTAGTAGGGAAGTCCAATGTGTCATAATCTTATTAACTCCTTTTCTTAGTACAACTACTGAAACCTAATGTCCGTGTGTCACCTAAATATTAAAAGCATTGCGTGATCAGGGAAGAATTTATAACCACGAATGTATGCTAATGGCTGCCATCTGCGTGTTATGCTTACCATATTATATTAACTATGTTATTTATACTTTATTATTTGTTCTTTGTTCCTAGTATACTAACTAGATATTTGTAAAGTAAATATGAGGTAAATGCAAGCAGCCTGACACAGACAGTTTGTCAAAAAGGCTTCTTTATAAAGTGCAAGTGCCTGAGGAATCAATTTTATCCTAAAACTCATCATATCTCTGTTTGTCAACTGTCTCATAGAGGCACCAGGGAATTCATAAGGTGGACAAGTCAACGGAAATTCTTAACGCTTAGGGCGGCTTTTGACATGTGGATTCCAGATAGGATGGATATACGCTTAGCATGACTCAGTGAGTAAGAGCTTCATCCAATCCTCTCTGGAGTTAAGGCCTTTCTCTACAGTATTGAGGTAGCAAATATACCATTGTTCTCTTTTCTTACGAGTGTACTCTGGATTGCCTCCTCTTCTATTCATCAAAATCTTTTCCAATATAAACCACTTAAAATCATTACAGTCATGGTTTGTTTTGACAAAGTGATCTACCAGGGGCGCATTCTCTTTTTTCGTTCTTATTGCCGATCTATGTTCTAGCAGACGAACACGTAGTTCCCTGCCCGTTTCCCCTACATAGCCTAACCCACATGGGCAGGTTAGAAGGTAGACGATGTTTTTACTGCGGCAGTTATTCAATGTAGTGCTTGTCAAGTTTTTACCAGCAAAGGTGATGTTTTTGCCTTCCAAGCATTGTGCACATATTGAGCAGGTGCCGCACTTATGGTTGCCCTTTGCTTTGTCGCCTTTTAGAGTGCTTTGTTTTTCCACTTCTCCTGGATATGTTCTCACCAGTGCATTTCTGATGGTTTTATTTCTCCTGAATGAGAACAGTGGTTTATTGAGCTGAATGTCAGTGCCATGGTTTAAAATTTTCCAATTCCTATTCACGATGTTTTTAATTTGATTGCTGATGTTTGAGAACTGAGTCACAAACACCACTCTCTCACTAGCTATATTTTTCTTCTCTTTTTCAACATCTAAGAGACTGTCTCTATTATAAAACCTAGCCCTTTTCAGGGAATTCTTTATTAATTTTTTGGGATAGCCTCTTGCTTGTAGCTTCATTTTTGTGATCTCTGCGTGGTGATAAAAATCTGCAATACTGGAACAGTTTCTACGCAGTCTTAAAAACTCCCCAAAGGGTATATTATCCTTCTGTGCATGGGGGTGGTTACTTGTATATTCAAGGAGAGTGTTCTTGTCAGTCGGTTTTGTAAAAAGTTCCACCTGAAGCTCGCTATTAGCCTCTTTGATTTTTATATCTAAGAAGTCTACACTGGTATCACTATAGTGAGCTGTGAACTTCAAATTGGGATCCCCCAAATTTAGCCATTCCAGGAATTCAGTTAACTCTGTACTGGCACCGTTCCATATGAAGATAATGTCATCTATGTAACGGTGCCAGCACGTGATGTTTTCATAAAAAGGGGCAACCTCATTGAAAATGTTGCGGCGTTCAAACTCGCCCACATAGAGACAGGCCAGACTGGGAGCACAGGTGGCTCCCATGCTGGTCCCTTTGGTTTGTAAATATAGTTCATCCTTGAATAAAAACATGTTATTTTTCAATACCATACGGACACAGGCTATGATAAAACCTTTGTCCCCTCCCTTCAGGTTTTCGTTGTTCAAGACTGTGGAGATAACCTCTATAGTGTCTTCCTGGGGTATATTAGTGTAAAGGGCTTCAATGTCTAGGGTGACCAAAATTTGGGTCACCCTGTTGAAGCCCTGCCCCTCAAAGATGGAAATTGCATGAGCCGTGTCCTTGAGATATGACCTTTGTTTTTGAACTATTGGTCTGAGAAATACATCTACATATTTGCTAAGTGGTTCTAAAGCTGGGCCGTTAAGAAATACTCAATAGCCTTTCCTTATGTACAAAGGGTAGAAACGCGGTCCCAAATAGTGATTTGTACTTCATAGGAATTGCATTTTGCGAATAACAAAATAGGTAATCGCAAATAGGGACTTCCTTTTTGCGATTTCCTAACCGCATGTACAAAGCATTTCCTAAATGCAAAATGGGAATTTAAGAGGTGCTGTTACCATCGAATTCAATCTGATAGTAACCAGGTGAAAATTAAACAAAGGCACTCACAATGCAGTTTTTGCAGTGCCATAGATCAGGCACTCGCCCGAGGGCTTTGGAGTGCTTCATATGAGCACCACTTTATTTTTATTTAGATTTAAGGGGGCACACTTTATTTTTATTTAGATTTAAGGGGGCACCTAGGCCCATAGTTACAATTGGTTTTGCATTTCCAAATTTGCAATTTCCTAGCGATTGTGACTCCATAGGAATCACTATTAGGAAATCGCAATTTTCGTACATTCCAATTTGAATTTTCTAAATAGCGATTCCTTAGGATTTGCTGTTGAGGAAATGGAAGTTTTGTACAACTGAAAGGCAAGTAGACATGCCCCCATAAGTGCTATAGAAGGACAAGCAAGAAAGCTATGCCGTTAGCCCTATAAATATGGAGATTAATCAGTTAGTTGATATAGAATAGGAGAGAAACACATACACTAGCAGTCCTCAACTGTAACATTGAAAGCGCGTTAAATACTTTAGCATTTGTGGACATCAGCAGTTAAGAACTATGATGATGATGTCATTATCGTATACCAGTAACTGATGTCATCTCACGTAACTATGTGGAGCTCTCAATGTAAGCATATCAAGTACATTATCAGTGCCAATGGAAGATATAGATGTGTAGTGAGCAGCAGTCCACCAGCCAGGGGCAGAGCGCACAGACGGACCAGCAACATTGGGTGCTGTAGCTAAGTCAGAATGTGAGAAATAAGGCCACATTAAGCGGGTGAGGCTTGTGGTTTGAGTACTGGTTTTGTAGGATCATCCCAATTTTGTGCATACGCTTTATGAGTACAACAAGATGCAATCACTAGCCTTTCACCTGGGTGATGACCCTAAGTGCGAAGTAGTGGATGGGCCTGAGAGCAACAAGCCAGGAGCTGCCCTTCCTGTTACTAGACATCCCCAGTCTCTCCAGGGCAGACTTCACATCACTCTTGGCCCGAGGAAACTTTAAAGGGGGACGTGTATTTATTTCCACTGAAAACGTGCACTCTGTTTGTTTCCTAGTCGATTAAGGAAGTATTGTAATGTGATGGAGCTGCAACCCTCCAGGTTTTTGTGTACTGTTCTCCCTGTCCGGTCTTCTCCAGTACGGTATTTCTAGAGGGTGCAGAACTCTCTAGAGCGCCTAGAAAAATAATACATTAGTGGAGAGCAGCAGATAGGGACAATATCAATGAATATATTATCAGTTAAAAGTTCTGAAACAAATGGCTGTGTTGGCAGGTTTCTCTCTGTCACCTCTCAGCTCTTTCCTTCCACATCCAAACGGCTCCAGCTTCGAGGCACTGCATTCACCCATCTAAACAATCCTCCTTAGGTGTGTGACTGAAGACAACTTGCACGAAGCTGTCTTACAGTCGGCAAAGCCCCAAGGTCACCAAGCGGGCCATCTTAAATAACCAACATCAAATAAAGAGAGAAAATAAACAGAATGTCCATGTTGAGGCTCACAGGGAAGTCGCAGCTCACGTGTTTTGTGCTAAATCCAGTTTTTCTTCCAAAAGTGCCTTGAAGGACCACTTTCTGGCTAAGTGCTGGCATTCAAGGCAGGCACGGAGTCTCGCAATGATAGATGGATTGACAGTTTCTTTGCAAAGATGGTAGGGCTGTGCCAGGGTAAGTCATACGCCTCTTCATATATACATTTCTGGGAGGACGAGACAGGGTCAGCAGTGCCGTACCTCTAAGAGCAAGGTACGTTTAAAGCCACGCACGGCAACACTGCCATGCCCCTCACATGACAAACTAAGCATTTTTAAGCAGCACTGCCATGCCTCTCTCGAGGCAGTGCAATAATTTCTAGGCAGCACGGCCACGTCTCTCTACAGGCAGTAAAAGTATTTCTAAGCAGCACTGCCACACCTCCCTCCAGGCAGCAAAAGCATTTCTAAGCCGCACTGCCACACCTCCCTCCAGGCAGCAAAAGCATTTCTAAGCAGCACTGTTACACCTCTCTCAAGGCAGCAAAAGCATTTCCAAGTAGCACTGCCACACCTCTCGCAAGTCAGTTCCAAGTAGCACTGCCATTCCTCTCTCAAGGTAATAAAAGCATTTCTAAAAAGTACTGCCACACATCCATCCAGGCAGTAAAAGCATTTCTGAGCCGTACTGCCACCCCTCTCTCAAGGCAGAACTAAGCAGCACTGCCATATCTCTCTCAATGCAGTAAAAGCCTTTCTAAGAAGCACAGCCACACCTCCTTCCAGGCAGTAAAAGCATTTCCTAGCAGCACTGCCATACCTCTCTCAAGGCAGTAAAAGCATTTCTAAGAAGCACTGCCACACCTCCTTCCAGGCAGTGAAAGCATTTCTAAGCAGCACTGCCACACCTCCCTCCAGGCAGCAAAGGTATTTCAATGTAGCACTGCCACACCTCCCTCCAGGCAGCAAAAGCATTTCTAAGCAGCACTGGCACACCTCCCTCTTGGCAGCAAAAGCATTTTTAAGCAGCACTGCCATTCCTCTCTCGAGATAGTACAAGCATTTCTAGGCAGCACTGCCACGTCTTTCTCCAGGCAGTAAAAGCATTTCTAAGCAGCACTGCCATACCTCCCTCCACGCAGCAAAAGCATTTCAAGGCAGCACTGCCTACACCTCCCTCCAGGCAGTAAAAGCATTTCTAAGCGGCACTGCCACACCTCCCTCAAGGCAGTAAAAGCATTTCTAAGCAGCACTGCCACACCTCCCTCCAGGCAGCAAAAGCATTTGTAAGCAGCACTTCCATTCCTCTCGAGAGATAGTACAAGCATTTCTAGGAAGCACTGTCACATCTCTCTCCAGGCAGTAAAAGCATTTCTAAGCAGCACTGCCACACCTCCCTCCAGGCAGTAAAAGCATTTCTAAGCAGCACTGCCACACCTCCCTCCAGGCAGCAAAAGCATTTCAAGGCAGCATTGCCACACCTCCCTCCAGGCAGCAATCCTCCCTCCAAAAGCATTCTCCCCCTGCAAAAGCATTTATAAGCAGCACGGCTACACCTCTCTCAAAGCAGTACTAAGCAGCACTGCCCATACCTCTCTCGAGCCAGTAAAAGCATTTCCAGGCAGCACTGCCATGCCCCTCTCAAGCCAGAAGTAAGCAGCACTGCCACACCTCTCTCAAGGCAGTAAAAACATTTCTAAGCAGCACTGCCAGACCTCTGTCGAGGCAGCAAAAGCATTTCCAAGTAGCACTGCCACACCCCTCTCAATGCAGTAAAAGCATTTCTAAGCAGCACTGTTACACCTCTCTCAAGGCAGCAAAAGCATTTCCAAGTAGCACTGCCACACCTCTCTCAAGTCAGCACCAAGCAGCACTGCCAAACCTCTCTCAAGGTAAACAAGCATTGGCATAGCCAATAGGTCTCGCTTTTGGGACCTTCTAAGTATTTAGTTATGCAGCACAATATCCTTGGTGCAACCACATCAACTGTTGCAAGGCTAAACACTTATAAGGTCTCAAAGGCGAGACCTATTGGCTATGCCAATGCTTGGTGTGGTTGTGTGTATGGTTGTGTGTGGTTGTGTGTGTGTGTGTGTGGTTGTAGTTGTGTGTGTGTGGTTGTGTGTGTGGTTGTGGGTGTGGGTGTGGTTGTGGGTGCGGTTGTGGGTGGCTGTGTGGTTGTGTGTGTGTGGATGTGTGCGTTGTGTGTGTGGTTGTGTGTGTGCGGTTTGGTGTGGTTGTGTGTTTGTGTGTGTGTGTATGGTTGTGGTTGTGTGTGTGCATGTGTGTGGTTGTGTGTGTGGTTGTGTGTGGGTGCGGTTGTGGGTGTGTGGATGGGTGTGGTTGTGGTTGTGTGTGTGGTTCTGTGTGTGGTAGCATGTGTGGTTGTGTGTGTGGTAGCATGTGTAGTTGTGTGTGGTTGTGTGTGTGATTGTGTGTATGTGGTTGTGTGTGTGGTTGTGTGTGTGGTTGTGTGTGTGGTTGTGTGTGTGTGGTTGTGTATGTGGTTGTGTGTGTTTGGTTGTGTGTGTGTGGTTGTGTGTGTATGGTTGTGTGTGATTGTGTATGTGGTTGTGGTTGTGTGTGGTTGTGTGTGGTTGTGTGTGTGTGTGTGTAAGTGTGGTTGTGGTTGGGTGTGGTTTTTTGTGTGGTTGTGTGTGTGGTTGTGTGTGTGTGGTTGTGTGTGTGGTTGTGGGTGTGGGTGTGCATTTGGTTGTGTGTGTGGTTGTGTGTGGGGTTGTGTGTGGTTGTGTGGTTGTGTGTGGTTGTGTGTGTGGTTGTGTGTATGTGTGTGGTTGTGTGTGTGTGGTTGTGTGGTTGTGCGTGTGGTTGTGTGTGTGGTTGTGGTTGTGTGTGTGATTGTGTGTGTGGTTGTGTTTGTGACAGTAATACTAAAAGGATCTCAAAATAAAAGAACACAAACATCGAGTTTGTGGAAAGAGAAAGCACGTTGTAAGTCAAACGGGCGCAGCAAAGCATTAACACAACAACAAAACAAACAAGATCACTTAGCGAACATGAAGCAGCCGCTGCGTTCAGAAATAAACACTGTGAACGTTGTCCAGTTTCACAGTAACATTTCCTTAATGGTCTTTAAGTCACAAAACAGTAATACTAAAAGCACGTTGTAAGTCAAACGGGCGCAGCAAAGCATTAACACAACAACATGTTCTTTGATGTTTGATGTTCTTTGAATGAGAACATCAAAGGGGCGCCACGAAAGTGATCGCGGGCGAAAGTGAAAGTGATCGTGGGCGCTTAGTGAGGATGACGAGGTTTGCCAGCCTCTGCTCCTAAGCGCGCGCCCACGCACATGCACTGTAGCTCTAGGCTGGCCATGGTAGCATTTTTTGAGCCCTCACAAAAAGTCTCGCCGGGGCAGCGCATGCGCTGGGTCAGGCGAGACCTAAAAAAGCATTTCTAAGAAGTACTGCCACGCCTCCATCCAGGCAGTAAAAGCATTTCTAAGCAGCACTGCTACACCTCTCTCAAGGTAGTAAAAGCATGTCTAAGCAGCACTACTACCCCTCTCTCAAGGCAGAACTAAACAGCACTGACAATCCATACCTCTCTCAGGGCAGTAAAATAATTTCTAAGAAGCACTGCCACACCTCCTTCCAGGCAGTAAAAGCACTTCTAATATGCTTCACCATACTCCTCTCAGTACAATAAAAGCATTTCCAAACAGAACTGCCATACCTCTCACATGCCAGTATAAGCATTTCTCAGCAGCACTACCATGCCTCTTGAAGGATAGCGAAACACATAGGTGATGGATGGAAAGCTTGAAGTGTCTCAAACTTCGGCAACTACGCAGGGTCACATTCCAGTCCACTGGTTTTAGGCTCGGCCTACAGACAACTGTTGAAGACCTACTGTTGGCAATACCAATTCTTACAGTGGGCTTCGGGCCAGCCCATTACTTAAAAGTGGTAGCATTTTTTTGTAGCTCTCATTTGCCTGCTTCATAGTCGAAGGCTTCTTTCCTCTTATTCTGTTTGTTCCACACCTGAATCATAGCTTCTTTAGCATCCTTTTGATTGGATTGTTTGTATACTTTCACTACTCACATTCAAGGAACTACTTTTTTCTTTCACCTTTGACGCTCCATGGGAGTGCATGTGTTTTTTTTCTCCCTCGTCTGCTGCATCCTGCCTCGAATCCCCCTGTTCTCCCTGTGTTGCTTGCCCCCGGACACCACAACATGTCCTTTAATTCCTCCACCGCTACCCATCCGAATTCTACAGTTTTTCCCAACACCCAAACCACCATACGCCCAGCTTCTCTGCTACTCCCGCCCACCTTGCTCTTGACGATCAGCAGCATTTCCAATCCCTCTCTACCTACTCTACTTTGGTCTCCCGCACATTCTCCCAGTGTCGTTTTGTGGGATTTTATTCCAGGGCCTGGCTGCTGCAAATTGCTGCCAGGCCCTCCTTTCTTAAAGGGGCCATTCAGCAACATGGAAAAATTTAGTTTTCTTTAAAAAGTTCTGCAACACTAACAATCATCAACAACTGGCATTCTTGAATTCTGCTGTGTTTGATACCATCTGCTTGAGTTTTGAGGTATACTTTAATATCATTCAGGGGGTGGCTCCCTTAAAATGTGCTTACACGCACTTAGCATTCTTTTTTTTTAAATGTACTGCTCCAAGATGGATGTCTATCTTGGAACAGCAAATAAAATAAAAACAACAGAGCGGCCGCATCCTGCCTTATGCCCGAGCTTGATCGATGACACATACACATGTAAGCATCATCATACTTTTCTATTTTGCAGATACTACACAACATCGGCAAACTTTTTTTGTTCTTTGTTTGCTGTTGCTGATCATCATTGGCAAAAAACATTACAACGCCATATGTCTAAACTGGAAGCCAAGAGACTTGACCTATGGAATTTGCCAGTGCTTGTTTCCCGTGAGACGAATGAGTCTGAAACTGCTCTGCGGTATTGTGTTTCCATTTAGAGAGGACCTGGCTTCTCAGTTCAAAATGTACTGTTCCTAGTGCTGCAGCCTTAAGTCTGATTTGCACATGGTTAATTCTTTGCAGGAGTGACATAGTGGCAGAAAAGTATGATGGACTGGAATGTGGCCCAAGAGAATGCTAATGACTGATACAAGCATTCCACCTATCACCGCTGAGTTAATTCAAACAAGACAGTGTATGCTGCTACTCTATTAGGACAGTAAACATATTTCTAAGCAGCTCTCAGCAGCGCTGTTACACCTCTAAGTTTAGATAGCACTACTACCACTTCTCAGCAGCACTGCCATGCTTCTAAAAGGGCAATGCTTGCAGCACTCATCAACACTATCATACCTCTAATCTAGTACAGAGCCACCACTTCTCAGCAGCACTGCCACTCTTCTAGAATGGCAGTTCAAGCAATTCTCAGCAGCATTGACATACCTCTTACACAAAAGCATCAGCACTTCTCCGAATGTCTCAGGGTTGATGAGTCAGAGATCATCTTTAATGTCTCCTCTCTATTGTAAGTCCTTTTCTGGTCACACTAGTAGCTCCCTGGGCCTCGTCTGTGGTTGTCATTAACTCACGACCTTCACTTTAGCAACTTGAGCAGGGGGTGGGCGTCACTGGACAGTTCTGTGTAATATTAAACATTTAGGACAATGTATGGCTCCATTGGCCGATCAGATTCTGGTATGCAAGAGGCTCATAATCAGATCTCTTACAGTGGAAGGAAAAAGGATTAGAGAGAAGAAAAGCTGATGAGAAAATGGAGAGAATGAATGAATGCAGAGATGTGTGGAGAAGAGGGTGGAGGGATGGATAACGAGAAATATGGGTGTAGAGAAGGATTAAGAGAGGGTGGATGGAGAGATGGATAGATGCTTGGAGAGGAGGATGAACGAATGAGTGAAGAGAAGGATTTAGAGAGGGTGGATGGAGAGATGGATAGATGCTTGGAGAGGAGGCCGAAGGGATGGGTGAAGAGAAGGATTTAGAGAGGGTAGGTGGAGAGATGGATAGATGCTTGGAGAGGAGGCCGAAGGGATGGGTGAAGAGAAGGATTTAGAGGGGGTGGATGGAGAGATGGATAGATGCTTGGAGAGGAGGCCGAAGGGATGGGTGAAGAGAAGGATTTAGAGAGGGCGGATGGAGAGATGGATAGATGCATGGAGAGGATGATGAAGGGATGGGAGAAGAAAAGGAACTAGAGAGGATGGATTGAGAGATGGATAGATGCATGGAGAGGATGATGAAGAGATGGGTGAAGAGAAGGATAGATGATGATGAGTGGATGGAGAAAAATAATTGATGGTGTGGTTGGAAAGAAAGTTGAATGGGTGATTAGAGAAGTAATGATGGAGAGACAGATCGAAGAATGAATGGAAGGCAAGAAAGAAGGATACATCATAGATAAAAAGCGAAGGGGAAAGATGATGGAGAGAAAGTTGGATGGGTGAATAGATGGATGGACAGATAGATGGAAAACTGGATAAAGGGGGAGAAAGAAGGACAAAGGACTGAAAGAAGGATGGAGGAAAGGAAAGAAAGGTATGACTTTCAGAATTCCCTCTAGGTGCAATTCACTAAACAACTGCAGGGTTTGACTGGTTCAGCCACTCTCTCAGAATTATTTGTGACATTGTTAAAAGTGGGGGGTATTTTCTTTTTATGACTGAAACTGTATTGGTGCTTTTCCAAATGTCTCAGGGTTTATAAGTCAGAGATCAGTTTCACTTTCTTATTTTCATTTCAAGTCCCCTCCTGGTCGCACTGGTAGCTCTCTAGGGCAAGATACAGTTGGACATGTACTGATACTTGTCAGAATATCTTGGGGTCGATAAGTCAGAGATCAGCTTCACTTTCTCCTCTCCTCTCCTTTTCCTATACTCTCCTGGTCACACTGGTACCTCCCTGGGTGTGGTCTGGTTGGACCTGTACAAGTACTACTCAGAAAGACTAGGTGTCGAGTCGAGGTCAGCGACAATTTCCCTTCATTTCAAGTCCTTTTCTGGACACACCGTAACCTCCCTGTGTCTTGTAAGGTTGGATGTGTACCAATACTTGTCAGAAGGTCTTGCGGTTGAAAAGTCAGATATGAGAATCACTTTCTCCTCTCCTTTTCAAGCCCTCTCCTGATCACACCTGTACCTCCCTGAGCCTGGTCTGATTGAACCTGTACTAGTACTACTCAGAAAGACTAGGGGGGTCATTATGATAGCAGGCGGATCGCCACCGCCCGTATGGCGGTGGCGATCCGCCCGCTAAACTCCTCCACCCACTTGACTTCCCCCTCCCCGCCACATTACGATGGTGGGGGGGGCCCCCGGTGGATGGGAAGACCATCTGCCGGTTTTCCGCCAGTAGGCAATCCGCCCGATTACCTACCGGGCGGAAAAGCCCAGGAATATGGTGGCGGTGCCCATATTAGGATGATGGCGGGGAATTGCCTTTCCATGGCGGATACTCCGCCATGGATAGGCAGGCTGTTTTGGCTTTGGGGGCTCGTTGTGGGTCCCCAGGGTGTTCAGGGGGGTGGGGGGTGCACAGTACCCCACCTGCATTGTCATGGACATGGTGGCAGGCACCTTGCGGTGCCTGTCACCTTGTGCATGACAATGCACACAGTGTATTCCCAGCATTGTGGCGGGCGGTGCTGTGAGCACCGCCCACCACAATGCTGGGAATGGAGGATGCCACCGCCACGGTGACGGTGGTATCCTAATTGCAGGTGCGGGATCGCCGCACAACTGGCGGCCGGTCCCAGCACCGCTAGTAGGGTGGCGGGCGGACTAAAGTCCGCCCACCATCCTAATGGGCCGCTAGGTGTTGAGTCGAGGTCAGCGACACTTTCCCTTCGTTTCAAGTCCCCTCCTGGTCGCACTGGTAGCGATACTTGTCAGAATGTCTGAGAGTCAATAAGTCAGAGATCAGCTTCTCTGTCTAATCTCCTTTTCAAGCACTCTCCTGGCCACACAAGGACCTCCCTGGGACTTGTCAGGTTGGACATGTACCGATACTTGTCAGAATGTCTTAGAGTCGATAAGTCAGAGATCAGCTTCTCTGTCTCCTCTCCTTTTCAAACCCTCTCCTGGTCACACAAGGACCTCCCTGGGTCTTGTCAGGTTGAATATGTACCGATACTTGTCAGAAGGTCATGGGGTCGATAAGTCAGAAATCATCTTCTCTGCCTTCTCTCCACTCCTTTTCAAGCACTCTCCTGATCACACCAGTACCTGTCTAGGTCTTGTCAGGTTGCATGTGTACCGATACTTGTCAGAATGTCTTGGGGTCGATTAGTCAGAGATCAGCTTCTCTGTCCCCTCTCCTCTCCATTTCAAGCCCTCTCCTGGTCACACCAGTACCTCCCTGGATCTTGTCAGGTTGGACATGTACCAATACTTGTCAGAAGGTCACGTGGTCGTTAAGTAAGAGGTCAGCTTCTCTGTCTCCTCTCCTTTTCAAGCCCCTTTCTGGTCACACCAGTACCTCCCTGAGTCTTGTCAGGTTGGACATGTACTGATACTTGTCAGAAGGTCATGGGGTCGATAAGTCAGAGATCAGCTTCTCTGTCCCCTCTTCAAGCCCTCTCCTGGTCATACCAGTACCTGTCTAGGTCTTGTCAGGTTGCATGTGTACCGATACTTGCATGTCTTGGGGTCGATAAGTCAGAGATCAGCTTCTCTGTTTCCTCTCCTCTCCTTTTCAAGCCCTCTCCTGGTCACACAAGGACCTCCCTGGCTCTTGTCAGTTTGGACATGTTAACGGACACTGTTATTTACCTTTATTCAATATGAGGAAGGACTCGGAGCATGATTCCAAACAGCTGCCATTCATCAATATGTAATCCCTCATAACATATCGGCATTTGCTATTCGCGGGCTGGAGCCCCGCGCCTGCTTTTATTACAGCCTCAGATCCATTATCCTGTAATACACTCGCCTGGCTGCGGCCTCCTGCCGTCCCCTGCCGCCTGCGGCCTGCATTTCAATATATGATGAATCAGTTCGCGTTACTCTCCTGTACGTCATAATTTGTCAGGATTAATAGGTGCGTCTTTGTGTACGGGAGGCCTAAACAAATCATACGTGTTTAATGCTGGGTGTCTCTATCACTTATTTATCGGTGCGCTCACAGACAGCATCAGCAGGGCCCTGTCCCTGCCAAGACGAATGAATCCTCCATATCGAAGCATCAGCCTGCTCTCTGATGGGCTGCTGAATGTGCATTGAAATGTCCAGTCTGCTGCTTAGAGTTTGCTGGTCTATAAGGAGCCTGGGGCACAGGGTGGCAAGTAAGACTGCTCTGGACACGTAATTAGAACTGTTGCTTCTTTCATTTATTTAGGTTTAAACAAACAATAAAAGGTACTAGCACATCAAATCAAAAACCAATAAGAGAGCAAAAACATCACTGTGAATTTAAAACCAGTGACAAAAATAACAAAAAAAGGACAGCATTTCAAGCTTTAGTCTTAAAGAAACACTACACCAATGTGCAAGGTGACACAAAGTATTTAAGGGATGCATGACAGACACTTCGTACTGGTGATGGTACCTCTGTACCACTAGGCAGAACTCACAAGAAGTGTGTGAACACACTGTATTTCAAGATCATCTGGCCCTCTTTTTTTACACTCAAAAATTGTTCCCACCGAAGTTTGTGTTAAAAAAAATAAACCCATTTTTCTACAATTTACATCAGTTAAATTCTGTTTAAGTAATACAATTTTGAGAGCAATCTCACTTTTAGGAGGTGAGCAGGGTAAGAAGCTCTACTGATGAACCTCAACCCTGACCCACAAAATTCTTACTTTCCCAAACAGCTGAGTTTGAGCGCCTCAGTCCTATCTTTGCAGCAATGACTGGACAGCGTCTTATGCAATACTGCTACAGCTTTTCCCTAGCCTACAGCAAAGCCTGCAATCTTGAGAAGTGCCGGTAGTCTCTCTTAAAAAAAATGTGCCAGTAGCTCGTACCAGTCAGTACCGGCCCATTTAAAGCACTGGTAATAGCCCCGCAAATGCTGTATTCCAAAAACATTTGAAACTGCCCAGAGGCCCATTCCAAAAAGCAAACTAAAACAGAACATTTTAACCCCTTGCATGCCCGCCCCTTTCCCCGCCCAGTGCCGCGCTTTTTATTAGCGGGCGGAGTTCATGACGAGCTGGACTCGTCATGGGCACAGCGCCACCGCAGCCCATGACGAGTCCAGCTCGTCATGGGCACTGAAGGGGTTAAAATCGTATTTGTTGTTTATTTTCGAACTGCATAAGGCGCAGAGAATTGTAATAAAAAAAAAACATGCACTTGGTAGCCGGCTGTTGGAAATGGCCCTTTTTGCAGGGTTATCCCCAAACTTTTTGCTTCTTCTTCCTATTTTTTCCTGACTTGTTTGTGTTGGTTTTAGGACTCTGGGCACTTTACCACTGCTAATCAGTGCTAAAGCGCAAACGCTCTCTGTGTAACGTGTGTTATGGATTGGTGTTTCAATGATTGGATATTTGATTTACTTGTTAGTCCCTAGTAAAGTGCACTGAGTGTGCCAGGGCCTGTAAATCAGATGCTACTAGTGGGCCTGCAGCACTGATTGTGCCACCCACGTGAGTAGCCTTATAAAGGTAACTCAGACCTGCCATTGCAGAGTCTGCGCGCAGTTGGTAACTGCCATGTCGACTTGGCCAGTGCATACAATTGCCAATCCCTAACCTTCCCTTTCCTTACATGTCAGGCACCCCTAAGGAAGGCCCAAGGTACCCCTGTGGGCAGGGTGCAGTGTATGTGAAAGGTAGGACATGCTCTGGTGTGTGTGGCATGTGAATTACAGCCCATTTCGTTTTTCACTATTGTAAATGTAAATGTCAAGGTACTTATAGAGCGCACTGTCACCAGACGGACACCTTGCGGTGTCGCCTTTGCGGTTTCCTGGCGCTGATACTCATACCGCTGTGCAACCCCTCCTGGCTTTCCCTGTGAAGTGTCCACTCCTGGGCACCCCCAGGGTGAAGCCAGGCATCCTTAGCGCTGTTGGGGCCGGTGTGGAGGCTAAGCAAGCTATTGCCCAGAGTTGCAGCGTGGGGCCCGTGATTAGAATAGGCACCGAGGCGAGAATAGACAGGTCCGAAGAAATTGAGCCCGAGCCCCGCCGAGGCAGGAATCGAACCCTGGTCCCTGGCCAGAACTCTGCTTCAGGGTCTGCCGCTCTAACCATTGAGCCACACTCCTCCACCTAAGGCTGCCTGTTCCCCATAGGACAGAATTGGAAGTTTGTTTATAACATCTTATAAATATAACTGGCCCTGGGAACTAGGTTGGAAAATAAAATGTAGTATGCCTGAACTCAGAATCTCAAGATTCATCTTTTAGTGAAGGTGATTTTTACTTTCTGTGTTTGAAAATACCACTTTTAGAAAGTAGGTATTTTCTTGCTCAGTCATCCCGTGTGCCTCTGCTGGAATGTGGATTGCCTGTCTGGGTTTTGGATGACAGAAGGCTGGGGGAGCAGGAGTGGCTCCAGATAGTCTAGGTGGGTCAGGAATGGGCTGAATAGACCTGGGCTGCGATGGGGGAAAGGAGAGGAGATTTCCTTGCACCTCAAAGGGCCTGGTCTGCCTCTGACAATGCCGTCTCCACCTCCTGCCAGGAAATTACACCAGAGAAGGCAGAACTGGTTCTGGCTGGGCACAGACACTCTCTGCCTAAGAGAGCAAAGGATTTTGTGATATAAATAGTGGGCCCAGACCCCTGAATATTAGAACTCTTTTGGATTAAGAAGACTTCCAAGAAGAAGAGCTGGAGAAGCTGTGAGGAGGAACTACCACTTTGCTGTATGCTTTGCTGTGTTGGCCTGCAGTTGCTGCTTCTGTCTTGGGCAGTGAAAGGACTGGACTGAACTTTCTGCAACCTACTTTGTGAGTTTCTCCAAGGGCTTGAGGTAGAGCTTGCCCCCTGTTCAAGAAGTCTCAGGAACAGCAAAGAGTTCAAGCTCTTCTGCCCTCAGCACTGGGGACTGTGTGTTTTGTGCTGCAACAGAAGAAAAGCAACTCAACAACGTCTACAATGCTGCTGCCGACTCAGTGTCCCAAAGGCACCACAGAGGGCACCGCCGCAACGCTGCGACCCTGGTCCCACCGACGACACCTGCTGATGCCGCCACCGAGCCGCTGCTTGCTCCGCGACCTGTGGGCACCGCACTCCACACCGACTCGCTTCACAACGACGCCTTGGCCTCCCCGATGACGCCGCTCCACGCCGAAATCGACGCCACAGCTTGCATCGTGGTTCGATGGCACTGCTCGTAAAATTACACGGCGCACCACCCTCATCCCACGCCACAGCCTTGGCCTACCGACGCCGGTGCCATCGACTCTAGTTCGTCAGCCAACGACAGCGCTTCAGCAACGACAACGCCGCTGCTTGCACCGTGACTTGCCAACACTGTGACGAGCACCGCCTTCATCTCGCACGCGACCCTGGTCTCACCAATGACGCCATCCGACGCTGCCACCGAGCCGCTGCCCGCACCACAACCTGAGGGCACCGCACGCAGCACCGTTGCACTTCGCACCACAGCAGACGACGCCTGCCAACGTCAGCGCTCCTGGCTCCAACAGAGAGGAGATCGACCTGCCCCGACGACTCCTACACCAACCTCCGGAACCGACGCCTGTGGACGCCGTGTTTACGGAAGCTGAACGAGAGGTCATCGACACCCTACATTTCTAAAAGGTACTGTTTGCGGGTCTCCCTGACACCGTAGCTGGCCTGCTATGCCGCAGTCAGCCAGAACTGTTTGGATTTGTTTGGTCACGACGCTGCGATAGCCCCAGACGGAGCTATCGACATCAAGGAACTATTTTTAAAGCATATTTTGATAAAAGAAGTTTTTGAAGTATTGTATTGTGGATTGTTTCGTTTTTGGTCTTGTTGTAAGTATATAAAATATTGGAAATGTTTCTAAACTGGTATGGTGTCCGTTTGTAGTGCTTACACTGTATTACTGTTGGTTACGTGCAAATGCTTACACACTGCCTCTAAGATAAACCTGACTGCTCGTGCCAAGCTACCAAGGGGGTGAGCAGGGGTTATTTTAGGAGTGTAACTCCTTTATCCTGACTAGAGTGGTGGTTTCTGCCTGGCTTTGGCACATGCCCTAGCCTGCCAAAAATCCCATTTTCTAACACCCGCTAATTTATACATGCATTCTTAATATGTAGCTATTTGTAGAAAATATCTGAACTTCCTAATTCGGCCACCGGGGGACGACTGCGATGTAAAAGAAACAAGCATGCAATGCAGCAGAGGAAAATACAGTCATTAGTCTGAAACACCATTTAAGATACAAGCACCAATCAAGATGCATACAGCAATATCGGCGTGGCTCGTGCCGGAAACACAACTTTAATCTGTGCACCAAAAATGTGTCCAGGAGGCTTATTTGCTAAAATAAAATCCCCAAATACCGTAAAGCAAGCAAGTCTGTAATGTTGCATTCTATCTTCCCAGCACAGTTCTGATGGCTGCTCCCCTAAAGATGCAACTGAAAGCAAAATAATTAGGAATACCATGAAGCTAAAACTTTGGGGATGGAAATTACGGATAATGAAACCGAGGTTCTGCTTTGTTCAGAGGGTTAGCCGTGTGGTGGGTATATTTGCCTGCAGCATTCGATCTATGTCTTTGTTACCTATTCCATACATCTTTAGCTTATGTATTTCCAGCTTTACTATGGCTTCGAAATACTATTAATCCTAATTTCTCTTGCTGGGATGGACATGTCCTCGGTATGACTCTGTAAAGTTTGCGTCCCTGCCCAATGTTAGACTGCAAATATAGGCATGACACATCTCTGCAAGGGTTTGAGTTTTGCCCCAGTGAACTTTGTCAGTAAAGTTTTGTCCGACATAATTACGGTCACAATATTCTGGTACAATACCAATAAAATATCAAGAAATGACGCAGGGCAACTCAAGAGATGGGCTTCTAGAAATAACATTCAGGGCTTTAAGTGCTGAGCACCGGCAGTTTTTTATAAGGGGGCTCGAACCGGGTCTCTATCAGGCTCTGATCCCCCCCCCCCCCCCCCCCCAGTTTTTTCATCCCACTGAAAGCCATGATAACATTCATATCTGAAAGAGGTGGTTGGGGACCCGTGAAATTTAGACATGGCACGAGTTACGATTGGTAAAGTCAAGAGCGGCAGCCCAGGTCGAAGTATGGCGATTCTCTTGATCAAGGACGAAGACACATTGCGGTGTATAGGACATCTTTTGTGTGTACAGGGATGTTTCATTGTCAATCTTCTTGTTAGGTGGTGAACCATAAATGAGGAAAAGTATTGCAAGGATAGCTGCCTACAGAAGGAGTAACTGTCCTCTCCTGAACTCCTGAACTGCATCCCGCAAGTAACAGCCTGCCTTGTGGAGTCTTCAGCCCAGCTGCCTGGATTCTAGGGAGCTAATCCTGCTGAAAACGCTGCATCTGCCTTGACAGAAGAGGCCACTTTGGAAGTGTGCCGCGTCAGGATGATTTTATCTAGAAGAGGAGTTCACAGCTGTGCCATGAGGACAGAGTTGTGACCAGCTATGCCAGACTCCGAGAGAGGATCATCTGTTGAGGATCCTTGTTTGATGACCCTGTCTAACCTTCAACAAGAACATGTGCATGCTCTGTTCTTCTTCCTGGCCTGGGAATGGTCAGCAGGATTGGCAAAGCAAGACTCGGGACTACAGATCCCTGCAACCCCTGTGACTAGCCAGTCAGCAGATGTACAGACATGTTCATTTGAAGCTCAGCTTCGTGGGAGCCCTGTGTACATGGCACATCTACCATGGGTCTTCAGGTGGCCCAGTCAAAGGGATCGCTGAGTTCTGTGGTAGGTCCCTTTGAAGTGGGCCACGTTGGAAATTCTTAACCACGAAATGTGGTTTTTTGTAGATGTGGCAGTTATAGATTGGTGGCTTTAATACATCCATAGTGAATTAATTGGTTTTAGAACTATCAGCCTTACATTGTTTAGGGTTTTTGAAGTGATGCAACTTCTAAAAATCGAAACTGCGTTTCGCAGCGAACTTGGTGCTCAGTTATGGGTTCAACCGTGAGAGGGCCCCAGGACACCATAAGCAAAAGGTTACATGTGACATAATTGAAGCCAGTAACCCCCTACTGCCCTGGGGCTCTTCACAGTAGCTCCCATAGTGCTGCAGGACATTTTGAATGTATTTTCTATATCATTCCACATCCGCTCTGTAAGGGGGAAGTTCTGTGTGTTTACTGTACTTTTTGTAAGAAACTATTTTCTCATGTTGCTCCGAGCCACCCACTATAACTCTAACTAATTCTGTGGATCGCAGGTATAAGAGTCATTCTTTACTTAAACACATGTGCCTCTTGGCTGAGGTTACCAAACGACTTAGTGTCACCAAAAACACAGTGTGTAACAGTCAATGTTCATTTAAAAATATAAAGCATTCTGGAAGTTGTAGCTCTAGTTCACGTCAGTTGATTCAACTGAACTAAGACACCTGAAAACAAAGATTTGGAAAAGAAAAGTAGAGTGGAGTTGTAGCCAAATGGGATGCAATTTAAACTTGGTATTTGCTTTTTACACCCAAAAGTTATTTAAAATATAAAAAAATGTTGCCTCCTGTAGGCAAATTTCTCAATAAAATCTTGTAAAATTGGTGTTCCAGGGATCCTGCATGTGTGCAGAGATATTTGACTGTTTATGAAATGGAGAGACGATTTCAGTGACGGAGAAGCTCGTCTATGCAAGGCGGACGTTTACAGTAATCACCATCTACGTAGAGTCATTATCAAGTAGTAGATGACTTTTACCCTTTGTACTGAGGTGACCGACTGAGTGATTCACTGACCTGGTACGTGCAGAAGAGGTTGGTTGATAAAGGGATCAGTCATGCTTTTATCACTGAAGTCTAGTAGCTCTAGTCTGGAGCCCTTTAGTCAGAAAGCTTTTAGTCACTGAGACAACATTTCAAGGCGGACAGTCAGGTTTCTAGGGCCTGCTGTTGCTTTTACTGGCTGGTCATATGTAGATCAAGACCAGTGTGTTGCAGCCTATGAGTGTTTCAGGCTTCCATGGGCCTGCAGGAGGGGCAGACGCAGAAGCTGGAGACCACAGATGGTAATGGAAACCCTTGTGGTGTTCCACATGAGAACAGACAACAAGCATTAGCATAGCCAATAGGTTTCGCCTTTGGGAACTTATAAGTATTTAGTTATGGAGCAGGTCCCAAAGGCTTTGAAGTTGGGAAACCAGATTCGAGTCTATAGGGTGGTTCAAAATTCCTGTGATTCTGGGCAAATCACGTAATCTCCCAGCGCCTCAATAAATCTGGTGCTGGTGCTCATGTAAAGCGCTTTTAACCTTCGGGTGGAGTTCGCGCTATATAAATCTGCAAAATTAAAATGAACATCTGATAAATCTCCTGTGGTTTTAAAAAAAAATTATTTTGATGAGCCTGAAGCGAGAATGTTTGTAATATTCAGAGTTTCCATGCGTTTGGAGCTCTGCAGTTTGTGTGACTCGTTGCGATCTCCATGAGACATGTAATCCTGTGCATGCACCCAGTTTCCATGCGTTCATTTTTATCAAGGAGTCCAAGTCACACTTTGGGGTTCGATCATCTACTACATTGGGGCGAAGTCTATCGCCCCTTCCCCACATTTTATGGATGTTGTTGCATTTGCAGTTTCACATCATCAATGTAGGCGCCATCTCAGAACGACACAGGTGGTCCCAATACCCACGGTGTGATTAGACTCCTTCATTTGTAATATGAAGAGAAGCCATGCACCTAACTCTTCAATCTTCCATTTGTAAAATGAAAGTTAACTCACAACCAATCGCAGACGCTCCAGGGTCCTACGTATTGATATTGTCGGGCTGCGCGCCGTCTTCGAACGGGTTAGAGACCGCCCTCCACCCAAGCCACCGTCCAACGCCTGGAAATGCTGTTGTATCCAGAACCAATACAGGCAGCACTGGCTGTACATTCAGGGTCACACGTGTCTTTGGAAGAAGGTGTAGGGATTTGTCGGAAAATGGGAACATGGAGCAGGCTTAACTCTCCCGGGGAGAGGGGATGCAATAGCGGCTAGTTCTGCTGATGGGCCAACTGAGGGGCCTGGTTCTAATCTCGGCGTGATTCTGGGCAAATTATTATCCCCGAGACTCTAAACAATGAATGTGCTTTTAATGTATTTATGTGCTCCTATGCAATGTAACTGGTGGTTACGTGTAGCACTCCTATACCTTAGGGTCAGGTTTTCGTTTAATAAAACAGAAAACAAAACCTGAAACAAGCAGGAAGTGGGATAAGGGAGGGGGTAGGGGGTAGGGCACGTCGCGCCTTCTAAGGGGAGAGAGGCACGCAGGCTGGCAAATGGTGTGCACTTTCGCGGCCGCTTTGATGTTCTCAGTGGCCGCGCGGCTCACTGAGAACATCAAAGCGGCCGCGAAATGATCACGCAGGCTGCCAAATGGTGCTCGCGCCCGGCGCATATGCACTGCATTTGGAGGCCTGAAAAGCACTAGTTTGCACTTCCAAATCCCCCGTTTACTAAAGCTATCGCCAGGGCAGCGCTAAAGCGCTGGCTCAGGCGAGACCTAAAAATGAAACACGAAGAACCCTAACCCGAGTCATTGTCATTGGTCAGATCGGTGTGGGGTGAACCAGGGTAGGAGGAATAGGGGACTTCTGCTGTTGTGTAAAGGCAGCAAAGTAGGATCCCGTTGTCCAGTGTGTCTGAAGCCAATCTGTCACCTTGTACTACTAGCAAGCAGGGCCAAACTGGCCGTAGCGGGCATCGGGCGTTTTCCCAGGAGGCTGGAAGGGTGGGGACGATTTTGCTGTGGCGGTGGATGCGGTGCTGCTATATTGGCCCCCAGTAACAGAAGCAGCAGGGGGGGCTGGTCCATCAACATTGCAAGGGCTGCTTTGGGTTCCCAGTCCAGCCCTGTTCGTAAGCATGCTTCAGACTCCAGGGCGGAGGCCCATATTTTTAGTAATGACTAGGGGTGGGCGGAATTTGCGAAAGTAACTTTCGCAAATTATTGCGAAAATGTTAAAAAATCTCCGCAGACACGCGGAAATATCGCGAAGATGCGGAAGATTTTTTTCCCGCCCGTTCGCGGTATTTTCTGCGTGGTCGCGGCTCGCCAACTTACCCATGCGGTTGCTCGCAGGCGCGGCCATCTTGTTTTCACTCTTCTCGCGGTGCATGATCGCGAGAAGAAAGACGTGATGGCGCGACCAATGACATTACTGCGGGCGCGAACTGTCGCGAGACAGCGCAAATGGCTACCAACAATCCAACATCTCGTGGAGAACGCGACCGGATCGGGAAAACTTGTCGGCGAACGCGGGGATTCAGGTAAGGCGATCACACGCGCGCGAGAATGTATTATTTTACAGCGCGAGCAAGAAACAAATTATCGCTAAACTGTGGAATGCGGAAATTTTGACATTTTCGTGCTCTCCGCGGAACGCGAAAATGTCAAATTATCGCAATTTCTGCGAGCGGAACGGAAATTTAGCCCAGGCCTAGTAATGACAGTGCAGATGGCAGGTCGAGCATATTCAGCAGGGCTTTAAGACAGATGAAAAAACTGGGGTGTCGCCCAGAGGGACGTGACAGGTGTAATTAAGGGCGTGGTTTGAAGATACTTAAGCTATAAATCTGTGATTAGCATAATGTGCCACTCGACTGGTATTCAGCTGCTTCTGTCATTGCATCCAGATATATAATACAACAAGTAACATTACACCTACAACATGCCAGGACTATTTGTTTCATCAATGGTTGCCAGTTGCAACAACTATGGCTTTGTTGTATATAATATTGAAAATGCTTGACTTCTGAAATGATGAGGCTGTGAAAGTACTATAACGAGTCTCTTTGAAGGTACCTCAAAGGCAGTGAGGAGTGGAACTGCTGCAGACTTAAGATTTGTTGTCACCCTGAAGGGGAGGACAAAACGTCAGAACCCGATAGGGACTCGTCTCAACACTTGCTTTTGAGAACTGTTGGTGGTGAGCATCAGCAGGACCCGGCCAACTTAAAGCCCTGATCTCAGAGAGTAGGATCGAGAAACTCAAAAGAATGGGACTCCAGGATATGCAGAAAGCGGAGAAGAGAGGGGAATGGTCAATATCCCTTTCTTTTACGTTTCTGGAAGCGATACTTCCTCTGAAAATCCGACTTAAGGATTGGTGCCCTCCCAGTCAGAAGCAGCTTAACATTCACAAGAAGACTGGGTGAGGGAAAGGAAACAGGGAACGGATCGGGAAGGGGGGGGGGGGGGTATGTAACCTCACATGGTGTGTCAGTCTGGGCCACACTTCCAGGGCTCACTGTGATTTCGTTCTTTTGGCCAAAGATAAAAGAACTCTTTTAAAAGGGGTTATATTTTAAGGTCCAGAAAATGCAAGTGTACTTTACCCCCTGCAGGGTCTTATGCTGAGATTATAAAAATTAAGTGGAAATTCGCACAGATGCTGGCCTATAAATTCTGGGCACTAATACGGGTCCGTCAATTGCACGTGTTCAAAGCCAAAGCGAGGAAACCTGATCCGTGGGACCAGAGCGCAATTACCGGGCCCTTTTCCACAGCTCCAGGGGTGTGGCCTGAGAGTCGCGGCGCGGCAACTTCAAACTGCCGTCGTCTGCCTCTTCCAGTCACTTCCCAACCTTTCTACATCTGTCGGAAACGTCACTCAGAACGACAGCCCTCCCCAGCACCGGGAAACGAACGATGACTATTGTGTACAGCTGCCAACTGGCTCCGAGTCACAAGACTGACATTCAGCCCTTCCTGGGCTTTCAGCTGTCAGCTCGGAGCACTCTGGGACTTGTAGTATCTGCACTTGCACCGTCTTATGTAAGGAGCTACACATTTCTGAACTCTTAGTGCTGCTGGACGCGCCACTGAGGGCAAACAAATACAATAAAAAATACCCTGAAAACCTAGCTGACAGCCCCACCATGCTTAGCGCTATTGGATGAAAAACAGGACTAGCTAAGAGACTCCCCCAAGTTTATTTAACCCAGGTTACAAACTCAAGAGTCGGAGAGCTTGAATAGTGGGTTCTATTATTATCAACTCAATGGCCTTCTTTTTATCGACATTGGAAAGATGAAAGACTGGATCTACTCTATTCTGATGCAAAGCTGTCGCCCAGTGCAGACGCTTAGCCCACTGAGATTGGATTCAGGCACGTCTGAGTGCGGAAACTGCTTGATAGATGAAAGAGAGTATGGTGAGCGTAGTGCACCTGAAGCCGCCGAGGGATGAGGGTACCAGCAAACCGGGGCACATTTCTCAACACACCTTTACTAATTCCGCATTCATCCTTCCCAGATCAAAAACATGAGCATCACTAAAATGGGTCAAAATGATGCGACTGCGTTTCCAGGCGCGGTTTAAGCGCTCAAAAAATACAAGCTATTATCGCTATGGTATGAAAGGAAACTGATGCAGCCGAAGTCAGTATTTTACGAAACTGACGGAACTCGTTGGGGGCGAGGAGAGAGACAGGGTAGTCAGCGGCGGCCCTGCGGAGCAAGAGAAAGGAGAGAGAGAGGTGAGAGGCAATACCCGGAGGAGGCAGAACTGCGAGGGCTCATGGTTTATTCTACAAAGCAGAGGGCTGCTCCGCCATCCCACAGACGGCCTCACCGCCCAGGATCAATTAGCATCAATTACCGACTTCATTTAATTGTCGTAGAAGATGAATTTGTCTTTTTTAGTCCTAAAGTAATGGGAGACCTTCAGCTTTTCTTTGGCAGCCGTGGCGTTTTACTAGGAATTTGAAGAAGGGAAGAAAGGACTGGGGGCAGAGACGGGCTTCCCTGCGGGGGGGGGGGGGGGCTTTCTGCTAGGAGAGTGGAGTACGAGCGGTCGATGCAAGATGAGTGAGGGAAGGGAGATCCGGGGCGTAGGAAGGATGGGTGGGTCCCTGCCAGGGGACTGATGGTAAGTCTGAGCCGCCCTTGCGGGGGGATGTGTTCTCAGCTAGAGCAGGTGGTTAAGAAGGCTGTCTGAAAGGGGAGTAGCTGAAGAGAGCTCCCTGTCATTGGTGTGGGGTTATGCCAGGACTTGACCAGCTGGGCCCACACCACCCACGCAACCCATTAAAGACATCACTCTAACTACTGTATGTGAAAAGGCACCGTATTTATTAACGAAATAGGAACCATAATAAACTAAAAACACAAGAATGTACACACAGTAGTCACCATAAGCCATCATTTAATCACCTACTGTAAAGGCAAATATCAACATCATATACTAAAGTCAGCCTTGCCAGCCTGTCTCCGCCCTCGCTCTCCATCCTGGTGAGAGCGACCATGGGAGGTGATACTAGGACAACACCAACACCGGAGTACCTGCCCTGATGTCCTGGTCAGACCTCTCCACCAATTCAAGACTGGGGAGTCCCACCTAGGCAGAGACAGCAGGGCCAGGAGTCCCATGGTCCGCACCGCCATACCATGTCATCTGCTGCATAATTTGCACATTTTACAAAAAAAGTAGTTTTTAGCTCAAACAGATCAAAAGTTACTAAAAATGCCACATCAAGTGTAGGGGTGCAGCAGAAGGCCCTTCGCAAAAGTTGAATGGTCACCTTTCAATTGTCTATTTCTGCACCTGAGAGTTCAACTGTTAATGGATGAGGTCGAACATTTGCCCAGACTGTGTTAACATGCCTAAAAAGACAAAGCAATGTAGTAATACAGTAACCAAATGTGCGCATTAAACTCCGTAATTTGCCTTTTCATGCCGCATATTTTAGTCAACCCTTCCACATAATTTAGCATAATTCCCGAGTCCAGGTTATGGCTTTTTCCTGCTATCACACTGGTCTGGCCTACACCTTCATTCCACCCCGTGACCCCACATATAGAACCAAGGTCCTATTAACCACTGAAAGGGATGGGTAGATGGGGAATAAGACCGAATTACACTCGATCACTATTTAGATAGAATTACACTCGATCACTATTTAAATAGAATTACGCTTGATCACTATTTAAATAATTAAGAACTCTCGCAATTGTAGGAAAGCTTGAGTTCATCACCACAGAGCCAGGAGCATAGCTTCCATTGGTGCAGCAGGTGTAGTAGCACCAGGGATCAAAGGGACCCACTGAACCCTTATTATTGCTGTATTTTATCATCGAGACAGCAGCCTGTGGGCCCATTTCCTTCCGTGCACTGCACTACTATGGCCCATGGCATAATGTGTATGTTACTGCACAGACACAGCATGGTAACACAGGCGCTCGGGCAATGCCCGAGGGGCTGGTGTCCTAGCTCCAGGTGTTGGCTGCTTTTTTGAGCAGTCTGGGGATGATTTGGATGGTTTCAGCATTGTTCGGATACCGCCAGTGGCCCAGTGGGTGCCTGAGTGGCCTTTCTGGAGGCAGATAGGTGCCCATTACCTCCCATTTAGGAACGGGCAGAGGTGTCACTCCCTTTCTTTCGCTGGGCCGGCCCATTAATATATGCATTTGAGCGGGGGCAGCGGGCCAGAGCAGAAGTGGCCTCACTTGCCTTGTTTTTAGGTGTATTTCACCAGTGTGGACTAATCTATGCATTTTTTATTAACCCTCCCCCCTTTTTTTTTTTTTCAATAAAATTTCACCGAAACAGCGTTTTGAGGAAAGGCAATACGCCAATGTGGGCCACTATTTTTTTTAGCGTGCCCATGCCGATTTTTAATCCCAATCCAACCCTGCACAGACACGCCCTGCTGTGATGTATTTCCCCCTCCAGACCGGCAACAGAAGTGCAAACCGGCCTGGAATGGAGGGGGTGCATGACAAATGCTTACCGCCAGAGCATCCAGTGAGCGTCAGTGGGCATCAACCCGTGCACCCCAGCCGAACTTCACACAGTCCATTTGGGATTATAAAGTGCTGCTTCAAATGGTGATCCCTTCAAGAGTAGCAGGTTAAGAATTTTTCCTCCGAGGAGACTGGGATGAGTATGTTCTCTGCCATGCAGGTGGGGTAAGAGAGCTCCCTGCCAGGGGTGTCAGGTAAGGGAGCTTCCTTCCAGGCAAGTTGGGTAAGAGTGGTTGGTTTACCGCCAGCTCTCTACCCGGGGAGTGGCGTTAAAGAGCTCACTGCAAGGACAGTAAGGTCCTTGTGGTCCTTTCTGGAGGTGCCTTCCCTTGCACTCCAGGACAGACTGTTCCCATGAGGGTACTGATTTGCATACGATGGGCTTTTCTCCACAGTGGTTTGGAGGACAAAAAACAAAGGACAGGACTGCGGCTCAAGTAAGTGCGAGCGCCTGAGATTAATGGAAGCATTCCATCCATCACCTTGTTATTGTTGCAGTTTATGGCTTTAAGTGCGATGGCTAGCCCCAGAAGTCGAATCTGTGATCACTATGCCATAGGACTCATGTGATACTTCACTGACGAGACCTAAGTAGCAGAGCTGGGGTTGCTTGGGATCCCATTTGGAAGGGGCCTCGCCTAGCAGTTCATGATGAATCGGTCCCATTAGGACCATGGTTGGTAATGATTTGCATACTCAAGGGTCTTTGTCTAGAGTGGCATGGTAGGAGAAAAACAATGGGGATTGGGGGAAAAAGGTTTCCTTGGAAGGGCGTGGGGATAAGAGTGGCTCAGGAGAGAGTTGGATAAGGGTTGTCCCTGGCATGGAATTGTGGATATGGGGTTCCCTGCAAGTTGCGTTGGGTAAGAGTACTAATTATGCTGTGACATTGGCTTGAGAGTGCTCACTATGCTGCAGTGACCGGTAGAAGGCAATTTGGTGGGAGTGTTTATCATGCTTTAACCAATTAAGTCTGATGTCTGTGGCATAGTGTCAGAGCAATTCCCTGAATACATGAAAGTTGCATTACTCACTATATAACTGGCAAATTTCAGGGATTTTTAGGTTTTGCATTGTATCAATAATGCCCCTTCAACTGAAGATTTTAAGCGAATTATGAGTGTTAAACAATGTATCCTTTCTTGGAACTTCTCCCTAAACTTTTTTTTGAGTAAATAAATACACGGAAAGCACACAAACACGTTTAGCAGGCCGCAGAAGCAACATTATTTGACAACTCGCCCTTGAAAGACACAAAAATAAAACACTTTTCTCACCTCTATTCTGCTCTTTTTTTCTCATCCCTCACTCCCGTCTGTCTTGTTATCCGGGCTGCGAATTAATTTTCGAAAACCACACTCCCAAGTGTTTACATTTTTCCCTCCCGGCAAGCAGGCCTTGGTAAACAATGAAAACCTACAGATGAAATTGAATTTATAACTGTATTATGGCGCCAGATAACGCCCTAAAATAATGCGCCGATAAGGAAATTCGATTTGACGGCTGCAGCACATCAAGCAGTACCATCTGCGGCCTTGCCTACTGCAGGCCACCATACTGTGTCAGCGGAGGTCGTATTTGTCCTTTAAATATTTCTGTGATTTTTCATTCTTATAGACATTGGGCCTGTTGCTGAAGGCGGCCAGTTTGGAGTTCTGTATTTGTGCATTTGGAGAAGTGTGTCAATAGTAAAATTGTAGTTGTTGCATTGTGTATATATAGGGAAGATTGCCAGATGGTAAATCTTAGATTTTACATCGCGCAAAAAATGTTGATCGGTACAAATTGGTATTTCACATTAGTGGGACATTCCGATGGGTGCAGTTTTGATTTTTAAATTTGCGCGCATAGTGAAGGGTTCGGATTGGTGGAGAGAGGGTGGAGTTGGGTGCTGGGGGGCACACGTGCTCATGCCGCTCCAGGCCTAGGGAGAAGGCGCTGACAGCTGCTGGCCGCCATCACTCATGTGAGGACACAGACCCAGCCAGCACTGCTGCAAGAAATTGAGTTTTCCTCACAAGGGACAATTGAGAAAATTAATAGGACATTAGCCAAGCTGTGACCTGCGAAACGAAGGTGGGGGGTGGGGAGGGTGGCAGCCCACACTCCCAGCCATGAAGAGGGTGTCATGGGAGGTGGAGGCTGCATTGTGTAGCAGTGGTTACAAGGAGGGCCCTGTCCCTGTGCATGGAACAGCACCCACTGTTCCCCTGGCGTCGAGTCGAGGGTCACCATGCTGCCGATTTCCCTGACGAGGACTCAGTGGCATAACAAAACTTGCCCCCCCCGCCCTCCGCAAGGTACATGGAGCACCCCCGCCCAGGACTCAATCAGAGCTCTCAGACCCCCTCCCCCCGCAGCTCGACCCCCTCCCCCTCCTCCCACCAGCACCGCCACCGCGAGCACGGTGACTAGTGAAAAACATGATTATATCAGATCTCTCAAAAACTCACACATGGCAGTCACATCAAATACCATCCAAACGGCTAGAAATAATTCCGGGAACTCCTTTAAATCCACCAAAAGAAGAATAAAGTGTATTTACATCTCACACACCGCAAACGACACTGTCGGTTTGTGTTGCATTAACATGTATAGTTGTTTTAGCATCCAGCTGACAGGTTTTCTTCATAAAGATGAAAGGATGGCTTGGCCCTGCTGGATTTCGGAGATAACCTAAAGGTTGGAAACAGATATCTGCAGCGTCTATTCAACCAACCCACTGACAGAGCTGAACCCGCCAATGAGAGTGCTGAGAACGAGAAACGCAATCTGGAGTGAAAAAACAGAGAAACAGTTCACAGGCAGTGGGCTGGGCAAATGCAACCCCCCCAACCCTCTGCAGCACAAACATAGAAGGTACAGAATGTAGGTTTAAGGCATCAACATGGACAAACGTAAAACTGGAATAACTATTTATGAAATTAAAATAGTACATCACAAACATTATCAAACATTCCAACGCCGCTCGCAGTGGTCTGCTAATACAAAAAGAAAGTAAATACATCTAAAAACTGTGCTCGAGTGCCAAGACCGACCTTGAGCATCCATTGTGGAACCTGCCTTGGCAACCACCAATTTAGTGCACTGTCCCTGTGGATTGCAAGGCCTGACCTGTTTGGACCCGTCCTGGGCAACCATTAATCGGAGACACATAGCCCCAAACTTCTCCACCCTGTGGACAATAAGGGGTGCAGTCAGAGTCCAAGATCATCCACCCCATGCCAGCTGCAAGTGAAATAAGGGTACCCCGACCCAACCCAAGTCATCAGTCGTCTCTAACAATCAAATGGCAATGTTCAAAATCAATAAGGGAGAAGAAAACAAGTTACTTACCTGTAACTACAGTTATCCAGTATTGGTATCTTTCATAGATTCACATGCCTTAATCATTCCCCGTCGACGAGATGGGAGTCCCACGGTAAAATACAAAAGCAGTGCCATAAGTAATAAATAGGCCAAAGGCTATATCTTAGTAGCCTATCTACGTCCTTAGAGGAAAAGGACCAAAAGTCAGCTCCAACCAATCAGCTACCAGCACCCTCTAGAACACCCCCAACAGAAGCAGTTCTCAGATTTTCCAGCAGGAGTGGGAAGTAAATATCCCCAAAATCACTGAGAACTGACTCCAAGGGGAGGAGGGTGGGTGCATGTGAATCTATGAAAGATACCAATACTGGATAACTGTAGTTACAGGTAAGTAACTTGTTTTCTTATCCAGTATTGGGGTATCTTTCATAGATTCACATGCCTGAATCAGAATAGCAAGCAGTACCCCAATTGTTCTGTCGTTTGCGGATGGTGGGAGACATGTATTCTAAAACTCCCAATGGACATCCATAACCTTGAAATATTGTAATGACAAAGCATAAAAAACAATTATCCTATAACAGAGATAGCAGATATCAGCATGATAAACGTATAAATTGGAGGGGGGCGTGGCCTGCAGCCGACGGGAATGGTCGCTCCTTAAAGCGGCTTCTCAGCCCTTGCCTTATTATCCGTAATTAATCCGTTCCCAGCCCGATTGATTCCCTCTATTCCACGGGAATCGCTTCTCACACCGATCCAGCGGACGAAAGTGGCACGAAGATCGAGCCCAGCTGTTGCTTAGTTGCGGACACAGCCCGGAGTGAGAGGCCGGCGGTCCCTCAAAATGGCGAACGGACCCAGGAGAGCGCCGAGTGAAGATGGACCCTCGTTGGCGGCCCCCGCGGCGATGCCACACTGCTGATGGACGGGCAGGGACTCCTGGGGCTCCGCCTGTGAGGTGACAGCGATCGTGCATCAACGGAGGAGGCGGTGAGCGTTGTCGGCGCTGGTGGCGTGGACAGAGTGGGGGACGGCTGTCTGGTGAGGCAAGCGTCCCGGGTTTGCAGCCTTCCCGCTGGAGCACCGGCTTACCCCTGAGGTGAAGGCACACCGCGGGCACCCGTAGGCACGAACTGAACACCACACAACTCGACCCTGAGGTGAGTGCACGCTAGATGCCCCAACCGCCGGACAGTGGTTGCATACAGCGACGCGACCCCACACATAATCGAGGCCCCGGCTTTGGGCCTCCTCGTCTGGGTGTTGGGCTTGGACCCCGGAGTGGACACAGATCGTCGTGGATGGGTCTGGCCTGGCACCTCTCCTTGCGGTAGGAGTTACACCTGCTATTGACTGCCTGGCCTCAACGCAGTGTTGGGGAGCCTTATATCGTGAAGCCGGCAGGGGTCGGAGGTGCGTGGACATCGGCCAGCCCCGAAATTGAGGCCGGCGCTTTTGGGCCTAATGAACTCTGCGGCCCCGGCTGTGGATGGGTCCTGAGGGTAGGCCCACTTGAGATGCGCGCATAGCCCTGAATCTTGGCACCTTCAACATGGGTGGTAGACAGAGTACGAGATTGTGGCTGCCATCGTAAGAACGCAAGACACAGGTCATTGCTCTCCATAATGCAGCCTGGGCGCGACCGAGGCCATCTTAGAGGACATTTGTGACCCAGCCCGCCTAGCCTCCCCCCAGCTGTGCACTGTGTTGTATCGAATTCTGACGGGGCCCTCCTCACTCTTTTGCATCACTAGACGGCGAACCGAGTGTTGTGCACCACTATAGCCCCCAGCCATCATTCTGCACAATCCGTATGTAGAAGGGGGATCTCCCATTGCGGAACAGTTCTGCACCCTGTCCCCCGCTGCGCTGGCAGAGACGGCGCACTCCCTCGAAGGCCACGCGCCATACTGATATTGCGAGACTCCTCTTTCTTTGCTGAGACAATCTGCGTGCGTCACCCCCTTCTCTGGCTGACTCACCTGGAACTCCGACAAGCCGACGGACGCTCACTCTTCCTCCGTGCAGGCGGCGGGTAGTAAGGGTGGGTCCCACCATCAGCTTTGCATATCCTCGAGGACTCCGGGGCTTCCTTGCATCCTCTTTACCAGCATGGGCGTGAACAAGGGGCTTAAGACTCAGACTCAGAAACAACTGGCTAAATTTGCCTGGTCTAAACATGGGGTGGACACCGAGACAACGACGGGGGACGTCTCTAAGACTTCGCAGCCCCGCTCCTCGTACAAGACCCTCCCTCTTGAGGAAGTTATGGAAGCTATCGCTGGGGTCCGAACGTCGCTGGAAACCAGAATTGACTCCGTAAATATAGAAGTCACACTCCTCCATGCAAACCTAAAGAAAATGGACTCAAGAGTGAAAGATGTAGAAATCACCGCGAAAGCCTTAGTCTCCGACACCTCTACTCTACAGCGGCAAGTCACTCAACTTCAAGACCAACAGAAAAAGATGGAAGAGCTCCTGGATGACTATGAAGGGAGGGCACGGCGGAACAACATCCGTATCGTAGAGGTCCTGGAAAAATCGGAGGGACCGGCGGTGGACCTATTTGTTACTTCTCTATCGAACAAGCCCATAGAGTTCCTGGCGGACGCCCAAAGCCTGGTGCCCTTCCTAGGCCTATAATCGCGAGAGTCTTTAATTTCCGAGATAGGGATGTCATCCTACAAACAGCAAGAGTGGGACCGCAAGTCAAGAGTGATAACGCAACTGTTACCTTCTTTCCAGACTTTACGGTCAAAGTCCAAGCCCAGAGGTGCAGCTTCACGGCGGTCAGACAAGCCCTGCGAGATAAAGAGATCAAGTACTCTATGCTATTCCCAGCCAAACTCAGAGTGGAATCCGAGGGGAAATCATGGTTGTTCCTCTCTCCGGAAGACGCATGGGAATGGCTTGAAGGATAGCGCCGAGTAGGGTAAATCGCCGGACAATAACAACACCAAAGATCCCCGTAGCAGCCAACGTGCTCCGCTGGTGTCGAATGACCGTCGCCTGGAAGATGACCCCATGGGGTGACATTGAGCTCCTATACTGACTTTTTCTTCATTCTCGCTGACTCTGTGGGGGGCCACGTAAAATCTTTGATTGGTCCACTACGGAATAACTGTGAGCACCATCCAAGACTCTACTAAGCAACATCATTGAGGCACCATGATTCATGTTGGGACCGCGACTCAGTGACTTTTGCTCCTAACAGTTTGTACTTTGCCTTTTTCCTAACGTTTATTTGGATTATGATTGGTCTACTAAGCAATGTTTCTTAATATGCTGTGAAATACACTATATTGCATTAGGCGAGGGGTGATGGTGGTTGGCCAGGCACCCTTCCAAAGATGGGGTGGGCGACAGGCACTCTGCCTTGTTGGGGAGTGGAGAGTTGTAATTCCACTGGCAGGGGGGCAGGGAGGGTGGACAGGGGTGGGAGAGGGGGGATAGGGGGGTTATTAGCTGTTATGGTTATTTTTCAACATAGCATTGTTTGTTACGTTTTCTTTGCACAGAACACACGAGTAGAAGGGTCATCGCTAGTCCACACGGCTACACACCATTATATGTCAGTAGGCGAGAGGGTTGGTACAAAGAAGCTCCTGTTATCACTCTGGTCCTATGCCACTTCTCATAGTTCAAGTCGCTGTCCTTGTTACCAGCACTGGCATGGGGCTTCACAATTGTTTCCTTCAATCACTGGCCATGGCGGACTCTAAAGATGTTAAATTGTCGATCTTAACATGGAATGTCAATTGGTTGGGTAGTAACATCAAGAACGGTATTATCTTGCAATACCTTAAACGGCACTCACCGGATCTGATCTTACTGCAAGAAACTCACCTGGTGGGCAACAGCTGTAAAGCTCTCCACAGATGGGGATACAAATTGGTAGTACATGCCGGGTTCACGTCTGGTTCTAGAGGTACGGGTATCCTTATTCGCAAAAGCCTGGCCCCTACTCCTACCCGTGTTTGGACTGATCCCCAAGGGAGGTTTGCTGTTCTAGAGGCAATCTGGGAAGGCATGCAACTGAATATCATCTCGGCCTATCTCCCACCAGCGCTAGGAAAAACAGCACTACAAGAACTAGGTAGAATAATCATTGATCTCCCCCCAGGCATTTTAGGTGAAGACTTTAACATGACTATGGACGACACTCTTGACAGACACCCCCCGTCACCATCTTCCAGACGCAATACCTCCATGGTGGATTTCTCCCAAGCCTTGGGACTCGTAGACATATGGAGATCGCTGAAGCCCAATAACATGCACTTCACATACTATTCCAATGCTCACAATAGCATGTTCCGCATTGACTATTTCCTCATGTTCTCTGCAGACATTGGACATTTCCGACATCCCCAAGGACTCCCGAGAGGCATCTCCGACCACTCTCCTCTGAGGGTTGATCTCACTTTCCACAGATGTTTTGCCCAAGGCCCATAATTATTAATCCATGGCTCCTAACGATCTCAGATATCAAAGACGACCTCCTCGAACATACGGAATATTATTTTACAGAAAATGTTGGCTCCGTGGACTCGGCAAACACTATTTTGGAGGCTTACAAAGCTGTAATTAAGGGTCGTGCCCTTGCCTTAAAAATTGGCTACCTTCGAAAACACAGCAAACAGCTGACCCAGATGGAGAGTGACCTTCTCCATCTGGAGACGGAATATAACACCTCTCCCACTGAAGCCGCAGCCCGCAACCTCCGAAATAGACAATTGGAATATAAAGCTCTTGCACGAGAAAAAGCCCAAGCTAGATTATTACATACACGCCATAGAGTCTACGAACTGGGCGAACGAGCCGGCAAAATGCTTGCATGGTTAGAAAGACGAGATCAAGAAACGAGAAGGTTCCCTGAAATCCTACTGGATGATGGGAGGCGAGTAACAGATCCTCAGGATGTAGCGGAGGCATTTGCAGATCACCTGGAGGCTGTATATACCTCTAGGACTACTTACTCCTCTGAAGACTCTTGTCAGTTCTTGGAAGAAATGACTCTACCTACGCTCTTCGACACTAACAGAGATGCCCTAGATGCAGATATTACGGCAGACAAGATCTGCAAGGCTATCTTTGCCATCAACTCCTGGAAAGCTATGGGGCCCAACGGGATCCCCATTGAATTTCTCAAAGGGATGGCCCTTAAAGTAGCTGCCCATCTAAAAAACATGTCTGACGAAAGTAGAGAGAAGGGCATTCTTCCCTTGGACCAACGAATGGTCTTCTTAGTTGTTATTCGTAAATCGGGTAAACCGGCGACGAATAGGGGTTCATACAGACCTATTTCTTTGATTAGTTCAGAAGCAAAGGTCCTGGCCAAACTTCTTGCATCTCGGCTCCTAATGATACTCCCATCTCTGGTCCATGACGACAAATCGAGATTTATACCAGGTCGGAATACCGCCCTCAATATTCGTCGGGTCCACAATGTCTTGGGTAGGCAGCCCTATCTGAGAGAAGACACGGTTATCCTGTCTTTGGACGCCACAATGGCGTTCGACTCGATAGAGTGGCCCTATCTCTTTGAAGTTTTGGCGAGGTTTGGCTTTGGCCCACGCTTCAATGGGTGGCGTTGCTATATAAGGATTTGCTAGGTCAAGTCAGGGTAAACAATCACGCTTCCCGCACATTTGCCTTGCGGAGTGGAACAAGACAAGGGTGTCCCCTGTCCCCCTTATTATTTGCATAGACCCTTGAACCGCTGGCCCACTGGATAAGACGAGACGCTTTTATAAGAGGACTGACAAGGAGCGAGGACATAGAAGACAAAATATCCCTCTACTCCGATGACATCCTCATATATCTAGCGTCCCCCCAGGCCTCCATCAACAGTTTATTACACATTTTCACTAACTTTGGCAAATACGCAGGATACACCATCAACTGGTCCAAATCGGTATTATCTGTGCTGCATGGCCCCCCGCCTCGTCTGCCTTGCGGGTATACGAAAGAACTAGCTACAGCAGGTTTTCAATATTTAGGCATTTATATTACCCCTGATCCCAAGTTGTTCTATGAACACAATCTTTTGAGCCCCCTCAAGCAGCTACAAGAAGATGTTAGACACTGGAGGTCGTTGCCCCTGTCCCTCCTGGGCAGGGCGGCTCTCTTTAAAATGCTGGCATTTCCCCGATTTTTATACATACTTCAAAACTGCCCATTTCCCGTTGCTGACAATTATTTTACCACCATAGAGGGGGAACTTCGTATATTGCTGTGAGATGGGAAGGCACCCCGTATTGCCCTAAAGAAGCTTACTAAAGGGTGGTATGACGGAGGTATAGCCCTTCCGGATTTACGCCTCTATTACTGGGCCTCACACCTAGTAGCAGTCAACAACTGGATTTATGGATCCCGGTCAAACCCGGCATTCCACCTAGAAAAGTACCAAATCGGATGTAAACTCTGCAATAACCTGCCTGACTCCTTCCAGACTCTGCGTGACCGTTGGCAGGCAGACTTGGGGTTGGTGGACGACGAGGACTGGCAGACAGCACTAATGTCCCCCAGGGAGACGGCTATACACCACCGCTTCCGCCTTATACAACTAAAAATAGTCCATAGGTCCTACCTCTCGGGAGTACTCCTGGCCAAAATAGGCAGCCGGGGGATGGATTGTGCCTCAGGGGCTACGGCCAAGAGGGTACCTTTTATCATATCCTGTGGGATTGTCCCCTTATACGCTCTTAATGGGATAGAACGACCAAGAAAATGACAGACACATTGGGTAAACACATTCAGCTATCGCCACAAATGGGGATTTTAAATATATGGAAACCTACCGACCTGACGGAAGTGGAGCAGCAATGGGTGGCACAAGGATACTTATTGGTAAAACGGGCTATAGCGATGCACTGGGGATCCAGCAGCCCACCGCTGACCATCGGGTGGGTGGCGGAGATGGACAGATGTATGATCGCGGAGAAGGAGGTATATAAACACAGAGGCTGCCCTAAAAAGTGGGACAAAAAATGGGGAGGTTGGAATGCCTTTAGGGGGAAATTTGTACTTCTCCCACAGAAGACATGGCGCTGAGAAAAACTAGACTTGGTGACCTCTTCCATCTCTGATATTTGTGGAGAAAAACATCGATATATTGTACTGTATAGCCTTTGATTCACACTGTGATAATGTACTGGTGATTCTGTGCTTTATGTTCAATAAAATTGTTAAATTTTTTTTTTTTTAACGTATAAATTGAGAAACATTGGAAGATGAACACTGTTAGCAATATAACAGTAAAGAAAAGCTAATAATAGAGAAGCCTTAAAGAAATGTAAAGAATCTGACCTTAGTGAAATAGATGGCGTAACACAGCTTGTCCAACAGCTGAATCCTCTCTTTGTGCAGACTGGAGGCAGTAGTGTCTTGTGAACGTGTGGACATTCTTCCATGTCGCAGCACAACATATTTTGTCCAGTGTAACCCCAGCAAACAAAGCTGTAGATGCAGCAATACTTCTGGTGGAGTGTGCCTTAGCCTTCACCGTGAGAGGTTTATTGGCTTTTTCGTGGCAGAATTGAATGGCAGATGTGACCCATCTGGCTATTATGGCTTTTGTTACTGCGGTTCTCTATTTTTCTTGACCGTAGGCCACTAACAGTTGATCCGTCTTTCTGATATCTTTTGTCTTTTGAAGATAACATTTCAAACACCTTTTTACATCCAATGCATGTAAAGCCCTTTCAGCTGGGCTGGATGGATTCGGAAAGAAAGTTTGCAGCATTACAGGTTCATTCAAGTGAAATTGCATGGGTACCTGTGGAATGAATTTAGGATTTGTCCTAAGGATTACGTAGTCCTGTGTAAAGCGTAAGAAGGGTTCTTTGATAGTAAAAGCCTGAATCTCACTAACCCTTCTTGCGGAAGTAAGAGCCAGCAAAAGGGCTACTTTCCATGTGAGGAATTTGAGTTCTGCTTTATGGACCGGTTCAAATGGTCGTCCCATTAGTTGTGCTAAAACCACATTGAGTTCCCACTCTGGAGGAGGTGCATGCACAGGAGGAAAAGTACGAAAAAGTCATCTCATGAATTCTTTTATAAAAGAAGATGAACATAAAGAAGGAAGCTGCGGAGATTTCCTGTACCCGCAAAGAGCAGCCAGGTGAACCTTGACTGACGAAAAAGTGAGGCCTGACTTGGCCAGTGAGAGCAAGTAAGGTATAATCTGTTCAGCAGGGGATTGAATTGGATTAACTTTATTGGTTTCACACCAACCAACAACAGAATCTTTTCCATTTTAAACAATATGTTTTGATAGTGCTTTCAGCACTATATTTAGACAGTATATCTCAACAGTCCTGTGAAATATTGAGGTCTTTGAACTCTAGGAATTCAAGAGCCATGCGTGCAAGTGCAGGGACTGTGGATCCGGATGGACTACCTGACCCTTGTTTCGTGATAACATCATCGTTGTTGGATGAAGGCGAATGGGTCTGTCTTGTGACAACAGAAGAAGCTCCTGGAACCAATATTGTCTGGGCCAACTGGGTGCAATCAGAATTAGACGGCAGCCCTCCAGTTTCATCTTGCTGAGCACCCTGGGGATCAATGGAATGGGGGGGGAAGCGTAGGCATAGATCCCAGACTAGCTCATTGAATGGGCATTCCCCCTTGACTCCAGTTGAGGGAACTTGCTGGCATAATATCTGCATTTCTTGTTCTCCTGCAATGCGAACAGATCCAGAGCAGGTTTGCCCCATGTCGGAAAGATTTTGTTCACCTGAGTTTGCTGTAACTCCCACTCGTGGCAGCCGGATTGAGACCTTCTTAGTGTATCTGCCAGAGTATTGTGCAGACCCCAGACATGCTCGGCTTTCAAGGATATGCCGTGGAACGTTGTCCATTCCCACAACTCCTGCGCTTCTTGGAAAAGCATCACATACTTTTTTCCTCCTTGTTTGTTTATGTAGTACATGCTGGTCATATTGTCGGTACAGACCAGCACTGAGGGACCTGCTATCCCTGGAAGGAAAGCCTGAAGAGACAAAAATACGGCGTGGAGTTCTAAACTGTTGATGTGTTGTTTCTGTATTTGAGACCACTTTCCCTGCATCTGCAAATCTTGCAGATGACCTCCCTATCCTTCCATGGAGGCATCTGTTGTCAAGACGAAATCCGGGATGTTTTGCAAAAAGGTGAGACCTTGGGCAAGATTTTTTGTTTGGGACCACCAATGGAGTGCCTTCACCATTCGTGCAGTTATTCGGATAACATCCTCGAAAGAACCCAATGCTTGTTGCCATTGTTTCTGTAATTCCTCTTAAAGAGGTCTCATCTTGAGCCACGCCAAAGGGACTAGGTTGATTGCTGAAAAGCACATCCCTAGGAGCGATTTGAATGTTCGAACAGAAACTTACTTTCTTTTTTAAATGGTTGACGCTAATTTGTGAAGGCGCATTTGATGGTCTTGAGACAAGAATGCTTTGCACTGGATGGTGTCCAGGGAAGCTCCCAGGAATGAAATGACCTGAGTTGGAAGCAAATTCGATTTGCCTTTGTCCAAAGTGAATCCCAGCGTATTGAACAGATGGAGACAAGTTGCTGTGGCAAGATTGGCTTCCTGCTCCGACGGAGCTTTGAGCAGCCAATCGTCGAGGTATGGGAAAACTTGGATCCCCGGGATCGTAAGGTTGCTGCTACTGGTGCTAAGCACTTGGTGAAAATCCGTGGCACTGATTTTAGGCCAAACAGGAGCACATTGAATTGATAGTGGGTGCCAGCCACTGTGAATCATAGATATTTTCGATGTTTTGGATGATTAGGGATATGAAAATAGGTGTCTTCCATGTCCAGAGAAGTCATGAAATCCCCTTCGTTTAAGCATCCCAGAATATCGGAAAGCATTACCATCCGGAATGTTTCTTTCTTGAGAAACTTGTTGAGTTTGCGGAGGTCCAGAATTGGTCGCCATTCTCCTGACTTCTTTCGATTAGGAAGAAACGAGAATAGAAACCTGTGCCTTTCTGCGTGGATGGTACTTCTCCTATCGCTTCCTTGAGGAGCATGATCAAGACTTCTTTGCACAATAAGTGAAGACGAGGAGGAGGGGGACCCCTGGGTGGAGTGATAGATGGTTTCTGGACAAATTCCAGTGTGTGACCCTTGGTGACTAGGTCCAGCACCCAGCGGTCTGAAGTGATCTTGTGCCACCCCTGTGCATAAGCAGAAATCTTCGCATCCACGGGTAGGGAGGGAATGTTGACTGGCACCTTGCGCAGCTCATTGCTTTCTGGCAGAGTCATGGCCTTGTTGCTGTGTTCGCTTACGGCCGCCCTGGCGAGAGAAACCAGCTGTTGATGACTGTTGGTAAGATGACTGATTGTAAAACTGGCGATATTGAGGCTGGTATTGACGATACTGTTAATTCAACTGATAGCCGCCTCGGTATGTTGTGAATCCTCGACCTCTGGCTCCTCTGAAAGGTACACGCCTATATTACAGAGTGTCTAGAGACTTTGCAGTGTCCGTGTCATTCTTTATTGCTAAAAGAGCGTCATCAATATGTTTCCCGAACAGAGAGTCCCCATCGTACGCCATGTCCAGGATCTTAGTCTGAACCTCAGGTCTGAAGGTAGTAGCTTTAAGCTACCCCTGGCGTCGAAGAACTGCTGCTCCAGCGAATTGCCGAAAGCTCGTGTTGGCGATGTCTAAGGCACAATCAATCATTTTGGAGGCAGCTCGTTCACCCTCTAATAAAATCTTGCGGGCCTCCTGTCTTTGTTCCTCCAGGATGAGATCTATCAATCCCGCCATATCTGACCACATTTGACAGTCATAACGGCCAATGATTGCCAAAGCATTAGCAGCTCTAATTGATGCCGCCGCCATAGAAGAGAAGTTCTTCCCCATAAGGTCCATACAACGTCCCTCTCTGTCTGGAGGGGTGGTAATAGGTGTTGCAGGGTTTTTTGAACGCCTTTGTGCGGCCTGAGATATGGCCGAATCTGGCCTCGGGTGTCCTATAAGGCAAGATGGACTGTCCTCTGGAGAGCGGTATTTTTTCTCTATACGAGGCATGGATGCTGGCGTCTTCATGATTTTTACGCCCTCCTGCCAGATGTAATCGATAATTGGAATAGAGCGTATGCCTTTTCTAGTGTCCTCCTTAAAATCATGCAAAAAAACAGTCTGTTTGCTTGACAGTAATAGGTAGTTGGAGCCTAGTTGCTGCTCTCTGCATCAAATTATGAAATCCTTTGATGTCTTCGGGAGGAGAATCAGAGGGTAAGTGCGGAGGCAGGGAGGATGTTTGGATTATATAATCATCCCAGGGATCCGGATCATTTGCCTGATTAGGCAATTCACCATCCTTAACTTCTTCATCCGAGGAGGAAGTGTCCTGGTGTCCGGTGTCAGGTGGACCCTGTGGAGGAACCGGTGTACTAGGTAAAGTAAGTTCTGGTACCGGAGCAGAAACCTCTACTTGAGGAAGTGGGTTCTCTGTTGGAATTTGTTGAGGAGGAAACCTTTGACGATACTCCGCCAACATAGCCTGCAGATCCTGAATAAGTGCTGGAGGAAGATGAGCCATCTCCCTATGGCGATATTCCTGTCTATGATGGAACTGATAAGCATGACTTGGTGCCATATATTGTTTGTGATAATAATGTTCCTCCTGGTAATTATCATCATCATCATCAATGTCTTGACATTTAACAATGAGCTCAGATGGACTATGAGCTACTCCATATGGACCCTCATCATCCTCATCCTCACAATCCTCATCTTCCACGAAACCCTCTAAAAGGTGGGATGGCAGTAGAAGAGAGACTTTACTATAGTACTGAAAAGGCTGTTGAAAAGGCCTCTGAAATGTCTTCAGTTGAGAAACTCTCGTCGACTGGGGCGTCAACGGTGCAGAAATAAGTATTGTAGGAAGGTCCCTCGTCGACGGTCCTGTCCTCGATGCTGGTAAGATCACAGGTGCATTCATCGACGTCTGCGAGCTCGTTGTCAACCAGGTCGTCGTCGACGGTGGTGCCGTCGTCAATGGCTCTGCCGTCGACGGTGTCCTCGTCGACGGTATCTTCGTCGATGATATCTTCGTCGGCGGTATCTTCGCGGATGGCTTCGACGATGGCCTCGTCGTAATAGTGATCCTCGTTGACGAGATAGAAGAGGAAATAGCCGTCATCGTGATAGTTGCCGTTGACGATGGCATAGACAACGTAGCACATATCATCGACGATGAAGGAACAGTCGGCGTCGACAAAGATTTTTTGAAGTGTTTTCTACTTACAGAGTCAGTAGAAGACGATCTTGGACGCTCTGTGAATGGTGTAGAGGGCGGAGACGACATTGGCTGAGAGGAATATTTGGAAATCCTCTCTTTATGAACAGGTTTATCCTGAGAAGTTTTAAGATGTTTTCTTCCCTCACCTGAGGAGCTTTCTTGAGATCTAGCCCTCTTACTAGATGTGGAAGTTCGGTCCTCTTCCTCAGCCGAAGAAGGAGGACGTTTGTTAGAAGACTTGAGCCATGAAAGTAATCTTGCCTCTCTGTCCCTTAGAGTCTTGCTGGGAAAGGTACGGCAGATCTTACAGTCTTTAGCCTCATGCTTAGGGTAGAGGCAATAAAGACAATCTTTATGAAGATCATCTACATGGACCCTCTTCTTCCCACAGGTCCTGCAGGAGTGGAAGAGGCCCTTTTTGTCAGACATACTTGCTTGAAGAGCTGAAGAGAAGAAAACTGAGAAGCACTCAGGGAGACTCCCTTCCACACGACGTGCGGTGAAAATCTGAGGAGAACTGCTTCTGTTGGGAGTGTTCTAGAGGGTGCTGGTAGCTGATTGGTTGGCGCTGACTTTTGGTCCTTTTCCTATAAGTACGTAGATAGGCTACATAGATATAGCCTTTAGCCTCTTTTGGCCTATTTATTACTTATGGCACTGCTTTTGTATTTTACCGTGGGGCTCCCATCTCGGTGACGGGGAATGAATCAGGCATGTGAATCTATGAAAGATACCCCAATACTGGATAACAGGGTGCTATTGCCCCACCTATCCCCTCATAGGACTAACAGAGGAAATGAAGTAAAACCATAGAAAAACATTCGCATCGTAAAAGGATCTGGACCTTACCAACCAAGTACCAGACTGGGTGGGTGAGACAAGAATTGGGGGTGGTGAACACCTCCCATGCGTGCGCTCCGCCTGCCCAGGAACCCAGGTATTTTGTAGGTGATGGAAGTGAAACATGCGTCAATGGAGCAAAGAGTCAAGCACAGTAGTGGGCCTGCTGCCATGGTAGCCTAAATGGCATGCTCCCTCGCTGGGATACCAACTTCGTAGCCTTGTTCTGCAACAATCACCCTGAAATCATTTTAATTTACTCAGGCTGCAGCATGCGCCCTAACCCCTAACCCCTCACCCCAAAAACTGTTTAAGATGAAAACGGTGAAAGGGATATTATTATGAAACTGTTCAAAGCATTCCAATACTAATAATACTAATAATTACAAATATTTATTCTAGACAATAGATTACAGTATGGGGGCCAAACTATGAAATGTCCTTCTAGACATTTTCAGAGGGAAGCAGATCAGGATCAGGTTTGAAATCTTTAAGAACTTTTCTGTTCAAGGCTTGTGTGATCTGTAGGTCTTGGATTTCTGAATCAGGATGCCACATTCTCTTGCTAATTTCTGCCTGCTTTGTTAAGTATATCCGGTAATCAAACCATATCCTGACAAGCACCTTCCCACAAATAGGATTGGAGTCAAACACAGTATTCATTTACTCGCAGAAAAAAGTTAGGGAATGTTGAATGTAAAAGTTTCCAACTATAAAACATCCAAATGTACTAAGTAATGAAAAGGGTACATTTTAATGAAAAATGTCTTGAAGGCCTAGAGTTGCAGATTTCCAGGCAAACACTTGCAGAGCTGAGTGGGCACTAGTGCACTGTGTCTCTCATCTCCACATGGTGGAGCTGCTTTTTTCCAATTTGTAACTTCTCTCTTAGTGACTGACCCACTGGAGAAGAGGAAAATGATAATCATTTAAAGATGGGCACTGCACATGCATGCATGAACATACATATACAAGATTTTCTTTGAATGACTTTGTATTGCTCTATGAAAATTATTTCAAATATTGCCACTGTGCATGCGTTTGCACGTGCAGCGGTCATCTTTGAATGATTCTTCTTAAAGCATAAGAAAACCCATTCAAAGATGGTCACCTTGTATGAATTGCATGTGCTGCGGCCATCTTTGAATCAATTCTGTTAAACCATAAAGAATTCAAAGATGGTAGCTAGGAATTCGTACACATGCACATACACAGCCACTATCTTGGAATGGTTTAAAAACGTTTTAAGATTGCGGACTGCCAATACAGTGGCAGGTGAGGGTTCCAGAAATTAAACATGACATTATCTTGAAACCTAAGATCATCATTCAGAAGGGCAGATCCTTGGAAAATTTAGTCTGCCTCCGCTATGTGGTACCTTTACAGGATTCTGGTACTTGGATACCATCCAGACAGTTGAACATTTTCACATTCAATGATTGTAATATGTATACATTTGGTAAAAACAAGGCAAAGAGTTTCATATACCACACCAAGAAGGAATGTGTGAGCCAACATTTTATCAATTGTAATACTCAGTTTATATATCATCGTTGTTGTTGTGAGTGTAATTTAATTTATGTTGGTAGCACAGTCCATACTTTTAAATCTCAGATTGAAGAACACGCTACAGCATTAAAGAACGGAAATACCAAATACCCCATGACCCTTCACTTCAATGAAAAACACAAGGGTGAATCTAAGTTATGGTTTCATGGAATTGATCACATATTGGTAAATGTAAGAAGTGGAGATATGGAATTACGCCTCAGACAAACTGAATCTAAATGGATATCCCACCTGAGATCAAAAGAAAATGGCCCTAATACCGATAGTAAATTTCACTATTTTTTTTAAATTTGAAATGAGATGGAGAGTGTTTTTATGCTTGCAATATTTTGGATGATGGGACATGCTTGCCTCTTCTCACGATTGCAAGGCCAACTCATCATGATGATAGTGTTGTAGATAATGAAAATTTGTGTGGTCGAATGATGATACAATGCAGGTTTGTGATTTTAAATATGTTGTCCCTTCAAATACTGCAATTTGATTGAGATACATATCAGATGGTGCTGCTCCTTACTTTCTCCCCATACCTCACACCTTCCTAGCATCAGAATGTGTAAGGTTGTTGAACAGATTTTGAGTTATATCTATCCAACACTGGTTGTTGGGAGTATAAAACCTGAGGTGATCTTAGCGAATTGTTTGTATTTGGAATTGGTGTTTTAATGGTTGATTACATTCCGACAGTAGACCACCCATCTATTGCAGGACATTTTTAAATAGCAGCCACAGATTAGCTCATTTTCAGAACAGACTTCTGACCCGGGATTATTCAGGTGTTCAGCATTACTAGTTCTACTAAAAGTATTTAAGGAGGGTGTTTTGAAGGTATCTTTTACTTTTCGTAGAAATGCTGAGTGCATGCCAGGACATGAGACACAAATTCTGGTGAGTCAAATTTGTTTTTCGAGTTTGCTTAGTTGTATTCTTAGGATGTGAGGATGTGAGAAATATATTTAAGTATAGGGCAGGAATAAGGAGTGTTAGTGATAAATCCAAATGAACTTTCATAAATGTAGGTATATATTTTTGCTTTTCTAATATCCATTGGTTTTAGAAATATTGAGACTTTTACCCTTTCTTTGACCTGTCGTTATTAGACGCCAGGCACAATGTGAGACAGTTAGTAAACTAAAAATGGCTTTGTGACTCTTGTGCCATGTAGGGTCATGGATGTTGCTTTTGAATCCCAGGATGATAAAGTGAGATGTACATTTTATTGGTTTTCCCCAAAATAGGATTGGAATTCGTGTAAGTTTATGCTTAAATGTATCTTACGTATTAGCTGTCAACACTTGATATACCCAATCCTGAATCTGTGGACAGAGGTGGGGAAAACAACTTGCCCAGTTTGACATTTTTGCACATTTTATTGTCTGATAAAACAGACTTTGGGCAAATAGAGAAGAAATTAAGATATAATAATATGGATGTGGCTATTTCAGACAAAAGGTGTCTTTCTTCTTGGATACACAGAGGAAACAGATCGCGTTTGAATTTATATGGTATGTGATGATAACTTTAGACATTTTTATACATATCAGTGATATTTGATTGAATCGCTTAAAGTATACGATTTTATTGAATATAATGACAGGGCACTATTGGAAAATCAGTTGTTGATTTTAATCATGTTTATATAAGCACACCATTGTCTGTGTCATATGGTGTTGGGTTATGGGTTGTGTATATAGAACACCATTATTTATGATATGTATGTATTTATGGCTATTATATATATGCTTAATGTATTGTATTTGCAGCCCTCAATAAGTTCTTTATTGAACCAAACATGTTGGCTGTGGCTGTAATTACTTTTACACAACAAAAAATGTTTTGAAATTAAATAAAGAAGTTACAAGAACGTCGGATACATTCATTGGACTTTGTGCTTTATTGTCCTGGGTGCACCGCTATACCCATTTTTATGTGTTTATCTGATGAGCAGAAGTATTATTAGAAGCTGCTACTTTGCAATGTGTGCACCAAATGCATGACTAAGGGTCAGTATTGGATGTGCGATTTGTATGACCAAGCCACTATGTTAAATTGTTTGAGGCATCTAAAGTTGATATTACTTGTACCTGTTTGAAACAAAACCTGTCCTTTGTACGACATAGTTAAATACGCCAAACCATACATTAAATAGTAATAGTTGAGTTCTTGTGAAAAACTAGCCCATAATGCCATCTTAGGGTTCTGGCGAGCTCTGGTATTACAGTGTCATTGATAATGTCACCAGAAACCTTGAGAAATTACAGACTTGAGGCCCAGAACAACTCCTAATTTTTTTTTATCACTTTCAAAACGCCAAGTTCTTAGCATCACTGCGCAGATATGAATGAATGAATCTATCAATTAATTTGATAACAGGCACGAATCACCCCAACCGGGTATCTCGGCGCACAGTCTGTCCAAAAAGGCTAAAACTAAATCTAAAACAGTAGAGTTTCTAGGGCTTTTCTAAATATGCTATAGTCAGGACAGGTAGAGGACATATAGAGAAGGAGAAGGAGCTGAGTGATGACATTCTATTGTGAAATTATATGAATGGAATGCCCAGCCCCACTCCAGCCTTCCCAACTCTTTTCATTTTCCATCTTTACACTCAGCTGTCCTGCCTACCCTTCCTCCGCTTGTCCCCATCATGTCTCCTCTGTCCACCCTCCTTTTCACCTGACTCCTACTCTACCCACACTCTCTCTCCCCTCTGCATGGCCTCTCCTCAGCCACCTTTCCCCAATTCTGCATCTCCTTCTCCACTGGCCCTTCTCGGCCAACCCTTTCTTTCTCCACAGTCCCTCCTCCCTTTCCTGTATGCATCTGCCCTCTCCACGCCCCCTTCATTGCACTCCTCCGCCTTCTCTCTCCTCCAGCCACCTCCATGCCAGGGAGATGAGACAGCAGGTTTGCACTCTCCTTACAGCCTGCATTTCACATGGCTGGATGGTGGTAATAATTACTCGAGGCAATTTACTACACCCAATCTGATGTTTTAACTAATCACCACTAATGGCAGACTCCAGTGGGCCATCAGGTTCATGTAGTTCCTACTGCCTACCACTCATTACCAGCTGTGTGCTTGAGCAGGCGGTGTATTTGTGTGCCAAGGTGGGTTGGGGCCGGTGGAACCGCGGTGTGGGAGGGTGAGGAGTAGTGTAGATCCCGGCAATGTGTGCGAGCGAGAAACAGGGCAGATATGGAGACAGCATAAGCAGGGGTTGTGCACCAGGGGACAGGATGGGGGCAAAACAGGAGAAGAATATAACATGAGCATGAACATGCTCTAAATGTGCGGCCAAGGATTGGATGGCGAGGATCAGGAGAGCGGATGCATGAACAGGAGAATATAAATGTGTGTGCAAGGCTGGGGTGAGGAGCAGAGAGAGAGATTTCATGAGCAGGCACAGTCTTTCTACCAGTGGCAAGAAGGCATATAGCATGGACAGATAGGGCTTGTGTGCTGAGGATGAGAGGGCAGATAGAATGAGTGTGTGTGTGCTGAGGCTGGGCACGAGGTGCAGGAAAGATATATAAAGAAAATATTAGCAGATGGGGATTTTATGGCAATGGTGAGAAGGGAGACAGCAACGACAGACAGGGGTGTGTTCTAAGGGTATGAGTGAAGAACAGATGAGATGCAGAAAGATAAGGGTGTCGGTGCCAAGGACAGAATAGAATGAGAAATAATGTGAGTGGGCAGGGGATTAGTGACAATAGATAGGGTGATAGGAATAACAGAAAAGAGAGAGGGAGACAACCTGAATATTCAAGCAGGAGGGGAAGAAGAACAGAAGAGATGTAATATGATCAAGATGTGGTGTGAATTTCTTGCCTTGAGTCGCGCCCTAATAGCAGCAGTTAGGTGAACAATGGGAAAGGGAATTTATTTTTGTAAATCCAGCCCTAAAAGATTTGGAGAAAGTCGAACTTTTCCCAAAATAGTCTAGGGGGATTATTTAGTATTCTAACTCGGGGCCTGGAATATTTGGGGGAAAGTTAAAAATGTCTCAGTATTTAAAGAAAAAGGTTTGACAAATTGCAATGTTACATTGCTAGAAAGTGCTGGCCTGGGTGTACAGCTCAAGGCAAAAAACGAGACATGCCCTGTATAGATGTTTTGGCGAGAAAAGAATGGGAAATACGGAGAAAAGGAAAGGGCTTTTACCAACGAACATTATAAGGAAAGCAGTGGAGCATGAATAAGTAAGACATAAGAAAAAAATCCCAAGAATGTAAGTCATTCCGGCAGTAGATGAGACAGGCAAAAGAGGGCCAGCGCCCTGATGCCATATTTAGACCAGATATAAAATCGCCATAGCACTGGGCTCTGTCTTACCCTTTGTGATTCCTGTCCGAACTTGACCTGCGTCCAGCATGCCCTCCTCTGTGGTGGACTCATGCCACCTTCTTTGTTCATCTTCTCGCACTGCCACATTTCTTTGTGATTTGATTGTTATGTTTTTTATTGACTTAACAATGAGGAGCAGGCTGATGTCAAAATGGTTGCATTATATAGTTTAGTTTTGGTTGTATTAATGTGGCAGACGGGTTAAGATTCCACTCTTGACCACCATAACTGTTAAGGATTCGTCTATGGCATTTATTCCATGTTTACCCAGAGTTGGCAAGCGGACTACAAGATATCCAAGGCAAGTGTCTCTCACCCCATACTCCTTGATGGTTGACACTCTAGATAGATATGCATTGGGGTGGGGGGCATGGGTCTGGGACCATTTCCCAGGCACATTCCATAGCTGTGCAGGTAGTTTTGCTCACAGATAGGAATGGGGTTTTTAATTGCATTGACCCATTTCTGGCTGTCGCTGGATTTTCAGTGTGAATATATAAATTGTTTGATTTTGTTACAAGATGCCTCTAAAGATAATGTTGTAAAATAAATATCTTGGGTTTAGCTTTATCATGTGGGAGGAGAGGCGAGCATATCACGACGCCTTCTCATCCTATTACAGATGACTACCCAGTAAAAAACAATACCTAGACCAAGCAAACCCAAACAACTGCAGATCAATCTCAAATGGACCGTACCTTGGACGACTGATAAAGAGTATCGTTCTCCCAGATTTTGAACTTCCTCTAAGAGAACATGCGCACTTTCGCCTAGTAGGAGGAAGAGGGGCTGAATCAGCCATGATCTCCATCTGGGATGACCCGATGCTAGTGTAGATAGTGCTGAACATCTACTTCTCAACTTATACGCAGTTTTTAACACTGTGCATCGCAACTCCCTTCAAAATAGATTATAGGAATTTGGCATTGAAGGAGGCATTCTCAACTGGATCTTCCCCTTCTTTAAGCACAAGTCTGGCATTACTTCAATGCCTCCTTTCACGTCTTCACTATATGACAGCAAGGCAGAAGTATCTAAAGGCTCAAGCTTTTACCCACTCTTAATCAACATCTACTTTCATCCCCTCACAGAACTCATCAGATCCATTCACCTCACATGTTATTACTATGGGGAACAACCTTTACAACGCAACTTTTACAACGCACTACCATTACAACGAAACTGTTACAACGCGAGTGCATTGACAACGCAGGACATTACAACGCAAGTCTTTACATCGACTTGCACTAGATGGCGTGCTAACATTAAAAATAGTGTAGTTTACTATCCCAACACCTTCCCTACTGTTACGTGGACTGGAGTTGGAATAGTAAATTACACTTTTTTAATGTTAGCACGCCATCTAGTGCAAGTCGATGTAAAGACTTGCGTTGTAATGTCCTGCGTTGTCAATGCACTCGCGTTGTAAAACTTTCGTTGTAACAGCATGCGTTGTAACAGCATGCGTTGTAACGTCATACATCCTATTACTATGCTGATGATACCCAGACAGTCGTAAAGCTGGGAATGCCTAATGATCATGAACCCTCTAAAGCAAGTGGTTGAGTTGAGGACCAAATATATGCACAATGAATAATGGAGGACTGTGGGGCAGTTTGTTATGAATTAACTTGTTTATTCGAAAAACAGAAATGATAAAATAAACAATACAATTTTGTTTGGAAAAAAAACAGAAACAAGGTGATAAGTCAGAAACTGACTACCGGATTCTCCAAAATGCCTTTGTGAACAGGCCCCATCGTGTGTACATTCACATGCGTGTGTGGCAGGCAGCCATCCTCTCGAGTGTATGGTGTAATTACACCAGCAGTACTTCTGTGAAGGGTGTGCCCTTCACTGCACATGGCAGATCAGTATTCTGACCGGCCCCTGATCCCATCAGCAGTGACATCTCTCCCCTCCCTGTCTCTGTTTGTCCAAGAGCTTAAGGTGATCTCGAGCCTATAGACAAGTGATAACTCCTGGCTGGAGAGAAAACCATTTAAGTGCTAAGCCCTTCCAGGGCTAGGGAGGATCATCCCCCTCGCTGGAGCTGTTAGCAGAGCACCTTGGGGGGGGGGGGGGAGATTCATCCTCATACAGAGGCCAATGTCAGGTATCTTGACACAAGGCTTCCTTCAGCAATACACTAAGGAGGTGTGGGGGAGGGCTAGGAGGAGTCAGCATGCCTCCTCGCACTGGATATCATTTCTGCAGACAGCAGGTAGGAGTGCAGGCATGCTTCCAGTACAGGCACTCCACTAGACTGCACCCTAGCACCCACTCAGCTGAGAACAGCCAGTCCACAGTCCTTCCACCAGTACCCCAGTACACCCACACGTAGGGCAATAAGAAACCTGTAGCCCTGCACCCTAGCACCCACTCAGCTGAGAACAGCCAGTCCACAGTCCTTCCACCAGCAACCCAGTACGCCCACACTTAGACAATAAGAAGCCTGCAGGCCTGCACCCTAGCACCCACTCAGCAGAGAACATGTAATGAGAAAGCCTGCACATCTGTAGATCGAATTTGCTTAATAAAACTAGAAAAATAAACAGGAAATGATTTTAAAGCATGGTCTAATATCTCTGAGAAACACGAGCACTTAAACAATTACGGGTTGCTCGACCTGAATCTCCAGTTAGCTCCAGGCCCAAAACATGCACTATATATATATATATATATTCACTGAAAAAACCATAGGTTTCACACATGTTATAGTTAGCTGTACATTTCACTCGTAAAAAACCAATGAAATTCCCGCGTTATAGTTAGTGCAGGCAACTATAACTCACGCGACCGCAATCCTCTGCTGATGCTAATACTGTATTTCGACACTTATTTGCCCATGTCTTCTTCCATTAAATTTTAGCTATACATATATTACAAATATTTTTTTTTCATAAAGACACATATGTCATCAGCAGAAGATTGCGGTCGCGTGAGTTATAGTTGCCTGCACTAACTATAACGCGGGAATTTCATTGGTTTTTTACGAGTGAAATGTACAGCTAACTATAACATGTGTGAAACCTATGGTTTTTTCAGTGAATTTGCAAGGTTTTTTTAATGCTAATTCCTAACTATAACGTGTGTGAAACCTATGGTTTTTTCAGTGAATTTGTACGGTTTTTTAAATGCTAAGTTACTTTACGCCATTCGTGGCGTGCGCGCCCAGTTAACGCAGTTCATTCCGTGCGCGCGCGGTGCGCTTCGCGCACCGTGCGTGCACAGTAAGCACGCGGTGCGCTTCGCGCACCGCGCGCCCACTTTACGCAGTTAGTGCCGTGCACGCACGGTGGTCACGCGGTGCGCTACGCGCACCACGTGCCCACGTTAAGCGGGATGGGCCATGTACGCACGATGCGCTTCGCGCACCGTGCGCACATGGGGGACATATTATGCGCATCTTTGTGAAATGTATTCTTTGTTAAATTCATAGCTGTAATATGCCATGCACAAATGGTGCCCTTCGGGCACCATTTGCACACGGGGTGGGGAGAATGTGGATAATTTATTTTTTTATACATTTTTACCGTACGCGTACGGTAAGCGTAATCGGCGATTTTCCGAAAAAAAAAAAATTTTTTTTTTTGGGCTTGGGGGTGGTTTGGGGACCCCTGTATCAATGCTGGGTGGTTAGGATCTCATGAAACTGCCTCTTTACACATTTTTGGGGTTCGTTTTTGCTGCCCAACTCAGGGAGCGAGAGAGAAAATGGCGGCCGCCGCTTCCTGGTTTCGACCGATTCGAATGTTTACTAAGACCTAAGAGCCAATCAAAATCGCGCTCGCGCACGCCACCGTACGCGTACGGTAAGCGCACCGTAAGCGCACCGTAAGCTGGCTCAGATATATATATTGATTTAAAGGCTATTTTCTCAGAATCTACTGAACAGATTTACACCAAACCTACAAAAGGCACTTCCTTGACCTGTAGACTACCTCTCTGCCAAATTTCAAGGAACTCTGTTCAGCCGTTCGGGCTGTAGCTGTGTCTAAAGGTCCTATGGAAAAATGCATGGGAAAAACACGTTTTGGGACCCCCCTTTTATCTCAGCCCCCGCTTCACGAATCCCCCCGAGACTTTCAGGGTAGGAGCGGAGCGTAGCGCCCCACCTATTTTGAAAAATTCGCAAGGATTCGTCGACCGGCGCCAAAGTTATTCAAAATAGAATGTTGCGGATTTCCTATGGAAACGTGGTCCTAACTATAACTACCTACTGGCGACCGCCAGTAGGTAATATATATATATATATATATATATATATATATATATATATATATATATATATATATATATATATATATATTTTTTTTTTTTTTTTGAAAAAAGCAAAGGTTAAAGTAACGTTATAGTTAAGTGTGATTAAAGATCAGTTTTTGTTAAAGTATCGTTATAGTTAGGTGAATATGACAGTGACAACATTGTTTTGAAAAAAAAAACACAGAAATTCACCAGTTATAGTTAGCAGAGCAGTGAATTTCTAGGTTTTTTATAACGTAAAGTAATATTTTCTTACCATAAGTAAAGCCAACCCCTTTGACCGTGCGTGGTGGGCCATTGGCCACAGGGAGGCAAACTCCCCACAGGGTCTTATGTTTTCCAAAGGTGAGGAGGGGCCACGTGGCCCTCTCCTCAAGCCTCATTAAACCCATTAGACCCTGGGGACTCCATCTCCCAGGGCCATATGTTTTTAAAGGGAAGAGGAGGCAAGTGGCCTCCCTCCCGAGCTTCATTAGGACCTGGGGACCCCACCCTAGGGCCTTATGTTCTTTAAATGGGAAGGGGACCAAGTGCCCTTCTCCCCGAGCCTTTAAAAGGCCCTGGGGACCCCATCCCGCAGGGCCATTTGTTTTCAAAAAAAGAGGGGGGGTGCTCAGCCCCTCTCCCCAAGACTATTTTGGCCCCAGGGACTCATTGTCGGGGCCAATGTGATAATTAAGAGGAGCGGGGCCGTGCAGTCCCTCCTCCTTCCGGCTAGGGGACCCATCCCCGTAGACCGCATTATTTAAAGGTGGGTGCACTGGTGCCCACCTTACACTCGTTGAGGACCATGGGGGAAGTCCCAGCCGGCTCTCTGCATGCTACAGGAGCTGGCATTGGTTGCGCCCACAGGGAGCAGCTATTTCAGCTGCTCCCTCTGGGCGGGAGCGATTTCTTGATCTGGTTCCCTGCCTGCATCAGTGCGCCCCCTCCCCTTATTGAATGGGGCCCGTGAATGAATTCCACTGGGCCTATAATGTCTCAGAGAGGGGGTGGCTTGCCCGCTCTGCTTAAACACTGGGGCCTTTGACTGAAGATTAAGGCCTGGCACCATATTTTTGTTTTTGATGCCACAGGAGTCTTGTGGAATCACTGCAGAAATTGCTGAGTTTTTTTTATTTTGGCCCTGGGGGTCCCTCTGGGTCCCCACCACCGGCCTAAGGGGGCAGGGTTTCCCTATCCTGCCCCCTTATATTTTTATTTACTACATCAGGACAGGGAGCTAAGTCTCCGATTCCTGTAATGGCTCCCAGAAAAAAAATTCTGATGTTGATGGCAACCAATCAGCGTGCTCGCTCCTGTGGGAGTTGGCCCGAGGGAAATAAAGCTCCCTGGGCCAATCAAAACACTTTATTTTTAAATTATGCTCCATGAGAGTCTTTCGTGCCTCTTGCAGAGCAAACAGTCCAGATATACAAATATTTTTGACCCTTCATTTCTAAAAAACTGCCGAATGGATTTTCGCTAAATCACAAAAAGCGCAATCTACAGACCAACATCTAGCTCCTTGACAAATTTGGTGTAATACCATTCAGCAGTTTTTGCTGAAGTGCTTCTTAAAGAAGTCTATGGAAAATGCAAGAGGATTTTGCTCTTTGGGAGCCCCCTCTTTTCTCAGCCCTGCTTAATGGCTCACCCCGAAACTTTCCATCCACAAACTATTCACAAAGTAGTACCTTTATGGGACGTTTAGTAGAAATTAGTTAAACAGGCCAAAGTTATTAACACAAAAAAATATTTTCCTATGGAACTGCTGACCTATCTATAACTACATAGTGGCGACAGCCAATATATATCTCATCGGCAAAATCTGCAGAGCGCTAATGCTTGTGTTTTTATTTATGCGACCAAAAGCTCAACGCGTTTCGGCTGTACAATAGCCTTGCTCATGATAACGGACGTGATGTTGGGTTAACAATATATACAAGAGGACTCTGAGAACAGCTTGTTTACTGACAGACATGGAAATATCGCAGACTGGACCCAATGATCCCTTTCCCAGTCAGCCCTTGCTGGCCTTTGAATCCCACATGATGAGTGAGCCAGGAAGACAGCTATAGTCTAGCTTGCTGTGGGACTGACCGGCCTAGTATTCCAATTTGGAGCCATTACTTCAAGTGGCACTAACAACGTTTTTATCTGTGCCCTTTAAATAAGCCCTGGGCACCCAGGCCGAGCTCTTGCACACAGAAGCCCAGCACAAGAGGCACTAAGCACAGAATAACATAACAGCACATGGTGCAAGACATTTGTTCACGCAGAAACTACTGAACTTCCAAGGACAATAGTACCATCAGATTATCACATCTATGTGCTGGTGTTAGAAAATCAGGGCCCCTTACCTTCCAGCCGCCATCACATTCCCAGCCCATGTACAGAGCTCCAGTGTATGGGCTGATCATAACGACAAGGTATACAGGAGGCACCACTGGCGGGATGGTGTCTCTGAGCTAACAGACATTAATGGTACTCATTGTGTGGCCCTTCACTGCCTTGACTCACTGTTCGTTTCGATACAGCAAAACATCTTCAAAAACATTTGCCAGGCTTTTGGCTGGTGCTAGATCTCAAATTAATGTGCCTCATTAAGAAAGTCTAGGAGGTGAGCATTGAGCTGTCACTATTTCCAGCATCAAAGCTGCTTCCCAGCAGCACGTGCATCAGAATAACAGCACTAGGGGATTCACACTTCAGATAAATCTGTGCTACAATTCATCCCAAGCATTGTCTGGGGACTGGTCCTGTCTTGGCCCACCACTGCTCAAGGGCTTTGTCCCCTTCTGAGTATTAGAAATCGAGGCTCTGCGTCAATGGTGGTCATTTCAATGGCTGTCATTGGAATGACAATGGGCATAAGCGACGCTTATCATCTCTGGCTCTGGATTGAGTCCCAGTGGGCAGAATGCCGCTGCCTACTACTCTATGGCTGATTGGAACACAGGGAGAGCCAATGGGATGCTCCACTGACCCAACGGGCATATCCTCTGTTATGCCTCATTCTGGGCCTGGATTTGATATTTCAGACCTAAGATTGGGTCTATCGAGTCAGTGCACAAGGATTAGAAAAGTGTGAATGAAGATGAAGTTGAGATCCATTGTTTGATGCATAAGTCCAAGCGTAAAACCAGCTGGGTAGTATTGAGAGCTGTACAAGACAACAGAGGAATCTAGGAACTTACACACATAGGAACAATGATGGGGGGTGGGACAGTTCAAGATAGTGAGCTGAGGTACAAGGGATTCCTTCTGCTGGGCCGAGAGACAAGGCAGCAAGGAGAGTCCGTAATGCTGGCTTGCCCCTTTCAGGAGGTGTCTCTTTACTGCTTTCTGCACTGCTGGTGTAAAGGCGCAATCCACATTAATGAATGAGTGAATGAGGCTTGTAAATCATGTAGCTACTCCCACAGGAGTGTCCCAGCGCTAACAGGTCAAGCTTCATAGGAGGGTCGCAAAGTCCAGGAAGAAAGAAGAAATGCAACCTACCTAAAGAGCCATGTCTTTAAATTTTTCCGGAACAGAAACTCTGTCCCTGAAAGCTTAAACTGAAGTGGAAGAGAGTTCTATAGCTTAGATGCAAGGAAGCTAAAAGAGCTCCCGCCAATACGAACTCTCTTCACTCTGGGAACCTGCACTAACATAGCCAGAGAGGACCTAAGACATCTGTGCAGTGAATAAGGTGTGATCAAGGAAAGCAGATAGGCCACACCTGTCTTCCTAAAAATTCTGTAACAGAAAAAGAGAGCTTTAAAAGCAAGGTGTTTCTTCACCGGCAGCCAATGAAGTTCATTAAGCGCGTGTCCATAGAAGATCGCTACAGGAGGTTTAGCAGGAGCAGGGCTACTGAATTTTAGACACACTGGAGTCTCATGAGCCTAGACTGATAAACTCCCAGATATAAAATGTTACAGTAATCTAACCAAGAAATTACTACTGCGTGGATCACTGTCTTCTGGGCAGAAATAGGTAGGAGCTTGATTATGTTTTTTAAGAGATTTCAAAACACCTGCCTGCTAAGGCAGTAGTTTGACTATCGAAGGTGAGATTCCTGTCAAACCAAAAGCCTAGGTTTCTAACCTTAGGCTTTGGCTCGGGAGCAGAGCCCAATGAGACAGGCCACCAAACAGGAGACCATATTGAAGGCTGCTTGCTGAGGAAAAGGACCTCTGTCTTACATGCGTTTAACTTCAGGAAGTTGAGGTCCATCCATTGAGCTACCTCTGACAAGAACGCCTTCAAACTGGTGGCCACAGTATCAGAATTCTACGACAGGGTGACAATCAATTGAGTATCATCAGCGCATGATATGAAATCAAAACCATAACGCTTGATGATACCTGCCAGGGAGCAAATATATAGGTTAAATAAGCTATGGCTCAATGAAGAGCCCTGTGACACCCCCTGCAGCAGTGGAACTGCCTGGGAACAGAAAGGCTTCTGTAAGAACTGAAAAGTACGGCCTTGCAAAAAAGACACCAGCCACTTTAAAGCCCTGTGGCCGACCCCGTAACCACTCAACCACTCTAATAAGCGGCTTGTGATGGCTGGATGTTATTTTAGATGCCCACTGAATTAAGGCTGAAAACTGGACTCCTGATTTTGTCCTGTTGGCATATCTGGGATTCTAGCCTGACAATGTTTTGGCTCTTTGTGCTACACTGGTTGCTTGAGATGGTTAGTTGTTCCCCCTTGTATGCTGATACAGCACTTCTTGCAGGTTTGGGGGTGACGCAGCAGGTTTCAAGTACGCATCCTATCAGGAGAGAAGTATTTGTCTACAATTGTGGAGTACACAAGGGGTTGGAGAGGTGGTGAGGTGAGATAGAGGCACGTGCATTTCTACAGGAACTTGTATTACGCCCTTGATTCCAAGGCATTGGGGGATCCGTCCATAATTGCATCATAGAATCAAAGGAGAATGGGGATTCCTAGTGAGAGGGCATTAGACTGTAATTTCCCTCATCTTCTGCAGTAACAATTTTTTGGAGCAACAAATAAGTAGTACAGGATTGGGTGACATAATCTATACCTACATTCGGCAAAAAGCATTGGGATTTAACAGAGGCATGTCAATGCTGAAATATACCACTACACTCCTAACGTTATACTCTTGGCCAAACTAGAAGTTAGTTCAAACGTTCGATCAACAGTGGGTTGTGGTCCCTGAGGTGAATCCTACCTAAACCAAAACTGCCGACACTTAAAAATGAGATATAAATCCAAATAGTGGTAGCACTCAAACTAAGCAATACAGAACGTTTCACAAGTGTGTGCGTTCACAAAGGCCACTCAGCATTGTGGTAGATGTAGTCCATGCATCTTTCATTTCGTTTTCATGCTTCTTTTAGCAGTAAGATACTAATCCCTTTTTAATGATAAATCTCCTTTCATTTAAACATGAAGGTAGTCCCCTATGTTATCCATCCTTGTACTGTAGTGAAAAAACAATATGGCCTGGACCTCAGACGAGGTGAGGAGTGAAACCAGTTGGCGACCAGGAGCGTTTGCACTTCACATGCTTAAATGTAATCCTAGTTTGGTCTCCAGCCACTTACTCTTGACATTAAACAACTTTTAGGATAAAGCGAGAACACAGAGGAATAAAATATATTCTATGGTATGCAGTAAAAAAGAAATATGTTAGCCCTAACCATTCACCTGTACATGAGCAACCCAGGAACCTGTTTTCAGGTATTTTAGCTAAACATCAAGGCCTGTGCAGTAGATGAAACTTCTCCATCTCCTGGAAAAGGCGCTTATCTGACACTGCCCCATGGGCATTGGCTGTGGGCTAAACTCTCCTGATGCTGGGTAGTGGCGGTAGTGGGAAATTATTCTTTTCTCCTGCTCACCTGGCCTATGAATCATTCCTCCTTGGTGGTTAGAAGGAAAGATCTAGGAAGTTCACAGAAAATATCAAATATGACCTTTACCTCATAGGTTCACATCAAGTCAGAATATGAAACGAGAACAGGTTTGATAAGGTTAATCATGGTTTACAATAGAGTGTAGCAGTTATTCCACATGGAAGGATAATATGCATAAGGATTAAGGCCAGGTGAAACATCAGCTTTAAATAAGGATTTACTCTTTCTCACAAAATTAGTGACCATATGGATAAACGTACATAGGGTCTGCTGCACCAGCCCACAGGATACTTTGCTCACATCTCTATTTGTGTAGTGGTGAGTCTCACAAACCTTCAGCACTAGACCCAAACAAGAGGTAAGCAAACAGATCTACTGAAAGGGACAACCCAAGATGACAGATGATAACTAAATACAGATGGGACAACCCTCTGTTCGGGGGTGAATGTTTGGCAATGTTCAGCATTCCATCCATCATTATTTTGTGTTGCTATAGTCGCCCTAAGTGAGAAGGGTATACCCAGACATGGGTACTATGTTCACTATGCCATTAAATTCAAACTAGCCTGGTTGATGAAGGGTGATACCCCAAAACTGGTCCCGGGGTGCTTTTCTCAGGCTGGTCTGGGAAGGACCTGGCCTGGCAGTTCAGGGTGGGCTGTTCCCATCAGCAGCAGGATCAACACTGATTTGCATATGTCTGGGTCCAAACTGGAAAGGCACGGTGAGCAAAAAACAATGGATTTAGGCCTGATCTCTGTCCTGGGGTTGAATGTTTGACAATGTTCAGCATTCCATCCATCATTTTGTTGTGTTACTACAACCCTAAGATGGACAGTATATCACTCAAAGAGGTAGACAGAAACACAAAATATAAGGTGTGTCACTGAATGCAGATGTGTCAGTCCAAATTTGGAGACTGCTTCACTGGGCATGGAAGAGGTACTCGAAAGACGTACAGCAGGACCCAGGGAACTTGGGGTCCTCCAGCGATGTAGGGTTGGTCATTCAGGAGAACAGTGATACTTTAAATAAGTAGGGTATGCCTCTCTGAAGAGAAGGGAGACTCTCAAGATGTAAGGTTTGTGATTCAATGCCAATGGCAGAACCCCAAGATAGAAAGAATAGCATGTAGCAGAAAAGAGAGAACCGCAAGATTTAGGGTTTATCACTCATGTGAAGCATCCAGCTCAGGCATATAAGCCACAGTGCAACTATTTATATACATCTATTTTTTGTATGTTGATTAAAATCTTGTAAATAGTACCCAACACAAGATTGAAAATTCCGACAATGTGCTATGAAACTGGCAATATGAGTCACATATTTGCCTATGTACCTAGATACTGATACAAGGAGATAAGGACCTGATCCCCATATTCCATTAACTGTCATGAAATTGACCCAAATAATCCAGGAAATTGAAATCCATGAATTTCCCCCAAGAAAACCATGAAATTCACCCAGTGAGCCAGGGTAGGCCTCTTGAGCTACTACCAAAATCCCTCAGCAAAGACCATCTTCCAGGCAGGACCAGGCAGGTGGATGGCATTGCTCAGGGCCCAATAGAGACAACGTGACTTAAAAGAATGGCATGGTAGCTTGCCTTAGGAAGAGACAGTGTCTAGGTCGCAAAACATGGCACAGTCGCACCTTGTTTCTCTCGTATGGGATTTCCATGTATAGTCATAAGCATTGAATAGTCCCGCCCACCGGCGGTGAACCCGAAGCACTATTTCCAATATATCTTCTTAAGTGCTGAAGTTCGCTTTCTTCAGGAAGACCTTGAATAGTAACGTAAAGTCACATAAAGTCATTGTGCAGTTTATAGAATTAGGCTACAGTGGCCACAATTCTTCATCTTGTAACAAAAGGGGAATATACGCATTATGTCCAATGCCCGGTGAAGCTGCTTGGTTCAGCTATTGAGGAGATCGGCTCTGGTTCATCTCCTTAGCCGTCACCTACCCAGCCGGACATTGGGCACAGTTTCTCCCCGTCTCCCTGTTTTCTCCCTTCCCTCCTCCTCCCATTACAAATTTTCTGTAACTCTGCCCTTTTTCTTTGTTTCCTATGTTTTGATTGCTCTAAAACATATGTAACGTGTTAACCTGTAACTCTGATACTCATGCAAAGTGCTCTGATACCTCCGGGTCTAGCCAGAGCTATATAAAACTCAAATAAATAAATAAATAAATAGAGGAAAGCACAGTAAATAAGACAAGATAAGAACAAGATTTAAAGACCTGTTTACAGAAAACGAGTTTGTGGAAGAATACAGTAAACAATGTTTGGGCAACGGGAGGGACAAACGTGAACTGGATAGCATAAAACAAATAAAGCCAGCAAATAGAAAGCCAAAAAATGTGAGCTACAAACCACGAAGCCAATAGAAAGCAACAGGCGGAATGCATTCCTAGGTCAACTTTCTGAATGTCCCCAAGATCTGTCTGGTAGGCTGTGACTTAAAAAGAGGTAGCAAAAAGAAGACCGGAGAAAAAGGGGGCAGAGGGGCAGGCAATAAAAAGATCTTGAGCCTTCGGGACAAGCACCTTCTGAACTCCAGGGGGAGCACTAGCACAGCTGCCCCCAGCCCTCCCATGCAGGGTGACGAAGCCATGTTGAATCCATCCTGCACCAGCTCCATCTGGCCAAGCTCTGCGATCAATAACATACTTAATATTCTCAGCGATGTGAGCCGCCGAAAGAGGAGGTGCAAAAACACATAAACGTGGACATTAAATGTTAATCATATCTACTTGAATTTGATTTTTTCCTTTTATGACTGATGGGAGATAATTATGGTCAGAGTCGTAAAAAAGAGGTTTACAGCAAAAAAGAATTGAGGCGCTGGCCTTACTTGATAAGAGATGTTCCAAAACTAAGAATAAAAGATGGGATCAAATTTAACACAGGTTCACTGCTTGCATATTCCTAATTTCCAAACAACCTATGCAGGGGGTGGGTGTATTAGCATCTGTCATTCTTTGCAGCACACTTAAAACTACTCAGTAGCGAGTGCATTCTCTGGCAGTTAGTGCCCGTGTGAAACAATAGGTTCTCTCCAGAATCTTACTTCTTTTAGGACTTGCATACACAGGAGCAGTTTGACCGAGATGACGCTATTGCTATTAAAAACCTTAAGCAATAACCTATTTTGTTAAAAATCAGTTCTTTTTAATAGATGACACTGGAATTCAAGGATTCGGCGGAAACTCCGTATGTTGTGTTTTGTTTATCATGCATCGCAAGAGTCGCACATATGGACTCTGCAGGTTATTCTTGAGTGTCTCTTGCATGCTAAAAAACCTCCACACATAAGCAAGGGTTATTTCTTATATGGTGCAGTTTATCGCGGGTTTCCCTGTTTCCTCAGCAGGCCCTGTGCTTGAGCAGAGGGTGACACAGTTCTAGGGCTACCTCCCTGATGATCAAGGATGATCAAGGACCAGGAGCGAGGGCTGACGAAGAGTCCAGATTTCAGTTTCACCAGCCTTGCCTGCCACATAGACCTGGGTGTCAGAGGTCACGGGTCCCACCCCAGGACACACCTCCTACCGCCCTCAATGTGGTCCAACTGCCAGCCTCCACCTCTGTCTGGATCAATACATCCAGCACCAGGAAACAAATTCACCTTATCTCCCAAACGGCACAATCAGTGTATAAAAGTAATGTTTATGGCCCCCTGTCAGAACTGGAATAAAGGGAAGCAGGCGAAAAGCCGAGCCTCACGCAGGCCCTTATCTGGGCTCGCAAGGCTCAGCAGCAGCTCCTTGTCTTTTGGACTCGGCACCTCGCTGCTCTTGTACAACCACCCATGCTGTAATCTGCCACACTAGTAGTGCATAAACAAACTTCGTCCTGATAAATGCGAGTCTGTGGAAGCCATAAAGTTATTAGCCTGATGCTTGCTTAGCTACTGCTTTGTGTGAAGATTTTCTGCTAATGCCCCATAGGCAGAGGTGTGTCCATAATTCTTGCAGGCTGTGGAGATTTCGGGGCCCCACCTTCTAGTGCAAATTGTGCCAAGATAAAAACAGAGAAGTGATTAGATACTGTTTACCATGAGGGTAACTAGCAGCAGTAAGCAGGCTTGGACTTGTACTTTCCCATTACAGGTATGAACTTACTGGTTCTGCATACGTGTGTCACTAGTTATTAAACATCAGCAAAGTCAAAATGTCTGTGTCTGATTTGCTAATACGAGCAGCATTAGCACATTAGAGCAACACACACGGGAGGACGCCAGCAGTAAAGGAAAAGGGAGAGCAATACTTGTAAAATATTTCCTCGAGAAGTTCAAAGCAAGCACTCGAGGCAGAAGGATACCTAGAAACAGCCAATAGAATTAGGTGATAGATAAGTACTTTACTGGGCTGAGCTACGACATGATTGACAAAATCTGAAGCCAAAAGCTAAAAGAATATGGTAGAAGAAAGCCAATGGTTGAAAGAGGCAGACGCATAGTCCATACTATGCATTTTGTTAGCAATAGTGGTGTGCGACTCTTGTGCTATCAAAACCTAGACCCAAAGTCCCGAGCTGGCTAAAAGTCCCCTCTAAGGGTCACTTTACCTCCATGTATTAGAGGTGTATTACTCTACATGGAAACAGGAAGCACGCCTGACCAATCGGGGTAGAGTCAGGCAGACATCAGCCCTCTCTACCAGCCCTGTCAGACTTTCAGAGACTTCAGCCTGTCAGCTTTTGCACCAGTTTCTCTTAAGCTAGTCTGCTTGACATGATAGCCGCCGGCTCTAGAAAGCTCATGGCATAGCATTAAATAGTATAGTCAGAACGTGATAGACTGAAATGCTTGAATCACTCCGAATCGCAGTCTGGCATTGCAGACAGGAATCATCATGGAGAAATCATGCTTGGCCATGCCCCAAAAACTACACTCCACCTCGAACTGCTAGATCACTTTCTGGATGGGAGCACAAAGGTTTTTCAAGTTAAATTGATGACGTGCCCCTGAGTCCTTAAGGCAAACAGTATGGAAATGCTTAAATCAGTGCAATGCAATAATCAGTGCATTTACATCCAGAGTCTAGCTTCATGAAAATCATTTGACTCTCTGCCCCGAAGGATGAAACCCAGCCTAAACGAGTGCATTTCAGCTTGGTGTTCACCTCTGAGTGGTGCACAGTCTGTTTACCTCCTGCCAGTTCCTTTGCCTCTGTGCCCACATCTGCAATACAGAGAGGGTGCAAAGGCAAAGTGTCCCCTCATTTGTGTGAGGACGCCACCATGAAAATGAGGAAATACGCCCCCCTGCTCAAAATATGCACTGGTGCGATCCTTAATCTAGAAGGGGCCACACAATCATCTGCGGCCCCTTCTATAATATCAGAGTGTCCCAGGGGTACAAGAAGCGGGGGCAAACACCTGTTGGGCCCTAGGGCACTTTTTTAATAGGCTCCAGGTATGCTTTAGCATGGCTAAAGGGCAGGTATGTTTGCAGTAAATTGAGGGTCCAGGGACAAGATATGTTTTGGGCTGAGGGCATGCCACCAGGTATGTTTGAGAGTAGATAAGGGTCTGGATCCAGGTGGGATTCGAAGGGAATGAAGTGCCCAACCTTTTTTTAATTTAAGGTAAAGAGTTCTCTTATTTTCTGTGAAAAGATAACCGTCCTGGTTAATTTAGAGAGCTGAAATGCTTCAGCTGAAGTGTAAGGCATGGAGTCTCCTGTGCTGTGAAACCGAGGGAGCAACAGACAGATAAATACGCCTTCTTGCCAGAGTGCCTGCTTACTTGAAAGAAATGTAAATGTGAACAACGGGTCAATTTGTACATGTAAGCTCCGAAGTCAGTATTGGCTTTGATTAATGGAATTACTTGACACCTCCTGATGATACAGATTTATTCTTTTTGAGTGGTATTGGATAGGTGAGCAGTGACGTGTGTGCTTTTTAAAGGGGCGTAACACAGAGTTTTGTGTTAGGCCCTAACTATTATCCACTGCTTCAACCAGGATTCAATTCCTTGGCTGTCTGGTTACAAACACAGACCTCTGCAGTGCATTAACTAACAGAGGTTTAATAAAGTATTATAGTGCATTTTCCAATGATTAACTTAACTTGCATTCTTTTTACATTTAAGCTGTGTGTTATTTTGTATGTATATGCCTGAAGATGAAAGACTGAAAAAAGTTATGCCATATTTTGTTTTGGTAGCCATGCCTTTAACCCCGCCCCTACACTTACTCGTCCCACCCCTATTGTGCACATCATCACAGTTATCTAACTTGTTTTTTAATGCACATCGACAGCCTGCCTGGATCCCAGGTAGGTTTGCAGCGAATTGAGGTGAGCATCTGTGCACTGGGCATATTTCCAATTCGAGCATACTGTCACATATGTTTTAGACTGGATAGTGGGTTGTACATAAGGTATGTTTGGGTTGAGGACCTGGACAGAAGACATATTTTGGACTCGGGTCAGTAGCATGGCCCCAAGTATGTTTCGGACTGGGAAAAGGATCCATGTTTTTTTGGGGCTTTGGTACATCAGGTGAATTTTGGAGCAGGATACAAGATATGGGTTGTATTTGGGAAGGAAAGCAAGCATGTTCTGGGCTTGTTTGGGGTGAGGATATAAGAGCATGCATGTTTTTAATTAAGGGCTGGGCAGCAGGTATGTTGGTTTGAGGTGAGGGGCAAGTTACTAGAACGAGAACTTAGTTCGCCAGTCTAAACCCATACATTTCAGGCCTTCTTCCTTCTGTAGTTTTATTCCCCAGGAGTCTGTTTTTTCTCTGCGTTTTTCTGCTGAAGCAATAAAAATAGAGAAAATCAACACCCAAATGATCTTGTTTATGGCGCCTAAATAAGCTGCATATGCATTATCCGTTAGGGCTTAATGAATTTATGACTTACTTTGGAATTTGACAAGAGCTGTAAAAAAGTAATTAACATTTATCAGTGTGTTTTCACACCCCTTTCACTCCCCTGCAGGAGCAGTGCTGGGCAGTGATCAATTATGTTTTTAATATTCTCAGACAGAGATTGTGCAGTTACAGTAGGGTCTGGAGAGCTCGGGATACGGTTGGCCCCAGCTGCCCTTCGATCTGTTTTTCCTCAACTGCACCATTAGCTTTGAAGACTGTTTTTTTGTCATGTCAGGGCCAGTGCCACCTCTGTGTCCTAGGGAGCTTTCCACGAAGGCTGGTGCCTCAGAAGGGCGAGCAGAGCTGGGGCAGAGTTAGTCACAAGTCAGGCAATGTCTTGAGCTCCCAGAAATCTATAATATGTACTTCACTACGTATGCCAGATTGGACAAATGTGCGGCAAAAATGAAAGGGAGGATCTATTTGGCGACAAAGTGGGGCCAATATACAAGGTTTAAGGGCATCTGGAAGGCTTAAACTACATTATCGATACATTACACTCACTGTATAATGTGCTCCGTTTTTAAAAAAATGTGCATACATTTTCATGAGTACTGTGCATAAATTACATATGCGATGCATTTAATTCACCGAAACAAACAACAGTGAGGTCAAACAACCTCCCTTCTGTCCCAAGGAGGAAACTTGCACATAGCCATCTGCAAAGTTTCCTCCAGGGGACGAATGGGCACTTTTTCAATGAGGGATAAGCTATTCTTTTAGAAATACTAAACAGGGGTGCTATCCTATCAGGAAAAACAGGAGCAAATCGTATGCCTCTGTTTTGTGACTCCCCAAACCAGGTAGGGATAGGCCATCATTTGCTTCGGCTGCCCAAAGCCACTCCCTAGACAGACACTGGCACAACCACTTTTTCATAAGTTACATTTAAGTTACAAGTTCCTAGGGTACTTCACGAACAAGCAGTTGCTGCTTACAAGTGTAAGTTGTACTTTCATATTCTGTTGAGAATTAGACGCATTTTATTAATGTGCAACCTATACATATTAAGTAGGCGTAAGTTCTTTTGGAAGTCAGTTTTCCTTTTGTTAATAGGCTATCAAGTAGTCAAAGGAACTTGTGAGCCAGATATGCTTGGCTTCGCCATTTATGTACTTGTACTAGGAAGGGAAGCAGAGGACAGCTTACACTCCATAAGGTGCAATCTCACAGGCCCTGTCCGTGAACTCATCCTTTTTCTCTGACAAGAGTGAACCCGCCCTGCAGGCCTTTGGGGAGGGAAGGCTAGTATGCACAAAGTCCTCTGGACAGTCTCCGGCTCAGTACACACGTTTCAAGCACATGTCCCTGGGTCTCATCAATCGAGGGAACCAATCCCGAGGCCGACCACACTGGAGACGCCTTCGCTTGACTCCCCGCATCACTTCCCACCATAACTTAGCGTTTTATCAACCTGAGTTGAGGCTGCCTTCACTTCTCCCAAAGGATTTGTTAGGACTGACACCTTATTCTAGAATGGCGTCGTTCACCATTCCCTGCATGACTTTACACACAGCAAGTGCTGCATTATAGTGGCACATCACTGTCTTGGTGATGTCAGAAAGGTAATCAAACAATGGGGTGAGTACAGAAACGTTTTAAGGCATGAGCAAAGTGGGCAACTTACCAGGGTCACCTTCTTCCCAGGACCTTGGGAAAGTGAACTTTCTCTCTATTAAACCTATGTCTATTCTATGTCACCCTCTAAACCTCTAAATCTCTCTTTACATATATGTAATCTTCTCTCTCTCTCTCTCTCTCTCTCTCTCCCCTCTCCCCCTCTCTATCTCTCTCTCCCCCCCCCCCAGTGTCATTGTAAGTATTTTTGGGGTCTCAGGCCAAACATATGATTTTTGTGACTGTGTCAACGTTTAACATATAGTTCAGTATTATTTGGCATCATGCCAGCTTGAAATAGCAGGAAATGGGTAATACAGTTTAAATTTGTTCCGATATGGACCCCCAAAATATGTCTTGCGTGGGGCCCCCAAAATGGGTTGAGAGAGTCCAATCCCTCACTCTAAGGACACTTTCATTGGACTGCTTTTTAGGAGTCCCAGTTAACAAGGGGGGGCTCTTGTAGTAGTGTGTGGTGTGGTATTGTAGTTCCATACTTTCTGGAATAAGAAAGAAGGAATGTTTAATCCATTATTTACAAATTTAAATGTAGGTTTATTTCAGAAGTAAATGACCCACGACTAGTCCCATTAGAAATTCAGTCTTCATCTGAACATCACCCAACATTCTAGAATCAGACAGAATTCTACATTTTCTTACATCACTATGTTCTATAAAGTTACAGCAACCACATAGACAATAATATATTACAATCAACTTACTACAGCTCTCAGCTGGTTTAGAAGGCTTCAATCAATTGTCTCTGTCAATAGTTAATGTTTTTACAGGCATTGATTGCCTCCGATTTGCATCTTAAGTAAGGATACTGTGTAAACCCAGGAAGCTGGAACACTGTGTCTCCCGCTGCCTTAATACTTGAGAACAGTTCACCACAGTGTGAGACTCACGGCCTGCGCCATCAACGGGAAATCATGGAGTGCTGGGTGATGATTGAGTTGAAGCAGGAAGTTCATAGGCCAAAATACAACTGAAGGCCAATGGTTTGTGAACAAATAAGGAGGTTAATCTTAATTGTGACTGCCCCTCTTGCATCAACCGGACACCTCTAGCCCAATAAAGTTATGTTCTCATGAATCTATTTCCAATGATTACCACCTGGCAGACATATCTGCAATTAAATATAGTATGAAACCTCGAGACTGTGCTGCCCTTGTTGGCAACAGAAAACACAGATGTTTCAGTGGTAGAATGTGTGCAGCCAGTCACTCCACTATATCTCTTCGAAGGTGGGCACTACATGCCTCACCCGCCATCTGTACTTGTGCCATATCTGGAAGTGCAAGCTTGGAGGCAAGAACTTCTGTCTCACTGAAAGGGTGATGAGTATGAACGGTGAACATGCACTCTGACCAATGCCTGTTCAGTCCATGACTTCCACCAAGAGCATTGAGGTGGTGGTTCCACGCAATACTGACCAAACAAGGGGGTACTTTTCAGTGTTCCAACTCAATCAGTGGACGTTCAATGAATGGATGTGCAATGTGACTTTCCACCATCAACAATACTGCTCCAGCCCTACCGGCCTTCGGTGGCACTGACCCCAAGGGCCTGTTCTCAAGTGTTCATCAAGTAAGTAACACCATTTCAGGGATTATCTGCCTCAGTGTTGAAAAATTCAACCTGCTTGATATCTAAGATACAACTACCAGAGCCTACTCAAACACCACATTCTTTTCTATATGTTCAATCCATTTTGTACATCTTTTCCTCAACACAATTTGTTTAGCTGGAAATGCTGGGTTAGGGTGTAGGAGTCAGGCCTCTGGCATCCGCCAGGGTATAGATTGAAGAGGTCACATACAAGGCGTAGAGGGGGATTCTTGTTGTAATCTTTCCCCTTGACAAGCTGTCAAAACACCATGAAAAAATGGGGCTTTTAACATTTTAAACTCTTTTTAAAGCGAGCAAAAGATTGCGAATGTGTGAAAGAAAGAGAAGGCGTAAAGGGAGCCAAGGCTTACCTTTAAGTCCATCAGTGCAATTGTGGTATTGGGATTTCTGGAACCCATGGCACCTATGACTGCCCACCACTCTAAAGCTCGTCTTCCACAGAGTACCCGTGTTACACCATATAAGCGATATCCTAACCTCACAGACATCACTGATGTCTTCATGGAAGGCATTTTAGATTGCAGATGAAAGACTTCCATTACAAGTAAAGCCATAAGAGAATTTTCTGGCCAGCTCTACATTTGTACAATCTGGAACAGAACTTTGTGGTGATGGAATATCAGGAGAATGGCGGCCTGCTGTTGTAGGGCAGTTTGGCCTTAAGATAGATGCATCCTACAGTGACATAACAGGCGTCCTAGACTCACACAGATCGTAGGGATTTATGTCTCAAATGAACTACCACGACCAACTAAGGACTGTGTGATGTCAAAAAACATAATAAAGGACTTCAAAGTGAAGTGCCGCAGAGAGATCACAAGACGTTTTCATGACACTGGAATGTAAGCAAAGCCATGTGTCACAAATATAGACAAAAGGCTTCAAAATACCAGAGTGATGAAAGACTTTATGATGTCAGTTATGGTGTCACAAAAAGAAAGATAAACCTAGAGAGGGGGAGAACGTAATGGCTACAGACAGCGGGATAAGCAAAATAAAGGGTGCCATCATGTGACATCACAGAGATGGACAAAGACCTTCTTATTACTACTTATGGATACGAGAGAGGCCGATGTAACCAAGAATGATAAAGGATGCCATGGTGTCACAGACATAGATAAATGGCTGGGTGAAGCAATGTTGATAAAAGGTCGCAAGGCTTGTTTTCTTTTTGGTATATTGCTTGTTGTGGACTGCAAATGTTTTCAGGCAAAGGGCAGAGACAGGAGGGTCTTTCAGTAAGCCTATATCTTATATGGGGGATGTCGTACAGACTGATGAAAGACTAATTGTTCCTATTATCATAGAGACTATTGGAGGATTTATGTTTCCTTTTACCATTAAGGCGAATGACGTTCTTCAGGTTCCTCATGTCATCAAGACCGATGGAATGGTATGTTAAATTGGTCTGTGGTGTGGTAGGTGACAGTATAACTAAGAATATAACATGTACTTATAAAGCACACTTTCACCTGAAAGGGCGTTTTGGCACTGAATAGCAGATGATTGTTGTTACCCAACTGACCAGTACTCATTTTTTCATCCTCAAAAGGCAAAAAGACTGAGCGGACCCACCAGGATTTGAACCTGTGACCATGACATCAAGCGAAGATGCCTGCAAATGTCACAGGCAGATATTAAGTGTAAGGGATTCATAGGGAAGCCATTGAGCAGAAGTGCGAACCAGCTGGAAAGGTGGGGACCAAAGGCTGGTGTAGTCAGATCAAACACAAAACTTCCAGGGAAGCAAGGTAGAACACCTTCCTGCCTATAGAAAGAGGTTCTAGAATAGAGTCTGTATCCAGAACCCAAACCACAAACAGGGATTTCATTGCACAAGACAAGCAGACACAGAAAGTGTGTGTGTCTTTTGACAATAGCCTTAAATTCACAGCACCATAATGGCACTAATGAGCTATACTCAAGATAAAGTTATTGTCAGATACTGATGTGTACATATAGACACAGGGGTGGAACCAGCACAACAAGCACTACACAGTAACCAGAGAGCACAAAGGAGAATTAGGCAAGCATGAAAGCCCATTAAAGCAAGGAATCAGAATGAAGGAGCTGGAAATTGTGCAAACATACAGCGCTTTCATAAAAACAGGGGACTAGGTTACAGCCAGCTATAAGTAGCATGGTGCCATTGGTAACAAGAAAACAACGCTGCACCCTGGATAAAGGGTGAACTGAGGAGCATAACGCACACACTTAAGAGCGCAGCAGAAAGATGGGCATAAAGAGAGGCTCATAAATTGCAGAGAGAGCTGGGGGAAGACCGAGCAGAGAGCAGTAGACTTACAGATGCCAGGCAGGTTGTAGGAAAGAGAGCAGGAACATGTCTTACCCTGGAACAGACAAGGCTGGTCTTGGTACATGAGTGACAACAGTACATGGCTCAAGAACAGGCTTTGTCAGAAGCCACAATAAAGTAGGGGGGTCATCTGAACAGTAAATGGAGGATTGCCAATCCACCAAGATGGAGGAGTTCCTGCCTCACCCCGCCCTGGGGAAGACCACCCACCACATTTTAAGTTACTTGCCACTGGGATGGGGAATTTCTGATGGAAGAGCTTCCATTGACATGGCAGGAGTACTTTCCTCAGAAACGTAATGACAGGTGGCGTCCATGTCATGGCAGCCTGCTCTGAATTATTTTGTTTGTGCGAAGCAAACCCCCAAAAGTGGAGTTTTATGTTGAACACATAAATAATAGCCCTAATTTGTAGGGAGTTTTCTGCCTGTGCGTTGGTGCTCATTCATTATTTTTCCCGCCCGTGCATGTTGGTATCAGCACCACGAAAATATGCATCGGAAGGCCAGCCATATACCAGGCCCTTGAAACCAGGTGCTGATATCTGCATCACTCCAAAAACAATAGAGAATACTAAGGGTGACTGTAATTAGTGTAATTTTCTGTAGCCAAATTACGTGAAATTTGCAGGGGGGTTGGCCAGATTACGCGGAATTACGCTAGGAGCGTAACTCGGCATTTAGCTCTATTTTCTTAGTGCAAAATGCACCCTCGTATCCAAAATGGACCTGAGGATGCATTTGGTGTTAAGGAAACAGCACTTAAGGCGACAGAACACAAACAGCAGCTGTTGCTAGGATTTTTATGGCAAATTACTCATAGCTACACAAACCGGCATAGTCGCATAATTTTGCATCAAAAGAGTAACGCAAAATCATCGAATTTACTCCGATTACTCCTGAGTAATTAACATTTCACTAGATAATACCAGCAAGATCCGGATATGGGTCTAATGATAGCAGCTGAACCATAGACGCCCTGCAGGCAGCGCCTCCCACAGGCAGGGTAGCTGAGTTGCAGCACGAGAGATCTCCAGACGTTGCTGAGCAGTTTACATTGTTGAAGGTTTTACGTACACATTGCTATTCTTTTCTTTTTACTCTTCCTTTCTTCGATATTAATAATGAAAGCCGAACAGAATATCCACATTGTGGCCTATCAGAGAAAGCACATTAGCCATATACCAGTTCACAATGCATCTTAAAACATGCACTGTACTTCTATCAATACCTTGTGCAAGAAGGAAGGTAGAATGTCCTCTGACAGGGGGGTCTGAGTCGTATATTAACTATAACCAGGGCCATTGGAATTATGCGATTTGTGCACAATTATAGATATGCCGCATTTGCCACATAATCCACCATCCGCTGTATAATCTGCAGATCTGAAGGGAAAAAAATGTTTTTAGCTCAAACGGTTCAAAAGTTACTACACATGCAGTGAGTGAAGTGTTGCTGCGCAGTGGAAGGCCCTTTGCAAAGCTTAACTGGTCACCTTCTGTTGCTTATTGCGATATTTGGCTCTTAAACTGGCACTGATGAGGTGCAAATAATGCCGACACATTGTTACTAAGTTTAAAAATGACAAAATAATGAAAGTAACAGTTTTACAAAATAAGCCGCATGATGCTGCATAATTTGCCTTTTCTTGCTGCGTAGTTTATTCAACCCTGCCGCATAACTTGGCCCTCTCCTGCCGATACTTCGAGTGGCCTTCTGCGCTGTACATGCGGGAGGTGCGAGTTTGGAGGGACACAGAGGGTAGAAGTTTCAAATGTCGAGGCTCCTGCAGTGTGATTTCCGAAGCGCAGAGCAAGGGACGGTCCATGGCGACTCTTCAGAAGTGAGTTAATAATTCAGGAGCTGATCGAGGTGCGAGGTGCGGAAGCGACCATGGCGCCCTTCGTCGAGCCCAAGGAGGCCGCTCTGTCTCCATCCATTTCTGAGATCAATGGACACACAAGCGGAGTCTTGTTCAAGCCCCCGTGTCTGCCCTGACTGCACACAGCCTTTCACACCTTCATTTCCATACGCAGTCGTGTCTGTAGGCTTCTTCTACAAGGCCTGCAGCACCCCTAATGCTAGCCCCATCCCGTGCGCCTCTTCAGCAGGGCCTGCAGCACCCCTAATGCTAGCCCCATCCCGTGCGCCTCTTCCGCAGGGCCTGCAGCACCCCTAATGCTAGCCCCATCCCGTGCGCCTCTCCCGCAGGGCCTGCAGCACCCCCAATGCTAGCCCCATCCCGTGCGCCTCTTCCGCAGGGCCTGCAGCACCCCTAATGCTAGCCCCATCCCGTGCGCCTCTCCCGCAGGGCCTGCAGCACCCCCAATGCTAGCCCCATCCCGTGCGCCTCTTCCGCAGGGTCTGCGGCACCCTAAATGCTAGCCCCATCCCGCGCGCCTCTTCCGCAGGGCCTGCAGCACCCCTAATGCTAGCCCCATCCCGTGCGCCTCTTCCGCAGGGCTGCAGCACCCCTAATGCTAGCCCCATCCTGTGCGCCTCTTCCGCAGGGCCTGCAGCACCCCTAATGCTAGCCCCATCCCGTGTGCCTTTTCCGCAAGGCCTGCAGTACCCCTAATGCTAGCCCCATCCCGTGCGCCTCTTCCGCAGGTCCTGCAGCACCCCTAATGCTAGCCCCATCCAAGCTGGCTTTCACCTTCCTGTTACGGTATCAATATTGGCTTCCTCCTGCTAGTACTCGTCATCTTAGCACAGCATCAGCACTGGCATTCTTCCAAGCACAGCACTGGCATTCCACCTAGCACAGCACTGGCATTCCTCCCAGCACAGCACTGGCATTCCTCCCAGCACAGCACTGGCATTACTCCTAGCACAGCACCAGTACTGATATTCCTACCAGCACAGCACTGGCATTACTCCTAGCACAGCACCAGTACTGACATTCCTCCTAGCACAGCACCATTACTGACATTCCTCCCAGCACAGCACTGGCATTACTCCTAGCACAGCACCAGGACTGGCATTCCTCCTAGCACAGCACCAGTACTGACATTCCTCCTAGCACAGCACCAGTACTGACATTCCTCCCAGCACAGCACTGGCATTACTCCTAGCACAGCACCATTACTGACATTCCTCCTAGCACAGCACCAGTGCTGACATTCCTCCTAGCACAGCACTGACATTCCTCCTAGCACAGCACTGGCATTCCTCCTAGCACAGCACCAGTGCTGACATTCCTCCTAGCACAGCATCAATACTAGCATTCTCCTAGCACAGCACTGGCATTCCTCCTAGCACAGCACTGGTATTCCTCCTAGCACAGCACCAGTACTGGCATTTCTCCTAGCACAGCATCAATACTGGCCTTCCTCCTAGCACAGCACCGGTACTGACATTCCTCCTAGCACAAGAAACAATTGATGGACAGAATGCTGGACAATGCAAACATTCACCCTCACTCACGAGGATCTGGGTTTAATCCATCATTCTTTTGCTCACCACACCTCCCCAGTATGGACACAGCCATATGCCAATCAGTCTTGACCCTGTGCCTCGTGGGAACAGTCCAGCCTGAACTGCCAAGCCAGGTCTTCCCTGGACCGGAAGCAAGCATCCTGGGACCGGTTTCAGGGCATCACCCTTCATCAGCCAGGCTAGCTTGAATCCAGTAGTGTCTCCCTAGCACAGCATCAGTATTTTCACTCATACTCTATCTAGCACAGCATCAGTACTGACATTCCTCTTAGCCTAGCATCAGTGTTGGCACTACTCCTAGCACAGCATCAGAATTTTCACTCATCATCCTAGCACACCATCATTATTGGCAAATAGAGAAAGAGAGATGTGGCTTACACACAGGTAGACAGTTGAGAGATAGAAAAAGAGGAAGTGACGGTGAGGTAGATTGATCTATAAATGAAGAGGTTGAGAGGGATAGTTGAGGTGAAGGGAGTGAATTGTGAGTAAGAGCGAGAGGCAAAGGAGATGTCAATAGTGATAAAGAGGTAGAGAAATACAGATAGTCAGAAAGAAGCATAATATTTACAGAGATGAAGGAAAGGGAACAGAGGTAGAATGAGAGAAAGATGAGAAGAGGTGAGGTAGTGTACCAATGGTGAGGTACATTTAGTGGTTAGGTTGTGACAGAGACAGCAATGGGTATAAAAGGTGAAGTAGTGAGGGATATGTGAGTTAGATAGAGAGAGAGATGAGATAAAGAGGTGGTGACGTAGAGAAAGATGAGATAGAGAGAGAAGGTGGCAGAGACATGGAGAGAGAGAGACAGGTGATGTAAATATAGAAACACGGTTGTGTAAGAGTAAAATAAATGGAGGCGAAATACATGGAAGTCAGATGGAAAAGTGCAGTGACGTGGAGAAAAAGGGATGAGGTAGAGAGAGGGGATTGAGGGAAATATAGATAGCCCTTGCAGCACAGTTACCTGTCCTGAGAGCACCTGAGTGTGTCCGGAGAAGGGGGCTCCATGTACTTTTCAGGGGACCCCCCTCAAGTTTCTTTAAGCCACTGGACAGGCTAGGTTTGCACACATGGGGATGATTCAGTTTTTTTTTAGCACAATGGAGGCCAGCAACCAAAGTTGCTTTTCTGATTTGCACAAGGGGGACAGAGCAGAGCTATTGCCAAGGTGCCCCACGGACTCGGGCGCGCCTTGACTATGGAGGTGTTCCGGTCCCTGCCAGAGGGGGTGGGGCTTGTGACTGTAGCGAATGACGCAATGACCACCAACCCCGATCACTCCAGGCATTGGCCCATTCGGGCAGTGTCCCGGAAGTGCTTCAAGCACTTCCGGGGCAGGGGGAGCTAGTTTATGCCGGTTCCCGACCCTTTAAAGGAGCAGCAGAGCAGCGAGCCAGTCTCTTTTGCACCGCTCACCACTCCCGTCACAGCGCGCTGCCAGCTGCCCCATCAGGGGCTTGGGAAAACCCTTTTTCTTCCTAGTTGTTACTGTTCTTTGGTTTGCTGCAAATGTTTGTCTGTCTAACATCTTTCCCTTGCAGTGGGCAACAGGTGTGGTAATTTTTGTATAGTATCCTTGGTCTGCGGTAATGGGGATAGGTGGGGGACAGCGGTCTCTCATGGACCTCGGGGGCTTACGGCCAGTTGGCTAGAAGGTTCGGGGGTAGGGAAGTGCACACTTCCAGCAGGCCTTTGCGGCCAATACCCGCACGGGCACATGGCGCCAAGCTAGCATAGCAGCGTAGCCCCTTGGGGGTGGTATTTGAGGGCCAGAGGTAGGTAACCTTCTGGGCAGACGGGCCTTCTGCACAAGGTCACTCCGCGGGGGGACCTCGCACGTAGTTGGACCAGTCATGATCCTACACGTAGGCTCAATGCAGGATACGCAGAGACAATGTATATTTTATTAGTTTAGGATTAGGAATGGCTATGTATTAGAATCTCTGTTAAGGTTAGCCATCCACAAATATTGTAATTAATATTGTATGGAGTGTTATAGGTTGTTTCTGCGTATTGAAATGAAATGAATTTGTTTTTTGATGTGTTGTTTTAGTAAATAAAAATACAGCTGGGGTTGTTACGACCCCTAACCCAAAATTGTTCTGATGGTAGTTGTGTGCGATCTGTGCCTCGGGGGTGGGGGGCAAGAGGGGAGGATGGTACCCCACGAGGGCCATGGGAATCGGGATGTTTAGGGGCGGGGACTCATTAATACCTGGCCATAATTATAAAAAACGGCCTTCTGCTACTCACTACTACTATGCTAGTGCACAACCTTAGCACCACGGTGCAGAGTTGTGTGTGTGTGCTTTCTATCACTGGATGTGTACTGCACAGATTCCCTTCCAGTACAAAATCCTATGCCAAGACGAATTCTTAAACATGCAGCCGACTGCATATCTGCTGTACAGTGCAGCAGATATGCAGTGTGCGAATATTGCAGAAATAAAACATTCTCCATGGTAGCGCCTGCTTCAGCGAGGCGTTATTGTTTGACGCAATTAAATAAATGTCAGAGTTTGGGTAACCTGAAGTCACGCCGTCACTTTATATCTGGCAAGACTGATAAGAGTCCATGTGATCGCCACAAAGAAAATTAAAATTTACTGTCTGGTTATAAAATGGAGCCATGAATGTCCTACTTGTTGCACTGCAATACCCAGGTCTGTGCCACTACTCAACGCAGTGTCCGACCGGAGAACAACAGCTACAATGAAGGAGAAACAGACCAAGAAGCAGAAGCAGTGCACCACCCAAAGGCCAAACAGGCACAGGAGTGAAGGGGTTCAACAGAAGCCAGTTGGGCAGCTGCATTGTTTCTGCTGCAGTATCATTGGGGCCGAGGAAGGATTCAGCATTCTACAGGCTTCAATTGTATTTTATTTCATTTTTTTTACCATTTCATTTTTATTTATCACACAAGGACCAAAGAAATGTGTTCCAGGGTTCCTACACACGGCTGAATCTGGTGAAGGATAACTCTATCCCTAGAATCAGAGTGGCTTACTTAAGAGAGGCCTGCGCTGCCGGGGTGTCACTATTTTTGACGCTCCGGCGGTGCTAGCCTCTTAATCTATCTAATGCGGCTCAAAGTCACTCTGCATGGCTTTGCGTTGCCTCATAGATATGGAGTAAGACAAAGCAGTGCAAGTCGCTACATTGCCTTACACTGCATCAAGGAGGCGTTTCATGGGCGTTGTGGTGAGTTTTGCCACGCAGCACCCATGGAAATTTGACGCTGCCCCAAATCTACTTAATCACGTAAACCTGGGGCAGCACCAAAACCTTACGCCTCCCCAGAGCAGGCGTAACGAGGAGAAATATTTTGTATTTTTCCTCGTTTTTTCCTCTTTCCATGTATGCTGCATTCTACAGCACACATAGAAAGAGGAAAACGCCTCTCTGGATTGTTTTTGTGCTGGAAGTTGTTTGTCCCTTCCTGCACAAAAACAGCAAATTGTGCATCAGATCAGGGGGAAAGGACAAAAATGCACCGTATTTCATAAATACGGTGCATTACTACCCTTTCATATTGGCGTAGGGCAGCGCAGCAAGAAGACTTGCCGCGCTACCCTATGCCACTTCCTCATAAATGAGACCCAGAGTACCAATGGACTGTCATTGCTACTTTACACTTTGCAGATTATTTAACTGAATTTTGCATAGACACATTAAAATAATTTTTAAAAGTCTTCTCAGGCCTCAGGAAAGAGGGTGGCTAGCACTGAAAGCCTTGGACCCCAAGACTGGGGCCTGCCAGCTGCTTCCATGGGCTGCATTTTGAGACAGATGTCTTTATTCAGCTGCCATCTGCTGGATGAGGGATCCTTCATGGGGTTGAAGGCATGCACTTTGATCGAGGGGGGGAAGAGAACTGGGAGGTGTGGCACAATATATTTAGGGCATCTCTTCCTGTGCACAGTAGCAGTTGAAAGCCTCAAAACCCCCAGTCCCCGAGCTCGTACTTTCACCCTCATATCTCCTGTGTGAAGCTAGTTCCAGTTCAGACCTAAGCTACTCCTGTGATTGTGCTGACGTGGCTGAGACGTGACAGCCCAGGGGATGGCACAGGCCCATCCAGCAATGTGGTATATGCTTACCAAATTATTTCTGACCAGCATTGTTTGATATTAGCTTACGGTTCCTGGATTGTGGTATAGTGACAAGCAGGAGTCTGGGTTCCATACCCTACAAAAGGTGGCCTGTCAAAAACGGTGGTGTCACTTTGTTTCATATAAAGGACCCGTGCCTTTATGCATAATGCCCACATTGGCTCTGGTGAACCTTGTCTTGTAGAAGTGAGGTGTCAAGGACCATACAGTAATAAGCGCATGGATTCTGGATGCCATACTCAATGATCACGAGTATTCTGATAAGCCTTTAACTGAGAACAGTGAGCAGTGAAGGATTCTGGAACAGTGACTACGTGGGCTTTGACCATCCTTGGATGGCGGCCTGCCCAGGGTGGTGGCATGGACTACGATGGACTATGACCAGCCTTGTACGATACATGTTTATCTACCCAGGATTGCAGCCAAGTTCCCAGATGGACTTTGGATTGAGAGCAATTGATCAGATGGACTTTGGATTGGGGCCTATTGATCAGATGGACTTTGGATTGAGGCCAATTAACCAGATGGACTTTAGATTGAGGCCAAGTGACTAGGTGGACTTTGGCTGGTCTTCTCTGATTAAGGTGACCAGGTCAGCGTTTCGATGTGGTGACCACATGGACTCTGCCCAGACTTGTCTGATATAAAGTAACCACATGACTTTAGGTCAGCCAAGCTGTGACACATGTACTTAATTTTCAGCAAAGTCCTCCAAAGCCCGAGGTATCAGCTGCTCTACTCTAGCACCATTCGGAAACCTTTCCAACACTCTTGGAAGCATCATGGAAGTACTACAATCTCAAAAAGACTTATTAGTTTGGATCTGCGTATTACATCCACTCTGTAAGCTTCATTTCAATTTGAAGGGTGTAGTACGGTCCGCTTTCTGAATCAAACCAGTCCCCCTTTCAGCTAGCTTCCCAATGTTGATGAGCGCAGGTTAGCAGTAACGGCTAGCACTTATAGGGATCTCGGGCTGTGGCCTTTTCTTGTAGGTCATAACTGCATGGAACACCCCTGGCTGGTTTCTCACATTTCACGGATATTTAAAGTTCTAGTTACCACTGACTTGCACAAGGCGCCAGATAGGAAAATGGCTCCTCTCTTGCCCTTTCTGTCACGCCCATTCGATCTTCCAGACGGATTGTGCTGGTTGTGCAGGCCACTGCCTGGCCACCCCATCTACGAGCACGCACCCAGCACCGCCCACCAAAGGCTAGCGCTCTGTCTCAGTGATTTAAAGGCCCACTCGTCAACACCAGTGACACGTTAAAAGGGAACTGAAGTGAACAGAATCCATCATGTCACTGACAGCAGGCATCAAAAATCACAAAGGAAGCCCTATATCATGCCATGGACCAGCTTCCACTCCAATGATCTACTGTGGGCCCCACAGCAGATTATTTATTAGTATTCTCTTTCAACTCCCCCCCTTCACCCACTTCTGGAGAGAGGGAAAATAACCTCAAGAGAATCAAAACATGGACTAGGCCTACCAACCTGAACCTGCCAGACAAACAATAACTAAACTGGGCGCAAGAGCACAGAGGCATGTGTCTATCAGGGTGGTAGAAACACTACATGGCCTTCTGGACAGACTAAAAGAACCAGTGCCAACCAGGGAGATAAAATGATCTGGAGCTCCCAAGGAGACAGAAAATATTATGCATTGTCCATGGAGACAGATAATAACAAGCATTGGCAAAGCCAATCTATCTGGCCTTTTACATAGCCACAGTTACCTCAAGTAAACCCTAGATGTCTTTTTCAAATCAGAAAAAACTGTGTAAAGTCTTTTAACAACACTGCAGCCCTTCAGAACTTTACTAAATGTCCCTCGCATGTCAGAAGCAACTGCTTAACAAGTCTGTCACAAAGCTCCAATAACTCACATAGTTCCTTAAGGTCCCTCTTGCTTGAGAAAGATGCAGTTGCTTAAAATGTTCTCCACAAAGTTGAGGGGGTGTGGCTTCAACATAAAAACGTACATATACACTTTTGTTATTCTAATGAGTTGTGCCTGATTTCAATAGGATAAGTAAATATGCCAATGCTGGTACATGATGATGAATCAATATCCCAATTTAAATGTCTTGATTATTATGAAACACTTATAAAGACAACCTAGTATATGTAGGTACTAGCAATCACTGGTAAGTCAAGTGCCTGCTACCATATTGTTGGGAAACTCGTTTTTTGAGTGGCACTATATGTTCCAGTAAGATGGCCACTGTCTTATGCTATAGGCTGTGTTATGAAGAAGCAAAATGCAAGCCAATAGATAAAGATATTTTGTGAACGTTATATATAAAAACACACACACATGTGTGTGTATGTATATATATATATTCACTGAAAAAACCATAGGTTTCACACATGTTATAGTTAGCTGGACATTTTACTGATAAAAAACCAATGAAATTCTCCCGTTATAGTTACTGTAGGCAACTATAACTCACGCGACCGCAATCCTCTGCTGATGCTAATACTGTATTTAGACACTTATTTGCCCATGTCTTCTTCCATTAAATTTTAGCTATACATATATTACAAATATTTTTTTTTCATAAAGACACATATGTCATCAGCAGAGGATTACGGTCGCGTGAGTTATAGTTGCCTACAGTAACTATAACGGGGGAATTTCATTGGTTTTTTATCAGTAAAATGTCCAGCTAACTATAACATGTGTGAAACCTATGGTTTTTTCAGTGAATTTGCACGGTTTTTTAAATGCTAAGTTACTTTACGCCATTTGTGGCGTGCGCGCCCACTTAACGCAGTTCGTTCCATGTGCCCACATTACGCTAGATGGGCCATGAACGCACGATGCGCTTCGCGCACCGTGCGCACATGGAGGACATATGATGAGCAAACTCTTAAATCTGCTTTTCATTTATTTTTTTTTATTTTTTTTACCGTACGCTTACCGTAAGCTTACGGTACGCGTACCCCGTGATTTTTTTTAAAATCAATAAATGTTTTTTTTGTACTTTTCTGTCCTTCTTTGACCCCCTTACAAATGTTAGGGGGTCTGTAACTCTCCTCATTGCCCCCTTTCCTTGTTTTCTCTGTTTTTTTTCTGAGTGAAACACACAAAATGGCGGCCGCCGCTTCCTGGTTTCGGCCGATTCGAATGTTTACTAAGATCTATGGGCCAATCAGAATCTCCTTCGCGCACGCCATGTTTCTTCCGTACGCTTACCGTAAGCTTACCGTACGCGTACCCCGTGATTTTTTTTAAAAATCAATAAATGTTTGTTTTGTACTTTACAGTCCTTCTTTGACCCCCTCACAAATGTAAGGGGGTCTGTAACTCTCCTCATTGCCCCCTTTTCTTGTTTTCACTCTTTTTTTTTCAGAGTGAAACACAGAAAATGGCGGCCGCCGCTTCCTGGTTTCGGCCGATTCGAATGTTTACTAAGATCTAAGAGCCAATCAGAATCGCGCTCGCGCACGCCACCGTACGCTTACCGTAAGCGTACGGTAAGCGTACCGTAAGCGGGCTCAGATATATATATTGATTTAAAGGCTATTTTCTCAGAATCTACTGAACAGATTTACACCAAACCTACAAAAGGCACTTCCTTGACCTAGGGACTACCTCTCTGCCAAATTTTGAGTAATTCTGTTCAGCCGTTCGGGCTGTAGCTCGTTCTAAAGGTCCTATGGAAAAATGCATGGGAAAAACGCGTTTTGGGACCCCCCTTTTATCTCAGCCCCCGCTTGACGGATCCCCCCGAGACTTTCAGGGTAGGAGCGGAGCGTAGCGCCCCACCTATTTTGAGAAATTCGCGAGGATTCGTCGACCGGCGCCAAAGTTATTCAAAATAGAATGTTGAGGTTTTCCTATGGAAACGTGGTCCTAACTATAACTACCTACTGGCGACCGCCAGTAGGTAATATATATATATATATATATATATATACATATGTGTGTGTGTGTATATATACATACACACACACGCATATATAGCAGGTTTGAGTATATAAAACAAGTTATATACCTTCAGTAACACCTTAACTGGTAGAAACTCCATCTAACCGCAGATTCTTTACCTTAGAGCGACACTTGACCCTACCTGGTAGGTCACTCCCCCGCCGCACAGCACCGCCTGTGGGTCTGCCACTGCTGAGTTAGGTTTGATTTCTCTTGTATTATCTGTACTGTTTACCGTTTTCTCTGTGCCTGGTACTGCTGTGCTTCTCCTCCCCCCATTGCCTGTACTTTCTCTGTGCCCCTTGTTCCCCCCCGATCCCCTCGCTGCCCGATTTAGCTCTATTCCTCTCGCTGCCCCGTGTCCCTCTGCCCGCTGTTCTTCCCCTCGCTGCCCGGTTCTGCCTCTGGTTCCCTCGCCGCCCCGTGCTCTCTGCCCTTTTGCGCTCTGTTCCCTCATTGCCCCGGTAACTCTGTGCCGCTTTTCCTTCTGTAACTCTCGCTGCCCCCTTACCTGTGCCTTTTGCCTTCTATGCCCCCGTCGTCCCGCTCCGCTCCCGCCGCTGCGTCCCCTGCGGCCCGCCCCCTGACTGCCCATTCGCTGCTCCTCCCTCCTACCTCCCAGCTGCTCCTCCCTCCCACCTCCACATATATGCCGGCCACTGCATGGCCGCGCCGCTGGCGTGCCAGAGGCGCACCAAAGGCAAGCCCGTCTGCGCCTGGACCGCGCCCAGCGCCAGAACCCCTGGCGCCAGAACATCCCCGTGGATGAACGACTCCTCCGCACCCGACAGCGCCATAGCCATCCCAGACGGCTACAAGATCACCCGCAGAGACCGCACCAACGGAGTCGGAGGAGGAATCGCCATCGTCCGCAAGAACAGCATCAGGGTCTCCACTAGCACAGACGACACCCTCAGCACCTCCGAACACATGCATTTCCAGATCCACAAAGACCCCAACTCCACCCTCAGAGGCACCCTCGTCTACCGACCCCCTGGACCCTGCCCGCAGTTCAGCGACTCCATCGCCGACTTCATCAGCACGCACGCCCTGACCTCCACCGACTACATCCTCCTTGGAGACCTGAACTTTCACCTTGAGAACAACAACGACAGCAACGCCACAACCCTGATCGACAACCTCGCCAACCTCGGATTGAGGCAACTCGTCACCACGCCCACCCACTCCGCTGGCCACACACTCGACCCCGTCTTCTCCTCAAGCCCGCACGTCTCCTTCAACCACACCACCGAACTCCTCTGGACCGACCACCGCTGCATCCACTTTACCTTCCAGAAACCCACCACACACCACCGCACCCAACAGATCCCCCGCCACTGCTGGAGCAAAATCACCGAAGATCAACTTCATGCAAACCTCGCTCTCAGCCCACCCACCGTACCCTCCAACACCTACGACGCTGCCCACAGCCTCAGACACTGGATCGAGGACTGCGCTAACACCCTCGCCCCGCTGAAGAAACACCCCTACAGAGACACCAGCAAGAGGGCCAGCTGGTTCACCCCAGAACTCCTAGCCTCCAAGCAAGCCTGCCGGAAGCTAGAGAAGAAACGGCACAATAAACAGAAACCGGTCAGCCTCGCAGCACACAAGGACGCCATCCGCATCCACCACCACCTCATCAAGGCTACCAAGAGGTCCTCCTTCAAAGACCGCCTCGACAACAACGCACACGACAGCAAGGAGCTCTTCAACATCGTGAAGGAACTCTCCAACCCCAGCTCCAACACCAACGGCATCCCACCGTCGCAAGCCCTGTGCGACTCCCTCGCCACCTTCTTCCACCGCAAGATAGCAGACATCCACGACAGCTTCAACACCCAGACAGCCCCAACAGACAGCAACACAACAGACTCTCCTCACATCATCGACTACGACCCCCTGCTAGCCTGGGCCAGCATCAGCATCGACGACACCATCAAGACCATGAGCACAATCCACTCCGGCTCTCCGTCAGACCCATTCCCGCACCACGTCTTCAACAAAGCAAGCAGCTCCATCGCACCCCACCTGCGCAACGTCATGAACCTCTCCCTCGAGATCGCGACCTTCCCAGAGAGCTGGAAACACGCCGAGATCAAAGCTCTACTCAAAAAACCCAAGGCAGACCCAAGAGACCTCAAGAACTTCTGACCCATCTCTCTGCTCCCCTTCCCAGCCAAAGTCATCGAGAAAATCGTCAATAAACAGCTAACCCGATACCTCAAAGAAAACAGAATCCTGGACCCTTCCCAGTCAGGGTTCCACAGCAACCACAGCACCGAGACCGCCCTCATCGCCGCCACCAACGACATTAGGACGCTGCTGGACAACGGTGAGACCGCAGCACTCATCCTCCTAGACCTCTCCGCCGCCTTCGACACCGTCTGCCACCGCACACTATGCGCACGCCTCCACGCCACAGGGATCCGAGACAAGGCTCTAGAATGGACCACATCCTTCCTCTCAGGCATAACCCAGAGCGTCCGCCTCCCCCCATTCTGATCCGAAGCCTCCAAGATCATCTGCGGCGTACCCCAGAGATCCTCCCTCAGCCCGACACTGTTCAACATCTACATGACCCCGCTTGCACACGTCGCCCGACAGCACGACCTCAACATAATCTCCTACGCCGACGACACGCAACTGATCCTCTCCCTCACCAAGGACCCCACCACCACCAAAGTCAACCTCTACGAAGGAATGAAGGCTGTCGCAGACTGGATGAGGGCCAGCCGCCTGAAGCTGAACTCGGACAAGACGAAGGTCCTCATCCTCGGCTCCAACCGTTCAGCTTGGGACGACTCCTGGTGGCCGACAGCACTGGGGACAGCCCCGACACCCACAGACCACGCACGCAACCTGGGAATCATCCTAGACTCAACGCTCTCAATAACCGAGCAAGTCAACGCCGTCTCCTCCTCCTGCTTCAACACCCTCCGCATGCTCCGCAAGATCTACAAATGGATCCCAACTGATACAAGAAAGACAGTCACCCAGGCCCTCGTCAGCAACAGACTTGACTACGGAAACGCCCTTTACGCGGGAGCCCCGACCAAGCTCATCAAACGACTGCAACGCATCCAAAACGCCTCGGCACGACTGATTCTCATCGTACCATGCCACAACCACATCACCCCCCACCTGAGAAACCTGCACTGGCTCCCTGTCAACAAGAGGATACCCTTCAAGCTCCTCATCCACGCACACAAGGCACTCCACAAGACCGGCCCTGCCTACCTCAACAGTAGTCTCTCCTTCTACATCCCCAACCGCCAGCTATGCTCCGCCGACCTCTCAATAGCCACCGTTCCGCGCATCCGAAGAACTACCACCGACGGGAGATCCTTTTCCCACCTCGCCGCCAAAACATGGAACACCCTCCCACTGAGCCTACGACAGACCCAAGACCTGCAGACCTTCAGGAGAACATTCAAGACCTGGCTGTTCGATCAGTAGCAGACCCCCCCCCCCCCCTTTCCCCCCCAGCGCCTTGAGACCCTTGCGGGTATGTAGTGCGCTTTACAAATGTTTGATTGATTGATTGATCCCCAGGCGTCAGACTGGATCTGGAAAGTTTTTGTGAGCAGTACCCCTGCATGCTGGTAGGTGGTGGTGTTCAGCTTTGCGTGGCATCGTAGCTGCATCTATGCCGGAAGTAACGTGCGTGTTGCCTATATAGGTGCCACCCAAGCGCGCTGACGTCAGTTCTTTTCTTCCTGCGCAGATCCTGAGAGAGCTACCCCAATCATACTTTTTTTCGACTTTTGTTGAAGTGTTTTTTTTATTTATTTATCTCCTGGTGTGGCAGAGATGTCCACGAGGAAGGCTGGCTTCAATCCCTGTGGTGCCTATCACTAGCAAATGTCGGTGACAGACCCGCACCACGTCTATATTAGGTGTCTTGAGCGTGACTATGATGCCAAGACCTGCGTCAATTATCGCGTCATGCACCCCAAGGCCTTGAGGGAGTGATCCCTCAAGCTCCTTGCAGCTCGACGTGCAATGCCACAACGGTCTTGATCCCGGTCAAGAGGAAAACCCCGGGATCGGTTGCAGAGACATTGATCTCTATTGCAGTCAAAGACATCCTACTCCGGTATGTCTCACAAGAAGAAGAAGAGCAAGAAGTCAAAAAGGACTCCGACTTCACCTCATCCATCAAAGTCGTCCAACGAGACGAGGGAGTGTCGTCACTTGAGACCTGGCTCCGGGGTGGAGCCTGCTCTTGGGCTGTCTCCCTGCCTCCCCAAGTTTCTGGGAGCCAGAGCAATTCCCGCACAACTCATTGATTTTATGAGACCATGCACCTCTTATTTGGGCGGCCCTTCCCTGCTGGAGACCCTTTGGGCCTGTAGATTTGGGAGGGGCCCCTTAATGGTTCCCCTTAAATCCATGGATGGACCTCCTCGACCTTCCCAAACGATGGTCCCAATATCGATGCTTCTGGTTTTCTCACAGAGCACCATATCCTGGAGTGCTTGGTGGTCCAAACCTCCACTTCCTGTGTAAATACTGATGCATTACATGATTCCAAAATGCTTTAAGTCAACATATGAGGGTGATATAGTGGCAACAGACCTCCTGATCCTATTGCAGAGCTTCCCAGTTAATAATCATTAATGAGTGATGTTTGATACCATGGGAGATCCAACATTTGAGGCCGAAAGATGGGCAATGGGAGGTGAGCCACTATTTACACCTGCTATATGGAGGGGCTATCCCATGGTCTCTGCCCCCAGCCATGAGGATGGTCCTCCAGACATGGAGAGAAACTGAGAAGAACATGGTGTGGTGGGGCAACAAACTAATGAGACTCCACTGTGGTCCGGGACACTCCTACAACAACTTGCTTCACTGTAAGTGTGAGAAGGTGGCCTGGTATATGATGTCCACTAATATAAGTGGGCACCTTGCACCAGTCCAGACAACCCTTATGGTTATTTAAGAGGTCTCAGGCAACCTTAGAAAGCTATCCAAGTGGTAGCTGTGGAGAGCAGCCTTCAGGCTTAGTCTTGAAGGAGTGTAAAGCAGCTTGTTTTACCAGAACGCAATCTTATAGTATAGATTAAATAAAAAAGAACCACACAAAGTATTTATAAAAATATGTATTAATTATATAACTCTATCTAGTACATTACAGTATCTCTCACACAGAGATAGACACAAAGCACACAATACTTTAGCAGAGAAATCACAGTAAATAGCACTAATACACAGTGGGCCCCAAGGGGGGGACCAAACCATATGCTAAGAAAGTGGTATAAGAACCACGACTCGAGTCAGGATGATGTCGAGAGGACGTAGAATTTCTGGTGACCCACAGACCCACCCAAGGTAAGTAGATAGGGACTCCACAGAGAGCGTGTGCAGTGTGTGAACAAGCCTGTGTGCTCCATACAAGTCTATGTGCAAGTTGCGGTTGAATTTTTAAAGAATAGGGACCCTTACCAGTGGACCCTGAAGAAACCCAGTTGAAGACAGAAGGTTGGAGAGCCACCACACACGTGGTTACCGTGGTATCCAAGTTACCCATCCCAGGGAATCCAGGTGCGTATGTGTGAAGTGGTGTCGGAAACCGCCGTCGAAGCCAATGGAGGACTTCAGGAAAGTGCTTCTGCTGTAAGAGGAGAAAGTGTCCGGAGGAATCCAAACGTCGATTCTTGAAGAGGAGTACCTGAAAGCAGAGGGGACAGAGTCTATGTCACTCTGGAGTGCCCAGAAGCCCTCTAAGACGAATGCCCTCATATGTCAGGTGCTTCAGTAAAGATGACGATGACCTTGAATCTGCAGCTAGGAGGACCAGGCGACACTGGGAATGACCAGGACCCAGATACGAGCTGTCCCACGAAGGATGTCAGGTCGGTGTCCGGCGGGAGCACCAACAAGCCTTGGCAAATGCAACCGACGCAGGAAGTCAAGAAGGTGCATGGTTGGGACCAGCAAGGTCCAGGAGACAAGCAGGGGAGTCAGGGCACTGAGAAATCAGGGGAGCCCAAGGAAAAACAAAGGTGACCCTCAAATGGACCCACAGGCCGGAGGCACAGGAGTCGCGAAAGGACCTCGAGCAGCTCACCAAAAGGAGCAGGCCACGGTGCCCACAAGGCGGTGTGGCTGAAGATCTTGGTGGAAGAAGTTGCCAGAGGTTGGGGCTACTTGAGCCCAATGCACTTATCGCAAAGTTGCCAACAAGCATTTGCACTTGCAAATGTACACAGTGAACAGAGGTTATGTTAATCCAGCCCCAACAAGGGATTTTACCCTCAAACTCGGTGAGAGGACAGCTCAGGGCTCGAGGGACGTAGAAAACCACCACCTGTGTTGTTGAACCCTTCGGAGTCCGCAGGAGCTCGGGATCAGCAGACCGGTCAACAGTTTTGAGGTGCCTGCAAATGTAGGGAAGTGACTCCTTCACTTCAAGGGAGATTCCGTCAAGTGTCTTGGGTGCTCCACAGGTCCTGCACGGATCCTGTATGGTGCACAGGCACAGACAATGCAGCAAACGGAAAGGGAGACTAAGTCAGGCCCAAACAAAGTCCAGCGAAGTCCAGAAAGCCCAGACAGTAGAAGTGTAGTGGTTTCAGTTCTGAATCTTATTCCACGACAAATCAGGTAAGCCCTTAAGTGTCCTAAGGAAAGGGTTGGGAAGATTCAGGGGACCCTCCCAGGGGAAGGTCTGGACAGGGGGGAGTTTACTCCCATGTCCTTTGTACAGTTTCGTGCCAGAGCGGGAACCAACGGCTCCCAGGACTAGTTTGAACTGGACTATGCACAGGGACACCAAATGTGCCCCTCATGCAGACTTTCTGGTGCTGGCAAGCGCACCCACCCAGCCCTAATACACTAAATATTGTCTGGGAAGTGGTCACACCTCCCTGTGACAGACAGGATGCCTAATGTTGTACCTTTCCCTGCTCGAGCTTGGCTCAGCAGCAGGAGGGCAGAAATGTGTCTCTGGTCAGCAGCAACCATTTTGTGCTGCCCAGGACTAGAATGCTGGCACTGGGAACACTGAGAGCCTAACAGAGGGCTCTTCCAGTGCTTGGAATCATACCTCCCACACCATTTACGGTGTGGGGGTATGATTCCAACATGTTTGATATCAAACATGATAGGATTCGTTGCAGCCGTTTTTGAGATGGTCATCGCGTGATTACACGGTGCACCTCTATATAGAATATGGCTGCTTCACTGACAACCCGCGAGAAAGGACATGTAGGCTGCAGGGGTGTCCTGCTCGTGCAGGGCCATCCTCTCACTTAGAAGCAAGCACCCTGCCTTCAAGATTATAAAGGCCTTCTATAGGGGTGACTTATAGGTTTTAAGTGCAGTGACCCTTAGATATAGTAAACCTATATCTTTAGTAAGTGGTGCATGCACCAACTTACACAGGCTGCAATGGCAGGCCTGTAGTTCCATTTTGAATGGTCTCTCATGGGTGGCATAATACATGCTTCAGCCCATGGGAGGCCTCTGGGATACCTATGCCCTGGGTAAATAGGTACCATATACTAGAGACTTATAAGGGTACCCCAGGATCCAATCTTGGATATACCTAAGTACTGAACACAAAAATGTAGGGAGAAAGCAGATAGACTGGGGTCGTGGTTAGCAGAATCCCAGTCAGACTAGTCAAAAACATCATCACAGCAAGCAAAAAGTGGGGTTAACCATTAGAAGCAGATCCTACTTTCCTACAGCAAGGCTTCAAACCATGGAATACCATAGGCATCTGGAAGGTGGGGGACTTGATGAAAGGAGGAACTTTTAAGTCCTTCGTGGACTTACAACATGAATATCAACTGCACGTTGCATGTTTTAAAGAGGCATGCAATTCAAACACGCACTTACACCATACATAAAAGACCAGGATGAGATACCAGAATACAGTCCTTTGTTCCCTAGTTATGAATTCAACAGATACATCTGAGCGCCTGAGGGAGGCCTGGGTTGCAGACTTTGGTCCACTGACGGACGACGACGGGAGGGAGGTGCGAGCCTCCCCTCGAGAGGCCTCTATCGCCTCTCAGTTTTGACTCATTTAATGGAAATACCTGCACAAAACATATTATACCCCCAAAAACTATGGATGATGGGAAGGGCAGGAACATCAAAATGCATAAGATGTGAAAGACAGGAGGATGACCGGCTACATTGTGTATGGGCCTGTGAACAACTGCTGCTCCTTTGGGAAAGTGTCCTGACATGCCTGGGGCAAGTGCTGGAATGGGGGCTGCCTAGAAATCCCAGATTACCGCAGTTACGTATAACAACTGCTTTGAACTGCACTAGATACCAGACCATACTACTATGGTTAGACCTGGTAGTAGTGAAAAGAGACATTGCCAAAAACTTGGAAGAGTTTGGAGACTCCATCGTTGGGAAATTGGAAGAAGGAGATGGACCACTGCATGAATCTAGAGATTCCAATAGAGGCTGCTCACAGAAACATCACAAAATATGGTTGGACTGGTGCCAATACAGGCGGATCCTTCAAGACCCAAGGGAGTACCTAACAAATACACTGGCTGCAGAAAGCAGGGCGTACAAAGGACACCGCCCACTCCGCGGGAAGGAGGAATTCAGTGAGAATGAAAAGGGCAGCCATAATGTACGACTGGGTTTACACTCTATTGCCAACATCAGTAAACTGTGGTGCATCAAGATATATTATTGGGCTACCTGTGTATCATTGCTTGGTCACTGAAATGTCGGTAATGCGAAACCCAATAAAATGTGTTATTAAAAAAGAACGATTTTAAAACTTTTTTTAAAGTTTGTGATTATACCCTACTATTTACAGGAACTTTAATTCACTGGTAACTACAAGGTCAATTAGATAGCGTATTTTGGCTGTTTATGGTGTAAGCTTTGTCTTTCATTAGAGGGGAGTGTTTTCTGCATACTGACAGTGCTTGTACAAAACTCTAATAGGGGAAATGCAGCTCCTCAAGTAGTTAATAGAGGGCTCTCTCAAGTCAGATACAAGTGGTTAAAATGTCACTCACAATCCCATTGGGGTCGTTGCTTCAACCTAAAAGTCTGCATATACACCCTAGCTACATTGAGGACTTATGCTCATGTTCAGTAGGATAAATATTTATACCAAAGTTGCTTCATAGGGAGGAATGAACATTGTAATTTGCAAAAAGTGTCTTGAGAGTTATGAAAATTGTTGATGTAACCCTACTATACACAGGGGAAAACAGTCATTGGGAAGGGCAAGTACCTAACAATTTCTATTTTGCCGGAACTATTTTTTAGATGTATGTGTACATGTGCAAGAACAAAATGCAGCTCCTTAAAGTGAAAGCATCCAATGGCTGGAGTGGACTGCTCTGTTGATCTGTACTATCTGGTGGGATGGGAGGGAGTATAATTTGAATGATACGTCAACAGACCAACGGTGAAAGAGTGTTAATTGGGAGCTCATATATATGTATGCATTTTTTGTATGATATTTTTTGGGAAAACAGAAGTCTGGCAGGACAGCTAAGGCTGTCTTTAGGACAGACCTAAAAATCTAGACAGGTAAGAGACAACTAACTTATGCCTGGCAAATAAAGGGAAACCTTTGCCTAAGGGAGAAGAGAGCAGAAATAACCTGTTCTAACTAAAGAGACAAAACACCCGAGTCTATCGGAGAGATTATTACCTGTGCCCGCCAGGAACTCCCTCCCAGCACCAGCTGAGTATGCGGGAGTGGTTTCTTGAGCCTTTGGCCTGTCACCCTCGGTGGGTTTTAAACTGAGGTCACACGCAGAGGCAACGTGTGATGACGTATTGGAGGCGGCGGAGAGGGATCGGACGACCAGCAACTTTGTGGCAGCGAACGAGTGAGTAGAAGTTAAAGTCATGGTGCCAATAACTCACGGCGGGCCTTCATGGTCTTCTGAGACATGGCTGGTGCTCCTCAAATGAGCAACCGAAAAGCAACCCCTGCTTTCCTTGTGAGTCTGTTCAAAACCTGAAGCTCAGCAAAAGCCATGTTCAGGAAATGCTTGCCCAACCACCACAGCGAGATTGCAGCACAATGAATCGGGGTGCAGGCTCGATACGCCCAGTCACCCTACTTTATTTCACCCCCACGAAGCCTTCCATAGCCCCGCAGCCCTTAAAGACGGCCCCACCCGCAAGATAGCTGGGATATTACTTCATATAACGCCATTCCCTGTCTAGACAAGATATCACACGCAGACTCGGCATTTCATCCTTCTAAAGTCGCTGGCGAGAGTAACATCGAGTTAAAATACTACAGCATGAGCACTATATAAAATACTGCTCAATTATTAGCTGGAGTTACGCTTCCATGTTAGGATTAGACACGTTGTCAATATTTGGTTTTCGCGCTGCCCGTCGCTAAGACTCGGCCACGGGGCGAAAGGGAGGGCTGAGTGGGCCACTGGGTGTGGGTGATAGAGGGCTTTCATCCTCTGGGCAGTGAGACAGGAGGAGGCTAACGAATCCTGATGGGCGAGGTGACCTTTTCCAAATGTCATATGTCATTGGATTTTATATCACGCGAGGACAATATGCCACTGGTATAAAAATCGCTTTTCCAATAGTATTACGTGCGCGTACAACGCAATGTGGGGGGAAACTAATCTTAAAATGGTCATACTAGGGAGGCCAGAAGATGGGTAGCGGACACAAGATGGCCTCCCGAGCCCTACTGGTCATCGGGCTTGAAACAGGAACATCAGCGTTTGGCAGAAGAGGTTCGGACTTCAGAGAAATGGGGAGATTTCCTAACAGGCACTGCCTCGGAAAGGACCTTGGGGTTGAGGAAAAGTCAATAGCATGGCACCTTGCATCCTGTTGGAAAAACGCCCCATTTACATTTATGGGCCAGGCTGGACACCTGCTTTTCCAGTGTACACTGCTTTCTGTAAGGAGGTGGATAGTTGAACAGAACGACAATGATGGAATCAGAGTGAGGTGCACTGAGGGAACCGGGGAAGGAGGGGGGAGTCTACTGCTCAGAAGTAAAGTGTAAGTCCCAGTGCATAGGGTGCTGACACTGGTGCACGCTTGTATGCGTGTCTGGACCCACGGGTATCGGGGTCCCTAGAAGTTAAGGGGTGGCATCACCAGCCTGGAGGTACGCCTAATCTAGATGCACTTGAACAGAGACAGTTAGGACTAGAGGCACGGGCGACAGGGACTGTCCGGAAGCACTGAGCATGGACTCAAGCTGGAGGCACAGGAGGCAGCCTCAGTTTGGAGAAATGTTTGAGACATGGTAATCAGCCCCATCTGGGCCTGGGAGATGCCGCAGCGACATGTCTAGTCTGGAGGCATGAGAACACATGGTCAGTCTTGAGACACGAGGACACAGGGTCAGTCTTGAGGCATGGGGGCACAGGGTCCGTCTTGAGGCACGGGGACACAGGGTCAGTCTTGAGGCATGGTACATAGCGTCAATCGAGGCACAAGGACACAGGGGCTGTCTTGAGGCACGAGGACACAGGGTCAGTCTTGAGGCGCGGTACACAGGGTCAGTATTGAGGCATGGGACACACTGTCAGTCTTGAGGCACGGGGACACAGGGTTAGTTTTGAGGCACGGTACACAGGGTCAATCTTGAGGCACAAGGACACAGGGTCCGTCTTGATGCGTGGCACATGCGGTCAGTCTTGAGGCATGGGACACAGGGTCAGTCTTGAGGCACGGGGACACAGGGTCAGTCTTGAGGCGAGGTACACATGGTCAGTCTTGAGTCAGGGTACACAGGGTCAGTCTTGAGGCACGGGGACACAGGGTCAATCTTGAGACGGGGTACACAGGGCCAGTCTTGAGTCGGGAAACACATGGTTATTCTTGAGGCGGGGTACCCAAGGTCAGTTTTGAGTCAGGGTACACAGGGTCAGTCTTGAGGCAAGGGGACAAATGGTCAGCCTTGAGGCACAGGACACAGGGTCAGTGTTGAGGCACGAGGACACAGTGTCCGTTTTGAGACCCAGGGTCAGTCTTGAGGCACAGGGACATAGGGTTAGTCTCGAGACACGGAGCACACAAGGACAGTCTTGAAGTGCAGTACACAGGGTCAGTCTTGAGGCACAAGGACACAGGGTCAGTCTTGAGGCATGGGGACACAGGGTCAATCTTGAGGCCGGCACACAGGGTCAGTCTTGAGGCATGGGGACACAGGGTCAGTCTTGAGGCATGGGTACACATGGTCAGTCTTGAGGCACAGGGATACTGGATTAATATTGAGGCAAGGTACATGGTGAGTATTGAGGCAAGGGGACACAGTGAGTCTTGAGACACTAGAGCACAGGATCAGAATTGAGGCGGGGACACGGTTACTCTTGAGGCAAGGGTACACAGGGCGAGTCTTGAGGCACAAGGACACAGGGTGAGACTTGAGTCACGGGAACACAGGGTGAGCCTTGAGGCACAAGGACACAGGGTGAGTCTTGAGTCACGGGGACACAGGGTCAGTCTTTAAAAAAAAATGTGTATTGCCATTTTTAACCTTAACATAGACATTGTATATATTGCAAATCATAGTGCACAACAAGAGTATTGTGGTTGCATAACACATTGTTATACAATGTCGTGAACTACCTAGTTTAGGATTATACAAAAGTACAATAGTAAAAAAAACTCACTGCCAACAGTTGGACGTACATGGAGGAATGTGCTTGGCAGCAGGTGATGACAATCAGTGTTAAAAATACTATCGAACAGGAATGCTTACAACTGCAATTAACAACAAGCATTGGGAAAGACAATAGGTCTCGCCTATGCAAGAGATATTGACTTTGCCAAAGTGTTTTAGCCATGTTGTACACCAGTGTGTTTGCTGTTTAGCATGGCTAAAAGTTAGTGGCATAAAGGAGAGTGGCATAGAGTGTCATAGAGTGGAATGGCAAAGAGAGGAGTAGAGTGTCATAGAGTGGAATGGCGAAAAGTGGAGTAGAGTGTTGTAGAGTGTAGGGGCAGAGAGTGTTGTGTATTGGAGTGGCATAGTGTGGAGTCGAGTAGTGTAACATACACTGGAGTGGCATAGAGTAGAGTGGACTGGTGTAGAGTGCATTGGGGTAGAGTGCTGCAGAGTATAGTGGCATAGAGTGCAGTGGCATTGAATTCAGTGGCGAGCAATGCAGCGCCGTAGAATGCAGTGGCGTCGATTATAGTGGAGTGGTGCAAAGTGCAGTGACATAGAGTGGAGAAGAATGGACCGGCATAGAATTGAGTGATGCAGAGGGCAGTGGCGCAGAGTAGAGTCGAGTGGCACAGAGTGCAGTAGCTTAGAGTGCAGAGTACAGTAGAGCGGCATAGAGTGCAGTGGGGTAGAGTGGTGCAGTGTAGAGTAGCATAGAGTGGTGAGGAATAGAGTTTAGTGCAGCAGAGTACAATGGCATAGAATGCAGTGGTGTAGAGTAGCATAGAGTGGTGTAGTGCAGAGTAGAGTGGCATAGAGTTCAGTGGTGGAAAGTGCAGTGTTGCAGAGCAGAATGTCAGAGTGCAATGGTTTAAAATGTAGCAGAGAGCAGTGGCATAGAGTACAGTGATGAGAGTAGAGTGCAGTGGCGCAGAGTGCAGTTGTGTAGAGTGCAGTGGTTAAGAGTACAGTGGCATAGACTGGAGTGGTGCGGAGTGGTGTAGAGTGGCGTAGAGTGCAGTGGCACAGAATAGATTGTTTCAGAGTAGAGTGAAGTGGAGTAGATTTGAGTGGTGCAGCGTAGAGTGCTGTTGCACAGAGTGGCATAGAGTGTAATGGCATAGAGTAAAGTTGTGTAGAGTGCAGTGGCATAGAGTGCAATGGTGCAGAATAGAATAACGTGGTGTACAGTGGTTTGGCTTAGAGTGCAGGGGCATACAGTTGAACTTTACAGAGTAAAGTGCATTGGCGTAGAGTGTATTGGCATAGAGTGAAGTGGCGTAGGGTGAAGTGTCACAGAGTGGCATAGAGTACAGTGGCGTAGAGTAAAATTGTGCAGAGTAGATTGGTGTGGCCTAGACTGGAGTGGTGTAGAGTGAAGTGGCGAAGAGTACAGTGGTGAAGAGTGCATTGGCATAGAGTTGAGTGCAACAGGGTAGAGTAGAGAGGTGTAGAGTGCAGTGGCGTACAGTGGCGTGGCATAGAGTGGAGTGGTACAGAGTGCAGTGATGTGGAGTGGTGCAGAGTAGAGTGCAGGGGTGAGGAGTAGGGCAGAGTAGAGTGGAGTGACACAGAGTTGAGCATGCATGGTGTGGTAGCACACTGCTATTACAGACAACACCTTTTCGGTTGAAATGACCATCACATTTGCACAGATATGCAGTTTTACTAATAAGAACTATAAAGTGCACAGACAAAAATATGTGGAAATTGCATCACCTAGTGTAATGATTTTTTTTATCATAATAAAGTATTTGTTTCCAACACACTTCAGAAATAACAAAAGATTTGTTTCATTTCTGCTTCTAATTCTGATCAAATCTGAAATGCATACACAGTTCATTTAACTGTTGGTGTGTGCTAAAATAAACCTCTTTCCTATCCCTAGTGTGGTGCAAGATTGTCACATAAATCGTCTAACTTTGAAGTCAGAGACAAAACATTAAAAAAATACCTTTGGAGGACAGCTCCTGATCACCAGCCCGTTTACAGAAATTGAAGATTCGGAAGGATACGGTAAATAAGGTTTGGGCAAGGGAAGGTACAAACTCAAGCTCAACAGCCTAAAAAAAAAATAAAGCCAGCAAATGGAAAGCAAGAAAACCAACAAACCACAAGCCAATGGCAAACAACGGGCAGAATGCATTCCTAGGTCAACTTTTTGAATGTCCCCAAGATGTCTTTAGAAACCCAGATAGCTGTCTGGTAGGCTGCGCCCTAAAAAAGATCCTACACTCGCTCAATGTGGCAGAGGTAGTGGCGCGATGAATGCAGCCAACAAGGGTGCAACCAAGGTTTTATATATACCTTGTACACAGGGCTAGTCATTGCCTCAAATGGATGGATATGTTGTAATGGGGGGAGCCTACAGAAAGCATTAAGCGGGTTGGTATGTGATTTGCAATCCTTCGCCGAGCTTCTCCAGGAGTGCATCCCAGGTATTGGAGATGGGCTATTTGCAGATACCTCTTATTTCCTCCCTATGCAATACTGCACTCTCCGCTTGTGTCCAGGCCACCATGGAAAGTGCCAATATGTAAAAGGTAGGGGGGGGTTGCCACTTTCCACTTAGGAGTGATCTGAAGCTTCGCCAAAATGAAGGCCAAGTCCATAAAACATACCATTCCTCTATTTTTCTTGTTTAAGCGTATGAGACATGGCAAACACACTGCCCAAGTATATACTATGGTTGGGTTCATGCATCGTGTCAGATGTGTGGTGACACCCCACCAATATTCAGTCAATGATGAGCAGGACCAAAGCATGTGTAGGAGATCCACGTCTGGAGTAAGACAAAGGGCTCCAGACATGCAGCATCAGTGTGGTTAAAATATCGATTCATTTTATGGAGAGTTAAATAGGCTCTGTGTAATATATAAAATTTTATTAATTTAGAGCGGACATTGCGAGACACCAGGGTAGGGTTAGCTAGGATCGTCTACCGTTCTTTGTCTGTACAATTGCGTTCCAAATCTGTATCCCAGTTCTGACACAATGCAGTTAGGGAGGTAGCCATGTGAGTGTGTAGGGAGCAGGCTATCCATCGAGTCAGGTGATGACCTATCCCCGTTACGTGCAGATATGGTATGAAAAGATGTTGTGGGAATTCCTGTTGTATATCTCCCCAGTACTGACCCATCACTTGGATAAAAGAAGCATGTAAGAGGAGTTGTCCCAGTGGAAGCTCAGAGTCAATAAGAAGTTCCTCTATGGGTAGGAGGATCCCATCCCGAGCCAGCAGCAAATTTGGCAAACAATTGTTCAGTGGTGGGCAGTACTATTTGAATATTATTAAAGTAGAGGAGCATGTCATCTGCATTGAGGGAGACAGAGTGTGTGCCATCTCCAAGAAGTATACCCCATTGTTGGCCTTGGGTACATAGAAGGTGGGTTAGGGGTTCCTGTGCCAAAGAAAGTAGGAGACGGGACAGCGGGCAACCCTGTTGAGTATCCCTCTGTATCTTTATAGGGTCTAATATGAGATATGGCATCCTATTTTAGCCCTGGCAGTAGGGTTGGAGTATAATAGTCTGACCAATCGGAAGAAAAGGGGCCCTAGACGATACAGTGAGCGAACCTCGAATAAATAGGGCCATTCCAGGGAATCAAATGCCTTATACAGCTCAAGTAACAGGAAAACACACGGAGATAATGGACAGAGTGCGGAAACTTTTCAAACACTCATCATCTCCTTGTGTTTGCTTTGTTCACCCTAAGTTGGCAGGGTATGCCCAGACATGGGTCCCTTGCTCATATTGCCACTGGATTCAAGCTAGCCTGGCTGATGAGGGGTGTTACCCCAAAACCGGTCCCAGGATGTTTATTTCTAGTCCAGGGAAGACATGGCTTGGCAGTTCGGGCTGGACTGTTCCCATGAGGCACAGAGTCACAACTGATTAGCATATAGCTGTGTCTGAACTGTGGTGGCGAAGTGAGCTAAAGAACGATGATATATTCAACCCAGATCTGTGACTGGGGGTGAGTGTTTGTAAAGTTTCATCACTCTGTCCTTCATCTCCTTGTGTTTGCTTTGTTTGCCCTAAGTTGGCAGGGTATGCCCAGACGTGGTTCCCTTGCTCACTTTGCCACTGGATTCAAGCTAGCCGGGCTTATGAGGGGTGTTACCCCAAAACCGGTCCCAGGATGCTTGTTTCCGGTCCAGGGAAGACATGGCTTGGCAGTTCGGGCTGAACTGTTCCCATGAGGCACAGGGTCAAGACTGATTTGTATATAGTTGTGTCTGAACTGAGGTGGCGAACTGAGCTAAATAACGATGATGGATTCAACCCAGATCTGTGACTGGCGCTGAGTGTTTGAAAAGTTTCAGCATTCAGTCCATCACATCTCCTTGTGTTTACAGGGTAGAGTAACCAGGTATCCGGGATTTTCAGGGACAGTCCCAGTTTTCCACCAGCAGTCCCAGCAGACTTCAGCAAATTCGGCTGACATCATGGTTTTAAGAGAGTTTTGATGGAAAACAGTATGAGGCACATTTTTATATGTTCCAAAGCAGGACTAATTAGCAGCTGTTATTAGAAAGAAGTTTAATTAACCCCTTCCCCGCTCATGACAGAACCGTTCCGTCATGAGCCACGGTTGCCGTGTGCTCATGACGGAACGGTTCCGTCATGACACGACCGTTGGCGGCCGCTCCGCCTACGCGGCGCTGTTTCCCCGCCTGTGCGGGGGGACAACGCAAATGGGCGGAGTCATGACGGAACCGTTCCGTCATGAGCACAGCTCAACCGTGGCTCATGACGGAGCGGCTCCGTCATGAGCACAGGCCCACCGCGCTGCCCCCCTGCCCCCCCCAGCGCTGCAGCGGAATGTCCGCAGCAGCGAAGGGGTTAAACGTTGTATTATTTTAAAAATTGCAGTTTATTTATTTTGTTTGTGTCTTTGTTGTGTTTTGAAGAGCACTGTAATTCTGCGCCGCTTGGTTGATGTCAAATGGCAGTCCTTTCTCTATTTTTGCTAAATTTCCTGGTTTTTGGTTTTCAAAATCTGGTCATTCTAACACAGTGTTAGTCCTGAGGCACGGGGACATAGGGTCAGACTTGAGACACAGGGACACAGGATAAGTCTTGAGGCATGGGGACACAGGGTCAGTGTTCAGGCATGAAACACCTCATGGTCTGGAGACATGGGATATGGCTTGTCTGAAGGCATGCATTACAGCTCAGTTTTGACTTGAGGTATGGGAAAAGGCCAAGTCTAAGGGCACGGGATACAACCCAGTGTGGGGGCCTGGAATATTGTCTCAATCTGGACATACGAGAGTGTGGCTCAGCTTCAAGGCCTGGAAGAGGCGCTCTGAAGGCTTGGGAGTCATCCCATTCTGGAGGTACAGGAGAGGAGGCCGCCGTGGAAGCCCCCAAGAAGGACCTGCAGTTCATTGAACCCTTTGTCTTTTTCAGGTAGCACTTTACACTGCCGTGAGTTTGGTTTGTGGAATAGATGCAGAGACGTTATAGGCATGGGCAAAGTGGGCTCTGTGAGTGTAAGTTCTAGGGCCGCAGCCTTCCAGGGAGGGCCCTCTGATGAAGCCAGTTCTGTTCTGCCCTGATGACCTTGAATAATTCTTAAAGAGATTGTTTTAAATACCGTTTTCCTTAATTTATTTTTAATGTGGGTGATATGTGAGCCTCTGTTGTAGACATTTTGCAGAGGAATGTCGTGCTTATGTTTCATGCAACATCCATAAAAAAAGTTTCTTTTAGATCAAAACAGGACCTCACATATGAGAAACGGGAGGATGGCTCAGAGATTATTTGCAGTAATGTTAGTGAGCTGCTGCTGTGTTACAATGTTGAAACACATCACTACCCTGAATATTGAATGTAAACACATTTTGAGTTTGGACGAGTGTCCCTGTGCACAGTCGTTGATTCGGCCACAGAGGGCATGAAAGAGCTGAAAATGGGTGATAAGTTCAAAGCTGTTCCTAACGGGGGTGCCAAAATACGTTTGGCCCCAGGTCCCCAGAAATCCTTAGAATGTCCCAGAATAGATGCACTTCTTCACACCAATCTCTACACACACAGGCTAGGGCGCATCCCAGCGGCTCACCCAGTGTCACGTCAGAGCATGGACACCGCAAAGCACTTTATAACAAAACACACAAGTTATTACTGCCCATTGTGTTATTATCATACAAGTTAATGTTATTACACGGCCGCGCCGCGGCCGGATGACACAGCTGTGAAGCTCTGCAGACGTGGGCCGGGCTGAGGCCAACCATGGCACGTCCAAAGGCTCCCGCACCCACCGCCCAGACCCAAAATATTTTTCTACATTTCTTTTTTTACTTAAATAAAAAGAATCCATTCCCAGCCCAAAAATAAAACAAAAATTCCAGACACACAATACCTAATGAGCGAGCCAAGTGGATGTGAACTTCTGCAGCCAGCTCCCTCGCTCGGCAAAGCCACCGGCCGGCTGAAATAACAAGACGGAGAGATCAGTGACAAGTCGCCCTTTGTTGACTTACATCTTTTTCTTTCTGTTTTTTTATTTCGCTTCGGACAATACCCCGGCGGCGGTACCCCGCGGTGCCAGTCCGGCCAGCGGCCGCAGCTGCAGCCTTGTTTACAGCAGCGGGTGAGCCCCGGGCGCGGGTGTGCTCTGAGGTAGGGTGGGCCGCTTCCTCTCCCTCCCACTGCGACCAAGGGAGCCGTGTCTCTCTCGGAGCGCTTTTCCTTCTTGGCTCTAACGTGTTCTGCCTGGGTTTACTGCATCCTTACACGTCTCAGGGTATTAATGCTGGTGGCTGAAAGCTACAACACACGTCTAGCAAGGCCGCATCTGTGCCAGGCTCTCAGGATAACCAGGAAGTACATTATTTCCTTTCACGTTCATTGTATTTAAGTGTGCACATTCTTAAATCCGGCATGGACTTGCCCCACTTGAGCCTAAGCTGGGTATCCCTGAGCTAAGGGCATCAACTGTGTATTAGGACCACTTAGCTGCGATGGTTGTTCAGCCTGCTTCTAATTGGTTCAAATGGAAATCTGTGCTCAAGCAGTTGAAGAGATTTTCCCAAGAACACAAAATGTGTTAAAGTGGGGAAGTCAAGTCTGAAGCCATGATGTAAACATGTTACACATGTGTTCAGCCACCCTGGTTTGAAGACCAGGGGTGAGGCGGCGCTATGTTTCGCGGTGGCTAGCATGACTGGGTCAAGAATGCTGCCTATGCCTCTGAACATCTGGCAGAGATGGGGTAGTGTGGGGAACATCAGGTACTTGCCTTATATCAAGTCAAATATTACTTTTTTCGATTTAACAGAAAATCATAAAAGGTAACAAATCAATAAAACCACCTAAACAGTACATCACATTTCATGAAGAAGAGTGAAACACCCCCCGCCCCCTAAAAAACACAATAAATAAAAACAGACATTACGATTAGCAAAAAGTTAAAGCTACTATAGAGCAGGCCTCACTTGCATAAAATTCATTGTTAGAAGGAGTGGACATTATATACTTATGGCGTAAATAAGCAAATATAGGGCAGATAAAAACAATATGCAAAGTGTCTTATATCAGTCCGCTTAGTTTCATCCCTGCACTGAACACAGCAAACACAGCAGCAGGAGTGGATTATGAACATAGCTTTGTATTCTACAATAACAACACACAATACACTACACAGCAGCACATGGTGACATAACACTGAGTCTACTGTAAAGGTGGGGGGGTCTAGGCGTTAATCCTTCCATACATTCACAGCGCTCAAGAGTCTGACACCATGAGCCAGTTCGGGTTTTTACAACAGCCCTCTCCATGCTGGAGTTTGTAGGCCCAGAACTACAACGAGAAGCACTGGTAAAGCCAGTAGGTCTGCCTTGCATTTTGTGTCCAGACTAGAGCATTATCAAAAGAACGCTGCAATGAAAAAAAACACAATATAAAATGCGGTTGTTTTTCTGCATACAACGCATCCATGGGAAAAATAATTGAATGTGTGATGATTACAAGTATTTTTGTGATGTACATTTGTCCCTCATCAATCACACTGCAAGGATTTCCTAGGAGATAGATTGATACACCAAACAGCCAATAGTGTGGCAGGCGCCACTACTCCGGCAGAGCCAAAGCCAACTCTATGTATATTTTAAAGAGATGTTAACAATAGGCTATGCAGACAGCTTCACTGTCAAGCCAGATCTAAAACTCGTGGCAGTACACGTTCTAGAATATAAAGCTGATGTTGAGCAGGCTGAAGGAGTTACGCCTAGCGTAGCGCTGGTGATTGTGTGCTTTCAACAGCCAAAATACACATTTTGATATGTTTATATCTATGGCAACATTTCACAAATGGTGCTCCAGGGCACATGGCTCTGTACTCTACCCACCCAGCTCTTGTTGGAACCCGTCGTACATGCAAACCGCTGTAATGCTTAGTTGGTCATTTATACAGCATTTTATGGCACTCAGTGGTCACTGCCACTCTAAGGTGTCCTCAAAGTGCTGGGGAGGCAGAGTGACAGGAGGGATGGAGAAGACGGACAAGAACACAAGATGGAGGCGACGAGGCAGAGGGAATTAGGAAGGAGCCTGGCAATGTTGGGTGTTTGCAGACAAACGTACTGGAACCCTGGTGGTGTACAGGTATCTTGAATTAACCACTTTGGGGTCCTCACCACTTCAGAGCCTTAGAAGGTGAGGAAGAGATGTAGCCAGAGTGAGGTCAGGGGTGAGGAAGTAGGTAGAGGGAGGCACAGCTTAGCAGCAAGCTTTCACCTGAGCAGGAACACACTTCACTTGCATACAAATCATGACTGCTTGGCAGTGGGAGACTGAGATGTTGGATTCTTTATCAGAATGAACGGCATGAATGGCCATGTGGTTCGCATCTACTGTAAACCTCTGTCTGAGACGTTGCTTAATTAATAGTGTTTAATAGTGTTGTATGGCCAGTACAATCCAAATCCATCAAACTGCCAGGAAATAGATCATAGTCCTTTAAGAGTAATAATGACCAAAACATCTTGTCCCATCATAGAAAGCAACAACGAGCCACTATTAATCCCGTCATAAAACCTGCCAATAGTGTCTCCTTGTACACCCGTTATATTAACAACAGCCAATAGAGCCTAGTCCAATCGTCTCACAGCAACAGCCAATAAAGCCCACCCCCCTTATTCAAACCAGATAAGTCCAGAGAACCTCCTTAATGCCTTCATAGCAACAGCCAGTCCCACCCGCTCCTGTGCCCATGGTAGGACCCAATACAATATACCCTCACATAGCAAGAGAATATCTGTTCCCGGCCAAAGTAACAACTGCCAATAGAAATCTTCCCACTATGAATGACAGCATTCACCTTCACTAGCACACCTAACACTGCAAATGTAAACCAGCCCCCCCATCCCAAGATGGCTGCCCCCATGCAAACTATCATCCCAGACCACATGACAGCAAGGCCCTCCCATTAACAGCATGCACAGTTCTCAATCTGAGCCTGACCAACGATCCTTTGAAATCTCATCAAAGCGCGCAAGGGCCCCCAGACTTCTCACCGCCTGAGGAGGGGGCGCTGGTCAGGAGAAGCCATGCCCCCGATTACTTTGTCTTCCGAATTGAGGAACATCCGTAACTGCTCCTCAGATAGCTCAATTAGTAAAGTGAATATATTATATAAAGTCGAAGAGATTAAACTATCATAGTCAGACCATAATTCCATGAAGAAGTCAGGGGAACAGATCCCTCTTATTAACTCTATAACAAATGTGATGAAAATGTTCAAACAGAATGTTAATGCAACCTTACGTGCGATTTTCCCAGGCGATTTTCTGCTGAAATATTTCTTTATTAATAGTAATTGAGGATATAAATTATGAATGAAGCGATTTTCTCCTTTCACCAGAAGAGACGTGCTAATGGCAATAATTCTTCATAATAATTTTTGGGAGAGTGGAAGGCGGGTGCTGGGCAGAGAGGTGGCGAGGGGTGACTTTAAGAAAAAGGGGACAAAAACATTAAGATCCTGTGGTATTGCCAATCGAATAACTCCAGTATCAGAGGGGTGGGGAGTTTCCCTTTGTGCCACTTGATGCCAAGTATCATAAGATACACTTTTTTGTGGACTTTAAGATTCATTGCATGATTCTTTCGTACACAGAGAGGGCACGCTGGATTTGATTGTTAAATAGGGACATGTGATCTTGCTTTAAAACAGTCTGTCACACGTTACAAGGTGGTGGAGTGATGGACATTTGGGGTCCTTCTGGGTATCAATGGTGTATGAGGTCCCATAGGTGTCTGTACCTTTACCAGTCCTCTGTAAGATGTCTTTCAAGCTCTGTAGGAGATTTATGGTCCACTTCTCGGTCTTACTTGAAGCGGGCACTACTCCCAAGCAGCCATGTACAATGGGTTCTATGCAGAGGTACAATAGTGAATTTTAAAGTTGGATTCTATAATTCCAGCTGACTTAATCTAATTTAGCAAAATCAACATTCGTACATTCTTTGGGATGTTAAGTGTTGGCCAGTCAATTAAATCTTCTGCAGCACAGCCCCTTACTACTGGTAGATGTCCTCATTGGCACAATCGCATGAGCAAACTTGCACTTACATCTTGTTAAAGCATTTCTCACCTTTAAGCCAGTCAATAACTGATCTTGCCAATACCTAGCACTGCTGGGCGACTCTGTGAAGTGTAATTCTGCAATCACTAATAATAAGGTTTTCACATTTTACTTTAATGATATCTGGGTGGCTTTTAAGAACTTTTGTAAGATACTTCACTAGATTGCATCTTTTATGCTGGAAAGACTTGGCATTATCTGCTGCCAAAATCTCTAGGCTTTTATGTTTTTTTGATTTTTTTTAGAATTGCACTATAGTCTTAATGATAAAGAGGCCAGAAAGTGGCTCTGTGATTTAGAGGGGCACTCCATGTGCACCCTCTTTGTTGAGGGTGACTATTGTCTGCTTACTGGGCTGTATCGGACTGACTGTGATTAGCGTAATATGATTACAGTAGCAGGATAGACCTTTTTACCTGATGAGTCCTGCTGGGCTCTTTCATATTTTTAAAATGGTCTGCCAGTCTCCCTGCAAATGGGTTCCTCACCCATCCATGTGAAGCATGGATGTCACGTCTGTCCACTACTTACCTCTGTAAATGATGCATGTAGAGAGCACATGACACATTTTGCTATTACCACACTCACTTGCATTCTGTGTTTGGTATATTCTAATGGTACCTAAGATGGAGGCTGGGAGAGAGAACTTGGAGAGCAAATGTGAATTGCATGGTTTCTCCCCAGAACACCCCGGAGATCCTTTGTAACGGGTCAGATTGAGGATTGCTAAGAAAATAGAGGATGCATCTGAAGGTAGGGAGTTCATCCCTTCCCATTTCCCAGCCCACTGTTCTCTAGAAGGGCCACTCCCCAGGTAACAGGTAGTTAAGTAGGGCAGCCTCCCTTGCTTTGTGCCCAACAGTGTTTTTGTAAGTTACTCCTGAGAGAAGACTCCTCGCTACATTCCACCTTCCTGCTGACATCCAAAGACACAGACTATGGCTAAGGTATTTTGTGAGCACTTAGCAAAAGGCAGAAACTGCCTGAAACCGATCTCAGAGAACATGAGATTCCATAATTACTGGTACTTTAATATAAAGATGAGACAAAAACTTCCAGTCAGTGTGCCAAGATATAGTTCACTGAATATAGGGTCTCCACACCAGTGGTGACCAAAAAACTGTTTGAGCTCCAGAGAAGGTGAACTATCACCAACTTCCCTTGCCAGGTTTGGGTGAGCACCTGGGAAAATTTGACCAGTCTTTCTTAGACGGAGAGAGTAAACTGGCTGCTCACGAGGAGCATTGGAGGTGCCCATGAATGAATAAGATGCTATGTCATCATTGCAACACTGGGAGTGTGCCAAGGGTGAGGCCGAAGGGCCCCAAAGTGTCTCCAGAGAGTAGGTGGCCAGTGCCCTGAAACATCTGGGAGCTAAAAAAAATTCCAACTGCAGTCCTTTGCTGTACTGCAAAGAAAACTACAAGCGAAATGAGAACATCAACCTCAACCAAGAAGAGGGCCCTAGCAAGAGGCATTTACTGCTGTCAACCGGCATGGGCACCTAGTCCATTTAGTTGGTGCGTTTTGCAACGTTCTCTGAGGAAGGAATCTAAGCTACAAGACTGGTAGGACCCCAAGAACTGCCACACTAGCGTAAGCTCCACTCTTGTGGTACTGATACAGTAGCTGACGATCCTAGTCTCCGAATATCAGCACCCTCGCTCCTTGGAGTGACCATGCCAGCTGGGCTGGGGCATTGATCTTGACATTGAGGCATGGTGGGCCATGAGAAATGGAAAGTCCTGCACTTGCTGATCAACAATGACAGCGGGCACTGCCTGCTCCCAAGCAAACTGGATGCAGCCACAAAGGTAATGGATTCCTGATTATTGTTCTCACCTGATCATATTTACAGTTTTATGTTGTGTGCGAAATGAGCAAAAAAACTTCTGATTTTTTAAAGAATAAGCACTGGCTGGAAATTGCTTTACTGATATGGTTTGGTGTTCTTGGAGCATTTTGGGCCTCTAGCCCCACAGCACCTCCCTGAGGTAGCTTTGGACTGCTTGCCTTCGCTACCCTGAGGGTAAAGGGCTGAAGCAGTGTGTGTACTTGTTGCTTAGCTTTGGGCTCAATATTAATGACACCTTCTGCCACCCTCCCTTTGATGGATCTGCATGAAACTAGCCATGCTGAACCCAAACTGGATAAACTATACTCAGTGATATTTAAATGTGGTAACATGAAGTATTATTGATCCATGTAATCTTTACAGTATGCGTTCTTGGAGATCTCTGCAGTGCTGTAATAAAGCCCAAGGTATAGACAAGAAAGTCAGTGTGATGCGTAGGGTATGATGAACAGCCTCAGCACAAACTGAGGCTTGGCAAGGGACACCCTTGCAGTGCCTCTTCGTTTGCCATCTGTGATATCACTGGATATTCAAACTTGGTGAAATAGCTCAGTGAGTTGAGCATGCATTATAGAAATGAAGATTCAAGTTGTCTCTTTTACCCTTCAACGTATAAGAAACAAGCATTATTAAGTTGGGTAAGTATGCTAGTGTCATGTATAACTTTGTTATTAATATACGTAATAATCCAGTTTGAGAGCAGTAAATCACACAATTATTAATACCCACATGAACTCCACTCAAGAAACCTTTTGAGTTTAATAGTACTCAACCTTCCTTCCTCAGAACGCATGAACGACGAGTTTCTGCTGCGGATGTTTCAATTTATGACCTGTAGATCCCAGGCAGATATCAGTAGTGAGCGCTTAACTCGGGGACATAGCCTGCCGGCATCTTTCAAGTGCGACGACAGAGCTCGCATGGAGTGCGATTCCTCAACCAGTGACTAACACAAAGGTTATCTGGATAGCCAGGAAGTGTGCAGTCCGCGGGGCGAGGTGACCTCTTGAACCGAGGTCACTTGCAATGATCCCTCCGGTCATCTGCTCCATCTCTGCCCAATCACTCTCAGGTTACTCCTTATTTATGCAACAATGGGTGCCAAATTTTCACGAAGCCCTTCCTTCATTGTCAATACCGTGGCCATTTGTGCGTACACGGCCGATTTTGATCCACAATTTATGATGTCTCACCACGGAAGTAAAGGCAGACAGGGTGCAGCACGGTGTGGAGATCTGAAGAACAGAGAAGTCCCTGGACAACAGCACACAGCAGCAGTTGCAATGAACCATTGACCAGGGCACAGGGCAGGTCCAGCAGAAATTTGGACCTGAGAAAGGTCTGCATGGCCAAGATGGCAGCTGGCATACCAACTTTTCACAGCTCAACCAACCAGGTCCTCGCTTTGAGAAAGAGGTTTAAAAACTCGATGCCCTTCAGAACCTACACAATGTGATAACATATTTTTGTCTTACTCTAGAGATTTTGTTAGCTTCAATAATCATCTTCTGTGTAAAAAAAATACCACTTGCCAAAGTCCCCACCGCATGGGAAGTTCACCTTTGTGTTGAAGGAATTTTGGTGGGGGTTAAACTGCTAAATTGTTAGTTAAGATAATACACCACACCCTAAGTGTAAATAAAAGGGTGTATGAAATGTAAGAACATTTTAATGAAGATCACTAAAAACATATATTTGCCTATATAGGGAAAGCTTATGTAATACGTTTCTATATTTAACAGGCACAACAATGTACATATTCATTTATTTAGCTTAAACTGGATTAATATTATATAATATATGTGAAGTGAAGGAATGTGTGTATGTCACAGAAGCAGAGATAGTCTTTAAGGGCAAAGGGCTCCCACTACCCACCTTTTTGTAGTCAGACACTATACATGTGCTAAATGCACAGGTGCCCGGCTGCCTGAGCTGAATTTTGCCGTCCCGAGGATTTCACAGCCCTCTGGGTGTGAACTCCTCAGTATGGCAAAGCACCTAAATGTCCTCTCCCTCATGATGTGGGGGAACATCATGATAGTCTCTGATCTGGGTGCTTCAGTTTTAAGCCCTGAAGGGCCCAGGGCCGAGTGTCTATCACTGACGCTTTGTCACAGAGTGGGGTGGGTGCACCAACTCTCACCGATATATGACCTGAACCTACTCTGTGACGAGTAAGGGACTGCCGAGGGCTTCCTCTCATTAGCTGACCAATGGTCAGCCAATGAAACAGCCAATGAAAGGAGGAGGCAGTCTCAGTCATCAGGAACCAAAAAGGCTTTCCTACCGAGACGCTGCAGCAGGTACGTTTTATGTTTATTAATGTTTCGTGTGTGCGTTTGTGTATGTATATTTGTAAGTGAGTGTTGTGAATGGGTGTGTGTGTGCATGTAAGGATGCGACTGTGTATGTGTGATTGTGTAGCCCGCTCACCCCTCCCTGCTCAAATTACTGGCTGCCACTGCACAGAGTATGTCACTGGCTGCTGAGCTCATGTTGCTGTTTTGAATATGGTGTGGACTGAAGATAGTTAATAGAAAAAAGCAAAATATGGTGTCACGCAATGGTTGAATTGTGTTCCTTTTACAGGAAGTTAATAATTAATTTGTTCAGTCATGCAGATATGTCGATATTTGTGTGCACGTTGCAAAGAAGATGGTAACTGTACCCAGTTGTTATGAGGTGTATTTTCACTTACTTCATTTATACCAGATTACTATTATATAATATACAACTAACACAGAACACTATTTTCCCCTGGTAAACCCGAATGCAGGTATAAAGCAATGATGCAGACTCAAATCACCTCCAATATCAACAGCAATAAGATGTGTAGGTCCAACCAGAATGGTGATTCTGAAACAAGAAGATGGAAAGGACTGGATACTGGAGGTGGTACGACTTAAGGTAAGATACAGCCATCAAACAGCCTTGTCTTCTCCTTCTGTGATATTGCATAAATAATGGAAAGACGAAGGAATAGCTGTATACCTATAGGACAGAAATTTGAGACCACAGGCATACAGGCAAGATAATTTGTCCAGCAATGCTTATCGTGATAAATGGTGGTAAAAAAATCTTCTTTGGAGTGATAGATGTCTCGTAATCGCCATGACGTGCTACAGGAGGGAAGCATTGCCACACTATAGTTTGCATGACAATGTCTGCATTGTATGGGAGACACGAGACTGCATATATCTCCCACGCTGATGTGAGACATTTGCTCATGGAACTCAAGGAAGAAAGTTAGAGAACATTCCCAGGTCGGCGGATGGGTCTATTGAAAAAAGAATGAAATGGACCTCTGGCTGAATTCACATATGCATTTACTTTATGGGGCCTTGTAGCTACTCGAGGAGGGACATATTTGTCTCTTCATCCTCTTGCCCACTCTATTTTCTCCTAAGCCTTTTTCTCTTCTTTCCGTGTTCTCCTTTTTCATTCTTTCTCCTTTATGATTTTCATCACTGCCTCAACTCTGGAGATGCCTTGGTCATCTTAATAAAGGTGTTATAGATGCCTACATGTTTTAAGTGGCTGGAAGGTGTGGGGGAATTCTTTTGTTTTGGGGTCCCTGAAAAAACAACTTTGAGAACTAATAATGGGACAACAGTGGAGACTGCAAAAGAAATGTAGTGCAGCGTAGTGTTGCAAGGCTCTGTTGGAACGTCTACTTGATGTGCACTTCCTTTGCTTGGATGCAGTCTATTCAATCATAGCAAACAAATTGGTGATGTGTATTTGTGCTGTGCATCAGGGCTATAGATGTTCGTGTGAAGTGTATATTTCTCTTTTGATTGCTTGAAAATCAATAAAATGCTAGTTAAAAAAAGAACCAGAGACTGTCCCCAGCCCAACCGGGGCCAAGAAGAGATAGGCCTAGGAAGCACACAGTCAGACCTACACCTCCTCCAACTCAACCGAGACAAAGCCAATAGACTTACTCCACGTTGGGTTACACATGGGTCTTATTTATTAAAAAAACATACAACAACACAAAATTCAAACACAAAGATAAAAAAAAAACTTCCAACAGTACTCAAGCATTAATAAAACTACACAGTTAGTGATTCTAACTAAAAAAACACAGTGTCAACTACCTAACAAACCTGGCGTTAACAGAAGTAATTACATAAACCACAATCACAGCACTAAAGCCAAACTCCACATTCTCATTCCATCCAACCTTCCAGAGGGTAATACCCCCCACGAAAATTAAAGGCAATTCGGGTACAACCACCACACGAGTCCCCCTTGCCCAACACTGCTACACAGCAGCACGCACCTATTACCTCCCTGCCCTTTTGTGAACAATACTGTCATGGACTGAAAATGCACAGAGACACCCCAGTCTAATTGCCTTCTCAACTTGGGATGTAGAAAAAGATTAAAATATTAATTCTCCCAGCCGCATAACACAACATGACCTCCCTTTGACTGAAGTTCATAATCGAGTGTGGTAATTTACAGATGATGCAGAGAGGCTGCACAGGGGAAAAAACACAAGCAAACTTTACACTAATTATTTAAACCTCCCTACTCCTGCAATCACCATCCTGTGTACGACTTCTAGATGTGTCACCTCCACAGCCTGGTGCCCGAAGAGGTAACCATCTCCCAAAATGAATCAATGCACCCAGGAAGGCGAACCAAGTCATTGCCCTCTTTCCCCTGGGAGACGAATGTGTGTCATTCTCCCTTGCCCCCTTCCCCACGGGGGTTTTTGCTTCCATTGAACTCATGAGAATAAAACACCTAAAAACAATGATTGTAGATGATAATTTCATGCTGGAAACAGTGTCGAATGACCTGGAGTGAGGTGGTCGCCCCATTCTAAGATTGGCTGAGGGTTCTGCTACCTCAAATATGAGCCTGCCGGTGTAGTGGCATAGTTCTGTTATTTAAAATGTAAGACTGTAAGATGTGGATTGGGGGCTGTGCTTTTAGAGCTGTAGAGAGGACTCTGCTATCTAAATTGTCAGCCTGTAAGGTTTGAAGGCGTCTTTTGTCCTAAATATTAGCCTATTGATGTTGGTTGAATATCACAATATTAAGGTCAAGAATAACGATGTGCACATATATCGATTGCAGAATATTGTCTATCTACCAGCATATCATCCAGGTCAGCATTCACAGGGAGGTGTAGATTTACTATTCTTAACTCCACATCTACTTACCTTGACAATATCTTGGTTGTTGATACTTTGGAGTTCACAAGTGCAGGTAGATATGTAAATTTTGATGTTGTGATACACCACCATAGATAGAGGTAGGCACGGCTTTGTTGTCTAAAATGTTAACCCGTAAGTTGTGGTTGAAGGGGTCTTCTAGCTAAAGTGTGAGCCTGCAGGTGTAGATGGAAAGCTTTGTTATCTAAATGTAAGTATTGTGTGCACGAAGGAAACACATGTAATCCCCAAACTACTGCACGTTCTCAAATACAAGTTAACGTTCCTGCCTCTGGCAATATTATAAGCAGCAGTAATTGAACTCTTGTTTTGTTTTCCTTATTGCATCATTTTGCGACTGCACCCCTCCTAAAACTCCTTCTCTCTTTAATAGACTGATGCTGAGACAAGAAGGCACTTCATTTGATAGTAATGTTGGGTTCTTAGCTGTCATAAGGCTCCCAGAGAGCACTATATGGTGATCTCACCTCCTGCCTAGTGTGGCCTGTTCTCATCACAGGAGTGATCCCTAACTTTGACCCTGTCCTCCTATAATGTGGAAGACCCGAGTTTACGGCACGGGAGACCTCCAGTAGGCAGAGAAAAATACAGGGCGGCAGTGGAACTGGTTGGCATTCTTAGCAAAGTTGTCAAATGTATGGGCCACATGAGTGGAAGGGCTTAGCAGCAGGAGGCTAGGCCTTTATTTCAACTTAAGGGAGGATATCTATACATGTGTGTCTGTGTGCAGTGTGCATGCATGCGTTAGCCTAGGCCTACACTCTTCCACACTCATTCCCCTAAGACTCCAAGCATGGATAGAAGAGAATGGCTTTGAGCTCCAATGTACAACACAGCTTGCCGACAGTGTACTACTGAGAACTCGGATCCTAGTTTCAACTGGCACCTGAGTGTCATTTTAGGCAGCTTGGTTTGCCCATCTGTGTTTCAGAGGTGAGCAGTGCGGGAGACCCCATTCGAGGAGATCTTTGCTGTGTATGAATAGTTAACATATTTTATCTAAAGTGTTTAATAAAGCGTGAACATGACCCGAGAGTATCAGAGCACTGTACATACATTTGGAAACAGTATCAAAGACCTAAAACATAAAAATCAACACCTAACATAAAACATAGAACATAAAACTAGACAAGATATGGCATGTTGTATCAGTGTAGTCCTCTTTTTTCTCACTGCATACAAATACTTGAAGCCCTGCATGTGGCTGACTCTTCCCCAGCCCGGTGGTGTCTTAGAGACCTCATGCTCTAAAGAATGTCCCTCAGTTTCCAATAGGTTTCCAATGACTACCCTAAAACGCAAGCCAGTTGAGGCCTACTCAGCTTCCCAGGCCACCCCTTTATTATCAGTGAAGTGAACATGGCAAACGCCCTCCAGCCTACATTCACATAAGTGCCACCCCACTACCACTCTTCGGGGACACTTAAGTTTCACAGGATTTAATATCTCGCCGACCCCCTCCTCTCTCCCGATGCCAGAGGGCACACTCACCCTGCCGCCAACCTCCCGCTCACCTCGCCCGAGCGGTGGCTAATGCGGTTAGGCCGATGGCATTAGCCTGCTGAAGAATAACCTGCCACCGAGGGCTGACACGTTATGAACGGCTCGGCCACCGTTCTTCAGAGGCGATTAGGAACAATTAATTGGTTTATCGCAGCGCTCCCTTTAAGGCGCCGGTCATAACTGTGTTACTGCACTTGTTAGCGGCTGACCCTCCCGTGTCCCTCCCTCTGATAATTCACCTCCCTGGAAACTCTGCCTTTTTGACCTGTTACCTCTGCCCCTTCCCAGCCCTCCCACTTCATACCCCTCATCCTATTCTTTCTGTATCTTGCCGGAAGGGGAGTCCGCTCCTTGATACAGCCCTAGTGTGAAGGTAACAAGAGAGGGGCTGGCATGAAGAGTCTTGTGTGGCATACCAGCAGCCCCTCTAGGCAATGTTTACAGTTTCTGTGTCAGCCTGCACTAAACATATGGTACAGATGGTGCAATGTTTACAGTCTGCCTGGGTATCTCCTACACTAAGCCCAATACCCACAGGCAGCACTGTTTACAGCCTGCTGGTGTATCTTCCTACACCAATCACAAGATCCAAATAGTGCACATTTTACATTCTGCTGATGCCGCCTGCTATTTGGAGTGCAGGATCCATGCAGGACACCTTTTACATCCCGCATATGCGTCTCTCTACCACAAGCACATTATCCAAATAATGGCCTGTTTGCAGTCTACCTCTGTATTTTTCTTCACCAGTCAGGATCCAAATAGAACACAGCTGACAGTCTGCAAGTGAATCCTCCTACACTAACCAGGCATTTAGGTCCAAATAGTGCAGTATTTACAATATGACTGAGTAGCTCCCCACACTAATAACAGGTTCTAAATAGTGCAATGTTTACAGTCTGCCCGAGTATCTCCCTACACTAATGACAGGTTCTAAATAGTGCAATGTTTACAGTCTGCCCGAGTATCTCCCTACACTAATGACAGGTTCTAAATAGGACAATGTTTACAGTCTGCCCGAGTATCTCCCTACACTAATGACAGGTTCTAAATAGGGCAATGTTTACAGTCTACCCGAGAATCTCCCTACACTAATGACAGGTTCTAAATAGGGCAATATTTACAGTCTGCCTGAGTATCTCCCTACACTAATCACAGGTTCTAAATAGGACAATGTTTACAGTCTGCCTGAGTGTCCCCCTACACTAATCACAGGATGCAAATAGGTCAGTTTACACTCTGTCCAAGTATTTCCATACACCAATCAAAGCATCCAAATAGGACAATGTTTATAGTCTGCCCGAGTATCTCTCAACCCTAATCACAAGTGCCAAATACTGCAATGTTTACAATCTGCCCGAGTATCTTCAGACAATCACACGCTCCAAATAGCGCAATGTTTACAGTCTGCCCAAGTATCTTCCGATAATCACAGGCTCCAAATAGTGCAATGTTTACAGTCTGCCTGAGTATCTTCTGACAATCACAAGCTCCAAATTGTGAAATGTTTACAGTCTGCCTGAGTATCTTCCGACAATCACAAGCTCCAAATAGTGCAATGTTTATAGTCTGCTAGAGTATCTTCTGACAAACACAAGCTCCTAATTGCGCAATGTTTACAGTTTTTCCAAAGTTTCTTCCGACAATCTCAAGCTCCAGATTGTGCAATGCTCACAGCCTGGCCATAATTATAAGATCAAACTGGTTCAATATTTACATTCTGCCAGTCTATCTTCCTGCGCCAATTAAGAGACCCAAATAGTGCACTGTTTATAGTCTGCTAGTCTATCTTCCTACATTAAGCACAATTTCCACACAGAGCTTCGATAGTGTACCCTTCAGCGCTACCCTCAAGATCGAGATAGTGCAGTGACTACAGTCTGCCTGTGTAGCTTCATACACTTATTGCAACATCTAAGTAGGACAATGTTTATAGTCTGCCAGTGTAGCTTCTAATATTTATCACAACACCCAAGTAATGCACTGTTTACAGTCTACCTGTGCATTTGGCAGTAATATATACAGGATAGAAATGCTAGATATGGAAAAAAATCTATAAGCCAAGCACCACCCTAGTTGGCCTTGAAGTTCTCTTTTGAAGTGCATCAGAACTCCTTAATTCTAGAAAAAGTTGTGTGATGTGCAATGACCTGACCTTATAGGTGACTTTTCAATTTGTTAACTATTAATATAGCGGTTAACAAATTGTACCATCTTTCCGCATGCAGAACTTCAGGAGCAAGAAAAAATGGGCAACTTTCACTGGATATCACTCATGCTTTTCATAATTTGTATAGACTACACAGAAAGTGGACTTGTATGTTGACGCTAACAACAACAGAAACTATTTAATTAGTAGTAAAACAGGACTAGGTTAGCAGTTTGCTCCTGACAAGGAACAACTTGAGCTCTCAGGATGAGGAACAACTTGAGCTCTTTGGACAGATATCAGATTTAAAAATATATAATTCCAAGGTATGAAAGCCCATTAAAATGTATGATGCCGATGAAGTGAGTTGAACTAAAGGGGATGATGGACGGAGTGTTGAACATTGCAAGCACTCACCCCCAGTCAACTGATCTGGGTTTAATCCATCATCATTCTTTAGATCACTCCGCCACCCCAGTTCAGACATGGCCATATGCAATCAGTCTGATCCTGTGCCTCATGGGAACAGTCTAGCCCGAACTGCCAAGCCATGTCTTCCTTGAACCGGAAACAAGCATCCATCAATTGGGTGTCTTTTGCCTTCTCACCTTAAGTGTGCCAGGTATGCCCAGATGTGGGTCCTGGGCTCACTGTGCCACTGGAATCAAGCCATCCTTGCTCAAGAGGGGTGAAACCCCGAAACCGGTCCTAGGATGCTTGTTTCCGGTCCAGGGAGGACCTGGCTTGGCAGTTCGGGCTGAACTGTTCCCACGAGGCACAGGGTCAAGACTGATTTGCATATGGCCAGGTCTAAACTGGGGTGGCATGGTGAGCAAAAGAATGATGGATATAACCCAGATCTCTTGACTGGGGGTGAATGTTTTGATTTGTTCTGCATTCCGTTGGGCGCAATATAGTCTGGAGAATGAAGGCTTGAGGTTTCTACAACGAAGTGTTGCTTTAGTGTTTTCCTAGTGAAGGAAAAATCAGTGTTTTCTCATTAGACAAGTACTTCACTCTATGGGAACGGCGGTTTCTGTTTTCCGTTGTTGAGCATGTGATGGTGACCCCCCAGATCCATAAATGTCTCTCTGTATGATAGAATAGGAAAATCAATCTAACAGTATCCGGTTGCCACATGTTGACATCATAATGAAGAAGTCCTTTGACACTTCCTTTCAGGTGAGCACTACTATGACTACAGGCAGCCAATCCCAGTTCAATTTACTTACAATCAAATGGCTTCAAATTGAATAGTTTGATATTGGGGCATTGAGGTGAAAGCAGATTATTTACTTACAATCAAATGGCTTCAAATTGAATAGTTTGATATTGGGGCATTGGGGTGAAAGCAGATTACCTCAGAGGGCATCACTTTTACTGTTAATAATGCATAACAGCATTTGTATAGTGTGCTTCTTGCACGGCCCTCATTACAAGTTGAGGTATTCACCAGGGGCGGCTCCTCTGCAATGGCGGAGGAGTCTCGCCCCACTGGCTCGGAACCAGCACCTGAAAATTCAAACAATATAATGTCATTGTTTTTTCGGTTGGTGCCTGAGCCAGCGTGCAGTAGGGAGGGGCAGGGCCGGGGAATTGGGAGGGGGTAGGAGGAGTGCAATGTGCACTTCTAAGTGCACATGCGTTTTTGGCCGGCTGTATTAGGCCGGCCAAACACACATGTGCTGCATTTAACACCCGGGCTGGAGAAAACCCACAGACACCCTGACCGGAGCGGAGCATCTTTTCCGACTGCCATGTACAAGACTTGGTATCTGCAGGTTGAGCTGCCATTCCCCATTCTGCTGAAATTTGCTACAGGGATACCACCTGGAATCATCGATTCCACCCCCTGGTATTCCTGCACTAAAGCTGGTCCAGTCTTAACAAGGGCTTTAGTGTAGGGCACCCCAACACTCAGTGTCTGGGTGCTCTGTAGATGTGTTTCTTGGGCAATCACTCAGCATAATCAATGTGGTCTGGTGTCGTGTTTGGTGAGTATGTTGAGTCTTTCCAATATTCTGTATAGTAATGGTTTGTGCTGGTCAGTTGCAAGCATCAGATGTGTCACTGTATTAGATCCAGTCAGGGCTCTTTGTGGTGAGTATGTGTATGGATAGATGAAGACCCATTAGCCTGAATATATTGTGGTGGCTTCCTATTAGGCACCTTCCCAATACTTAGGGCAACAAGGCAGGGAAGCGCACTCTCTCCACTGCTCTTCCTACTTGAATTGAAACTACTAGCAGTGGCAATTAGAAGGTGCGAGTATCTCAGGGGCATTGGTATTATGATAGGCTTGGTAAAGATAGTACAGTATGTAGATAATATTCTTCTTACAGTAAAATAATCTGAAAGGTAAAAATGATGCTGCCAGGCAAATAATGGTATCCTTTGGCCACTGGCGGCAACTGACAGCCACAACTGACCACCAATAATCAGCATTAGCCAACCTCAGCCTGGGGTTCTAAGTGGTACAGTTTAAACGGCCTCAGTAATACCATACCTTGCTGCCTCTTCAACTAGCAATGTCGGGTTGGTGGCTCAGCGGGATAAAGCATCCACTCCAGGCATCTGTGCTTGACATAATGGTCACAGGTTCAAATTCTGGTGGATCCATTTAACCTTTATTCCTTCCGCGGTTGATAGCATTAGTTCTATTGAGTTGGGTAACAACAAACGGATCTTATTTCAGCGCCAAGAGAGCATGTACTTTTAACTAAACATGTTATGTTCTCCCAGGTTAGTTAGTATGTTGCCAGAAGTAAAATATGCCCCTTTTAAGACACACTCCCTATCTCCTGAGCAGCACAGTGCGCGCAAGACATGCATTTGAGACTGCTGGCTCGATGGCTCTCTTCCCCCAGCACCCCCACCCCGCTCAGGTGAGATTTAAGACCCTCCTATATCTCCATCTGTAAATGGCCTCATAAAACTGACAGAAAGACGTAAGGAGGGACACCCATTAACATTTTATTACAAATCACCTCCAAGCCAGCAACTCTATTTAACCCGGGCTGAGGGGTGGGGGCGGGGGGGTCCAGAGACTGAACGATTGGAGGGGACCGGGGTAGATGTCTGCATGAGACTGAATGAAGACATCAGCGCTGGGAAGGCAGGCCTTGAGCAGGTCTAAAGGCGCTGCAGCAGAAGGTGACTTTCCCGCCACGCTAGCCGCCATCTCCAGGGAGGGGCGCCACAGACTTCGCCTGCTCCGAGCTCCTCCCGGTGGATCTTCCTTATGTATGTATTTATTTATGCGTTTTTATATAGCTCGACATTACCCAACGGTGTCAGAGCACTTTACAACAGAGCAAAGAACGTTACATGAGAAATGCAGAGTAACAGGGTAGTAGGTGACAATTTGTATACCTACTACAGTTACTAATGGTATTTGCAAATTACATTTATTATAGATTACATAATTAGAAAAGTTAAAGCAATTAAGGTTACACAACTACATTTTGCATATTTACAGAGTTAAAGGGGAACGGTCATTATAGCTTTCGAGAGTGTGATGTAACAGTCAGGTTGAGGCTATTAAATGCGAGGGCGTATGGGTGGTGGGGAGTTTGCGAGGAGTGTTATTGAGAAAAAATTATTTTGAAGAGAAAAGTCCTAAGGTACATTTTAAGATTTGGAAAAAGGTGGTGATTGCACCATAAGTCTTGTCGGAGGTTTGAGCAGCAGACGTTCAGCATTTCGTGAAGGCCTTGCAACACCTAATATCCTGAGTTTGTTTGCTAGGTAGGGAGGGGTGAAAGTGTGAATGGCTTTATGGGTGATATAAGCAGTCTTGTATATGGCCCTAATTCAAAAGGAAGCCAGCGGAGATTTATCAGCATAGGTGCGGACTTTTCTTTTGGTCCCGTAGATGAAATTTATACCCGAGTTGAAGATGAATTTTAGAGGAGGTTGGTGCGTCTTGGGAGGCCTGCAAGGAGAGAATTACAGTAGTCCAGTCTGGAGAGTACCAAAGATTGGACAAGCGTTTTCAAGTCTTGCTCAGGAATTTAACGTCAGATCCCCCAGAAAAGCGCAATTGGAAGCGAGCATTCCTGGACTGGAGTGCAAGCATGTAAGGTCAGCCCTGGTACCAAAAGAGGTGCAACGCTGGCCTAGGCTAGCTCCCCTCACATTGCAATTACTAGTGGCCCTGGCAAGGACAAGAAAACAAAGGCTCAACAGAGACAGTAGCTTTGTTTTTAAAGGGGAACCAAGCCTGACGCGTACCTGATTAAGCACCTGCAGTGCCAGCACTGCAACAGAACCAGCCTGACAGGGAATCTCCCATTTCTATGCCTGACACGTGTCTAACTCTGCCCAAGCCTGCAGCCTTGTAATAATCATTGACCTCCCCTTTTTCCAAGAGGGGAGTCAACAATTGTAGAGGATTCCATTACCCAGAATGCATTATGACAGGACAAGTATTGACAAAGCCAATCTTCGCCTTTATGACCTATTGGCTTTGCCAATGGTTTTTAGCCAAGTTGCACAGCATCGTCGATGTGGGGCATCATGGCTAAAGTAAAACAAAAAAAAACTTTTACGTTGGTGCCTGCATCATTTTGTAGGCGAACATACCGTGCATACGTGACTACTAAATAACGAGGCTGCTTTTTTTTGTATGTTTTCAGTTACTGTTCTGGGTTGGATCAGTGACTAAAAACTAAACAAAACATGCAAAAGCATTTAAATTGTTTTTTAAAGCATGGGGAGTGATATCAATGGGGGTAGGGGGGCAAAACAAACAGGGAGCCAAGCAATAGGGAGGGTTAGAAGCAACACGGGGCGGATGGGGAGCCACAAGCAACATGGGGAAGGCAAGAGCACATGTAAGCAATAAGGGGAGAGCAGGAAACACAGAAGCAGGAGGACACAAGCACCACAGGGAAGGGCGTGGCAGGATGCAACATAGAAAAGCACACGAGCAAGCACCAAGGGTGAGGGGGGCAGCACACAGGGACAGGCAGTGGCACAAGGGGGGGTAGAGAAGTACACAAGGGAGACAGCTCGGAAAAGACATGCATTCTGTGAGTGACTACACAAAAAGAATAAAGTAGCTCCCCAACATCGAGCACGGACAGCACACAAACACACATATGGTAAATAGGCAATGCACCATGAGAGGAAAAAAAACAAGGCTGAGAAGCTGGAACATGAATAAGAAGCAGGCACATAAGAGTGGCAAGAAAAACCAACCAATGGTAAGCAATGGGTGGGTTCCAACCCCTCCAAGTTCCTAACCCACATTATGTCTTGCAACAGACAGAGCATGCACCACATTGTCTAACAAATGCTCTATTCCCTAGGACTACACCAACCTCTCACACTTCATCTATCCCACAGCCCTCAGCACATCCTCTAGCACACCCTCTATTTTCTAGCATACACCATAGCTTTTAGAACACCCATCCCATAGAACACTCTTTATCTTTTATTGCTAGCACAGTCATCCTCAAGCATTCCCTCTATCAGCTAGCACATAATCTTCCCTGTAGCCCTCTCATTCTGTACAAATCTCAGTGTCGTCTAGTGCACACTCCATCTTCTAGCGCACATACATCATCCTCTTTTAGATCATCTGTCCTGCAGCACACCTCATCTTCTAGAGCAATCTCTTCTGGCAAACCCTCCATCCACTAGCGCATACTCAATCCTGTAACATGCCTCATACTCTAGGAGCCCCTCGATCTTGCAATGTACACGTCACCTATCCTCAACACATCCCCTCCTTAGCGTGCCCTCCATGCTTTAGCAGTCCTCAACCTCTATGCCTTGACACCACTTTAAAAGCATGCTTGCACAAGCTCCCTCTTTTCCCCAGGACACCTCCCCTGCTCCATCATCGCCTTCTCCCATTACCCAGAGACATACTCAGTATCCCAGTCACAGCCACCACTGAATGGCCTCAAGCACTTTGGAGGTTATGCGCCGGAAGGCTAATTCGAGCTGCCCTGTGCCGCTATATCTTCTTGGCTCCCCACAGAAGTATAAATCTGGTCACCATATTTCTAGGGATGGGCGAGCTCTGTGCTGCCTCCCACTATATATCTGCCTAATTAATGTTAGAAAAAGCAAAGCACTGCTTTTCCCACTCAATAAGCAGGCTGCTTGACTTTATTACTGCTTTCCTTTTTCACGTTTTCTGTCCAGCAATTTAAATCATCCTCAATTCCGGCTCCGGAGAAGGAAGGTTTGCCTCTAGCACTGGCATGCAGGCAGCTGGCATCACCAGACCATCATCTTGAATCAGAGGGCTAAGGGGAATGGGAGATTCCCAGCAGGGCGGTTGAGCCCATAGAGGATGGTATGGCTAGGACAGATTTAGCCTCTTGCCCAACACTACCATCCTTTTGTGGACAGCAGCCCTTTAAGGCATTTCCCTTCTAGGCTAGACTGTCTGAGGCTTGCCATCAGCAGTTCAACAGTGCCAGGTAGACAGACATCATGCAGTGACCATACTAAGCAATCCTCAAGCAAACAGGTGGACAGCCAGCTGTCATCATTAGATCAGGACTACATGACCTCCAGACAGACATGGAGCCATAATCTCCGAAAAGGTAGCATAAGGTTTGCAGAAATCGCCTAGGTAAGTCCTGCCAACTGCATGACTGAAAGGACTGCCCAACAGAAAAAAATAAGTCAAAAGAAATCTTCAATCAAAAAATGCAGAAGGAATCACCCAACGATCCTAAGATTGCAAGAGAAAGGGATGCTGGCTCCATCCGAATATGACAATGAATACTATTATGTAAACATAGAGAGGAAGCTAACCCTTTGGGGGAGAGACTGTGGCCTAACGGGCTAGGGCAGCTGATCTCAAATCTGGGGAACCGAGTTCAAGTCTTTGCAATGGCGCTCAAAATGCTCTAAATCTGGGCAAATCACTTAATCTCCCCGTGCCTAACAAATATGAAAGTGTCCTTGTGTAACGGAACTTGTGCTCATGTAAAGTGCTCTGATATCTTCGGATCAAATTCGCGCTATATAAAACTCCGGGGGAAAAAAGCATATTAAAGTCTGGTTTAGCTAGAAAATGACTGAGGCCCGATTTAAAGTTTAGTTGATATCCTGTCCATCCTATTACAAGTGTATTGGGATATAATAGTCGTGTAATAGGGTGGGCGGAATATCTGTCATATTTGTGATGGAGTAACCTATATGCCAAACTCTAAACAAGACTCTTTGTCTGGTATCAAAGTCATAGGCACACAAGTATTGGCAAAGCCAAAAGATCTAGCTCTGTCTGCCAGCGTTTGGGTTTGTAAATACTTGTTTTGGTTTGTCATGTTTTTTGTAAAACTTCCTGGTTGAGGTTTTGGGGATTGTTTCAACAATATTAAAAATATGGCTAAAATGTAAAAAAAAACGTTGTTTCAAGCACACATTGCCATAGTATTACCAGTTACTGAAGAGAACTACATAGCATGCAGATGTGTTCCTTGTGAAAGAGCAGTATGCTGTCACTCACTATGAAATTACCCAGTGGCTGAGGTGGGCTGATCCTCTGTCCCATTCTGTGGAGGACAGAATTAAAATGTGAATGGCACAACATCAGACCAATAGCTAAAGAGGGATGGCTGAAATCCCCTATAAGTAAGTATATTATATATACAAGATTTTAATAAAATCCAAAGGTCTTGTCTAACAGCAGACCTAAGTAGTCCTCAAGTCTTCATAAAAGGTCCCGTACCAGTTATTAGTTCAGGATATCCATTGACACAATTTTGATGGTTTCAGCAACAGATAAAGACAATGGATGCCAACAAGGACAAGATTATCAACAGATATAAATGTCATCCAAAAAAATGGAGAATAGCAACAGGATTAAAACGGGGGAACAATCGGTCCAGGAAAATTGTAGTGTCACACCAGTATGAACTATAACAATAAGTCAGGACAGAGGAACAGGCAGAAGCTAGTCAGGGCCAGGTAGGATATGATACCTTCTAGAAATGAATACCAAAACATCAATCAGGCATGGGTCAGGCGTAGATTAGTTTAGGAGCCAAAAAACAAAAAAAAAATTCAGGAACTGCTGCCACTGTCCGGGAGAAGCGTTGTGGAGCATGAAGATAAAAACAGGATGCTTATGTTGTCTCTCCTCCTGTGATGTCAGTGTACTCTATGGTTGCTTATGCTAGCTGTACCTCTGCACGCCCCATTGCTGCTGAGAAATGTGGTGCAGAGGCAGTTTTACTTATGTGCTGATATTGGTGATCACTGGGAAAAAATCTCCAATGGGATCTGGAAGCTGAACCCCTTCATTTGCCCATAGCAAGTGTGTTTGACACCCTCTGCCAGAGGAGAGGAGACACAGACATACCCCTGCATACAGAGACATACCCGTGCATACAAAGACATACCCCTGCAGATGAATAATATGTCAGGACCTGACAGGCAGATATCTTCTCAAAAGAGAAGGGAAGCCATTATCAATAGAGAGATGGCAGCAACCATTCCCAGATGGACAAACAGCTACATCAGCTCCTGACATACAGGGATCCGTTGTGTCTCCTGAGAAGCATGTACCCATCAAATGCAGATGGATAGTTGCCTAACATCTTCAGACAAAAGGGTGCTCCATAGAAACAGACATATGCATCTCATCTAAAGAGAGGCCTGTGTAAACAGGCAGCCATTACCTGTTGACATACGGGCAACCAGCATCTGAAGACAAGCATAAATCACTTTCAGGCAGGAAGGAACACATCATCTATAGTCAGACAAGCACATTTCATGTCCAGATAGGCATGCAGCAGTAAACTTTAAGAAGACATGCACGTGCCTTTTCAGGACATGCATCCATCATCTCCACATAAACAGGAGCTCATCAGCAACAGATAGACCCATAGTATCTCCAGAAAGGCACTCAGCATTAATAGTAAGTCCTGGTGCTCGTGTAAAGCGCTCTGATACCCGATTCGGGTCTAGTTCGCGCTATATAAAACTCTCAAAAAAAAAAAAACTATGACCACTACCAGCCATGACCCATCACGCCGTCCTGAATTCTTTGAAAAAGGTGGAGGAGTGGCAAAGGAAACCCACGAATAGCAGGTGCATTTTCTCTCCCTTTATCATTACATTTGGAGCGTTATCTTCTGCTCCTACAGAGGCTGGGGTCTATCTGCCAGCTGACTGCATGGAGCCAGGGAAAAGGCCAAAGAGTAACCATGTGGTGTCTGGCTGCAGCCGAAGCTCAAGCAAAACAAGGTGTTAAATGTCCACTAATTAGAAGTGTCAAAATACAAGCACCAGCAGCAGGCAGAGCATCCCAAACATGCAGCAAAGGGCAGGAATTCCTTGATATCGTTTAACAGTTGAGCTCAAGAAGGCGCAGAAGTTCCTGGGTGGGCCACAAACCCAGGCTGCAAGTGCAGGTGAGAAACAGCCCTCTGGGGCTCCTTCACTCCATCAGTGGGAGAGAAGCAGGGGTGAAGGTGCCTTTCTGGAGACAGTCAGAATGAAAGTTAGGGGTAGATTACATGAGGTGGAAGTGGAGGGATAGGTTGGGGAAGACAGGTGGGTTGAAACGTAGGTTAAGGAAGGCGAAGGGTGAATGTTAGGATGGGGTTCGAGGGAGTGAAGGACAGGATAGGGTTGGCAGTGAGGGGTAGGGAAAGATTACATAATGCGGGGACGGAGATTTGGGGAAGTTGGGGTGAATGATGGGTTGAAGGAGGCAGGGGGTGACGTGTAGGTTACCAGGGTAGAAACAAGTCTGGGTAGAGCCAGTCGGACGTACTGCATCCAAGAGGAGAGAGGAGTTGGCCTAATGGCTAGGGTGCTCGACCTCGGACCTGGGGAACTGGGTTCGAGTCTCGGTAATTGACACTGAACTTTCTGTGATTCTGGGCAAATCACTTAATCTCCCCGTGCCTAACAAAAAATGAATGTGTGTCCTCATGTAACGTAACTGGTGCTATGTAAAGCGCTCTGATACCTGATTGGATTCAGATCAAGTTTGCACTATATAAAACTCTGCAAAAAATAAAAGATATATGAGTGATCTTACCAGTCATTCCAGCCTTATGTATGACTGGCCTGCCTACAAATCTTTTTACTTACCAGCCTGTGGATGGCTACGAAAATTTCATTGTGAGATCTTTTTTTTCAGTGCACGAATCGAGGTTCATTAAACTCATTACATTTGCAGCATGAGCCAGCCTTAAGGCTGTCTGCACATATGAACAGTTATAAAGTACCATCGGTGGCCTGAGAAATACCTCAGGCCCTAGCAATTATAACACCTAACCACTGGCTTTAAAAACACCAAAAAGTGAAAAGAAACAAGAATCTGGTGCGCTTCATAAGAGCTACAAGCCATGTACTAAGACTTTCACTTGGAAAAATATATACAGACTAGTCCTTGACAAACATGGGAAATTGAAATCTGCAGTCTCCAACACAGAGCACAAGACTGCAGCTTCCAGTAGCGTAGATTTTTTTAAATATTATGTTACTTTTACAGTATTGTTAACATAGATTCAGGATATACAGCAGTTTAAGCACAAGGATGCTCACATCACTCACTAGTCCCTGGAAACTAGTTAAAACCCACCAAAGTGCTGAGTGAGATATATACCAATATCTCCATATGCCAATCCAGAAATAAAACTTAAAAACACCAACACCCAAATCGAGGAACTGGATACTGCCACTTATAAACCAGAGCATGGCATAAGGGGGCTAACTCTTTTCCAGCTCTACTGGCCTTGCAGATGACTCAGCTGTGGAATAGAGGAACGTTCTGTGGTGTGGAATAAAAAATATGAGAGAAGAATCTTATGCTTGAAACTGCGAGTCCATTGCTGTAGACAGTGGAGCTGACAAGCCCTAATCCAGGCTGCTCTTGTATTTGGCATATCGCGATAAAGCCTCCTCTCTCTATTCTTCTGTGTGGCTCCTAATTTACACCAACCTGCTTGGGAAGGGGTATATATTTCGCCTCAGCCTGTGCTAAAGACATCACAGTCATGCAAACATACTCATGCCTTCTTTAGGTGGTGCTGTTTTTTTGTTTTTTATTACCTTTTAAATTATTATTGCTTTTTGCAAATATATGCAAAATAAAAACATAAACAAATCGCAGCTTTGGCAAGACCTATTAGCTTTGGCAATGCTTGTTTTAAGGGGATCTGCCTAACGATCTTGTTTGCGTTTTAGTGTACCAAGGCTTTCCCCAATCTTTACATCTGAGGACTACATGAAACAATGACAAACACTTCTGGGTTTAGCTGCAGCAATCACGAGGTTATGCTTTTGGGCATAAAACGGTATCTGTTCAGTGGGTAAAACAAGGGGAAAGCTGGTTATATGAACATTCTAGCTGAAATCGTCACCAATATCCCGTTCCAAGATGGAACTGAAACAAATAAAAGGCTCTCCGTGTCAATGTAACATAAATCCAAGACAGCATATGACGCAACCGAATGCAGCTAAAAACGTGTGTAACTGGTGTCAACCGGAGTATTCATGTGGGTCAGATGCCTCTGGAGAGCAAGGTGCTAGAGAACCTTCTAGAAGGGTCTGGACTCTGGGGGAGGCGCGGTGCATGCCCCCACCACCTCCTGTTCAGTGTTAAGGTGAAGGGGTTAAGAGTGTTGTGATGTCGCTCCTCTGACAGTAATATGATTTCTGCTCGCCTCTCATGTCTATATTTATTCAGTTTTGTCAACACTCTGGGGTTGGTTGTTGCCCCCGCCCTCCTACCCTGGAAGTCCTGGGTATTGATCAGGCTCCTGCCCACTAATGGCACAGATCTAATTCCAGAGGCACTCACCCAAGCCGACCGAAGCCCCCCCTCACGCCCCCCTCCCCCCGCCCTCCTCCGTGTGGCCAAAATCAATGCTGCGGTGCCCCCTGAAAATGGGCCCTAATCACATCTGGGGATGTAACTTTCATTCATTTACATTCAGTATGTACACAAACACAGGCGTGCTCGCAGGGAGAGGGGCCCGCGCGGACGAAGGGTCCGGGAGAGGCCTGGGGTACGGGCGGAGACATCAAGACAGGCACCGGGAGGTAACGAGACAGACCAACAGGAAGAGACAGGCAGGGAGAGGCACAGAACACAGGGAGATATGAAGACGAAGAGACCTTAAACATAGACAGATAGGGGCAGAGACGCTAACAGACACGGGGACAGAAGGAGACACGCCAGAAGAAAGAGACACACGCAGGCAGGGTCAGGAAGAGGCAAAGAAAACGCGGAGTTGAGAAAATAAACATAGACAGATAAGTACAGAGAAGAAAACACAGACACGGGGACAGAACGAGACACACACCCACTAACAGGAAAAGACACACGCAGACACGAGCAGGAAGAGACAAAGATCACAGGGGGATTAAGAGACATTAAACATAGGCTGATATGGGCAGAGACGCCAACACAGACACAGGGACAGAACGAGACACACCAGGAGGAAGAGACACAGGTAGAAAGGGCAGGAAGAGATACAGAGCACAGTGAGATACGGAGATGAAGAGGCATTAAACATAGAAAGGCAGATAACATTAAGCAGATAGGGACATAGACACGCGAAATCAGGAACACTGTGACAGACAGAACATGGAACAAAGGGAGAAATACTGGCAGACAGGGCCGGAGACAAACATAGGCAGAGACAGAAGGCGTAAAGAAAGGTTTCATACAAACGAGAGAAGGCAAAGGTTCGGTGCACTGTGTTCTGGTGCCTACATTCTGCAGTACAAAATGACCTGCACGCAGTTACCCCCACGGAATTTCAAGTGGCAAAGAAGCCACGTAACCACTAGTCCTCAAATCGGTTGTATGTTGGGGTGACTAGATAGTGAGAAGCAAAAACCATGTCAGGCCAGACATAAGCAGTGGCGACCCCTCCGCTAAGGCGGAGGAGCGCCGACCCACTGCATTTTGGTCAGTGGGAAAAGGAAAAATAAAATGATGATAACAGTACGTCATTATCGTTTTATTTTTCCGCTGAGTCAGGCAGGTTTACGGGGTGAGGCGTGGCTGTCGTCACAGTCAGTAAGGGGAGGAGTGGTGGGCACTTAAGTGCGCATGTCTGATTGGCTGGCCGTCTTGGGCAGGCCAAAGAGTCATGCGTACTTTGCATGTTCCCCACCAGGTTGTAATGCACAGCCTGGTAGGAACATGCACAGGTTTACACTGCCTGTCAGAGCACCGAACCACGATGCTCAGACCAATCACAACGCTGCACTGCATCGTTGTGATTGGCGTAGGGGAGCCTGGGTGCGCTTCCTGCTTCAAGCAGGAGCAGAAGAGGACGAGGCGAGGCAGCGGTCCGGCAGCAAAGTAAGTAACGTTTTTTATTTATTTTTCTATTCCTACACCTCACCCATGGTACTAGGTGGCAGCCGCCACTGCATAAAAGCCTTTAGCCTTACTGGCCTTTCCCGGGTTTTTCATGCACACGTGTGTGTGTGGGGGGGGTGTGTGTGTGTGTGAGAGAGCACACAGCCAATTTCCTACTGCAATGCCTGAAATAGAGAGATACATTACTTAAATTATTGCAGTCTTTAGAGGCCCCTGGCAAAAGGATAGCATATGTTACAATTCTGCTTTGCAGGATGACTTGACCTTCCTCCCAAACACCAGGACATGTATTTTAATACAGGGCTTTAAGTGGGCCGAGTCTCACTGGTGCTGAGCCCAGCAGTTTTGTAAAGGGGTCCTCGAACCGGGTCTCTATTGGGCTCTGTTGTGTGCCCTGGCACAGGCGGTCCGTTATTTTCCGGACTGTAGTGACAGCAGGCACATCATGTGCGCTGCTCACACTGCTCACTTCTCACTAGTGGAGAAGTTAGGGCATGACGTCATGCCAGGTGAGCGTTGTAGGGGAAGGGAAATCCTTTAGAGAGATTCATTTTCTCTCTGGATTTCCCTTCTCTTTTTGAATCTCAGGAGCAGCAATATTGTCAAAATGGCACCAGGGATTTAAGTGGAAGCTTTTTCAATATTATATACAAGCCATAGTTGCTACATATTTATCTTATGCAACTAACATTGACAAAGCCAATAGTCCTGGCTTGTTGTAGGTATGATGTTACTTGTATCATATCTGCATGCAGTGACAGAAACATCAAAATAAATGTCGGGCGGAACACTATGCTAAACACAGATTTTTAGGTTAAGTGTTTTAAGCCACGCCCTTAATTACATTGTCCACGCCCCTTTATGAGACCCCACAGTTTTTTCATTCCACTTAAAGCCCTGATTTAATAGTAAGAAAAGCGTCGGAACGCCGGGACAGTCCTCAGAAAACCGGGACTGTCCAGGGAAATCCAGGATGTCTGGTCACCCTATAGTATGTACAAATATTGACTACAAAAGCATCGTGCTAACAGGATATCGTGGATAAAATACCAATGAGCAAAATATTGACAATGTGAGTCTATATAGGAAAGTATAGATTTACCATTCCTAACTGCACATGAAGAGATATATATCTTTAAGGTACATATATGTGGACTAAAGTAAACTAACATGCATATGCTCACCATGTCGATATTTGGGTCTGCATATTTTGTCTATGATATCCATATAGCACAATATACTACTGTCGATATTAAGGTGAATACCTTCAGATACTTTTTGGGCTGTGGTGTAAAACCTTACTGAGAAACACACACATTTGGTCTGATATTCTATGAATTATTCAGCAATAAATGCATCCCAGAATGTAGGCGTCAATAGATGTATTTTTTTGGGTGATTTTTTAGAGTGGCCACACTCGTAGAAAATGACCCTTGTGGGAGAAAGTGCAAAAGTCATGCACTTTGAAAAACAAGTCCAAATAATTACAGAAGCTGTCACAAAAATTGAGATAGTTGTCCTGTCAATTTCATAACTGAAACGCTGTTTGAGGCTGAATTGTTAAATGAAGAAATTGTTGAGTTTAATCGTCACTAGTAAAGTGTATTGACAATAAGGTGGTCCCAGGGGTCGAGGAACTAATTAACTAAAATACAGTTAATGCTTCACATGTGTTTTCTTGTTGACTGGGGTAACTCCAAAGGTCAACAATCTGCTATGTAGAAAAACAATACGTTTTTACAGTTTAAACATAGTATATGCGCACGTGAATAGACAGGGTGTGTTTTTGTAGATGCCACATTAAGCAGAAATTTCTTTTTTTCCCGGGTGCAATTTTAAGTCATATGGAGAAAAGTTGGAAAGGATGAAACTACTGAAAGAGCACACATGGATGGGGCCAAATGGCATTTGGCAAATGCGACAAAACAATGCAGCTATGCTTCATAGCATAAAAACCGATTGTCTGAAAAGCATGAACTGGCTTCAAATGGCATTTGATGTCCTGTGTCCCAGACAATTTTACGAGAGAAGCTACGATTTCAATGGGGCATCACTGTTCCAGTGTACTGCTGTTAGTACTACTCTTTCTCAGCACAAGAATATAAACACTGTGCCTCATGGGATTGTATAGTATGTTTCTCCAAATAAATCATTCTAATAAAGAGGCATGACAGATACAGATAATATGCAATTCAATTAATAGGTTATTTTAATATATATTATATATGAACTATCAATGTAGTGCTAATAGAGTTTTAAGATCCTTTCTTGTGTTCGACTAAGATACTTTACTCAGTATTGATAGGTCATTTCTAGGGCATTTTCTGTCCTGCAGATGCTCATAAAAGTTTCTTGCTGAGTCTGAATTCCCTCAGAGGTGTGATGTGGCCATTACACAAAACGTGAACAGTTTCCCTGCATCATAGACACACATTCCTCGTTTAGTTTTACTTTTCCTACTTCTGTACAGGTTACATATAAATTGCTTTATTTTTGTTTTTAAAAGTACACAAGTAAGAAAGCGGACAAGGGCCTATGTAATAGTTACTAGTGAGCTACATGCAGTTCATTAATGATCACACAGTTTTGGCAGTGCTTAGTACAACAGCGCAGTAAACCACAGCATTTGAAAGATTCAGGTGTCAGGACAAACGACAACGTAAATAATGTAAGTGTTAAATGCACCGATGGCAAATCTTAAGATTCCGTCGATGGCCAGTGAAGGCAGGGCCTCCCTCCCGCCCGTACCTCTTCTTCCATGAGTAATATCATTTCTTAAAGCAGCGGGAGTGTGATAGGGCTGGGTGGAAACTCGAGCCCTCTTCTAATCGCGTCAGCATGTTCCAAGGGATCCCTGCGCGATCAATGCGCTTCCTCACATTTGAGCTGTGCTGCCGGGCCTGTGCGAGCTGTGAGCCTGCAAGCCGCTCCGCTGGGGCCGACACGTGAGCTGCTGGATCAATGACCGAAAGGAAGAGCCATCAATGGCCTTCTCAGCTCTTCACAGCAGGGAGCAAATTGGAAGACTTGTCAGAAGTCACAACAGAGTCCAGGCTGAATGTCAGCAAGGTTAAACAGGCAGCCGCGTCATCTCTGGGGCGGGGCGGGAGGGAAGAGGATCCCGGCTCTCGGGGGTGAGGACCAAGAGAGAGATTATTCATAATATCCCCTTACATCTCCGCGCGCTAATCGTCAGGGGCCGAGACGAAGTGTCGCCGATCAGCCTCTTCATTCAATAATCCTGTCCCTCCATCTGTCTGCATTCTGTTGTCGGCCATCCTCCCTTCTATCCAGTGGTCGAAGTGGGGGGAAAAAGTAGGGGAGCTGTAGGCGGAGAATCAGAGGGCGGAAATAACCCGAGGATTAGGGCAGTGGGCGAAGTCAGAGGTGAGGGCCAGAAGGAGCAAAACATACACATTTTTAGTATTTGTTTTGCATTTCACTGGCCAGTTACAGCTCATTACGTTATTTAATTCAAATTGACATTAAAATACATTCACAAATTGGGATACGTATCCAATCACAGAATGTTCCAAATACACTTCAAAGTGCTATCACAAGCCATTTGTCTCTCAGCCGTGCAGTTTCTGTCATCAGCGCTTTTCCTCCCCTTTTCCACAAAAGTAGTTCAAACATGAGTGGCAAAATATCCTATTTTGCAAATGTTTTCCACATAATTATGGCGTTTCCATATTCGCTACATAATACATCATCTGCTGCATTATCTGACACATTTAACTAATACATTGTTTGTAGCTCAAACGGATCAAAAGTTACAAAAAATGTGACTTGTGTTACCAATGGGTGAGGCGGCCGGCATCAAGGGTCCTGGGACCTCAGGGACAGAGTCACTGTCGCTCTAGGGTGTGCTTCTTTGTATGCCTGCCGACAAGACTGGAGGTGAACTTCAGTATGGATTGCCTTGAAGATTAACCCACACTTGCCACCCCTAGGGTCCACCTGCTGATGCTAAGGCACCAGGGGGTATATTATCAAGAAACAGAGTTAAAATTATCGCCGCTTTAGCAGCAGAAAACTGCCGCTAAAGCGGCGATAATGGGCTTGATAATATGCCCTTGAGAATTCCAATAGAAGCCCATGTTCTGGTGTCAACATGGGCTTCTATTGGAATTCTCACGGGCATATTATCAAGCCCATTATCGCCGCTTTAGCGGCAGATTTCTGCCGCTAAAGCGGCGATAATTTTAACACCATGCTTGATAATATGCTCTCAGGGCTTTTAAGGTCCAGCTGGGCCTTCTAAGGTCTAGCAGGGGAATGTGCTCTCTCAGGAGAGTAGTCTGTTGGACTGGTCATAAAGGCTGAACCTGGTTCCCCAGTTCCAAATTTCGCATCTCTGGCCAAAGAAGTGCCACATCCTCTCCCCCACTGGACACCATACTGCCCCACTTAGAGAAAATCACACTGCCTTTAACTACTACCAAATTGTGCCCCTCTATAAACACCTAGATGAGATTCAATGCAAAATATACACTTGACAAGAGTAATACACTGGCTGAAAAAAGTAGCAACATTCTGGAAAAAGCAAACACTCATAGGGAATACAACTTAACACTTTTACACTCATTATTCAGAAATCAATGAGCGTTTTTGCCTGAAAAGTTAAGCACATGACTAAAGGGCTTGGAAGGGACCCGTTTCAATGTCCATTGCTTATATCCTTACAAAACATAGGCAGTGTGGTTTAAAAAGACCACCTCCCGGACACAGAGCTGTAGTACACATTTTATGAACTAAAATAGGGAAAACAACTGATAAGGATCACATTAAATGTTTTCCAATCCACTCATCAAGCAGGTATTGCAGTACCTCCATGAATGGCACACTTCCCCACTTGGGGAAAAATGCTGCTTAAAGAAAGATGAGAAAAGAAAAGTAGCGATTAATTGGCAAACGCTGTAAAGTGCCGCTAATGTGTTTAGGGGTGAATAAGATCAATCAGGCCAATTTGAGACCACTCTCTCTTGCTTTATGTAGTTATGTATTTATTGTTCAAAGGTTAAACCTTTTTTTCTCTCCTCCCGAGGCTGCATAGAAAAATGTCAGAAAAAGACATTTGCAGCAAAAGTGTTTCCTCTTTTTTTGGATCCATGTCGCAGGGGAACGAATGAAGGAAAGCAGAGGAAAGAAAAGTCTCAGTTTTCAACAAATGACCTGGAGCACAACAAAAAGGTAGAGAATAAGAGAAAGAGAGGGGGGTGGCTGCTAGCGGTGGAGCAGGAGAAGTGGACACTGTCCTTGACTTCTCTGGGCAAGAAGGAAACGACAGCCCTTTTCCTTCTGTGCCCGCCCGTCCTTGAACAGCCACGAACGGCCGGGCTATTTCGGCCGTCTTGGGACGCATATCTAAAATAATAAAGTTGGGGAACGGACTGTATTAAATTAAAGAATTAGGGGCACGCTGTGCCCTGCCGATCCCGCCCACTTCGACCACTGCTTCTATCCCCTTGTATCTATTAGCCTACTTTCTCACCCCGACGATCTGTCCATTTTGTCATCTCTTTCCCAAACCTTTCTTTGACCATCGTCTGGTCGGCAGTGGATGTCTGCACGATTCCACCCTCATTTGTCTGCTATTTGTCTCTGAGTTACTTTCCCCCACCACTTCTGTCTCTCACAAACCTTCTTATCCTTCAGTTTACCTCTTAGATCATTTCTCACCCTCCTGCTCTTCCTTCATTGACCTGACGATTAGATGTTTCTATCTGTCCTCCCATATTTTTTGGCTTTTTATATCCTTCTTTATCTATATTCCTGTATGTTACATCATCTGTTACCACTACCAACTTTTTCCCATTTGACTGTATGTTAGGTTATTTCTCTCACCCCTCCTTTATTCATGTCTATCAGTGAAATCATTTCCCCCCCTCTGTTACCCATCGGACTGTTGGATCATCGACCTAAGTCTTCTTATACTCGTTAGTCTATCTGTTATATCATAGCCCCTATTCTCCTTTATCCATTGAACTGTCTGTTAGATCATCTACCTAAGTGTTCCTTTTTTTGTTAGTCTGTCTGCTAAATCATAGCCTTCACTCTCCTTTCCCATTTGACAGTGGCGGCCAGCATGACTCGTGGGTGGTAGGGCGGGGGCGGGCACAGGGGTGGGGTGTGGGGGCACAGGGTTAAGCAATACAAAAAATAAAAATAAAACAAAAAATATACACTTAACTTGCCTCCGGGTCCCGCGTCTCTGCTCCTGCTCTCCTCGTGGAACTCGAAGAACAGGAAGCCAGGAAGAACAGCCGGGCTCCTCTGACCAATCACAACGCTGCAATGCAGCATTGTGATTGGTTCCGAGCATCCTGGTTCGGTGCTCAACCAGGGAATGGGGGCATGGGCATGTTCTCCACGTCGCTGTAATGCAGCCTGCATGGAGAACAGGGAAAGTGCACATGACTGTTTTGGGCGGCCAGAGAGGGCCGACCAAACAGTCACTGCGCACTTAGGAGTGGGTAAACCACTCCACTCCTGCATTGCTCCGAGAGCAAAGCAGGTCCGCCACCAGCCCATCCGCAAAGGAAACATAAAATGATAATAACTCAAAGTTATTATAATTTTATATTTCTTTACTTTGCACTGCTAAAAAGCAGTGGGACGGCGCTCCTCTGCCATAGCGAAGGAGCCACCACTACCATTGAGACTGTTAGATCATCTACCTAAGTCTTCCTTCATGCGTTAGTCTGTCAGAGCATAACCCCACTCTCCGTAACCCATCAGACTGTTAGAACATCGGTCTAAGTCTTCCTTTACCAGTTAACCTGTCTGTTAGATTATAGTCTGCACTCTCCTTTAAACATCAGACTGTCTGTCAGCTCATCTCCCCAGACCAATTTTGGAATGTACGTTGGATCATCTTTTCAACCACTTTTCTTTATTTATTACATAAATAAAGTCCTTGGAAAATAGTTACAGCGTATCGGAAAAACTATAGCTGTGTGATATTACAAGGCTCTGGTTAAGTCGAAGTGGTACTGTAAATCACTTGAAAGATCTTGGTGCTCAGATACAGATATAGACAGATATATAAACATATAATTGATCCTTATCCCATACCCCACATTAGTCTTCACATAATACAAATGCCCAAAAACCTGCTGAAGAACTGTTCCAAATAGTGAACCTGATGACACACCCTTCATTGAATACACAGCCAGGTACAACCATCTGAGGAGTTTTGTGAAACTCTGGCATCCTACTTTATCACCAAGAGCCAATTCATTCAATCTACAATTACCTTGGATCACTTTGTGGAGATCGCCAATCCGCTGACACATCCTAATATAATTGAGCCAACATTGGTCAACTTTCTCATCAGTTTCCTAGAAAGACTAAAGCCTTAATTTTAGCTATTAAATCAGCTTCTCCTTTGGATGCAGCTATAGTGTATATGGAAGTACATACTTTGGCCTCTGCAAAAATGGATCATATTAATTGCTAATTTTCCACAGCACATGTCCCAGAAATGTGGAAACGGGTCTCTATGCTTCTTCTTTTCAAAAAAACATTGTCCAATCCCAGTCTTTGTAGTAATTACTGGCCAATTTCACTCATTCATTTCCAATGTAAATGAAAAGGAAGTAATCCAACAACTGAACACATGTATTCAAGAAAATGATCTATTAGACACAATCAAGCAGGCTTCTGGGTCCATCATGGTACCAAATTAGCCCTCATTTCTATCTTTAACCACCTTCCTTTAATCCACGGCCCAGCAAGGCGTTGTTACAATATTCTCATAAGCCCTCTTAGCAAGTTTTGAAACCGTGTCCCAAACAGCCCTTCTTACGAGACTACACGAGGCTGGTATACATAATGCACAAGGCTTGTTAACCTCCTTCTTGGGCAACAGATTGAAAGCTGTGTCCCCACCTCCTTACAAATCTGAATTACAAAATGTCACTTTTGGTGTTCCCTAGGGCTCGTCATTCAGTCCTAATTCCTTTAAGTTATATATGATCCCCCTCAACCAGTTTAATAGATCTATTAGCCTCAAATTTAAATCTTATGCAGGCGGTATTCAGTTTAGCTTTATGATGGATCAACAACCTGCTACAGCCAGTATAACGTCCATTACCGTTTCACTGTGGTAGCTGCCTGGATGAACTACAACTGTCTAACACTCAACACAGATAAAACAGAGGTGACCATTGTAGGCACCAACCAATCCATTTATTCATCCTATAGGCAGCCATCCAACTTTGGTTCTTGCATCAACTAGTCACTGAAGCATGCAACGTAGGAGTCATCATTGATCAACTCCTAAATTTCCAAAGTTACATCTAGCAGTTTCTTCTATCTCAGAATTCTAAAAAAGTGTAGCCTTTTGCTCTCTCAAAAGATCCAATCTGTGGTTATCCAAGCCATCATTGGATCTTGACTAGATTATGGAAGTGCCTAATACCTACACTTTGCCAAATACAATCGTCAATGTCTTCAAGTGATCCAAAGTATTGTTGCTCAACTTTCATTTGGTCTTTTTCAAGACACTCCTGTTTCCATGCACCTTGTACAACTTCATGGGCTACTTATAATCAAAGGTTCTCTCTTTAAATGCATTTTCCTTTGCCATATAGCGTTCTATGGCCCCAGCCCTCAATTCATCAAAGGTCTATTCAGCTAATTTATGTACAATTCTAAAAATTCAACCTGTACATTAGAATGATAGTTCCGAATTCTTTACCTCCACTTCTACATGCAACCACCAACCATATTTCAGTGCCAGGAAATCCTAATCGGTAACAGTTGACTTAAAAAGAATTATCATAATATAACTTAATTTCTTCTTCAATCGTTTTTGTTTGTCAATCTGACCCTGACACCTTTCATTGTCAGCCTCAGTTTTTCAGCAAATAATGTCGGTCATGCTGAAAGGTATCAAAGGTTTGTCCATTTTTCAGGATGATGTTTTGATTTTTGCGCCAGATAGGCAGACACATGATTCTATACTTGAATAAGTGTTGGAAAGATTCCAGAAGAAGGGTGTAGTGTTAAGGAGAGATAAGTGTGTTTTCCTAACTGATAAGATTGAATATATTTGGGGCAATTGGTTTCCAGCAATCGCATCACCCCGAAATCTAGTCTGGTTGACAGTATTAACCAGACTAAGCCACCTGTGGACAAAGCTAGGCTTAAACCCTTTCTAGGATTTTGTTAATTTTATTAAAGATTCATTCAGAATTTTGCCCCTTGGTTGATATAATTGTCACGCATGCTTATGAAGGGAGTTACCTTTGTTTGGGATACGGAATGCCAAGAAGTGTTTGAGTGGGTGAAGTGCCAAATCGTTTCACCTAAAGTTTTGAAGCATTATGATCCTGATTTGCATTGTGTCCTGAAGGTTGCGGCCACCAATGTTGGTGTGGGGGTGGTGCTCAGTCAAGAGGAAGGTGGTGAAATAAGAACAATTGGTTATGCTGTATGGGTGTTAACAGGGGCTGACAAGCAATAGTCAGTGATTGAGAAAGAACTGTTAGCCTGTTGGTGGGCAGCTCTGAACTTTAGGAATTATGTGTGAGAAGAAAGTTAAAAATACAAACAGATCATAAACCTTTGATTTTTATCTTGAGTGGAAGAAATGCTAGAGAGTTTACCCCTCGTATTGCACGGTTGTCATCTAAGCTGTTGTAATTTGGTTTCATACTGGAGTACAGCCCTAGTATTGGAATTGCTGTGCTGACTGTTTGTCGTGAACTTCGTAATGTGCTGAGGAGGAGGGTGGTGAAGTAGACAAAAGACAAGGTGGATTGTTTGGTGGCTGCTGTTGATCTACTGGAAATGTGTGCCGTTTCTGAAGGTGAATGGCAGAAGGCGGTGGAAGAAGATTTTTCCATGAAGATGGTCATGAAATAACGTGGAGTCAGGGTGGCCTTGTGAGAGGAATCTTGATTTTGATTTTAAGACTTATGAAAGTGGCAGAAGATCTGTCAGTTGAGGATGGATTGTTGTTGAGAGCAGATAAGTTGGTACCACCTATTGTTCCGAGGAATGCTATTACTATCCATGCCCATGAATGTCATCTTGGGGCTACAATGACGAAGAAACGGGTGAGCATGTCCTTTTGGTGGTCTTCAATGCACAAGGAGATTGATGAGATTGTCAAGTAAAGTGTGATATGTGCTGGTAGTGACAAAAGCATGAAGTTGAGTACTCCTTTAAGTTCCATTTATTTGCCTGCTGCACCTTGGGAAAAGAAAGGAATTGACATTGTAGGACCTTTTAATAAATTAGCGCATTCATCCAAGTTTGCATTGGTCATGAAGGACTATTACACCAAGTGGCCGGAGGTTAAGTTTGTGAAAGAAGTCACATCAGGAGTGGTTGTTTACTTCTTGAAATATGTATTCCTTAAAGAAGGTTTCCCAGCTATGCCTGTTTCTGATAATGGTGCACAATTTGTGTCAGGTGAGGTGGGAAGTTTTTCGCAAATTAGTGGTGTAAAGCACCTGAAGAGCTTGCTGTATCACCCTCAAACCAATTGCCTGGTGGGAAGGATGATTCGGGTGCTCGGAGATTGTATACAGTGGGCTGTGAGCAATAAGTGAGTCGGGCTAATGCAGTTAGGGCAATGTTGTGGTGTTATCATATAACTCCACATGTTTCTACTGGGGTGTCACCATTTGAGTAGTTCTGCTGTCTCAGAGCTACCACAAGCTTTGCCCAGATTGGATGAATAAATGGGTCAAGCAAGGAAAGTAGACTGATGAAATTGTACAGAAGCACATAGAGTTGGTTCAGGAAAAACAAAAGAAGTATTTTGATGCAAGAAATAAAGTCAAAGATTTCGATATCAAAGTTGGAGACCACCTGTAAAGGTGCTGAAAGTGAAAGAGAATAGTGTGCAGACAGAGGGAGGTCAATGGTGGAATAGCTCTAGGTTGACTAGAGTGTTTGTTCGAAAACAAGATGGTTGTGCTGATGGTGTTGTGTGTGTTAAAACTAAGGAAGAAGCAAAGGGAGGTGGCGGTGTGAGGCGTAGTAACAGGGTAAGGAATGTTCCCTTGCACTTCCAATAATGATGATACTAGCAGTGTTTTGGGAGTGTTATTATGTACATTGTATTTATTTGATGTAGTTAGTCTTCTCCTGCTTCTTTTTTGGGCTCCTGGTTTTCCAGTGTTTTCTGGCTCCTTGTCTTCACCTTCATTCCTGGAGTCTCATCATCAACATCAGAGGTTTTTCCCTCCAGGGTTTTTCCTCTCTGGACTCCTTCTGGAGGGCACTGGCTGCTTAGACTTTCATTGTCGGCAGCTCCGTGGCTACCGGAAGGGGTCGCCCCTATCTCGGCCAAACCAGGACTTACAAGAACCGAAGCGGGGAACCGTCCCAACGCCTCGAGACTGGTAAGAAAGACTCTAAACCCGAGAGGGTGGAATCTTGGGGAACGACAGTTGGTGTTGGGCTTTTGCCTGAAAGAGTCTTTGGTGGCTCGTTTACCATGTGACTGAAGAATAACGGCATAAGCATGAGAATTATACTGTCTCCAGTCATCAGTTATGACAGTTTTCTAGCAAGGGACTGCCGTGTACTCTTAGACAGGGCACCCCTCATACACCTTGTCTCTCTATTCATTAGTATGTTCCCTGTTTGTCATTTAATTTCTCTCTTAAAACATCCCCATTCCTTCTTTGGCCATAGGCCTGTCTGTTGGGTTCTCTTCCCCACCCAGTCGTGCCCTTCGGTTTATTTGTCAGAACTGAAGCAGGGTCAGAATAAAACTTTCCCATCCATCACCATGAAAGGTTGAAGTGCCATCTTCATATGGCTTTGACATTTAAGTCCGAACATCTTCTGAAACATCTGTTTAGATACACAGGCCAGGGGCAGTAGAAACCACAGGAGATGTCTGGGCATGGTCAATGAAATGAAAATAAATTTGTACCGCGCAAAACTCAACCCGATGGACATCAATCAAAGATCAATAATAATTTACCATTAGTGGACGAAACATGGAACTGAGCTGCACTTTGCATTGCGTATTCCCCTCTGTCTCTCTGACGCCTTCCTCCATCAGGACCCCATGAGAATACACCGGACACAACAGATATATATGTACATCTATAGATTTAAAGAATGCATCCCCAAACACAAATAGGGAAGAGTGTTTTTTACAAAATATCAGCACTGGTTGCCCTCGTGTGCCCACGGAATCGAGCTGATGATGTGACATCCACATCATAATCAATTCACAACTGGTGATTGGGGCAATAGCACAAGCCACACATATAAAAGTAATTTGCTTAATTTGAATTCAAAGATCTTTTGAGGTGCACAAGAACCCCAAACCAGTCACCACACTCTCCAGAACAGGTGGCCCAAATTGACCCAAAATCTTATAAACATATACATCAGTGGATCTCAGCACTCTCCCTTGCATGTATCTCAAGCATCCATCAGAAGTCTGTGACGATTCTAGCAAAGGAGTCCATATCATGTCATAAATGTTATTCTTTATTGCTTTCAAAACTTCAGATCTTCCTAAACATTTCTCAAAACTTTACAGCCACTGTACAAATCTGATTTTACTGGAGCCGTAATGCAAGCTATGCTTATCACACACGAAATCCCAAGGAGTTGGATAATGTACAAAAAAAGCCAGCAGAAATATTAACTCAGGGTTTACGTGACAGATCACAAGGAGAGTGGAATACAGATATTCCTGTTGATTTATACTTCATTCCTTGGTGGCTGGGTCGAATAAAATTCAGTCAAGGAAATATACAGGCAGAAGCACAGGTACAGAAGCGGCCTGAAGAAGTTTGCAAGAACAAAACGCATTGGCTATTAAGCTTTATACAGTGGTTGTAAGGTTTGAGCAGTTTTTATGAATATATGGACTCCTTTTTTATAATTGTCACAGACCTATGGCAAATGCTTGAGATACATGCAAGAGATAGTGCTGAGATTCATGGTGGTGGCAGCAGGAATTCTCTGGATACAGGACCACCAGCTAAGTGAGTGCTGAAGTATACAAATCTTGTGTGATATTCTTGACAGTGACTGTGTCTGAAACAATTGAGGGAACTGCAATACATTGCTGCCTTTTACTGGTTCTTGTTCTTTTGTAATATTAACCCTTAAAATGGGCCATTCTTAGCGAGAAGCACAATTCCACCGTTCTTCTGCATGGCTCTGCTACCAACTCAGTCCATCTTGTATTCATTACTAGATCTAATTTACTTAATTATTTTTTACAGGGGCACTCCTAACAGCAAAATCATTGGAAATGCTAATGGGTCTGGTTTATAATGAAAAGTGCCTCTTCAGTTATTGGTGACTTTAAGAACACAATCCCTTATCATACATACACCCTGTCCTCCTTGCACTTGGGCACCAAATCATCCTTCTACTAGTTTGTTCTAACATTCACCCTCTCACTCATCCACAATAAACCACACAGGTACAAACTCAAGAAGCTGATGCAAGATAAATTAGAAGAAAAAAGAAGTAAAACGAAAAAAAGACACTGCATACCCATGGCATACATCCTTGCAATAAATAATAAGTTAAAAATGGCAGTGGGATGCCATCTTCGAATGGTATCGTGTTTATTGTTTCATTGTTTTAAAGTTCCAACATGGCTCCCATATTTAGACGGAACATGTCGGCCATCTTAGATCACTAAACAATGACACAGGCTTTAATATGTTGTAATCAAAAATCGCCTTTTAATGCCTATTGTCTTAAACATGCTTTTCACTATAACTAAGATAGCCCTTCTGCTTTTGCAATAACTTTTCATAACGAACAGATCAGACTTAGGGGCATCCAATATAATTGTTTACAATAAACCAATCAGCTCTATGCCCTTTATCACTCGCTTGATATCATACCCAACGCAGCTTTCCCACAATATATATAAAACACAATTATCAAAACAATATAAAACCACCTCCTAAGTGAGCCTGACAAGGATTCTCCTGGTACAATTATTCTACCCCCAGGGTTTGTCAGTGATTAACCAACACCAAAATATTTGCCTACTATGATAATATGTGTGATTCCATGCACCAAAATACCTGGCAACAGGCTTGAACTATGTCTAATAAATATCTGTCCTTGAAGGCCTATTGCCTTTAAAATGTGTTTTTCACAATAAATGAGTCAGTCCAACTATATTTGTTGCAACTCTTCGTAATATACATTTGGCATTCCCAATGAACAAATAAGGCCTATAGACTTTATCATTGGCATGTTACCATAAAAACAGACTTGCTGTATTAATCGTAAGGTTGCCTGCACAGCAATAATCACACATATATATGGCCATAACATTACAAACATGTACAGAATTGCACTTAACCAAAAAGTAAACAACCCTTTCAAACGAATCCTCACACTGAAAATCGAGTACCTCTTTTATTTATCAGAGATGGCAACCTTGGCAACCTCAATAATGTATTAAGTTCTCCATAATGAAATACGTTTTTCCAGACTTTAATACAGTGGGATAACAATCCGGCTTCAGAGGCCTACTGGCTTGAACAAATGTTTTTTCACAATAAATAAGTCAAACTTACTGACTTTTTCAAAACTGTTCACATTAAACACATCAGACCAATGCCGTACGCACTATGACACTGGCTTAACACAATAACAAATTCCGGCCTACTGTATTGAGCATAAGCTTTCTAACAGGTCATAAAGTTTATTACAATCACTCTTTTTCAGCGAAAGCACTCTGTTTCTTCCCAAAGAAAAGCAGTAGAAAGGAACATCATTGTGTGGGTGGAGGCAAAGCCATTCCTTTCAATTTACTGCTGCCAGCTCTTTTCCTGTTGATCTTAAAATGTCTGGCGACAGCTGGACTGGCAAGACAAACCTAAAAATCTAATGATCTTCCTATGATAGGAGCCACCAGCTCCCTCACTCTGTAATAGGGATGCTGGCTACAGCCAGAGTCAAAACAGTGATATGAAGATGCCACGCATTATCCTGAGATGTTTCACAGTAATGGAACCTTTAGCTTCCACTCCTGTGCCCAGGACACCCTACCCATCTTCGAAAAGGCAAGGGCCTGCTTCCATTTTCTCAGGCTGGCCCCTCATCCTTCTTGCGGTTAAATAGTCGGCTACATCCACCTGCTTTCCCAGCTGCATACCTGTAACCTCATCTGCGCTCTGGTAACATTGTTATGTCTGTCTTGATGTGTTTTAAGTTTTCCATCCACAGTGCCCTGATAAGTTCCCAAGAGACGCATCTATGCAAGCTACACTACATCATAGGGAAAACAAACAACCTGAAGAGGAACAAGTCAACGACGAAAGCCTCGCCCTGGTGCATAATTCATGTCTGTGCTTGCTTCAGCTACCTGTATCTTTTGCATAGGGCACAGATTACCTGGAGTACAGGTGTGCCTCTGTCCCGGCAGTGCACCATCTCTTGAATAAAGCAAGTGTTTTTAGAGGTCTGAGGTGTGAAGAAAATCGGCACATACACTGTGCCAGGTGTGAACCATAAGTAAGGAAGAAGGAGCGACTCCACCTTTAACTCGATAGGTTATTGCTCTGACATTCCAAAGATAATGCTAAAACAAAATGTCAATGTGTTACCAACCAAATTGCTGGGCCACCCTAAATCTGATGAATCATCTTTGTACCGACAGTTACATGAACCCTATCCGGACCAGGCCAATTCAACAATTTTCACCATCACTGGGCTTTCCCCCAGTGACAAAAATACTAAAAGTCCTTAACTCCAAAACTACCTACTGGAAAACATCCTTCTTAGCAATAGATTCCTGTCCCTCACAGATCCAATACAGTTCTGTAAATATTCTACATGAGTGGCTATCCATTCATAGTGCCTGCGGTAGGGTTGGAAGTGCTTCCTCCCTAGACCTCTCTGGTGAGTCTGAGATCACACAACATGTCATACTGATAAAGGTTTGGCAGGTTGACTGAAAGTGACGTTGAACTGTATCCAGCCTTTCTGCAAGGCCATACTCAGAGATTATTTTCGGGTCAGCACCACTCCCAAGAGCTCCCATGAACTTTGACTCACCTGTGGGGTACAGTGGTCTTTGTTCTGTTGGAACATTTGTCACTGTTTCGAGCTGTGCAATAAACATTTTCTTAAGAGCATGGCAATCAAGGTGAGTACAAGTAAATTAGCAGCCTCTTACCAAATAGCATTTTGTTGCTCTTCTGTGACACTGGAGAAATAGCTGATGCTGCCACCCCTTTCGTTTATGCACCTTAGGATGATACCTTCTTATGCCCTGATGTAGCATAGCTCTTGTGGCACAACAGGCACACGCTTTCTGACCTAAACATCCAAAAATGGATGTTCCAGAAATGACTGTTCGAATATCTCTAAATATGAATTGGAAGTGGTCAAAGCACAGACCAATGAACCCATCTTAAAAACACTTAACCTGCTCCACTCTCAATATTATATAGGTCAACTTCATGGCCAGATTGATCATCACGTCTCTTATCAAACAAACATTGCACCCATTTTCTATGGATCACTTAGGTGACACAGGAAACTAAAACTGCTCTACCTATGTGTGAGAGTTGTGCAATCCCCTTGTACCCCTCGTCTCAATGACTACAACACACTCTATGTGAACATCTGGGAGATGGGCCATGTTGTGCAGCTTGGTAACGACTCCCACAGCTGATATCATAGACGAATGTATGACGTTACAATGCAAACATTTACAACACTTGTCTTTACAATGCAGTTTTTACATCGCAACATCCATTACAACGCATGTTTTTACAATGTATGCCATTACAACGCATACCATTACAACGCATACCATTACATCGCATAATTTTGGGGGGGTAACAGTAGGGTAAGTGTTGGATAGTGTAGGGGTAAAAATTACTATTCCCACTCCAGTGAGTGCAACAGTAGTGTATGTGTTGGATAGTGTAGGGGTAAAAATTACTATTCCCACTCCGAAGAGTGCAACAGTAGGGTAAGTGTTGGATAGTGTAGGGGTTAAATGACTATTCCCACTCCAGTGAGTGCAACAGTAGGGTAAGTGTTGGATAGTGTAGGGGTAAAAACTATGCATTGTAATGGTATGTGTTGTACTGGCATGCGTTGTAGTGACATGCGTTGTAATGGCATGCGATGTAAAGGATGTTGCGATGTAATGACTACATTGTAAAGGTAGTGCGTTGTAATGACTGCGTTGTAAAGGTTGTTTCCCATCAGAGACTTACCTTATCTCACCCCATAACTGCACTGCATTGCCTGCAAAGTAAATAACGTTTTCATATGCTGCACCTGCAATCATGCACAAACCAGTCTACACAAAAATGGGTATTTGGCCTGTAAGCCGATTTGTTTCAACAAATTAGACCTACAAGAAAAAACATCAATCATTTTAATAGGAATCCCAGATACAAATAAAAGAGCTTATCTGGAAAACATGTATATGCCAATGGAAGTTCTCAAAGCCAACCATACCTGTGACTGGAACCCTGACAGCATTTTGAAAGCACCTAAATGAGCAGGGCGACTCTCACTTTGACCTGACAGTCCTGTGGTATCTGGCCCAATAGGCCCGAAGTTTACACCGATAGAGCCAGCTGAGGCATTGCCGATGTAAACCTAGCACTTACTCCCAACTCTAAACAGAGTGCAGGGGCCTCGAGAGTTCCAAAGCAGATGCACTGACGCTTTTCAGCAGTGCTCCTGCTTCACCAAACTCTAAATAAATGACTCCCCTTAAGCATAAACCAAAACACCCAATAATTATGAGTTATATTAATTAGACTTCATCTTAGTGTAAAACACACTGTGCTCATGAGGGGTACGAGACTCCGTTTTAGGCTTTGCCACCCATTGCTTATGGCCCATGCAAGACTCCATTTTATGCAAAAAGCACCCAATGATCATGAGGTACACATGAATCCCTGTTGAGCAAGACACTCAATGCTCAATGAGTATCCAAAACTCCATATTAGGGTATAACACTCATTGCTCAAAAGGTATACAAGACTCCATTTTAGGCAATGACACCCCACGCTCCTGAGGTGTGAAAGACTTCACTTTAGGCAATGACACTCAATGCTCAAGAGATATACAAGACTCCATTTTAGGTCACAACATCTAGTACCCATAAGGTATACAAGGCTCCATCTGCAGCTCCAAATCCATCGGCCATGAAGTATCATATATTTAATTTTAGGCTACGGCACACCTATGTACATGAAGTATACAGATTCTGAGGTCACAGCATACAGCCGCATGATTTGCCTGCTATTCCATCTAAGGCTATGGCCATCATAAACTAGACAACATTACGTCCAGGGGTATACTACCCAATGTTCATGAGTTTGTTGCTGAGGTCATAACACCAAGCCATCATGCTGCTCATAAGACTCCATTTGAGGATACGTCGTCATACACTCAAGACATACTGATGTGCCACCATCAAATTCCAAAACTAAAACAAAGAGTATTGTCTTACATTGTAGTTGCATTTAAATAGAGCTTACTACCCCGATGAGGTGCTGTAGCACTTTACGCCGGGCATCACACTGCTCCGGAACCCAAGGTTAGTGCTTATTCCAAAGTTACTGGTTATTATTGGCTATTGCGATTAGTCCTGTTCACACCAGCATCCATTCCATGCATTCACTCCAGTTTCTTTGTAGTAAATTAAATTAATAGGAGTTAAATGTGATCATTAGTCAGGAGTATGTGAACTCATGTAGATGGTTGGTGGGACTAACAGATGAGCTGGAGGAGGTTGGGTATTGTTGGGGTGCAGGGCTTGACTTAAAAAAAGAAAATCTGCAAAATCTGGAGCAAGTGTGTTTTAATGGTCAACCATAAGTTTGGCTCACAATATTAATTACAAAGTGAAGGGGGGCGAGGACACTTCCCGGGACAGTGGAAGTGTATTGGCTGCGTTCTTCTGGCTGGGGATGCAACGGCAGAGGTGAGAAGGATGGTGACAGGGTTCCCTTTAGAAATTCAGAGAAGACTTTCTTAGCAAAGGGCCTGCTGATTAGACTTCATGAAGGACAGAGTTTTACAGCTATTATTGCCATAACTACTGAAATTGTGCTCAGTTACTTGCTCTATTTGCAGCTTTTCATGCTGTGCAGCAGTAAAGTCACTAATTTCTAACACTGCCATATTAAAGATGCCTTTAAATAATGGTTCACAATCAACTCCCCCTTCCCTTCCACCGCCTTCCCACAGAGGGAGAGGGCTGGGTGACTGACAGCCGACACCTAGCGGAAAGCTCTGCAGAGAGGCCTTGGCGCCTGGCAGCAAACCTAATACCAGCATGTGCTGCACTCGCAGGTAAAAACATGGCGGGGTGGAAAGGAGGGGCGCTGAAGCCGGAGAAATCAAAGGGCCGGTGTTTGCAGGATGAGGGCCAGGGGGGCAACCTGAGCCTTTCATGTCTACACCACAGCGGCACAGGCAGTGTGAGCGTAGCTGGGGAGCCGCCACTCATCGCTGCCCCTAAGTGCCGTGCGGGCACTTAAGGCGTGGGATCAGGTTTAGGTGCAGCCTTGCTTGCCACCTGAAACCAGTGGCAGAGCGCAGGTTTGTATCGGGCACTGTTGCTGTCTGTGCTGCGGGCGGCTTGTGCTCCGACACCCGGTGTTTTGATGCATATCTGGTGTTTTGCCTTCTTTACTGATGATGTCTCCGAGTTGTTTGCCCGTGGCCCGAACATATAAACGTCACTTGTCCAGGCCCAGCGCACCCATGTGAGAGATATCTCCACGTTAGAGAGGGGCTGCAGCGCCACATTCAACAGCTCTGAGAACATGGAAGGCGCAGAATGTACTCTACTTTGAGGTCAGAATGGAGTGTACAAAGTTGGGCAGTCACACTATTATACACTGTGCTTAATTCTTGAGTTTGGGACAGAGTGAGTGACAGCAGTGAGTTTGATTCTTTGGTTTGTGACAGAGTGAACGAGGGCTGTGGGCTTCATTTTTGCATTCGTGACGGTGGACAAAGAAGTATGCTCGACTCGTGAGCCTGGGACACGGCAGACAAGTGCAGTGTCTTTGATACTTGAGCTTCAGGCAGAGTGCACAAGAGCAGTGAGCGGCAGCCTCGAGGTTGAGATACAGTGGATGCGGGAAGTGATCTGGACTCTCAAATCATGGGTAATGTTGGTAAAGGCACTGTGACTGATCCTTGGATTTGGCATAGAGTAGTCAGGCTGGGTTCTGTTTCCAGGGTTGTGATGGAGTGGGTGACGAAATTGTGCACCAGTGTTGGTAAAGTCGGAGAGCTTGATCCTCGATTTTGGGATAGAGTGGTGAGGAACAGTGTGGTTCTTGAATTTGGGACAGAGTGGGTGAAAGCAATGTCCTTGACCCTTGAATTTTATGGCTGAGTTGGTAAAGGGAGTGTGCTTGGTCCCTGAGTCTGGGGGAAAATGGGCCAGGCCAGTGTGTTTAATCATTGAGCATGACCGAGAGTTGGTAAGCAGACTGTGCTTGGAACAGAGTGGGTAAGGGCAGTGTGCTTGGTCCCCGAGTCTGGGGGAAAATGGGCCAGGCCAGTGTGTTTAATCATTGAGCATGACCGAGAGTTAGTAAGCAGACTGTGCTTGATCACGAAGTTTGGAACAGAGTGGGTAAGGGCAGTGTGCTTTGTCCCTGAGTCTGGGGGAGAATGGGCCAGGCCAGTGTGTTTAATCATTGAGCATGACCGAGAGTTGGTAAGCAGACTGTGCTTGATCACGAAGTTTGGAACAGAGTGGGTAAGGGCAGTGTGCTTGGTCCCTGAATCTGGGGCAAAATGGGTAAGGGTAGAATGGAGAGTGCACTTAACTCTTGAATTTGAGACAGGATTGGAAGGGCAGTATATTGCCCCCATAAGCTTGGAAAAGAGTGGGTCAGGACAGTCAGTTTGATCCCTGAATCCGGGACAGAGTGGGTGAGGACAGTGTGTGTGTGACAAGAGTTTGGTGCAGAGAGGGCAGTGGCGGCATGCTTGGTTCACGTGTTTATGACAGAGCAATCAAAAAGAGCGTGGTTGATTTCTGGGACTGTGTTGAAGTGGGTAAGGGTAGGGTTCTTATGTGTCCATGTTGAGACAGAATATGTAAAGTTACTATTTGGCCTGTATAAAATTGTAATTATGCCAAGTAATCGGAGTAATTTAGGTAATTTAGAGATACTCTTTTGATGCAAAATTTCTAAAAATGATGCTATTAGACGTATCACATAATTATGAGAAATTTGCCACAAAATCTTACTGAGGTAACACCGGAACAATGAACTTAGTGAGTGCGGACAGCTGCTGGCTGCTGCTGTTCGTGTTCTGTTGCATTCAGTACTATTTTCTTGGCGCAAAATACATCCTCAGGTCCATTTTGCTCTATCAAAATAGCGTTAAATGATGGGTTATGCTCCTGATTCAAATCTTTGTGATCTTGTGTAAGTTAGATGTAATTTTTGCGTAATCACGCTGCACCAAATTCTGAGAGTTACGCCCTCTTGGTACTGTTTTGTGTATTTTTATGTGCTTTTATGGTAAATCTAACCACAATAAAGCTTACTACAACAACAACAACAACTTAATTCTAGTGGGGAAGAATGGCGCATAAGGACAGTGTGCTTCTGGGAGAAATGGTAGAAGCACTGTGTTTAAATGCTGATATAGGGAATTCTAGCAGTGGTCAAAAGACACATTAAAGGTCAGTGTGTGGGCCAGCTATCTAGCTGTTGGGCCTGTTTTATGTTCTTGTGGGCCTGCTTTTACTGTTGATTTCCCTGATAATATCACAACCATTGACAGCAGCAAGGACAAATGCATGTGGTCTCGCATACGTTGCAAAACACCGATATAGCGTGTCTGTACAAATTCATGTCTGCCACGATTTGTAAATGTGGGACACTTTTTTAGTTATCTGATTTGCTAATGGGAGCCATTTACATGCTGGTGCTAAGGCCTGTTTTCTCTCTCATTCTGACCCTGGGAAAGACACACTTACAGGTTCCCGAAGGAAAGTGACTTCAGCTAAAAATCTAGACCTGCCAGAAAGTGTCAAAAATGGCACGTGCTCATGTGGCAGCCTGGCCTGGGTAGCAGCGTTTGCCACATGCCCTCCGTATTCCAGTGTGGTATCCGTTTAATAATGATAAACGGGCATTGTCGTGGGTACATTACAGGCGAAAAGACAACATAAAGGCTACATCCTTTTGGTCTCATACTTTCCAAAAGTGCGCTCCGTTCACCATGTGGCGCCATGTGCTTTCTTTTGAAGTCGGTGCACAAAGAGCTCTAAATAAATGTGTCAGAGGAAACTCCCAGAAGGCACCCCTCCCCCGTGGAGTGCGTTCAGTGCTGAGGGCAGTGTGTGCAGGGAGGGCGTCTAATGTCAGACTCTGCACTTGTCCTGATCAGAGTGTCCAGCACGACGTGGGTGGGGGAGCTTGTTTTCATAACATGCTTAACACATGTTTCTCTCCGGAGAACTGTTTATATCCCCTCAAGTTTCTTCTGCCTTCCCTCCCAGTGCAGCCTCATCCTTCAGCGGTAACAAGTGTCTTGGTGTTGTAGTTGGCAGTAGGTCCCGCCCGAGCAGTCCTGCTTTCTGACAAGGCTGTGAAAAGCTCGAGAGCAAATGTGAGCGCTGGCAAAGTAGAAAGGCAATGAGGCCCCAGAAAGACTACCATAATGGCGAGCAGGATACGGGGAGGGAATAATCCAACAGAGGAGTGCAAGCATGATTAACCCTTAATTACGGAAAATCAATTTACATTCCATTGACCATAATGAAAAGCATAACCCATATCATGGCGTTACTAAGCCGCAATATCGAAACTCAACAGGTACCAAAAATTCCATACTGAAATGTTTTGCTTGGTTCCCCAAAGATAAACTCCTTCTTTGATTCTTTTATACCTAAGCTCAATGTTCCCCTAATCGCTGGATCCATCCAAACAATGAGCTCAGTGCTCCACAGTCACACCCATGATGGCCGAGGTGGATGTTGAGGTGCTCCCACTCAATCCAGCCAAGATTTACTATTCTTAAAATTTGGGGGTACAGAGGGGCTGCCTACTGGCTCATCTAAGTAAAGTTCTTTGACACCCAGGACTGGGGTCCATTTTTCCTCTCACAACAGAATCCAAAATTCCCTCCCAAATATATGTGACCATGTACATTGCACACTCCTTCCATTGGATAGCTGGATAGATACACACCTCTGCAGCTTCCCTAGATTGTACCTGTCTGGTAGCTTGTTGCCACGACAGCTGAAATAAATGGTGGAAGCTGCACAAGCTTACCTTTTAATTCAAGCTAAGAACCTGTCTAAATTCCATATCTACGTCAGCGGTGTACGAAGTTCAATAACTTACAACTCTGCACATCTATTTGCTAAACTTTATCAGCTTTGCAAGCACCTCAGCAGATGTCTACCATCTGCCAGATCCACGTCATCTCATTACCTGCAGCCGAAAGCTACAGTACAGAACTTCTGGAGTTGTACAAAGGAATGACATGGCTGCCAAGCGGCAGCTATTGCGCTTCCTCACTGTCACTCAGGGTTGGGACAACAGGAAACCATAGCCCTTGCAGTCTGAAATCCTGTCAGTGGTGAGTCGAACGTCCAGATGCAGGGAATGGGTCGAGGTTGAAGTGAAGCTTTGCACTGGGCACAGTGGGAATATGTGTCCTTTTTCACAAATGGCGATATTTCCAGACTTAACCTGAGTACAATGGTAAAGTATTTCACATTACAAACGCCTAATCTAGATTCCCACATTTGAGGAAAACCCGTAAAGCCAACAACAGCCTGAACCACTGGCCCCCAAAAAGAACAGTGCATTTCAGTTTGATTGGTAAAGCTGAGGCTTTCCTCAACTGTTTTGAAGGCTCTTGTTTTGACATGAGCTCCTTAGACCTGCATTGTTTACCAGAGACCCCACTGCTATAAGAGGAGCCCTGCACTCTGACCAGCAAGGACACCGCAAGGTGCTATCCCAATGGAACCCGAATGCCATTGGCACCTCACATAAGATATGGTGGAGAGCTACAGTGACCTATCTTTTAAAGTGCAGGTGAGCTACGCCATCAGGTGCAGTGGCGTTGCCAAGGAAGCACTCTAACCTGCACCAATGATTGCTCTCAGGTGTTATGTGGACGTGTCCTTCCCACAGAATCCCAGTAATCACTACTTGCGGTGTGACCAATTTTCATCATCAGCCTCTGGTTTGAGACCTGGAAGCAGTGTCCCCAGGCCATTCTTAAAGGTCACCCATACTTTGGTGGGCTGAGTAGTGGGCCAAGCAGCCCAATGGCCCATGTGCCTGTGATATCTGCTTGTAAATCCTCTGTCACCTTTGGGTTTAACCAGCAGCCCAATCTTGGGCAATTTCCAATTAGACGAAGGATTCCCTCAGTGACAGGAACCCTGAGTTCAATGTTGTTACCGTAAATGGGGCTCGAGATATACCAGTAACAAATCCTAGATATGCCTTGGCTTAGTAAAAGACAGTCTAAGAAACCCTTAGCCTGCCAGCTTAAGAATGTATTGTCTGGGATGAGTAGTCAGTAGGGTACAGCCTTTTAGATTTTATGGGCTATCAAACCTGGTCAGCTGGGCCAGCCTCAAACAACCAAACACCCACAGAGCCAGATTTCCTTGACAAGGATCGCTATATTTTGAGATGTCTGCCACATTATCCTTGGTATCCCGGAGACACCAAACAAATAAATAGTGACTGGCTGATATAAAGACATCTGAGCTTTAATTAACAAATCTATATTTTAATTTGGACATGCGCCTATTCCAGAAAATAACTCCATATAAGGAGTCAATATTTTGAGTGTAAGCTTTGTATGTGGTACTTAACAGTAGTAACCTTTCACCATTAACTTCAAGGTAACTAAGGGACACTGCCATAGATATCAAACTCAAAACATTTTAGCACCCTAAACAGCTCAAGAGTTACCTGTGGTGATGAAATATATAGTATATCATTGGTCCATTATATCCTCTGCAAGGTATTTCATTGAACCAAATCACGTAGCAGAACGCGAAGCAGATTGCTGCACACAAACCTTCCTACTATAATTAACTATAAATTTCTTATTTTAACAGATAGGCCTAAAAATAACCTGGTACCAACATTCTTTCTGATTTTTGCTCCAAATTCATAAGATATTACTGAAGAGCTATTAGTTTTAAAGCAATAACCCTGTCTGGGCGTTCTTTGTTGTGTTTGTGATAACACCACCACCCAGGAGCAAGGCTGTGATTGCTCGACCATGTTACCCTGGAAAATCAAGGAGGCTTTGTAGGTGCAGTTTACCATTACAGATCTAATAACCAACATCTTCGTCAGTAAGGAACGCTTGGAGCCTCGCCTTTGCTACTTTCATGTGGTCCTCACAGTTTCTAGGATCTAAGACAAGGCGGCACACTACCCTAGTTATTACCCTAATCCTATCTGTGTTAATAAATAATGGCTGTTTTAATAACAGTTGAAAAGGTTATGCTTACTGTGTTATTTCGATTTTGCTATTACTATATAAAATGATAAACTGTCATCATTACATCAAGAGTAGCTCAGTCTAGACAACTATTTGACCTCAAGTCTCCCTGAACTCAAGCGGAGTCCCTCTCACTAGTTTACAATGTCCCTGATACATACAGATCTCCCTGAAATTGATATAATTACGCCAGCTTTCACTGAAAAAAACCTATTAAAGTTATATCGAAACTCCCTCCAACAGGTGTACTTAAGCAGACATGCATTTGCAGGTGAAAACATCGCTGTGCTTCCCTACAAAAATGTCCCTAGAATCCAGTTTACAAAGCTGTCTCTTTGGGCGGATTGTTCTGCTGTCTATTCTAAACCAGAATGCCACGCGCAGGAGCCTGTCTCCAGAACCCCTTGGTGCAGAGGTTGGGATGATGACTCTTGGTCCACCCTCCTCCACCAGCACTGCCACCTGCATGTACACAGCACTCCTCTCCAGCGTCCTGATTGTGAACCCTTATAGTGGTGCGGGAGTGAGGGCGGCGGTCCACGGGTGGGGGCTCCGAGGGTTAAACCGAGATGAGTCTTTGAGCAATCTGATACTTTAACATGCAGCCCCTCTGGTGTGGGCAGCTCCTGCTTTACAGCATTAGGGCAGCAACATTTCATGGAAAATTCAATAAATGCTCGGTACAGCCAGACGTCTGTAAACAAAGGGCTCCAAATCCGATCAGGCTGTGGTGGGCTCCCAGTAGCCTTTACTGGTACGAGTCCTGTAATGGGGGAGGTGGGGGCACGGGAGATGTGCATAGGGTGAAGTGAACGACTGATTAGGCACGGGACACTGTGGGATGGAGGGGAGGGGTGCATTACGTGGTGTATTTATACTAACACCAAGTCTTGGGTCATGATTTGTTGGGGAAGGGGGCTGTTTTTATTTCCAGTATGTCTCCCGATTTTTTCATGTAGAGAGTGCACTTCTCTCTCCAGACACCAGGAAATGTGCAGCGGAAATAGTCTTGCCTCCAGAGATTCTGCATTCTCTCCTATGTTACCCTGGCCTTTTCACCATCTCTGCCCCCACACTCGGTATCATTTAATGAACTTGCTTCGCTGTTTCGGTGAAGAATTCCCTTTTTTGCTAATTCTGAGCCCTCCCACTCCTTCCCGAAAGGACTTCGACTCACGGGTCTTTTCTCTCTATAAACACACTCTCTGGTACGATGTGCATTCCCTTTAGCAATCTGAATATTTTACGGATACCGACATACCATCTGCCATCACTGTATGCATTTAAATATACAGACATTTTTCTTTGGCCATTTCACCACCATTTGGAGGTCTGCCTCTGCCTTGTTAGTGATCTGACCCTTTGGAAGTCTGTCTCTGTATTGTTTCTGTTTCTGCTATCACCCTTTGGAAGCCTACCTCTGCCCTATTCCCAGTATACTAATTTGGAAACCTGTCTCTGCCCTGTTCCTGGTATCACCCTTTGGAAGACCACCTCTGCCTTGTTCCTGGTATCACCCTTTGGAAGCCCACCTCTGCCTGTTCCTGATCCATGTCTGTGAGTTATCATTTTGAAGCATGGCTTTCATCTTCTCTTTATTTGCACCACTTGGGAGACCGTCTATGCTTTGTTTCTGGTCCATGCAGTCACTTTCATCACCCCTTGTCATTGCCTGGCCAATGCTGATAGTCGAGACCCTGCTTGAATCGGACTCGTGAGAGGAGACTGTTGTAGGGAACTTGGTTGGCTTCGACAACAATATGGCATTGGTGCTTTACAGTGTGTGTTCGTGTGCACGAACATGTGCCCTACACATTCTGTTGTCTTTGATAGATGGTCGTGGGTGGATTCTTTGTTTATTTAGAAGTTGTGTATTGGCACGAACAATTCCTACAGGGCGTCAACGCACCTCACAAGAATCACAGGGTTTTCTGATACATTGGGAAGTTACACACCATCTTTAGGACTATATTTCACAGGAGTAGTTACAAAGAGAAAGACGTGCATTAAAAAACGTTCAACACGCGAAATCATATCTTAGAGTTAGTTTCTTCTTGTGCCATTTCCGTAAACTTCATGACCAGAGATGGAGGTATTTCACATGAGGCAACTTTCGGACAACCTACAAGATTAGTAATCTGACAAATTCAGCTATCATTTCAGAAACAGGTTATTTTAATAGATTGTCAAGTAACATTGGACGACCAAGATCTACTAGAAAGGTGACTGGGGTGCTTTTCAAGTATGGGGTATTTCAGGGAGCAAGAATTTACACAGTGTTCAGAATAAAGAGCTTCCTGCCGACCTCCTGCCGGTTGGAAGGTTAGAAGATGCATAGCAAGCTATTTTTTAACCAATTTCAAGACACTCGGTAGGTATGTAGGTTGCATGACCTCGTGCCATGTGGGGCTTCCGTTTTCTGCCCTGCTGCTCTGTGAATGTGGGCCCGCATGTAAACATCTCCTTACAGTTCATGTGCAGTGCCTCCCAGCACCCCTCTTTTCCCAGCGCCTCTTGTTTCCATTCCAGAAGAAAGGCATCGCTTTGTCATGTCATGTACAGCTGTTAACCTCCTAGCTGAAGCCGCCAGGACTGCTGGAGGAGGGGTTTCACCCTGCTCTTTATCTTCCTCTCTAAGGAAGGACAATGGGAGATCCCAGTCCTGATGTACTGGCCATAATGGAGCCACTAGCAGCTTCTTCGGACGACCACCCTGAACCCTCCTGCCGTCCAAGTGCAGCACCACCGCCCCCTGTCTCTTACCCAGCCGGGTGCACACAGTATACCTGACAACACAAGGCATCGCAGACTGCACAATAACTAGGGCCACTGGAATACTGTGGCAGGAAAGGGCCAAATTATGTGGCAGGATTGAATAAATTATGCGGCAAGAAAAGACAAATTATGCGGCGTCATTTTTTTTTTTTTTTAAACATAGTTTATTGGTTTTTTGTTGCACAACCACATATACAGCCTTACGCAAGTTGCTTCACCATCCGCCCCGCAAAGTAGGCACACGCCCCCAGCCAATCCTACCCTACTTAAGGAGGGTCATACAAGGCCCCTCCCGGCCTATGCGACGCATAGCCAATAAACTGCATAACAAAACCTCTATTTTTAACCCCCATACAGCTTCCCACTCCCTCCCCCTCCCGCGATCCTCCTCACCAACGCATGCGTCCATCTCTGCTCTCTAATATCATACAGTCCAAGGAATATCAATGATTCAAGTTATGTGATGTTCCCAGATTGCTCCGGGGTAGCCCCCTCATCCTCGGTTCGGTCATCGCCTTCTACCCCTGACTCACCCTCTCGCAGTGCCTGCACCAACGCCTCCCACGCAGCTGCAGCGTCCAGCGCCTTATCATCACTGCGCCTATGAGCCCATTGATACCGCAGTGCACCCTCGCTGGTGGCCCATTTAAGAAATTCCCCCTTCCATCGTTTGCCAGTCGGACCCACTGTTGCCTTCCATCTCCTCGTGATAAATTATGCGGCGTCATGCTGCACATTTTGTAATAGTATTACTTCAATATTTCATCACTTTTAAACTTGGTAACACTGTATGGACATTGGTTGTACCTCAATAGTACAAGTTTAACACCCAAATATTGCAGTATGCAACAGAAAGGTGACCAGTCCAGCTTTGCAAAGGGCCCCCTGCTGTGCTGCAACGTGTCGCTGCATTCTTAGTAACTTCTGAAGTGTTTTGCGCTGGAAACTATTTTTTTTGTTTAATTCTGCAGATTATGTAGGAGATGATGGTTTATATGGAAAATGCGGCAAATCTACAATTATGCAAAAATCGCAGCGGACAATCACATAATTCCAGAGACCCTGGCAATAACCCAGCATTCATTGCTGGAGCTACTCTTCCTACTCCACAGCTGACCAAAACACTTATCATACACTACCCCTCTGGTTCCAAGCCGACACTGCCGCCAGTCACAAACTGCTCCCTCACCTTCTTATCCATCTACTTCACTTCTGTCCACCACACAACCCTAACTTCCCATTCCTGCTTCCACCCTGCCACCACACTGATGCCACCTACCATGGCAGTCCTCAATGCCCACCCACAGTTCCTCTAAACTGCTGCCACTACTCAACTATGCGCTCTTACCCAGAAGATGTCTCACCACTAGCAGTTGAATTGCATTAAAAACAATATGAGAACTGTGATCATAAGTGCAATGGGGGTGGGGCGGTGAGCATGGGATCGTGGTCAAAGGTTGGCTAAAAAGCACAAAATATTCTGTAACTGTTTTGTTGGACTTTCAACTTCATATAACTACATATTAAATAATGCGCACTTTAAATTAGAAAATAAATACATGTGAAGCTATTCAGGAGATATGCACTATTTTAAGTTAGGAATCTCCTATTGGTTAATGGGATCACTGCAGATATCTGAGTGTAACCAGAGAGCCACATAATTGAATCCTGGTTGGTGCAGTGGGGAACAGTGACTTCAATCAATCAATCAATCAGGGGTTTATAAAGCGCGCTACTCACCCGTGAGGGTCTCAAGGCACTAGGGGGAGGGGGCGGCGGCTCCGGGTCAGTCGGAGAGCCAGGTCTTGAGGTTCTTCCTGAATGTGTGCAGAGTCGGGGAGCGTCTGATGTTCACAGGAAGTTCGTTCCATGTTTTCGCTGCGATGTAGGAGAAAGCCCTCCCGCCGGATCTGTTTCTGCGGATGCGGGGGACCAATGCCAGGGCGAGGTCGGCGGAGAGGGGTTTCCTCATGGGTATGTGGAAGGATAGTCTCTCGTTGAGGTATTTGGGTCCGATGTTGTTGAGGGATTTCTAGTCGTGGGTGAGGAGTGTGAAGGTGACCCTCTTTTCGACGGGGAGCCAGTGGAGGCCTCATAGGTGTTGGGTCATGTGCTTGTGGCGCGGTGTCCCGAGGACGAGTCTGGCTGCAGCGTTCTGGATGGTTTTGAGTTTCTGTAGAAGAGTTTTGTTGATTCCGGCATAGAGGGCGTTGCCGTAGTACAGTCTGCTGGTGATGAGTGCGTGGGTGATGGTCTTTCTGCAGTTGGGGGGATCCATTTGAAGGTCTTACGGAGGATGCGAAGGCAGTTGAAACTGGTGGAGGCGACGGCGTTGATCTGGCGGTTCATGGAGAGGGAGGAGTCCAGGATGTGCCGAGGTTCCGAGCGTGGTCTGTAGGGGTGGGTGGGCTCCCAAGGGCGGAGGGCCACCAGGTGTTGTTCCAGGCGCTGGTGCAGGGTCCGAGGATGAGGACGGTGTTGAAAGCTGCGGAGAGGTCTAGAAGGATGAGGGCTACTGTGTGTCCTTGATCCAGTAGCATGGGGATGCCGTCGGTGGCGGCGAGGAGGGTGGTTCCGGTACTGTGGTTGCTGCGGAATCCAGATTGGGAGGCATCCACGATTGCGTTCTCTTCTATGAAGGCGGTCAGCTGGGTGTTTACGATTCTCTTGGTGACTTTGGCCGCAAAGGGGAGGAGAGAGATGGGCCGGTAGTTTTTCAGGTCCGTAGGGTCGGCCTTAGGTTTCTTGAGGAGGGGCTTTACCTCTGCCTGTTCCAGTCGTCCGGGAAGATACCTGATCTGAGGGAGGCGTTGATGGTTCTTCCTAGTTCGAGTGCGGTGACAGTGGTGGCCCTGTGGAATATGTGTGGTGGGCAGGGGTCCGTAGGGGCACCTGAGCTGGTTTTCTTCATGGTCGCGGAGATGAGTTTGACGGTAGCGGGATCCCAGGACGTGATGGTAGGCTTATCGGCGGTGGTCGGTAGGGGATGGTGTTCGTCGTTGGTTCATTGAAGTTGTCGCAGAGGGCCTTGATCTTCATATGGAAGTAGGAGCTGAGCTTGTCACAGAGTTCCTGGGAGGGTGTGATGTCCATGGCTTCGCAGGTGGGTTTGGCGAACTGCTATATGACGTTGAACAGTTTCTTGGCATTGGTCACGTTGGTCTGGATTTTGTCTCTTAAGAAGGTCCGTTTGGTGTCTCTTATGCGTTGGTGGTATTCCTTCAGGGCGCTCTTGTGGTTGTTCAGTGGTTTCAAGGTTCCGCCAGGTTTTTTCTAGGTGTCTGCAGGAGTGTCTGGCTTCTTGAATATCTGTGGTGAACCAGGCTTTTAGAAGGCGATGTTTCACAGGGGGGCGGAGGGGTGCGAGTTTGTCAGTGCAGCTGGAGATCCAGCGGTGAAATTCTCTGGCTATGGAGTTGGTGTAGTTCGTGATGATGGGGGGTTTTGGAGGAGGGTGATGCTGAGGTGTTCCTCTGTGACCTTGCTCCAGTTCCGTTGTGGTGGGCGGGGTGGGTTTGGGTGCGGTGGTGGTGTTGAAAGTGAAATGGACGCAGTGGTGGTCAGTCCAGGTGCGCTGGGTGGTGTGGCTGAAGCGGATGTTAGTTCCTCCCGCGAAGATGGGGTCGAGGGTGTGACCCGCTCTGTGGGTGGGTGAGTTGACGATCTGCTTCAGTCCAAGGTTGGCGAGGAGAGTGGTGGAGTTGGGGTTGTTGCCATTGTCAAGGTGGAAATTCAGGTCCCCGAGTAGAATGTAGTCCGTGGAGGTGATGGCGTGGGGTGTGGCAAGCTCGGCGATGGTGTTTGCGTGGTGAATGCCAGGTCCTGGTGATCTGTAGTGAGGGTGCCGCGTAGCGTGGTCCTGGGGCTAGCTTGGATCTGAAACTGGAGGTGCTCTGTGTTGGAGATGGGGTCACTCATGCTGGATGTGGAGAGTCGGAGGGGGGTCTTGTGTGTGTTGGCGAGTCCTCCTCCTGGGCGGTGTGGACGGTCCTTTCTCTGGATCGTGTATCCATCGGGGATGGCCGTTGCGATGTCGGGGCCGGAGATGGCGTTGGTCCAGGTTTCCGTGAAGAATGTGACATCGGGCGAGAGGGTGGCGATCAGATCCCAGATCTCTACGGCGTGTCAGTGCGGGGAGCGAATGTTGAGAAGGATGCAAGTCAGGGTTTCGGTGGTGCGTGCATCGGGCGTGCCTTTGGTGGTCATGAGAGCTTCGTCGATGGTGAAGGATCTGCGGCAGGGTCTGCACGAGAACTGCCCGTGGGTGGTGTTGGGCGCGGATCTTGCGCAGTCGGCGTGTCTTCCGGGGTTGAGTGCGTTGAGGGTGGTTGAATCATAGCGGTGGGGCCTCAGAGAACCAGGGTTCCTGGCACTGGTCGTGGTCGGTTTGCGGACGGGCGCAGACGGGCTTGCCTTAGGCATGCCAGCAGCGCACCAGTGGCGCAACCGCACAGCGCCGCCATAATGTAGGGGAGAGGGGCGGAACCACAGCTGAGATGTGGGAGTGGGGCTGTAGGGGGAGGGATCAGAGGTCAGAGGTCAGCGGCGGTGGGAAATGGAGGGGGGACGAGGGGGAGCACCAGCAGGGCAAAGGGCAAAAGAGGGAATAGAAAAGAACCAGGCACACTAAAGACAAATAACAGCAGCAGGCAAATACAATTATACCAAAAGAAAAATAAGTCACAAAACGCGCTTGTGTATTTTTAGTTTTTTGAGGTCCCACCCTATGACAAACAGCACCTTGAATATCTAAGTCATAATTTTTAAACTTGCATTGCATACATTAGGCTGTAACTAAATATATGACATTCAGCTGGTAACAATCTTACAATATCTCTGAAAAAGTATATATCTTTGATATCAAGAAGCTTCAAGTGAACGTCATCAATTAAAGCCTATACCGCTTCCAAGAAGTCTTTACATTTACAGATTCACCAATTGCACACATTTACATTTCTTTCAGGCAGCAGGCAGTAAGCACCCTGGCACAAAAGCAGGTTTCTTACTTAGCCGTCTGTCCCTAACTTAGCTTCACACCTCAGGAGTCTCCCTCCTTTCTACTTCAGATGAGGCACGTCATCTGTCAGAATTAACCATCCATAACAGATGTCTTTTAATAAAAAGTAGGAGAAATGTTTTGTTAAATAGGTACATTGTGCCCCACAGATCCCACCCACTTCGACCTCTGTTCACCCCTCACCACCCCTTTGCGGTGAACAACTAAGCTGTTATACTCCCATGCATGCATCCACACAGCCTGACAGTAGGTGCAGCATCAGCTTATAAATATACAGTGTCTGAGAGTACAGGCTGAGATGTCACTGGTTACTATCTGAGGTGTCCTTGTCCTGCATTACCCGCACAATGCCGTGCACCACATTGGCGAAGAGGCCAGTGTGAGCGGCCACTTCTTCCATAAGTCAAACGCTGAGGTTGAGGTCCACGAGCCTTTGAGGAAGGACCGTGGGTAAAAAACGAGTTACTTACCTGTACACTATGGTTCTCCAGTATTATCTTTCATAGATTCACATGCTTGTATCTTCCCCGTCGTCATGGTGGGAGTCTCACGGTAACAGAATGACCACAGCAGTATAAGAAAAAACTGCATAGCAAAAATCCTGTAGGGAATCATCTTATTTGGTAACCAAACCTCATCATTATTTGGTCCAAGACTCAGCCAATCGGCTGCCAGCCCTGACATCACACTCCCCAGCAGAGCCTTCCTGCCTCAGATTTCCAGCCCCGAGTGCGAGACTAAAATACACCTAGAGACAATGAGGTTCTGCCTGAGAAATGGGGAGGTGGGCGGGCCGCATGTATATCTATGAAAGATAATACTGGAGAACCATAGTGTACAGGTAAGTAACTAGTTTTTTCTCCAGTATTCAATCTTTCATAGATTCACATGCTTGTATCAGAATAGCAAGCAGTACTTATCCCAAATTGCATTTCCAGGCTAGAACCCCCAATAAACAGTGGGCTCTGCTTTTTTTTTGTTTTTTGTATAGAATGTTAACATACATTACAGTTTTCAAAATATTTGTCTAAATATACAGATACATATATCTCTATATATACACATCCAAATATTCCATGATAAATACCTTCATGAAATTGATGCCGTAGAACCGCTTGTCCCACTGCTGCATCCTTTTTCCATGCCGTGTCCAGACAATAGTGTCTAGTAAAGGTGTGCGCATTTTTCCATGTCGCAGCCCTACAAATGTCTGGCAATGACACCCCTGCGAATAGAGCCGTAGAAGTTGCCATCTTCCTTGTGGAATGCGCACGTACTTTGTCTTGTAAAGGCTTTCCAGCTTTAACATGACACAAGGAGATTGCTGAAGATATCCACCTTGAGATACTAGATCTGGAGAGTGCCACACCTTTCTTGGGGCCAGCAAAGGCTACAGAGAGTTGATTTGTCTTTCTGAACGATTTCGTCTTATCGATGTAAAATTTCAGACATCGTTTAATGTCCAAAGAGTGTAAAGCTCTTTCTGTAGATGTTGAAGGGTCTTTAAAAAATGTAGGCAAAACCACCGGTTCATTCAGATGAAAGCTGGAGGGAACCTTAGGAATAAATTTGGGGTTTGTCCTCAGAATCACCCTGTCCTGCCTGAATTGAAGGAATGGTTCTGCAATTGAGAAAGCTTGGATCTCGCTGACCCTTCTTGCCGACGTCAGCGCTAATAGCAACGCTGTCTTCCATGAGATAAATTGCAATTCCGCCTTATGTATTGGCTCAAATGGCGGTTTCATTAGCTGTGCAAGAACCGTATTAAGTTGCCAAGGAACCACTGGTCTTTGAACTGGAGGGAACATTCTGAACAGCCCTCTGAGAAATTATTTAATAACTCTTTGGGACCACAGCGATGGTCAGTCATGAACTCTTGTGTACCTTGAAATAGCAGCCAAGTGTACTTTTATAGACATATGAGAGAGTCCAGATTTGGCCAACTTTAACAGATATGGAAGAATCTGATCAGAAGAGACTCGAAACGGATGTAGATCCTGAGATGCACACCAAAGACAAAATCTTTTCCATTTAGCCAAATATGTTTTGTTTGTAGAGATTGCTCGAGATCATGACAGAATCTCTCTGCACTCCTGAGGGATCTTTAACAGTTGGAACTCATGTTCGTGAGGTTCCATGCTGACAAGTTCAGCAATTCCAAATTTGGATGCAGTATCTGTCCACCGTTCATAGTTATCAGATCCTGTACTAATGGGAACTGTATCCTGGGTGTCACTGAAAGTCTGAGAAGTTCCGAGAACCACGCTTGTCTCGGCCACGCTGGGGCAATCAGAATCAGATGACACGGCTCTGATTTAATCTTTCTTACGACCTTCAATATTAGAGGAAAGGGCGGAAATGCATACGCAAACATCCCCGTCCAGCACATCTGTAGCGCATTGCCCCACGACCCTTTCTGCAGAAACCTGCTTGCAAAGTTTTTGCATTTCGAATTGTGGCGATCCGCGAACAGGTCTAACTTTGGAGTGCCCCATCTCTTGAAAACTTTGAAAAGTTGCTTTTGGTTCAGTTCCCACTTGTGAGAAATCTCGGACGATCTGCTCAGAATATCTGCTCTTGTGTTGTCTACCCCTGCAACATGTTGTACTTGAAGCGAGATGTTGTGATCTAGAAGCCACTTCCAAATTTCTTGTGCTTGCTTTGACAATATTTTTGATTTTGTACCCCCTTGTTTTAGAAGGTAAAACATGGACGTTGAGCTGTCTGTCTTCACAAGTACTGTTGAACCGCGAATCCTGGGAAGAAATGCTTTTAGGCCCAAGAACACGGCCCTTAGTTCCAGCAAGTTGATGTGGAGCTGCGTTTCGCACTTTGACCAGTGCCCCTGAATTTCGAGCTCCTGCAGATGCGCTCCCCAACCTTGAAGTGAAGCATCCGTCATCATTACGAAACTGTAGCTCTGTGATTCGAAAGTCAGTCCTTCCGCTAAATGATCTCTGATCTTCCACCATGACAGGGCCTTTCGCATCTGAGGAGTGATAACTATTCGATCTTCGAAGGATCCCTGCGACTGAATCCATTGCTTGTCTAGCAGTTCTTGTATAGGTCTCATGTGGAGTCTGCAATTTGAAAGCAGGTGGATACAAGAGGACATCATCCCCAACAACGACTTGTAGGTTCTTACTGAAACTGACTTTTTTATTTGCAACTGTGTTGTTAGCTTTATGATCTTTTGAATCCGTTCCTCTGAAGGATAAGCCTTCGCCTCCTCCGTGCAAATTAGAGCTCCCAGAAATTGAAGGGACTGCGATGGCCTGAGATGTGATTTTTCTAGGTTGACTCTGAGACCTAGGCGATTGAAAAGGTTCATGCAAACTTGAAGAGAGTGTTGGGCTTCCCTGAACGAACCACCTTTTATGAGCCAATCGTCCAGATAAGGGAAGATCTGGTGACCTTGAAGTCTTAGATGCGCTGCTATTGGCACCATACACTTCGTAAAGATTCTCGGCGCCGACTTTAGGCCAAAAGGCAATACTTTGAATTGATAATGGCGCCCCGCCACCATGAAGCGCAGAAATTTTCTGTGATTTATATGGATTGGGACGTGAAAATAAGTATCTAAGAGGTCCAGGGATGCCAAATAATCTCCTCTGCCAATCAGAAGGAGTATTTCCTGCAGCGATAGCATTCAAAATGATTTCTTTTGGATGAATTTGTTGAGACCTCTCAGGTCCATTACCTGTCTCCATTTTGATGTGTCTTTTTTCTTTATGAGAAAGAAATGCGAATAAAAGCCTTTCCCTCGTTGAAGCTGCGGAACTTCTTCTATCGCCTCCTTTTGTAGTAGCGCTAAAACTTCTGCCTTGAGGGCTGATAGATGTTCTTGTCTCCTGTGCAGAGGAGGCTGATTTGGAGGCTTTTGTACGAACTCCAGGGTATGGCCATGTTGAATCACATCCAAAACCCATCTGTCTGTCGTTATCGACAGCCAAGCTGGATAAAATGAAGTCAGGTAATGAATGCTGCTTCTCGGACAAGTGGCGGGTGCGTTGACCAAGTCATTGTCGGCGATTGGATTGCTGCGATTTACCTCTCGCAGATGATCTCCCTCTGGACTGTTGCTGATAAGTGTTTGTTGAACGAAATTGCTGATTATTTGAGTATTGGCGATATCCCTGCTGATTGTATGGCTGATATCTATTTGATTGAAAAGAAGATCTTTGCGTGAATTGTCCTCTGGATCCTCTCCTCCGAAAGGACTGGAACCTGCCCTGTTGAAGAGATCCTAGCGCCCGCGCTGTATCCGTGTCAGTTTTAATACTTTGGAGGGCATCATCTACATGCTTTCCTTATAGGTTCTCTCCGTCAAATGGCATGTCCACTATTTTAGCTTGCACTTCTGGTCTAAAAGAAGGGGCTTTAAGCCATCCTTGTCTTCGTAGGGTCACTGCACCTGCCATTTGTCTGAATGCCACTGAGGACAAATCCATAGCGATGTCTATGGATTCCGAGGCTGCCCTAGCCCCATCCTTTAGAATAGCAGCCGCTTCTTCTTTTTTATCCTCTGGCAGATGAGCTAGTAAAGGTGCAATATCACACCACATCTGCCTATTGAATCTGCTGATGAGGGCTAACGCATTCGAGGCCTTTATGGAAGACGCTGCCATCAACGCAAAACGCTTCCCTGCACCATCCATTCGTCTTCCCTCTTTGTCTGGGGGAACTGCTGAAGTAGAAACCGGATTAGAGTTCCTTTGGGCGGCCTGCATCACCACCGATTCCGGTCGCGGATGACCAATCAAACAGGCCGGAGAGGATTCTGGGGCTCTATATTTCTTCTCTATCCGAGGAACTGAAGCAGCCTCTGAAGCCGGGTTCCTCATTACTTTTAACCCTTCCTCCCAAATGTGAGCGATTATTGGTATGGACCGAATAGATTTGCGTGAATCCTCCTTGAAGTCATAGAGGAAACATTCGGCTTCCTGAACTGGAAGTGGAAGCTCAAATCTTTTTGACGCCTTCTCCATGATATCATGGAAACCTCCTATATCTTGTGGTGGAGACTGCGCCGGTGTCGGAGATGGAGACGGAGTAGTTGGGAGAATATATTGGTCCCATTCATCCTCAACCTGCGTATCTTGAAGAAGTTCTCCTTCTTCCGGTTGATCCGCGTCACTTTCCTCCAAATCGTCTCTAATTGTCACAATCAGAGGAGATCGAATTTTCTGAGAAGTAGTCTTGGGAGAGGAATGAGGTGGTTGCACCCGTGCAGGCTTATCTGAAGTTTTTGGCGCCTGAGTGTTAGCTTCAGGAAAACGCCGATAGTAGTCATTTATCATCAGCCGCAAGTCAGTTACTAAGGAAATCGGCATTGAGATAGTGTCCTCTCTACTATTAGGCTGAGGTTCTTCCTCTTCCTCGTAGTCATATGATTGCTGAAATGACTCATACCTCCTTGAATCCTGTGCAGGACGGTCTTGGAAAGAGAAGACTTCCTGAACCTCCTGATATTCTTCATTGTCCGTTTCCTGACTCTTAATCGGAAGTTGAGACGGACTATACGCCACTCCTGAAGACTCTTCATCTTCTGACTGCAATTCCAGCAGATTAGCCGGAGGAAGCGGAGAAATCTTTGTCCAGGCCGTAAAATCTGATGATTTAGCCTTCTTCGTCGACGAGCCCGTCGACGATGGAATAGATTTTAAAGATGTTGTCTTTATTTTGGGAGACTTAAAAGATGCCGTCGACGGAGCTCCCGTCGACGGAGATCTCGTCGACGTGGAAAGCTGGATTATCATCGACATAGTGGTCGTCGACGAAGTCATCGTCGACGAAGTCGTCGACGCTGACGATGGGGTCGTCGACGAGAACGAAACTGCCCTTCCCGTCGACGGGATCGTCGACGAGTTTTTCTTCGACGACGATGTCCTAGTCGTCACCATCGACGCAGCTGTCGTCGTTGAGATGGTAATCGTCGATGGAGTCGTCGTCGACGGAGTCGTCGACGGTTTTATAGAAATCACAGCCGGCGACGCCCCATTTTTCGTCGACGGAGCTGAGGAGATTTCTCTAGACTCTGTAAATTTTTTAAGAGGAGTATGAGGAAGTGAAGACGAAGAAGCCCCTTTGCCTTTTGTCTTTTGCTTTTTAAGCTTTGTGTTACCTTCAGAAGCAGAAGATTTCCTCTTTTCTGATAATCTAGATTCCTCTTCAGAGTCAGATTCTGAATTGACCTTCTTCTTTTGAAGCCACAGCAGAAGACGTGCCTCCCTGTCACGCAGGGTTTTCGCAGAAAAAGTTCTACAATGCTTACAGTCTTTAGGCACATGCTTTGGGTGCAGACAATATAAGCAGTCCTTGTGGGGGTCTTCAGAAAACAATCTAGGTTTTCCACAGGATCTGCAGGGCCTGAAGAGCCTCTTTTTAAAGCTTTCAGCCATAGTAAGCAAAAATATGAAGCACAGTACCTCAATCCAGTAAAGGGAATGAACTTCCAGATGAACAAGAGGTCAAAAGTTCACACAGGAACAAAACTGAGCAAAGCTCAGGGAGACTCCTCCTCACACGAAGGCGGTTGGAAATCTGAGGCAGGAAGGCTCTGCTGGGGAGTGTGATGTCAGGGCTGGCAGCCGATTGGCTGAGTCTTGCACCAAATAATGATGAGGTTTGGTTACCAAATAAGATGATCCCCTATGGGATTTTTGCTATGCAGTTTTTTCTTATACTGCTGTGGTCATTCTGTTACCGTGAGACTCCCACCATGACGACGGGGAAGATACAAGCATGTGAATCTATGAAAGATTGAATACTGGAGAACGTAGGCACGTGTGTACACGTTCCACGTTCCTAGCAGGAAATAGGGCGCCAGCATTTCAATGTGTGCCCCGCCTGAAAAAAAAAAGGCATGGAAAAAAAATGTGTTGGCCTTCCACACACGTGTGTAGGGGCTGAGATGACTGCACCCGTTTGGGCCTAATAGGATGTGCCCCCAGGCAGCAGTAACAACTGATCAGTGTGTACAACTATTACAAAAATAGCAACACCTTGTTGCAGAAAGCATGCATGTAGTAAGGCTGCTCAGAGACACAGGAGAGGATGGTTTTAGCATGGAAGATCACAAGAAGGTGCAGCTGTGGATACCCACGAGCGCTGCGGGATACTGGAAGTACCCTGACGCACGTGTGTCAATTGATCACAACCTCATAGAAGAAACATGCCTTGTGGGCAATACACCACTGGTGACAACAGCCAAGATGACATAGGCAACCTGCCCGGTGACAACCCAGGACCTACTGAGCTAAAAGATCGACGCCAAGAAAGCAAAATCACCAGATTCAGTTTCACTCTGAGCACCAGGTGGGAGGCCATATAAATCCATGACTTCCACTCAATGAACTGACTAATCCAGCAATGGCAGCACCAAGATGGCGGGTTTCGGAGGAGCATCTCAACAACTACTTTAAGACGTTTTTCTTCTATAAAGATATAAAACGAGCAATTCTGGCTATAACTTGATTTTATGCAAAAACAACTATTGGTGGACAGAATGCAGAACAATGTCATACATTCACCCCAGTACAGAGATCTGGGCCTAAATCCATCGTTTGTTTGCTCACCATGCCGTTCCAGCTTGAACCCAGCCATATGCAAATCAGTCTTGACCCTGTGCCTCATGGGAACAGTCCAGCCCGAACTGCCAAGCCAGGTCCTCCCTGGACTGGAAACAAGCATCCTAGGACCGGTTTCGGGGTTTCACCCCTCTTCAGCCAGGATAGCTTGATTCCAGTGGCATGGAGAGCAAGGGACCCACGTCTGGGCATACCCTTCCCACTCGGGGTGACAAATGCAAAAACAACTATTGATGGACAGAATGCATAACAATGTCATACATTCACCCCAGTACAGAGATCTGGGCCTAAATCCATCGTTTTTTTGCTCACCGTGCCGTTCCAGTTTGAACCCAGCCATATGCAAATCAGTCTTGACCCTGTGCCTCATGGGAACAGTCCAGCCCGAACTGCCAAGCCAGGTCCTCCCTGGACTGGGAACAAGCATCCTAGGACCGGTTTCGGGGTTTCACCCCTCTTCAGCCAGGATAGCTTGATTCCAGTGGCATGTAGAGCAAGGTACCCACGTCTGGGCATACCCTTCCCACTCGGGGTGACAAATGCAAAAACAACTATTGATTGACAGAATGCAGAACAATGTCATACATTCACATACTTGATTTTACCCACACAGCAAGTGAGAGGTAAGGTAAAGCTACTTGATGACGTAAACTATGATACTATTGTTGTTTTATTTATGTCAATGCACAACTTGCCTTGTTTGGTATTTTACACTGATTCTATTCAAAAAAATGTATTAAAAAAATAAATAACTACTTTAAGGCAAGATCGGGAACTGGTTATGCAGGGGAGGACATTGTAAAAATATTTTTCCACCTACTAACCACTGGAAGTGAAGGTGAACATGAAAAAGTAGTCACAGCACTGAACACACATTTTGAGGTGTAAATTGCAACATGCTAGGCAACAGGAGGGAGAATCCATTTGTGTTTTCTATGCAAGACTCTGAGATCTAGCAAGCACATATACCGAAGATGACCCAAACAAGATGCTACCTGCAGTACTTAATTTGAGCTGGTGGCTGCAGGTAGGAACCAGTGCTAGGGATCAGCACTTATTCCCTCATCAGATTTTATCCTAGAGCAAGAGAGTGAAAAACACACTAGTGGAAAGAAGGAGGTAGGAAAAACAGGAACCGCGACAAAGGTATAAAGAAGGAATCTGCAGAAATGAAAATAAAGAGGCTGCGAGTGTATGGTGGTGAAAAGGCAAAAGGTGGAATCAAGATTACACAGTGTTGGTATTCGTCACACCAACATACTATGAAGCCAACCACGGGCTTCTGAGCAATTTTTGGGACCTGACACCCTTTAATTTACAAATTAGGCTTTGGGTATATGCACAAATCATCCAGGGTTGTAGGTCAGCTATCTTCTGCGGATTCATCCTCAAGAAACTAGGCCTATCTCCAGATGAACTACTCTGGCAAGTTTGCATAAGTTGTCAAACACTTGAGCATAACAGATCGAAATGGCCTCCACAAAAACAGCAATCAAAGAAGATCCTAAAAACTATCGCCCATATCTTACACCACATAATACATGTGTGTATCAGACCACGTAAACATTTCTGCTTCTATGTAAATATAAGTGCCTATATAGGGGGTTTCCCCTGCTACTAATAACTACAATAAGTGCCATGTCTAAATATTTATGTATATATAAGTTAATCACAGTTATTTGAAACCATGAAAATGTACCACGTGTTAAATGTGAGAAGTAGACCATGTAAATATTGCAGCTTTAATGTACATATTGGTATTTAAATAGAGGGGTTTAAGCAAACAAATAAAACTTGAATAAGCATCATATGTATGTATGAATTTATGTATTTATCAATTATTTAAATATTCCTATTGTTAAACAAACCTCCTTTCCTTCCCATCCGTTCTTCCCCTTTGAGTCATCTCAAACTTTCTGACTACTATAAACTCACCGAACATCCTTTTCAATCTGTCACCACTCCTTCTTAAGTCAGGCCACCCATCTTAACAAGCACACACAGCCATTACTTACAAAACAACTTACTTCCTCCTCTTTTCAAATGCACTCCTCTCATTATATCCCTATCCCAAACCCTCCTAAACATACAAGAAATATAGAGCAGAATTCTATCACACAAGAGAAAAACAAACCAAAATGTTACTAACTTACTAATTACTAATATTGGGTTACAGAGTAGCGTGCTACTTGCCGCAAAAGTGCCCCAATGCCTCCTCAAGGGGTGTATGCGTGACATAAATACATTTACAATTTACAATCAAAAGGGAGATAGTTAAGGTCTTTAGGAAGTAACCCAGAAACAGAGAAGACACTAAGAGAGACCAGAGAAGATGAGGAAAACTGTAGCTATTACAGCTATTACAGACTACCACCACACCCTGCACGTGGGAAGACCTGCTTGAGCTATGGTCAACCACAATGTTTTTGATTCATGCGCATGTCCCTGATTCCAAGTGTGTTTTTGTGCTGCTGATCCTCAGTATGACTGTGATATTTATTAGACCAGGGAACCATTCCGGTATCTCTGACACGGGCCCTGGCAGACAGACCCAGTTCTTAGCCAGCAACAATGAAAAATTAACAATAACACAGGTAGCTGCACGAGGAGAAGCAGACACCGGGAAATAGGCGTGGAGACTCAGTTTTTCATACAGAATGGCACTGCAGGGGGCAAATTCTAACTGCCGTGTGAATATACCCCATGTAATGTTAACAACAGAAAGAGCATGATGGTAACTGCACAGCAACAAGCCGAAACAGGTACTCACAACGTTTCATTCTTCATAAATGGCAAGGATCAGTGAGTGAGCGTAGCCATGAACAAGAAGATTAACCTGATCCTGGTGCTACTGACTGGGAAGACATGGCTGCTAATCTGGTTTTCTGGTGAAGTCAGGCCTTCCGCCAGCACCTCCACCAAGCCAGCCAGAGAAAGAGCGGCACCGGCTCTGTCAGTGTCACCTGTCATTGACACCAGTGAGTGTCAAAGGGGTCGTAGCATCAGAGGCCATTCCAAAGGCTGAGGGTTTAGGTGAGGCATCCATGAAGACACCAAAACAATGAGCTTTTGTTTACGTTGAATTTGAAAACTATATTGGGGATATATGCTTTGAGACACCCAGCACTGGCACTGACACACATGCTTCTATTCAGCCTGACGCTGGACACTGCATCAGAGTATAAATAAACACTACCTGAGCAAACAGAGCTATTGGTTAATATATTGTGTTATTCTATGTGTATTTGTAAAGCACACTATAACCCGCGAGGGTATGCTTGTACTGGGTGTGTGTATGTGCCTAACCCTACCTAGAATCGAAGAGAAGGCTCTGGTGTAGCGAGGGAGGTCATTGCATGTTTTTGGAGTGACATAAGAGAACATCCATCTTCCTGATCTGGTTCTGTGTGTGCATGGGATGCTGGTGAGTAGAAGTCCTGTGAAGCGAATGCGTCTGTCTGGATGGTTGGTGGAAGGAGATGTGAATGTTCAGGTAGGTATGGCCTGAGTTAAGGAGTGCCATGAATGTGTGTGTGAGGAGTTTGAATTGAGCGTGTTTGTGTATTGGAAGCCAGTGTAGTTCCCCGAGGCGTGGTGTAATGTTAGTTGTGTGTGGGAGGTACAGATGAGTCTGGCTGCCAAGTTCTGGACGGTCTGTAGTCTGCTAGTGAGTTGCTTGGTGATCTCAGAGTAGAGGGTGTTCCCATAGTCCAACTTTACGGTGCTTAGGGCCTGAGTGACAGTTTTTCTTGTACTTCTTGGGAGCCATTTGAAGTTCTTCCCTAACATCTTCATAGTGTGGAAGCAGGATGCATTGATGGTGCTGACTTGTGCGGTCATGTCCAATCATGTCCAGGCCCAACACTACCTTTGCTCCCTCCTCCTCCACCCCAAATCTCACGTTCCACTTCCACTTCAATACCTGCTGCTCTCTCCCATCACCAAGACCAGCTCTGCTCTCTCCCGCTGCTGTGCCCCACGGCTCATCTTCCACCACCACTTCATTACCCACTGCTCCTTCCTATCACTATCACCAGTTCTACTGCCTTCCCCTCCTGTGCCCAACGACTTGCCTTCAACTACCACTTCACTACCCACTGCTCCCTCTCATCACCAGCACCAGCTCTGCTCCCTCTTCCCTTCTGTTCCCCACAACCCACCTTCCACTACCAATTCACTACCCCCTGCTCTCTCCCAGGTCAAGCACCAGGTCTGCTCCCTTCCCCTCCTGTGCCCCACCACTCACCTTCCAGTATCACTTAAGTACCCACTACTCCCTCCCATCATAGCTTTACTCCCTCCCCCTCCTGTGCCCAATGAATCACCTTCCATTACCATCTAACGGTTGTATGATGAAACCCTGTATGCAATTACCCTGCATGTCTTTACAACGCAGTCACTACCCTAACAGCGATGTTACCACGCATTACTTTACCACGCAAGTCAGTGCAACGACTTGCCTTAGGGGGACGCTGGACTTTGGAATAGTATAATTTATTATTCCAACTCCATTCTACGCAAAAGTGGAGAAGGTGTTGATCTTAAAATCCAACACCAGTCCAACAACGCGCCCCCTAAAGCAAGACATTGTAAGGACTTGTGGAGTAAAGGAACGCATGGTAACGTCACAGTCGGGGTAGTGACTGCGATGTGAAGGCAAGTCATTGTTCTGACAGCGGGATAAAGGAAGTTTCTCCCACTTACCTACCCACTGCTCCCTCTCATCACGAGCGCCAGAGCCAGCTCTGCTCCCTTCCCCTCCTATGGCCCATGGCTCACCTTCCACTACGATTCACTATCCACTGCTCTCTCCCAAGTTAAGCACCAGCTCTGCTCCCTTCCCCTCCTGTGCCCCACAACTCACCTTCCACCACACCCACCCTTCACTTTATACGGCCGCCTCAATACCCCATGCGCCCTTACAACCACTCCTGTCCCCACCACTCACCTTCTAACCACCTCAGTACTCTCCGTCCCCTCCCTTCCCCAGCAGCAGCTTTCCTGTCCCTCCCATGCACTTCTGCCCTACGCACCCAGGCCAGCCCCCACCTCCCTCAGCAGCAGGTGTCAGTGGGCATTAGGCACGCCTGGGTACTCGCGCTATAGAAACGCAAATCTGGCCTGTCCGGATGCGTTCCTCCCTTTTCGCAGGGGTGTGGAGGGGAGGGGAGGGGGATAAACAGTGCTGGGCCCATGGAGAGGCCTCAGTGCAAACAAAATAAGAAGAAAAGGGAGGCCTGGCTGGGAGGCATCTCCCCGGAAAGATCACCGTGCGCATCGGTCGTGCGTAACCACGCGCAGGCCAACTCGCGCCAAAGTGCGCATGTGACGCGCACCAAGTCTAAAACGTGGTATTTCATTGTTTGTTGCATATGGAGCACCGTATTTACATTACACATTCAGGCTCGGGGAGATTAAGTGATTTGCCCAGAATCACATGATGTGGACGCGACCTCGAGGCTCGACCCCTGGCTTCCTGCACTAGAGGCGGCAGCGCAGCCGACGGACCACATCCTTGGCCTCCCTGTTGAATGCACTGAGCAATGGTCGTGTGTTTCAGTTGTAGTCGAGAGTCTGTGCAACTGTGCGTGAAGGAGGTACACGGTTGTCAAAACACCGACAAGGCGAAAATAAAAGAAAATGCAGTGTTTATAGGTGAGCGGCGGGTTGGGGAAGTGAAGGAGATGGAAGGAAGCGCATGCAGCAGTGATGAAGCGAAAAGAGGTGAGATGTAAGATATGCAGATGGACAAGATGTGGAGAGAAAAGGGCGTAGAGAATCAACAGAGTCAACAAAACAAGCGTCACTGTGGCATCGTAATACTTCGGGCATCTCTGACAGGATCTATGACAATGCGGATTTAAGAAATTTACCGTTTTGCAGTTTGATTGTGAAGTTATTAACAGCTAAATGAATAATATCATTTAAATATTCCAAACAGAGACGTGAAACGTTGTATCACTTTCACGTGATTCGGCAAGTCTATTGTAACTAGTGGGACTTGTCTGGTGTTGTGTCTTCCAGTTCAGAGTGGACCTGAGATGCCATTTCATGCTAGATTTTTCCTATTGGGGCACAGCCAAGTCTAATTTGCATATGGCCGGTCTCTTTAGTGGCATGGTAGTAAAAAAAAAACATAGTGTGGTAAAAAACCAATGGTGTGGAATGCGACCCGAACAGTTACCAGAGGCAGTAACATCTGTAACTACTGCAGACATCATGTACCTTTGTATTTTCCACAGCAGGTGGCGCTGGGTCAGATCGGTCTATAGAGCAGTCTGGCAGTGCCCCAAGGGTTGATCCGATAGGTCAGGGTGTGGGTCGGTTTCTTGGCTGTTTGTGGGCCTGTTTTATGGTCTTCTGGCCCAGCTTTAACTGTTGGTGTCCCTGATATTGAAACAAACATTGTGTGCAACAAGCTCAAGTGTATGCAGTCTTCCATACTTTGCACACTTATACAGCGTGTTTTTAGAAGGTCAAAAGTGCCCCAATTGGCAACAGGGGCACTTATATTTTGGTGCCTAGGGCCTATTTCTGCCCCCGGTCCGACCATGTATGCAGGGCACAGAGTCTATGATGCAATGATTTCTCCAATCCCCCTCCCGCCCCCGGACCCCCCATCCCCCCAAAACTTTAGCGACTACTGCCTGGCAATTTCTCTACTTTTAACCTTACTCACTACCGCCGCCTATGGCCTGGAAATCTCCACTCCACAGAGCAGAAGCAATTCATTTCTCAGAGCACAAGTATAAATCCCCAATCTCGAACTCACCCATATGCAGTCTGTGCAATATTTGAGCACTTCCACTCGCGTGCCAGTGCACCCCACCCCCGTCCGTCAATGTATTCTTGTTGTTGAACTGCCATTAAAAAGCGCCAAGTGCCAGGCATTCAAATGCGCCGCAGCATACCAGGAATGACTATAAAGGAAGGGAGATAAAAGAAAGAAAGCTTTTTTTTAATCGCCAATAAAAGCGAAAATGTGGCCGGTTTGCCGGCAGTCAGCTGTGGGCTGCCTGGCACTCCGGGACTGTCTCTGGATCATAAATAACACCGTGGAAGCGGAGTGGGGGGCTGGTCCGGGGACGGATCTGAACACCCCACCACCAGCTCTTTTTCATTTTTGTCCATAAATCATCTCTTCGTGCGATAATATTTGTTTTTTCTAACGAGTCTCCTGTGATTCACTGCGAACGCAGCATCAGGGGCTGTCACCGTGTGATGTGTGGCACAGTTCCGGCCTTTTCCAAAACTGCCTGCTATACACATTTATCGAGCCGCCGTCTGCTAAGTGTTCATGCAGCTCCGTGCGCGCGTGGTTTGGTACAAATGTCTGCTAGAGCCCGGCCGCATCTCGGAGCATGTGCCCGCAGGTGTCCGCAGGTGTCTGTGGAAGGGGCAAGGCCTTTGGCGCGTCTCAATCACTCCCGTCCTCCTCTTCACAACCCTCTCTCCTGCAGTCCCTTCGTTAGACTTGTACTCTCTTTTATCCTTTAAATCTTCCTGAAACGCTCAATCTGCATATCTTACACCTCATCTCTTGCCTCTTCAGCACCCCCTTTTCAATTTGTCCTCTATGTATTTCTTTGTGTCTCATTCACTTCACCAAGCCCCCATACACACAAGGGCCCCGCTCATCTGAACGCACTGCATATTTTTTCATTTTCACTGTCAATATTTTAACAGCTGTGGACCTCCTTAACACATTTTCGCATATATTATCAAATACAATGGGCACACCCGACCATTGCTCCGTGGGCTCTGCAGCGAGGCCAAAGATTGGATGGGCATGTGTTCCACACCCCTTTATGACACAGACTGGCACTGTGAAAAATACACACTGACTTCGGCCTGAACTCCACAGCTGTCATCTGTGGCCCACCACAATTTGAACTCATACAGCGCCATAGGAGCGAAATTTGTTCACACTATGCAATATATATGCATACTTGCCTTCAGAATGACACAGTTATGCACGAAGGTTCCATCCCACCACGCCATGCGCTTGAGTATTTTTTTCCTCGGTTGGTGCTGCCAACAGTACAATTCCCTGACCATGGGCAGTGTGGGGGTCCATTACTACTACATTGTTCTGCTCACCACCTTCATATGGTCCAGTACTGCCTAATCCCCCTTCTCTCTTTAACTAACCACCCTTGGAGTGGGGACCCTCCCAGCCCCCAAGTAGCTCGCCGCCCCTCTTTCCCCCAAGGCAACCATTCAAAGACCACAGTTGTTTGGATTAGGGGTCGGAAACCCCGGCCATATTTTATTACATAAAATATCAAAAACATTAAAATTAATATTATTCACATTATGTACACAATACGCAGAAAGTCCATACATTGATAGGTACAGGATGTCAATTGGCTAGCCTTAACAGGCTTCTAATACATAGCCATTCCTATCGTAAGCTAAGCGATGAAATTATTATGTTTCTGCGTATCCCTGTTAGAGCCTACAGCAAGGTCAGTGACTGGCAGCCCCAGATCCAGATCAAGCTAAGTCCCAACCTAGTACCGGAGTGACTTTGCACAGGGGGCCCAACTTACCAGATGGATACCTCCCCCGGGCACCCACTACGCCCTCAACATTAACTCCATAAAGGGGGCCCTGCAGTTATGCGTCCTTGCGCCTTTGAGCACATGCACATGAGGGGTTTGGCCAACCAGCCTACTGGAAGCGAGGCTTCCCTTCCCCCTGCACCCTTCCAGCCTACCAGCTGTAACTGCCCCTGGAGTTCCATGAGAGACTATCTGTCCCCCCCCTCGGGCGTCCCCATTTGACAATGGTGATGCCCGCTAAGGACCGAAAACTATGCTCACCAATCATGACCTTACCGCCTGACCAAGGGGAACACATAAAATATGACAAAATAGATCTCCTGAAAATGAAAAGTTTAGTTAAAACAGAAAAACAGAAACACTTTTATTGCAAGACTATGACAAATCATCAATCAACAATACAATTAAGTATATTAAACCTTCTGTAATGGAAAAATATACATATTACATAATATTTCTGCCTTAGGGGATGGTGGGCAGGGAAAAAGAATCCTTTGTGCCTCCGATTGAGGCCCTGACCTGTTGTTGTGCAGCTGGCTGGGAAGAGGCGGAAAGAGAGACCGTTCTTGCTGCTCCCCAACCTTTTAAAACCCTTGTCGGGCAAGCCTGATGTTTGCTGCACGCACGAACTGGAAGTGCTACTAAGCGCTTCCGGTTCACACCTAACTCAGACAAACACCAGAGGGGGACGTCGGGGGGTGCCACGTCACTGCTGTGCGCGGCGCCCCCAGCCTCCCACCATACTGGCGGCGTGCCCAAGTCCATGCCCGCCTTCCAAGGAAGTTGCTTTCTTTATCTGGGATCTGTCACCTGTGTGGTCCCCTGATTTCCATTTTTGGAGAAGCTATTATTTGTTTACAGCTACAATGATCCTGAAAATAATTAAGTAAACCAGTTATCAATCATGAACTCCATCTCTTTAACACTGGGTCTTATTTGTTTGAGTGTTGTTTGGCACCACCAGTGGCCAGCTGCCACCTATCAAAGTGGTAGGGCGGCCATGGGGGGAGGGAAGGGGAATAAAATTAAAATAAAGACTTACCTGCTGCTCTGCTCCCTCTGCCGCCTGCCTCATTGCGCCTCTCGTCCAGCCCGGAAGTGGATGGGCCTAAAAGAACAGGCTCCCCACCCAAACCAGATGCTGCTCTCATGCTGTACCTAGCATTAAAACAGCAGCGCTAGGATTGGTCTGAGCGGTCTTGTTTACAGCTCAAACAGTGCCAGTAAGCCTGTGGATTTTCTCTAACCCGAGTGTGCAACAAAGCTGGGTTGGAGAAACATAACTGTGCATGTCTGTTTGGCCGGCCTAAGACGGCTGGCCAAACTAACATATGTGGACACTACTCCTCCCTGCCATGCCCGGCACCACCTGCCCTATACTCACTGCTTGGAATCCATTTCGGCTCAGACAGCGATAAATAAAATGATAATAACATTGAGTTATTATCCTATTATTTATCATCTGCTGGCTCTGAGAAGTGGGGTAACGCTCCTCTGCCATTATAGAGGAGCCACCCCTGGGTAGTATTAGTTTCAACTTCTTAAAAGTCAAAGCAGGCAAAATGCAAAAATGCAAGCAGCCTTTTAGTCATTAGCACGATAAAGGTGTATGTCATTGCCTTACTTCAGCTTCTCAATATTAATTTCAAAGTCAAGAAGCTACATCACGAGGACAAGCCCCATACCGAATCAACCAATATTACCCTAAAAAATGTTTCCACTTGTCTCGCTCACCTCAGAAGTACCTTGTCCTCACCTCTCAAGAGTCAAAACATGCAGATGAGCCTCATACTCTACAAATACACTGTCTTCAGTACAGTACAAGGACTTCATACTTCTTTACTCTTCTGTATCCAATATCTTTTGTTCAGTATTACTGCTCATCAGCTTAAAAAAACTCAAAAGTATGTCTAGTACATTACACTGATGAGCCAAAAATAGGACAAAACACTATCGTTTTTTTAATGTAAAGCACTAATCACCTACTGGTAAGTCAGAGTGTGTTGTCCCAAATATGACAGTACAGTGCCATACTTCTTTGATTACTAACCACATTGGTAAAGTTACAGTGACATTCTTTAGAAATGACTCGAGTAAAGAGCCCAGAGAATGGTCTTACAAGCAGCATAAACCTCAAGTAGAGGAAAGAGTGCCAAAACTTGGTAAAAGGTTTTCTATTTGCCAGCCGGCTTCTTAGAGAAGTCACCTCACTTGGGCTCTCAAATGGTGTACTATCAACACAAAATTGTAAGTGGGCAGGAGGAGTTTTGGGGCAACTGATGAAAGACATATGATAGTGCTTTTCATTAGACCAAAGATGCAAATCTCAATATAAACCAGAACCAGTCAGATGTGAATTTGTGGTTGCAGCATATGACGCTTAGGAAAGGGAAGAAAGAGGGGAAGGATAAATTGCTTACCTGTAATCCTAGTTCTCTTCCAGGGGAATCCTCATCAAAGTCATAAGCACTGAATATTCCCGCCCATGTGCGGGGACCCCGGAGCACTATATATATCTTGTACCTAGTACTTAGCATATATTTAAAAATATATACATATTATATATACATGTATATGTGTGTGCATATATATATATATATCCAAAGAACTCCTTCCCGTCTCGCTCACTCCCGTCGGCTGAAGAAAGACCACGGACCACATAGTTTATACTGCTGGCTATTTTATTGTTGCTCCCAACAGACCATAGTAGCCATGACGCGTTTCGTCCCTCACAGGGGACTTGATCACATGACATATATACACACAGACTGATAGATAGATAGATAGATAGATAGATAGATAGATAGATAGATAGATAGATAGATAGATAGATAGATAGCTCTGTAGCCTATAGAAAGGGTAAACAATGGCTGGATTACATCTACATCAGGTTTCTACCTGGTAAAGCGCAGCCAGGAAGACCTTCTTGCACAGATGCCATGTGCATAACCATGCGCGGTGAGGTCTAATGCATCCGCAGCTGCGCTGATGATCTAATTAGAAACCAAGCCGTCTCATTAAGTGTCTCCTGAAAATCCTTCCTATGTTCCTCAGGCAGTTTTTTAGTGAACTTGGCCAGCGAATCTGGGAGGGATCTATCGTATCATTCAAGCAGAGCTGAGAAACTAGCCACCTTCATGGAACATGCAGAGGTTCCACATATCTTTTTCCCTAGGGCATCCATCTGCTTGCTCTGTTGGTATGGTGGAACCAAAGAGGAGGAAGAGGCTGCAAAATGAGACTTCAGTGCAGACACTGCTGTGACCAAATCTGGAAGAGGGTCAGCTCTGAGGAATAGTGGATCTTGGTCAGGAGCCTTGTACTTTTTCAGGATCCGAGATAGCGCTGATCTTGAAGATGCTGCCATTAAAAACAGCTGGATCTAAGGCTCTATGAGTCCAGGCACTAGAGGCAAGAGTGGTCATCAGGCTGTTTTGTGATGCAGAGTTTTGAAGATCACAGAGGAGAACATCGTAGTCATAGGTATGTCTATATTCAGTTTTGTCGCACCTCTGATCAATACATCGTTAAATGTCAAGTGGTCATCTACCGTTAATACTCTTCCTGGCGGTGTATCAGAGAACGTAGAAGAATAGTTTCTCACAGAGGACTGGGATGTGGTGGACAAAGATGGTGTTCTCCTATGCCTAGATGAAACAGTCCGAGATCACTGGTTCCCACAAACATCCAAAAATAAAATCACAAGCAAATTTATAGATACGGGCTTATTTCTAGCCAAAAGAGATATAACCATGCACTGGAAAGCAAGACAAGGTCTAAATATAGCTAGATGGAAGAAAGAACTTACTAAGTGGACAGAGTGTGAAGGGATAGTTAGGATGCAGATAGAAAAACTAACAAAAAGCGAGAAGGAGCTGGAAGCAGCAAGAGCGTGGGAAATCCTGGTGGGCTTGATCCGGCTCCAAGAGGAGACTGATGATGAAGAATCGATAGGAGAGCCTCCGATAGGGGTAACCTAGGCCCTATACACTCCAGCCTACTAAATAGCCCTGGAGCGAGGGTTAGCACCCATAATCCATCACTGTCCGCATCTGCCAAGTGTTCCTAAAGTGGTACCTCTGTCCATCGCAAGGCACCGTCTGTAACAGCAGCACCTCACAAATGTGCAATCTGTTTATAAGTGACACGCCTGGGGGTTGGGGAGGGCTAGTTGGCGGGAGTTTGAAGTTAAATGTAACAATGTAGGTAATAACCCAAGAACTGGGAAAATGTGACCCCTGTGTACATGTGGGAGTTGGGAGGTCTCGGGAGTACAGCAATGACTTGATTCTATTTCACATGGTTGCACCATGGCGTTGCACGTATCAGAGATCAGCAACAAAATGAAACAGTGCGAGATCTTGCCCTTCTGGACCTTTACCTGGTTCTAGATGTTGTTCATGATCTAGAACAGTGGCGAAAAGGACTACTTGATCTCCTAGGAGATGGTTGTGGGCTCTTATGTGGTGTGGCTCTTGGAACCTTAGGATGCACTGATGGATTACCAGCAGAGAACCTCGGAGAAAGTGTTCTCTTGAGAGATGGTGTACAAGGCCTGGAGAAAGAGTATGCTTGAAAATACTCAAGAGTCCGATGTTGCAGATGCTGGTCTTTTTCTTTAACTTTCCAGCCACAGTGGCGAGATATTGACTTTTGACTGGGACCTGGACCTACCAGGTGATCAAGGTCTTGATTCCACCAAGCCAACTCAAAGGCTTTGGACTTTGGGGACATCAATTGAGGCTTTCTGCAAAAATTTTCTCGGTTGACGTCAACACGTGCTTCTCATTCAACATTTTTCTACAGGCCTCGACATCGACTGTGGCTTCGATGTCAATGAGTGCTTTGCTGATGGCACAAGTTACCGCAACAGTGTTGTCTACCTCGACCTCATGCCTTAAGTCGATAAATGTCACCTGGTTATCAACATTGACCGTGGCAGCTATGACTGTCTTAGCGCAGAGGAGTGTCTTGACGTTGACTGATGGTGCCTTATTGCCGGCTAAGTTGCATTCGACATTGAGCGTCAGGTGTGTTCCGACATCGAGCAATGAGCTTAACCCATATTCAGTGGTGTCTTCGACGGTGAACATACTGGTATCTTCCCCAAAGTCATATCTCTCAACGTCAACTGGCACCTCATGTTTTGGTGTTTTTCCTGAGATTTTCCTCTGGGGGGTTCATTTGGACAAGAGGACAGGCGTGGCCCATGCAGATAAGATCCAGGATGTGGTAGGGGGAGTCGACAGATGACAACGGGGTAAACTCACATTTTAAAAAGCGAAACCACTTAACTCACGCTCACGGCATCGGACAGTGATTTAGCGAGCGCAAGGTGAGTGGTTTTTGTTTTTTTAATTTAAGTTTACTCTGGCAGGCAGATAATGCAGATTGAATGAGGATCAGTCTGAACCTTCTTCATTCCACAGGAAGGACACTTCACAAAAAGCGAAGACATATTAGACAGAAAAAATTATGTTTTCTGTCAGAAAAAAGGTTGTCAGTGCGCCTGATTCTGGCAACTACCAAGTGAGAATATGTTGACAAAGATTTAAAAAGGTTTTGCTGACAATTTTTGTTAAAACAGGAGAGCTCAGAGCTCCCGGATCCTAGCTGAAGGAGACGGAAAAATGAACTGAACTAACTGTTACCTGTGGGGCATGCTGGGATACAAGGTGTACTATGAGATTCTTAAAGGCACAGTGTCAGGTTTATGTTTACTCTTTTAATGACAGCCTATTGGTTAACACTGTCTAATATTCCCTTTCGTTTTGCTTTTAACTAAGGGTTTGTGGAAGGCTTCCTATTGTCAGTTTTTCATTATTATTATGAACTGTATTGATTTATGTGGTTTTAAAAGAAAAGTAAATGTAATTTGGCCATTATTTATCCTTTCAATAGGCTGCTGATCTATCTATCTATCTATCTATCTATCTATCTATCTATCTATCTATCTATCTATCTATCTATCTATCTATCTATCTATCTATCTATCTATCTATCTATCTATCTATCTATCTATCTATCTATCTATCTATCTATCCATCCATCCATCCATCCATCCATCCATCCATCCATCCATCCATCCATCCATCCATCCATCCATCCATCCATCCATCCATCCATCCATCCATCCATCCATCCATCCATCCATCTATCTATCTATCTATCTATCTATCTATCTATCTATCTATCTATCTATCTATCTATCTATCTATCTATCTATCCATCTATCCATCTATCTATTGTTTACTATGTAAAGGTATATATATATATATATATATATATATATATATATATAAATTCACTGAAAAAACCATAGGTTTAACACATGTTATAGTTAGTGGAAATTTTACTGATAAAAAACCAATGAAATTGCCCCGTTATAGTTAGCGCAGGCAACTATAACTCACGCGACCGCAATCCTCTGCTGATGCTAATACTGTATTTAGACACTTATTTGCCCATGTCTTCTTCCATACATTTTTAGCTATACATATATTACAAATATTTTTTTTTCATAAAGACACATATGTCATCAGCAGAGGATTGCGGTCGCGTGAGTTATAGTTGCCTGCGCTAACTATAACGGGGCAATTTCATTGGTTTTTTATCAGTAAAATTTCCACTAACTATAACATGTGTGAAACCTATGGTTTTTTCAGTGAATTTGCAAGGTTTTTTAAATGCTAATTCCTAACTATAACGTGTGTGAAACCTATGGTTTTTTCAGTGAATTAGTACGGTTTTTTAAATGCTAAGTTTTTTTCCCTTATAATAAGCCCTGTACATTTGGTGGCCTACGGCCACCAAAAGCACAGGGGGTGGGGTAAGTGTGGATAGTGTTTTTTTCCATTGTAATAAGCCCAGCACATTTGGTGGCCTTCGGCCACCAAAAGCACAGGGGGTGGGGTAAGTGTGGATAGTGTTTTTTTTATTTTTATTTTTTTACCGTACGCTTACCGTAAGCGTACGGTAAGCGTACCCCGCGAAATTGCCGAAAAAAAAATAAAACCGTTTTTGCACTTGGGGGATGTTTGGGGACTCCCTCAACATGACTATGTGGGAGGGAGTTGTCAAAACAGCCCCTTTACATGTTTTTGGGCTTCCGATTTTAAAAATCTCTCTCAGTGCGAGAGACAAAATGGCGGCCGCCGCTTCCTGGTTTCGGCCGATTCGAATGTTTACTAAGATCTAAGAGCCAATCAGAATCGCGCTCGCGCACGCCACCGTACGCTTACCGTAAGCGTACGGTAAGCGTACCGTAAGCTGGCTCAGATATATATATTGATTTAAAGGCTATTTTCTCAGAATCTACTGAACAGATTTACACCAAACCTACAAAAGGCACTTCCTTGACCTAGGGACTACCTCTCTGCCAAATTTTGAGTAATTCTGTTCAGCCATTCGGGCTGTAGCTCGTTCTAAAGGTCCTATGGAAAAATGCATGGGAAAAACGCGTTTTGGGACCCCCCTTTTATCTCAGCCCCCGCTTGACGAATCCCCCCGAGACTTTCAGGGTAGGAGCGGAGCGTAGCGCCCCACCTATTTTGAGAAATTCGCGAGGATTCGTCGACCGGCGCCAAAGTTATTCAAAATAGAATGTTGAGGTTTTCCTATGGAAACGTGGTCCTAACTATAACTACCTACTGGCTATCGCCAGTAGGTAATATATATATATATATAAATAAAGAGCTCCAGGGTCTCGATCGTTGGCAGGCCTATTCAATGCTTGTGGCTATTGATGAGGATCCCCTGGAAGAGAACCAGTCTTTTCAGGCCGTTCAAGGTTTGAATGAAAAGAAGGGCACATGCTGAGCCATCAACACGTGAACTTGCACGCTGCCAGCCAGCACATGCAAGGCCAACAATAGCTACTCCTTCTGGTTACCCTCCCAACCTGAGTCCAAGTGTCTCAAGAAGTCCAACGAGAAGGACAGTAAAAAATGAGGGTGGGTCCCAATTAAACGGTAAAGCCAATTCCTCACTCAACCTGGATTTCATGACCCATTAGTTACATTCAAGGGTGGCTCAGCAGTTGTATTTTGGTTTCTGGTATGCTTTAGAGTCCCTGCCACTGGAGTTGATGTGGGTACTGTGAACGAAAAATAGCAGTTGGTGATAGCTAACACAGAGGTGTCTCTTACACAGTATCAAAAGGAGCTGTAGTTAGACAGAATAGTAGACCCATTGGTTACACCACCTTTCAAATGATGGTTCGTTCAACCTTTGAGATTGTAATGAAAAACGACCCTAAGGGGTTTAGACTACTTCATAAACTATCAGTACCTAAGGAAGCCTCAGTTATCAATGGCATAGACTCAGAACTCTACTAGGCAAAGTACGCATCAATGAACAAGGTAAATGAGGTCCTTAGGGCACTAGGGAAAAGAGCCCTCCTTGCTAAGGGGCACATTGATATTGCGTTCAGACTACCACCTGAGGATTTCTGGCTACCAGGTTTCCATTTTGATGTCTTGTTTTTCTACAAAAAGCACATGTCCATGGGATGTGGAGTACCTTTCGCATACTTAGAGCTTTTAACACCTTTTTGGAGTGAGCCTTCAAGCAGAAGCAAGCACTAGCATTTGTGCATCACCCAGTTAAGTGTCTTGATTTGTTTCAATCCAATTAAAACCCTTTTCCATCACACTTCAGAGTTACCAAAAAAAGTGTGCTTCATTTCCGCTTTCCTAACTGATGAATGTGTACAGTTCATTTACATTTATATGTGGTTGTGAGTTACAAAGAAATGACATACTACAACCTTTCCTGTGACACTACCTGTACCTCAGCCAGATTGTCACATCATTCATGTCACTTTTCTTTCTCTACCTGCAAGAGGAGTTTGTAAACACTAATCCGCATGCTTAAAAAACAGCAATTTGTCAGATAACATCTGTCTTTGAAACACAGCAAATATGAGAAGATAAACACAGAATTTAAAGACATTTTCATTTATTGCTTGGACTTTCGCAAACCACCAAAAATCGGACTGCGACCATCAGTTTGGGAAACACTGCTGTAGATTCTTTATTTCATTTTAAGAACGAAGGTTTCAGATGTTTCCACCTGGAAGCAAATGCAGAAACCACACAATTCTCCTCTTAGTGGTCAGTCCTACCAGACATTAGGGCATGTTCACAAGGACTTATCTCCGATTTATCTCCACCTTAACGTAACAAAAGTGGAGATATATTTAATACCCCATTCACAAGCAGGTGCAAACCGCAGACATTGCCAGTATTCCCGCGCTAACTGCCCCAAATGCTAACACCACGGTGAACACCACCAACTAACTCTAATGAGATGCAGAGTAGGCGAACCCGTGCAAAAACACATGAAAAAACAACACCACCACTTTCACAACAAACTGCCAGAACTGCGAAGCGAACCAAAAACTGGCGATAAGCCGCAGTGGCCACAGGTATTTAACACCTGCCTCAAGCAGGTGTAAAGACAGACACCTACCTGCAGTTGGCTACGGAGCTCCGCACACAGCCATACCCGAAGAATAAACTACGCCATGGAGCTACTCATCATGCAGCTCGGAGCCCCAACAGGGCCACAACACCCACCCCCACCACCCCTTGGACTGTCACCACCCCCAGGACCCTGACCCGCTCCCCCCGGACCACCACAGAGGCAGCATAGAGTAAGACAGCGGACCTACTGAAAACGCACCACTCTCACAGACCTACCGCCCGTGGAAGTCATTGCCCACTACAGGCTCAAAAGGACAACCATTCTCCCCATCATGACCCACATCGCCCACAGGCTGACGGTCCCAACAGAGCGGAGAACCAACATCCCTCCGCAGACAAAACTGCTGGCTGTGCTGCACCTGTTGGCCTCTGGTACCTTACAACCAACAACTGCCAGAGTCTGAGGAGTCTCACAGCCAGCCCTATCAAAGTTCATCACACCTGTCCTGGATGCCATCCTCAGCTTCACACCTCAGTACCTCCACTTCCCCAACACTGCACAGGAACAGCTGGAGACAAAGCAAGGCTTCTACGCCATAACCAGAATCCCAGCCGTGTTGGGGGCAATTGACTGCACACATGTTTCACTTGTGCCCCCTGCGGAGACTGCACACCACTACCGCAACAGAAAGCACACACATTCCATCAAATGTGCAGGCAATAGTGGATCACCGGGGACTCTTCACCAATGTTGTCGCCAACTACCCAGGCAGTGTGCACGATTCCTTCATCTTCCGACAGTCCATCATCAACCAGCACTTCCAGGATGGCACATATGGAAAGGGACTGCTCGTTGGTAAGTACCAAAGCAACACACCACACATCCCACAGCCAACAACACACAAAGCACATCAGTGGGGATGCACACATGCCCAAGCCACATTCCACATGTCAGACTACACAACCACCTACCAGACATGACTACATCACTCCATGGTCATCCGGGGCTACTCCCTGAGGGCTAGCTAGCACTCACCCCACACACAGCCAGCACAGGCGTCACTGTATTAGTGGGCCTGCCATCACATCATACCGAACCAAGTATTGACTCTTTTCACCCTGCACTGTCACAGGTGATCAAGGATATGCACTCTGCCCTTGGATGATGACACCCCTCCGAGACCCGAACACACCCGCCCAGAGTCAGTACAATGCGGCCCACATACAAACCAGGGGCATCGTTGAACGCACATTTGGCGTGTTAAAGTCATGTTTCAGGTGCCTGGACGGCACAGGTGGGAAGCTCCTGTACAGCCCGGACGTCGTGTGAAAGATGATCGTTGCATGTTGTGTGTTGCACAACATCTGTGTTCACACCAGGGTCCCATGGATCCCAGTTCCAGAGGTACCGAATGATGATGATGTTGATGGGGCATGTGTGCCACATCCCACTGCAGCTGCGGCAGGAATGGCCCGTAGGAACTACATCATTGACACCTACTTCTCATGAATACGTCACATTGTGTCGGTCCATGGCAATCATGGGACAGTAGTAGATGTCCAATTGCACTGCATGTGTGAATAAAACATTTTTGCAGGTTACAGGTTGGAATTGTGCATTGTCATGTTACATATCCCTGGGGTTACAGATGTGATGTGCCTGGTTGTGCACATTTGCCGATCCAGTTGTGTCCTGTGTTCAGTTGTGGAGGGGTTGCTGTTTGTACCGGAATGTTGCCAATGTCGAGGTGCACTTCTGCTTATGTGCATATGTTGTACGGTGGGTGTGTCGCTCCAGCGGCTCCGATTTGTCTGCCACTGGTCTATTTCATGCGGTGTGCCTGTGGGTTCTGTCCTTCCACGGTGCTTGGATGGTGTGGTGTGCATGTTGACGTCTGCAGTTGTCTAGGGTGCATCCATGGTACTCCGCTGTTGCTGTATTTTGTTCAGTGCAATTTTCCATATGCTGTTCCTGTGCTTGTTCCCGCATCGCGCGTGAGTATTGCTGCCCTCGCGCTGCTTATCCGTGCTTTCCTCATCGCGGAAGGGCTCATTGCATGTTTTCTGGTGTTGTGGTTTGTGTTTTTATCTCCGTCGGGGTGGTTATATCGCGTTATCTGGTGACTATCGCATGGTACCGCCATGTTGTGAATACCACGTTGTCACAGGTTATTTTCCCGCAATGGGCTGCGATATTAAAAGTTGCGTTACGCTACTCATGCAGTAGTTATCACGCGTTCTTGTGAATATACCCAATTGTCTCTGCCAGCCTAGCCCTTACAACCAGGAGGACATATGAAGGGAACATTAGCCATTATTTGACTGTCACAGAGGGACGGCCCAGGAACGGAAGGCCAGCTTAGGATCATTCTGGGTTGAGTTTTTGCTATGTTTGCAGGGTGAAGGAAAGTCTTTAGATTCTGCCTGCAGGCATGTTGTGGCATTGGCCTTTTTTTCAAAGATCGCAAGGGCCGGGGATTTTTCAGGCAACTTTCAGGGATGAGACTAGGTAGAAAATAAGAAACCAGACAATAATAGACTCTGGACATGCTTAGCAAAGTCATTAATTGCCTTTTATCTGCATGCTCGTCTTGTTATAAGGCTGTTTTATTGAAGGCAATCCCCTGTTTAACCTTTAATGGGGTTTTTAGTGTAGGAGAATTAGTCACACAGTCTAAGACTGACTGATATGGCGTCATCCACCTCTCCAATGTGTGCATGTTTTGAGTTCTAAGACCAAATTGATAGGGATGTGTCTGGGTCTTGGACAATCATCTGTGTGATGGGCTAGTGAATTCTTTTGTGTGGTGATCTACAACACAAAGCAAGGAGTGGCTGCTTGAGCTTTCAGTGGTTTGGTGTTGGAGGCCTGTGAGTTGGACATCTGAGGCACATCAGGGAGAAGGCATTGAGCAGGGGGTTTACACTGTCTAAGTTGTTCATCCTTCACATTGCAGGCAGCGATCTACCGGGCTGTGGCAGGAGGGACCTTATTGAATTGATAACTGCAGACATTTCCTTGCTTGTGCAAAGGATCCCAAAGGCAATAACAGCCTGGTCCTTCAGTATTCCCAGGACTGCCTGGAGATGATGGGAATTCGTAAAAGAACTCAATGATTTAGTGAGGTGGCTCAACAGGTTCATGGTTAAGCTCTTCCATACAGGGCATCCAAAATGTACTCTTTGTGGTTGCTTAAGGGGTCAGTGATTCTTGCACTTGGTCGGCACCTGGTGGCTAGGACATGGACACTTTGTCCAGAATCATCCTCTGAATGGTTGTAAGGGGTCCTTGGGGTTAGGGGCAGCTCTGGAATAATGTGGGAGTCTTCTTAAGAACAGGTCCCAAACCTCACTTTCGCTGCAATATACAACATATGACACAGGTTTTTGAGGTCTGATTACAATGTGGTATGAAAGAAGAAAATACTTGAGCTACTGGGTATCATAAGCCTAATTTAAATTGCTAAAAGTGTATTTAGATATGTAAATAATGGTCTAGGTAGGTTGCTCCTGCAGGGGTGCAAAATGGTTGGTAGAAATTCAAATGTTTGTTGTGTCCATTAACTGTACTTAATAAATTTGAATAGGAATGGTGTTCTTACACCTTACTTTTGCCTCAGATCCAGTCTGTAGGCTCTTCCTTGGCACCCCGGTAGCTTGCATGTACCTCTCATATCTATAAAAACAAGCATTGGCATAGCAAATAGGTCTCGCTTTTGGTACCTTATAAGTATTTAGTACACAATCCTTGGTGCAACAACATTAACTGTTGCATGGTTAAACACTTATAAGGCACCAAAGGTGAGACCTATTGGCTATGCCAATGCTTGTTCAGTGTTGGCAAGTTGACAGTGCACGTGCCTTTACTGCAAAGTACTTGAATGAATAAAAAACACGAGTGTCCTGGCGTGAGACCGCATGTTTTGGGGCGCAGCTCTCTTCCGAGAGCTCCAGAACACCAGCAGCCCACGAGCGCAATTTAAGTACCATGCTGCCCAATGCAACCAAAGAAAAGGGTACAACTTGCCCACTATGTGGGTACTAAAATGCAGCACGAACGGGGCGGCAGCGGGCGCCGCTAACCACTTGGCGTCTGTGCCACTGCACCTGCTGCACTAGTGATAGCAACAACATTCGCTGCAGGGCATGAAAGGGAAGGACTGTGGACTCGGGTACGAGGAAGAAGCAGTAACTCTTCAAACACACAGATGCTGGCCATGGGACCTGGGATTCGAGCCATTCATATGGAAGAATTTGGCATTTTTAGCGCACTTGCAGGCTTATTAAGAAGCAATAATTGAGCTGGTGCCCCATCCTGATATATTGAGTAAAAAAGTGGACCGGGACATAAAACGGGTGTGATTTATGGCCAGAGCAGGTGCGTTAAAGATCTCTTCTACGTCAACGAGATGATTGATTTTACATGCAAGCAGAAGTGCGTGGGATGTTAGGACACAACGACACAGCAGAGGAAACTGCTGTATGTTCTCTGTATATCGTTCTTTTTTTTATTCCAGTTTCTAAAAACGGTATACTTAAACAGGGGATGGGGTGAAAGACCGTAAGTAAAAAAGTAAAAGGGTGAGATGCTGAAAGATAGGAGGATCAGAAGAAAATGAGAACGGGAGACAATAAAAATAGAAGAAAAAGTAAAACAGCGGATGGATACTAGAAAAGGAGGATAATAAAAAATATATATATTAAAAGGATAATGAGACAGTAACATGGCTAACAGAAAACTCACGGACGCGCGGCCCGCAAAAGTCGCGATCAAGCGCGGCGAGAGAAGCGATCTGTGGTGGGGGAGGGGAAGAAGCGTGAGTTGTGTGATGGAGGAAAGACAGATGGCGGCTGCGCGCATGCACGCTCACATGCACGCAAGCTTTAGGCCACCAAGAGCCTGTGGCAGCACTTTGAAAACCTGCACACTAAATCTCTCGCAGAGCAGCGCATGCGCTGGCTCAGCGAGACCTAAAAACTGACCCTCATCTGGAGAGTGGAGAACATAGAAGTGGGTACAGGTAATCCCTTTGCGGCACTAGAATGGTTGCCTCTCACTTTTAGGAGGTTTTATGGTCTTCAGGGTGGGACTATAAATGAAAGTGATGTGGGTGGGGAGATTTCTGGTTTGAGGGCAGCAGTGGGCTCTATGGGCTTAAAAGACCAGCAGTGGGATAGCTCAACCTCTTTGTTCCTGTATGACCTCTACAGCTAGACCCTGCTGCAGTGATCTTCTCGCTCTTCTCTTCTGCATGATGGACAGCATATATATTCTCAGGCATGTGTATATGTTTTATGATGCTACTACGGCCTCATCATAATGACGTATGTTCTCTCATGCATCACAATGCAAGCAAGTGCACACACCCTTGGATGTGTTGTGATGCCAGAGCAGCCCCAGCACAATGAAGTATGTTCCCTCATGCATCACCATGCAAGCGTGTGCACACTCCATTATGGTTTTGTTTTAATTTACCATTTCAAGATGGTGGTTGCCCATCCCAAAGCAATAAATTAAAAAATATATAAAAAGAGATTTTTTTTTAAAGAAAGGTGCAGCCAGGCTGTAAGTTGCAGCTGACGGGCCCTACAAAAAAAGAGACAAAACATGTAAAGAAATTAATGCAACGGGTACAAGGAGTTTCAATGGTGGAGAGGGTAGGGGGTGGTCGAAGAAAGTAGATGCTGATGAGTAGCAAGGGCAGCATGGGGGTAGAAATGGAGGAGCCTGGGGTGTGCAACATGAACAGAGCAGTGAGGAAATGGATGTGAGGGCTAAGCAGCACACACAGTAGAGAACAACATAATACATGCACTTTCTTGGAGTCCCTGATGTGGACCAGTGGAAGGATACGAGTCAATCAAAAGCATGATAAAGAAACTGTACTCCAGGAAAGAGAAAATACATGAAGATGCGCCATGGATCCTCCTGACCACTAGGGGCGCGGAACATGTTGACTGACTAGAGTTGGACCCTAAAGAGGGAACTCACATCAGACTATAAGGGTACTTTATGACCCCATTAGTAGCATTTACCTATGAAGGTTTTTAATGCGACAGGGCGGTCCAGTTATTAAAAGTAGTTGGTGGCCTCCCTACCAGTTTTAACTCACATCATCAAACATGAGAAACCACCCCACCTAGACTCTATCTTGCATTCATCATACGGCATACCAATAAAATATCTTAGCCAACGTACCCCTTCTGGAGCCCCGTTGGGCATTGCCATGCCGGCCCAACGAGGAGCAATAGCCCTATGATGAAGCATGACATCCCTTTGGGATGTGTGAGGGCAACTTGAAACAGTCCTGCTGACTGCCACCGTTCATATGCCGGAGTCCTGCAGAACCTGTCGATATCTCCTATTTCTCTTTAGGAACAGTAGCCCTAATTTTTGTTTGTGACATGCATACTGCCAACATAATGTCATGGGGAACACTTACAGGTACATCACTGTGCTATACGCAGCACAAAGGCTAGACAAGCAATTAGTGACAGTCCCACTATGTGGGTACTAAAATGCAGCACGAACGGGGCGGCAGCGGGCGCCGCTAACCACTTGGCGTCTGTGCCACTGCACCTGCTGCACTAGTGATAGCAACAACATTCGCTGCAGGGCATGAAAGGGAAGGACTGTGGACTCGGGTACGAGGAAGAAGCAGTAACTCTTCAAACACACAGATGCTGGCCATGGGACCTGGGATTCGATCCATTCATATGGAAGAATTTGGCATTTTTAGCGCACTTGCAGGCTTATTAAGAAGCAATAATTGAGCTGGTGCCCCATCCTGATATATTGAGTAAAAAAGTGGACCGGGACATAAAACGGGTGTGATTTATGGCCAGAGCAGGTGCGTTAAAGATCTCTTCTACGTCAACGAGATGATTGATTTTACATGCAAGCAGAAGTGCGTGGGATGTTAGGACACAACGACACAGCAGAGGAAACTGCTGTATGTTCTCTGTATATCGTTCTTTTTTTTATTCCAGTTTCTAAAAACGGTATACTTAAACAGGGGATGGGGTGAAAGACCGTAAGTAAAAAAGTAAAAGGGTGAGATGCTGAAAGATAGGAGGATCAGAAGAAAATGAGAACGGGAGACAATAAAAATAGAAGAAAAAGTAAAACAGCGGATGGATAATAGAAAAGGAGGATAATAAAAAATATATATATTAAAAGGATAATGAGACAGTAACATGGCTAACAGAAAACTCACGGACGCGCGGCCCGCAAAAGTCGCGATCAAGCGCGGCGAGAGAAGCGATCTGTGGTGGGGGAGGGGAAGAAGCGTGAGTTGTGTGATGGAGGAAAGACAGATGGCGGCTGCGCGCATGCACGCTCACATGCACGCAAGCTTTAGGCCACCAAGAGCCTGTGGCAGCACTTTGAAAACCTGCACACTAAATCTCTCGCAGAGCAGCGCATGCGCTGGCTCAGCGAGACCTAAAAACTGACCCTCATCTGGAGAGTGGAGAACATAGAAGTGGGTACAGGTAATCCCTTTGCGGCACTAGAATGGTTGCCTCTCACTTTTAGGAGGTTTTATGGTCTTCAGGGTGGGACAATAAATGAAAGTGATGTGGGTGGGGAGATTTCTGGTTTGAGGGCAGCAGTGGGCTCTATGTGCTTAAAAGACCAGCAGTGGGATGGCTCAACCTCTTTGTTCCTGTATGACCTCTACAGCTAGACCCTGCTGCAGTGATCTTCCCTCTTTAGGGTCCAACTCTAGTCAGTCAACATGTTCCGCGCCCCTAGTGGTCAGGAGGATCCATGGCGCATCTTCATGTATTTTTTTCTTTCCTGGAGTACAGTTTCTTTATCATGCTTTTGATTGACTCGTATCCTTCCACTGGTCCACATCAGGGACTCCAAGAAAGTGCATGTATTATGTTGTTCTCTACTGTGTGTGCTGCTTAGCCCTCACATCCATTTCCTCACTGCTCTGTTCATGTTGCACACCCCAGGCTCCTCCATTTCTACCCCCATGCTCGTTGCTGCCAGTGTATCTTATCAGGAAGTTGATAAAACACCCCTTATTACACCAATGCATCCTAATAAATTGGAAACATCTCCCATTGAGCACAGTGTTTCTCACAGGAAGTTGGTATGACTCCCTGAATTTTCCCATTCGTTTTCCAAAGAAAATTGGCGATAATCACTCAATATGCCTAATGCATATCAAAAGGAAGCTGATAACTGCGCCTTCTAAAGCCCAATTACTGAGAATAAAAGCTTTTCAACAGGAAGTTGAAAAGCCCCAAACTGAGAGGTGTGCTTCTCAATGGGAAGTTGATAACAGTCCCATGCCAGAGTCCAATGTGGCTCAGCACGTTTGTTGTGATGTTCCATAAACGATACCAATATATTGAAAAGGAAGGCGGTGGTATTTCATTACTCAGACCAATGCATCTTGCAGGAAGTTGGTGATGGTCCCTCATTAAACTCAATGCATCGCAATAGGAAGATGGTGACAGTCTCTTATGGAAGCTAACGCACCTCAACAGGAAATTGATGGCAGTCTCTTACTGAGGCCAAGCATCTCAACGGAAAATTGATGATGCACCATTAGTATATTTGTTCCTAACACGTGCCAAACATGTTTGTGATTGTGATGAAAGCAGTGGGCTTGGTTCAGTCATATTAGCAGTCTCTCGCCCCCAAGGCCTCAGCTGCAAGATATTAATTATCCTGACTGCGGTACCCACACTGTGTCCTCGCAGTGTCCATTATTACTGTGATGATTATTACTGTACTACTTTCCTTTTTATAGCTAGCAGGTTTCCATAAAAGGAGCCGCAGAAGAAGAATGGACTCTGAGGCTGACCCATGAGGTTCAGGTAATTCCCTACCACACTCGACCAAACCCACAGCCTCCGTGGGAGCCCTGTGAGCTCAAAACCTGCTACCCGAGACATGCGCGCGAAGGGGTGGGTCAACAAATGCCGTCCTGGGCCCTGTGTTTTTTATACCCTCATCACGAGAGCGCCGTATAAAACCTCATAATATACTAGAACTTATGTGAACCTCATTTGCATGCTAATTACCGAGTGCTAACGGGGGTGAGGACGAGGCGGCGGATGGTGGGTGCCGTGGGCCTACAGTGGGAAGGGAGGGGGGCAGAAGTTTTGCGCCATTTCACATCATGCTAACAAGCTAATCCGGCGCGCCGTTAGCTCCTGATATACAACGTCTCATTAGTATTATAATAAAGTACATGAAACAACCATAAAACGTTATATACTGCACAAGTGTTGTTTTCTTGCCAATTATCTGCAGGCGGATTTATCACCGCAGCGTCCACGAATTCCCCAATGGTGAGGATCGGGACGAATAAAGAAGGTGTCGGTGGGGGGCGCTGGGCGAAAGATGGGGGGAGGGCGAGCTTTTATTTTCCAGAGGAGAAGAACATGTGTTTTCTTAAGTACCACTTATGTTTCTTTCTTTTTTTTCCGTTTCAAGTGCTTTCGTGAGGAGATGGTAGCAACATAAGCTTGAGACAGAGATGTGATGAAACCACAGAATGTAAGGTTGAGGCCCGGTCCCAGTCAAACTGCTGTGTTCATTCATGTAGGGTCAGGTGATAAGAAAAATCAACAATGACCTGCACTTTCTCACAGTTTATAAAAAGGTATATGATATTGGTAAAAATAGGTGGAAGAAATGATATAAAAATGTATGAGTTTTACAGATTGCTCACAAATTAGTGGAAGCGGATTTGCCATAACCTACTCAGTGTATGTATGTATATGGTACCTCTATAGCGCGAACCTAGCTAAAAGGAAGTGGAGCACTTTAACCATATAAAGACAAACTTAAAGTCAACAAGAGATAGGAGGGGGTAGCTGGTTTGTGGAAGGTTAATCCATTGTGATGTAGTGTTCTTTAAAGAGGTGACTTTTCAACTCTTTCCTAAATTGGACCATCGCTGGGGTGTCCCTGATGGATACAAAGATGTTGTCCCAGATCCTAGGTGCATAGATAAAAAGACCTGCTGTCTTGTTTTGCAGAATGATTGTGTCCTTGTTGCGGATGTGCCAAGAACCACCAGGGATGGTGAGCTTGCCTGCAAAACAAGGGGACAGGGGTGCTTAAGCAACAGTTATGTAAATTAAACCGCTGCTTTTAAAGATGGTGCAATCCCGCAAGGTACGCCAGTGGAGTTCCATCAGGATCGGAGGTGATGTGATCTTATTTCTTCTAGCCATATTTGAGATGTCCAGTGTGTAGGATGCCCTTAAGTGGTGCCAGTATGCAGTCTGGGAGGCCATGGTGTAGGGCAATACCACCATCCAGATACAAGAGAATAAGGGCTTGAACGGCACTTCTAAAATCACTTTATGAAAGAAATAGTTTGACTTTCTTTAGAAGAGAGGGCTGGTACCAGTCATCTTTTTTTGGCAATGTGTTCATCCGGGTGAGGTTGGTGTCCAGGGTGAACACAAGTGGCTTGGTAGTCAGTGAGGGTTGATGCCATCAAGGTTTATTTTATTGAGCCAGGTTTACACTGTATCTTTTTTGTTGTTTTTGGCAAATAATGGGAAATTTGTCTTGGTCAGAATGAGCTTTGGGTAGGTGCTAGAAATCCAGGTCTGGATGCAAATAGTGTGTTTGAGGTGTTAGATGTAACAAGCACGGGAGATTTTCAAGTAGAGTTGTATATCATCGACAGACTGCTGAATCTTGATACTTATATCTGTGAGTAAAAGTATCCGTGCTCCATGTAAAAGTAGAAAAGGATCAGAGACAGTTTGGAACTCTGGAGGACTCCACAGGTGATGGGGATCTTTACTGACCTATGGGTGGCCATGGGAACAAATTGATGTAGGTTGATGGTAGGAACAAAACTAGGGGTGGGCAATAAATATCTTTCCACCAGCAAAGCTCGCAGAGTTTTGCCCTCTCCGTGTTATGCTAGTAATGTGAGTTCTGGCAAAACCACGCCAAAGCCACTTGCCAGAGTTGTTTTTCGTGCACGGCTCACCAACAGTAAGTTGGAGAGCGAGAATTGTCATTCCCTAGTGCGATTTTTGGGTGCTAGGACAGCACCTAGCAAGATTTTCTCAACATGGGCGGTCGCAGTGAAAAAGTTGCCACTCAAGTAGGAAATCTATTTGAGTGGCAGCAAAGAAGCCTCTGACGCGCCGCATGGTGCTATTCGTGCTGATTTTGCAGTGCGGAACAAATTCCCGGCACTCAAAATCAGTGTGAGCAGTGTGTCGTGCCAATTCCACCCACTTGCGGACCTCTGCGGAATTTTGTGGAGTTTTCACATTACTCCTCGGAATTTGGCAAAGTGAAACTCCGTGAGTTGCACCCACCTCTAAAACCAGTCAAGGACAGTGCTGGTGAATCCTATTTGAGGCTCCAGAGTGCGTATGAGGGTGGTATGAGCAACTGTGTTGAAGGCAGATGAGAAGCTGAGAGAGCCAGGAACAGTAGGAGGCAGGGGTCATCTGTGGTCAAGTGGGCATTGTCTATGCAGTGTAAGGTAGTGGTCTTTGGGGCAGTCTCTGTACTGCAGCTTGGTCTGAAGCCAGGCCAGTAGTTGTGTAGGAGATGGTTAGTATTGATATGATCTTGGAGACGAACATAGACTGCTTTTTCAATGATATTGCTGATGAATGGCAGGTGAGTGATGGGTCCGTAGTTGGCAAGGTCATAAGGGTGGAGTGAGGTTTCTTTAGTAGTGGGAAGATCTGGCCTGTCTTGAGAGCATCTGGGAAGATGCTTTAAGTGAGGGAGACATTGACAATGGTAAGTACGTGTAAGAGACCATCCCCAGAAAGGGCTTTGATGAAAGACAATGGTAAGACATCATCTTCATAAGAAGTGGCTTTGAGGGTTTTAAGTATGTCAGCAAGATCTGGCAGAGATAGGGCTTTGAAGGCAATCTGGATCTGACGTAATAATGTAGAAACATTTTGGCACAAGCACAAGCTCTAGCAATGCCAAGTGGAAGCATTTCTGTATATGGTGCACGAATAATGGTCATCATCCACTGAAAATAAAACCTCAGCAAATCCTTCTGTATTTGACCTGGCAAACAGTGGTCTTAAATATTCTTCAGTCAGGATCCATCTGGCTGCAATTTTGAGATTTAGGAGAACTGAGTGGTGAATATGTTCTCTAATCTCTCAAAGAATCATAAAACAGTTAATTTAAGACTTTCTAGAGCTTTTCCACCGCTTTGACATCTACAACTTCAGGCAGTTGATGATGCCTCCTTTCGAGGAAAAACATAAAACAAATTCTAAATTTGTCTCATGGAAGACATCGTTTCTACTAGCATTAGCATCTGCGAGAAGAGTGGGAGGGATTCAAGCACTTACATCAAGGAACCATTCCTTTGGTTAACAAAGGGCAAAGTAATCTTAAGAACCAACCTCAAGTTTGTACCTAAGGTTCCTATTGACTTTCATTTGAATGAACCTGCCATTCTTTGATCTTTTTCTGAAATCCATCTATGCCAGCAGGAAGATTGTTATAATAGTTGGACATGTGTAGATGCCTCAGGTTCTAAATAGAAAAAACAATGGGCATAGGTACATGAGACCCGTTGTTTGTGTCTTTTGGACAATCATGTCTAGGTCGTACCCTGTCCAAGTAGGGGATAGCTCGTTGGCTCTCGGCTTGTATTTACTTCTATCATGCCAAGCCAAAGTGCCCACTCCAGGGAAACATGAGAGCACATTCCACCAGGAGCATGGTATCAACTGCTCCACTCTATGCTAGGGTGTCCTTGAAATAATCTTCTGTGAAGCTACCTGTAAGAGCCAGCACACATTTACGAAGCACTACCGCTTAGATATATATGCAAAAGCTGACTCAGCAGTTCTGAGAAACCTGTTCCAATAAAGGTAAGCCTGCTTTGGTTTTAATTTATAATGTGTACTGATTGCTTTTCTGGTTCAAACATGTGAATATATAAAAAATGCATGGTAGGAGAAAAAAATAGTTACTTGCCTGTAACTTTAGTTCTTCAACAATAGAATCTTACATATCTTCACATGCGACCCTTCCTCCTCCTCAGTAAAAGCCTCATCATATATTATTCTCACACATGTGCTTTGAAATCTGAGCTATGGTGGCCTCTAGGGGGAGTAGGAGAGCTTAAGCTTCCATCTCAATGGCTGAAATTTGGGTTCTTTTAAATGAGGTGGATGTGCTACCAAATATACTATGTTGTTTCAGGCCTATGGCCATTTTGCATTTTATACTGTATGTTATATATATATTTTATACAGTATAATGCTATTTTAATTTACCTGGGACTCCCAGCCTGAAGACGGTGAATGATTCAAGTGTGTGAATATACAAAATATCCAATGTTGGAAAAGAAACGCGTTACTTACCTGTAACAGCAGTTATCCAGTATTGGTGTCTTTCATAGATTCACATGCCTGAATCATTCCCCGTCGTCGAGACGGGAGCCTCCGGTACATAAAAAAGTAATGTCCTATAGACATACATAGAGAAAAATAGGCCTAAGGGCCTCCCCCTTAGCAGCCTATCCTAGTCCTTATGTAAAAAGGACCAAACTCTTAGAGTCAGCCAATCAGCTATCACCTCCCTCTAGAACCTTCCTGGCAGGAGCCTCAGTCCCTCAGATTTTCGTACGCACCAAGCTAGGTAGGCGTAATATAGTTAGAGAGAGGCGTGAGTCCTTCCAGGGGAGGCGGGAGGGTTGCATGTGAATCTATGAAAGACACCAATACTGGATAACTGCTGTTACAGGTAAGTAACGCGTTTCTTATCCAGTATTAGGGGTGTCTTTCATAGATTCACATGCCTGAATCAGAGTAGTTAGCAATACATTATGCACATTTCTGATGTAACATGCCATAAAGGTATTTGAGATAATACAGTATTATCATAACAGTTTGAAACATTGGCATACATCAAAACAGTAAAACAGTAAAGAATGTGCATACCAGGATGGCGGGATGCTGGAAGGCTCACCTCACTGGAACAGATGGCAAAGCACCGCCTGGCCCACTGCCGCATCCTTCGTAAGTTCGGCATCCAGGCAGTAGTGTCTGGAGAAGGTGTGCGGTGACTTCCACGTCGCCGCTCTACAGATGTCCAAAATTGGCACTCCAGCGAACAGCGCTGCTGATGTGGACATCGCTCTGGTGGAGTGTGCTTCCACCCTGTCTCGCAAAGGCCGTCCGGCCCCTTCATGGCAGAATGCTATTGCAGAAGAGATCCACCTTGCTCTGTTTTGTTAGAGGCATACCAAACCTTGGCCTGCTGTAGGCCACAAATAACTGCGATGACTTTCTGAAGGTTTTTGTCTTGTCTATATAAAACTTAAGACACCGTTTGAGATCCAGAGAGTGGAGCGTCCTTTCTGCTGCCGTGGTAGGGTTAGCGAAGAAGGAACGTAGGACCACCGGCTCGTTGAGGTGAAAGTCTGAAGGCACTTTCGGTATGAACTTGGGATTTGTCCTCAGCACCACCCTGTCCTGTTTGAACTGCATGAAGGGTTCCTGAATGGAGAGAGCTTGCAACTCGCTGACCCTCCTGGCAGATGTTAGAGCGAGTAACAGAGCCGTTTTCCATGAGATGTACTTGATGGAAGCTCGGTGAATGGGCTCAAAGGGGTGCTTCATGAGTTGGTTAAGGACCAAGTTTAGGTGCCATGTCGGCGGGACCCGTCGAGGTCTTGGAAAGGACCTATAAAGACCCTTAAGGAACTGTTTAATAAGTCTACTGGACCAGAGAGACGGGCCTTTGAAAGTCCTGGTAAAACGTGAAATTGCCGCCAGATGCACCTTTATGGATGCATGCGCTAATCCGGACTGTGCCAAGAGCAGGAGATATGGCAATATCTGTTCAGGCGTGATATGAAGTGGTCTCAGGCCCTTCTCCGAGCACCATACGCAGAAGCGCTTCCATTTGAGAGAGTAGGTTTTGTTGGTACTGTCCGCCCTTGCTCTTGCTAGCACGTCCCTGCATTCCTGCGGGATGTTCAAATGGCAGAACTCTCTGTGCTCAGGAGCCAGGCCGATAACCTGAGCGATTGCAGGTTCGGGAATTGCACCTGCCCGTTGGACATTGTCAGCAGGTTCGGGTGCTGTGTTAGACGAATCGGTGTCCTGATGGAGAGGCGATGAAGGTCCGAGAACCAGTGCTGCCTCGGCCAGTACGGGGCAATCAGGATTAGGGTACAGGGCTCCGCCTTCATCTTCCTGAGGACCCTGGGAATCATCGGGAACGGTGGAAAAGCGTACGCAAATACGCTGAACCAGCCTATGGAAAAGGCATTTCCGAGCGACTCCGGTTGGGGATGCCAGCTTGCGTAGCTTGGGCATTTGGCGTTCTCCCTGGTGGCGAACAAGTCGATTCCTGGGACCCCCCATTCCGCGAATACGTGTGTTAGTGCACTCTCGTTGAGCTCCCATTCGTGGGAGAGGGATTTCTGCCTGCTTAGGGCATCCGCAATGGTGTTGTCCTTTCCCGGGACGTAGTCCGCCCTGAGGGTGATCCCCTGGAGAACAAGCCAGTTCCAGATCTTTTGCGATTCGCGCGATAGAGTGAGCGAACGCGTTCCTCCCTGCTTGTTCAGATAGTGCATCGTCGTGGTGTTGTCCGTTCTGACGAGCACATGGGAGTTCTGGATGCGTGGTAAAAAGGCTTGCAGCGCTAGGTACACAGCCCTCAACTCCAGCAGATTGATATGGAGGCGTTGCTCCTGATCTGACCATTTGCCACTTACTCTGAGGTCCTGAAGGACAGCTCCCCAGCCCGCTAGAGATGCATCGGTGGTGATCACCAGTGGCGCTGCTGGAAGCAGGAACGGTAGTCCCCTTGACAGGTTTCTGCAATCCCTCCACCACTCGAGGCTTTTGGATATTTGCGGTGTTATGCTCATAATGTCCTCGAACGAACCTGTACTCTTGAGTCCACTGGTTCGTGAGAGCTTCCTGCAATGGACGCATCCACAGCCTGCAGTGAGGGATGAGTAGTATACAAGAAGACATCATTCCCAGGAGTGATTTGAAGGTGCGAACTCTTAGGGACTTCCTTGATGCCACCGCCGTGGCCAGCGATATGATCCTGTTTTTTCTTTCGTCTGAAGGAAATGCTCTTGCGCATTCCGTATTCAAGGTCGCCCCGAGGAAGGTGATGTTTCTTGTTGGGGACATATGTGATTTCTGAAGATTGAGAGTCAATCCTAGATGTTGGAAAAGATTGGTACAAGCGTTGGAGGATTTGGTTGCGCCTACAGCCGTGGGCGCCTTGACCAGCCAGTCGTCTAGGTAGGGGAAAACTTGGTGACCCATTTGACGTAGGAAAGCTGCCACAGGAGAAAGGCACTTGGTGAAAATCCGCGGAGCGGATTTGAGGCCAAACGGAAGGACCTTGAATTGGTAGTGCTGTCCTGCCACCTCGAAACGTAGAAACTTTCTGTGCCCCCTGAGTATCGGGATGTGATAGTAGGCATCCTGAAGATCCAAGGATGTCATGAAATCTCCTTCCTCTAGAATGCCTAGGATTTCTTGGAGCGTCACCATCCTGAACGACTGACTCTTCAGGAAAGAGTTGAGTGCCCTGAGATCTAGAATGGGCCTCCACTTCTTTTCTTTCTTGCGTATCAGAAAGAAGCGGGAGTAGAATCCTTTCTCCCTCTGAACCGATGGAACTCGCTCGATCGCTCCTTTCCTCAACATCTCCGATATTTCTCGGAGCAGCAGCCGCAGATGCCTGTGTGGAAACCTGCGGGGAGGGGTTGCAGGCGGGATGGTGGTAAATTCTAGGGAATGGCCGAATCTGAGGAGTTGGAGCACCCAACGATCTGAGGTGATGATGCGCCAATTTTTCAGGAAATGGGTAAATTTTCCTCCAATTTGTGAAGAAGGAGATGGTAGCTGGACTGGCTGGAGTAAGCGGTCACTGGCGTCCGCCAGTGCCCCTCTTTTGGTTCTTACCCTTGAAGTTAGATCTTCCGTAAGATGACTGTCGACCCTGTTGTTGCTTTTGCTGGTACTGGGTCTTATTCTGGAAAGAATACGAGGACCTATTCTGGAAGGATCCTCTGTAGGGGGACTGGCCTCTAGATTTGTTGCCCCGAAAGGACTGATTCCTTGCCTGCAAGGTTCCAAGCGCTCTAGCCGTGTCAGTGTCCTTTTTAATGGCTTGAAGCGCCTCGTCAATTTTATCTCCAAATAGATGCTGTCCGTCGAAGGGCATATCCAGCACCTTCGTCTGCACTTCCTGCCTGAACGATGTCGCCTTGAGCCATCCTTGGCGGCGCAGGACTGCAGCCCCAGCCAGTTGACGAAAGCCTGTCATTGCCACGTCTATGGCGCAGTCGATGATCTCGGCCGCAGAGGTCTGGCCCTCGGAAAGTAGTGCCTTCACCTCGTCCTGAACCCCGCTCGGAAGTTCTGCTAAATATGGGGCTATATCCTCCCAAAGTTGGCGGTTATAACGCCCTAAAAGGGCTATGGAATTGGCCACCTTGATGGTCATTGCCGAAGTGGTCGAAAACCTTTTGCCTATAGTGTTTAATTTTCTGCCTTCCTTGTCCCGTGGTGCTGACAGAGGCGAGGAGGGATTTCGAGAATTTTTCTGGGCCGCTTGGGTCACGACCGAATCCGGCTTTGGGTGGCCAGTCAAGCAAGCTGGTGCCGTGGACGGAGCTTTATACTTCTTATCCAGGCGTGGAACAACCGCAGGAACCGAAGCCGGCGTCAGCATTAGCTTCTTTCCCTGTTCCCAGAGAAAGTCGATGATAGGGATCGATTTGGTCGTCTTCTTCGTCTGCTCCTTAAAGTCATGGAGGAAGCACTCCGTCTCCGCCGACTCCATGACCATATGGAACCGCGCCGCAGCTCGTTCGACTACCTTATGAAAACCACCAATATCCACTGGCGGTGAATCAGCTTGGCGCGGTTGTGGGGAAGGTGGTGAAGATGCTACATACTCCTCCTCCTCATCCTGGTCCGATTGGTCTCCCTGGACCTCTCCTTCCTCTATCTCCTCAGCCTCCTCATCCGATGACTCTATCACTTGAGGTGGCGGTTTCTCGTGGCAGACCTGCGTAACCGGCCGTGATTGCCTTGGGGCTGTCGTTGGTGGGTTTGTAGTTGGCACTGGGACCCCTGTATCCAGCCTTGGTGGTTCCGGGAAACGTTGTTTGTAGTCCCTGATAAGGAACTTGAGGTCCTTAACTATTGCCAGAGGAAGGCATACCATTGGAGTGACCTCCGTGCGAACCTGCTCCTGGACGGGGCGCTCCTGCGCGCTTGTATCTTCCTGCTCCTCGTCCGTGCTTTGGCATTTGACATACAGTTCAGAAGGGGAAGTAGCCTGTTCAAAGAGCTCCTCTTCAGACTCTTCACTCTGCAGAATCTCCATAGGCAAATTGGTTTGAACCTTACTTGGAGATGTCGTTTCCGGTGTAATCTGTGGTCTGGACAGTTTGCCAGGGGCAGATCCTTGCACAGAAACCTCCGCGGTGTTCCGTCCCATGGACGATGACGACGTTCCCGTCGACGGCTCCGTCGTCGACGGTATGACTGTCACCAACGGTGTCCCCATCGACGATATTTTCGTCGTCGACGAAGTCTTCGTCGACGATGCGGTCGTCGACGATTCAGTCGTCGTCGACGCCTTCGTCGTCGACGCCTTCGTCGACGATGCTTTGGTCGTCGACATCTTCGTCGACATCTTCGTCGACGATGCCTTCGTCGTCGACGCGCTCGTCATCGACATCCTCGTCATCGACTCTTCCGTCGACGGAGGGCTCCTCATCGACGGGGTCGTCGTCGACGGGACCATCTTCGTCGTCGACGATGTTTTAGACGACGGCTTTAACAGTATAATGGACGAGATAGGGGTACCTGCTGACGATGATGAAGGGGTCGTCGTCGTCGACGAGAGGACCGACGCCGCTGTGGATGTGGACACGGTCGTCGTCGTTGTGGAGACATGTCCTGATGGCCTTTTTTGCGCCGAGGATGGTGTCGCAATTTTTGTGGCCGACAGAGTAGGCTTCTTGAAAGTGAGAGAGACTTTGTCAGACACTGAAGATTTTGAAGATCTTGCCTCTGAAGACTTCTTGTGTGTCTTCATAGGAGGAGCGTCTGAGGGGCCAGGAGATGTCATTCTCGGCCTCTTCAGGGAGACTTCAGAGGTTCCGGAAAAGCTCGCCTCTGAGGAAACCACACTGTCTCTGTCCTTGAGCCTGTCCAGCCAGATAAGCAGGCGGCCCTCCCTGTCTCTCAAGGTCTTATGTGGGAAAGACCTACATATTTTACAGTCCTTAGGGACGTGGTCCGGATAAAGGCAATACAAGCATAGTTCATGCTTGTCGTCCACATGAAGCCTCTTCTTCCCACATGAAGAGCAAGCCCTGAAAAGGGCTTTCTTCTGGGATTCAGACATGCCAGGAGTTGTAGATTAAACACTCACTGCAGCAAGAAGAGGCCTGAAGTAGTCAGCGTTGAAATCCTTGAAGAAGAAAGTCACCAAAAACGTGAACAATCTGGCTTGAGAGAGATCCTGAGGAGAACTCAGGTTGGAGACTCCCTAGCACAACGTGCGGTAGAAAATCTGAGGGACTGAGGCTCCTGCCAGGAAGGTTCTAGAGGGAGGTGATAGCTGATTGGCTGACTCTAAGAGTTTGGTCCTTTTTACATAAGGACTAGGATAGGCTGCTAAGGGGGAGGCCCTTAGGCCTATTTTTCTCTATGTATGTCTATAGGACATTACTTTTTTATGTACCGGAGGCTCCCGTCTCGACGACGGGGAATGATTCAGGCATGTGAATCTATGAAAGACACCCCTAATATTGGATAACAGGTGGGTCCGGCAGGGGTTTGATGCAGTGCTTGATTGTTTTAAACAGTGTTCTGCTTCTGTTGGTAGCTTCATTGATGGAGTTGGTATAATACTTTGCTTTTCCTGATGTGACGAGCCGTCTGCATGTTGCATAAATGGACTTCACTATCAAGATGTCCGCTGGAGTTTAATTTTTCTTCCATTTTCTTTCCAGTTTGCGGATAGAAAGTTTATTGTCAGCAATGTCTTTAGAGTACCAGGGATTTGAAGGTATTGGCTTGCACTTGTGTGTTGTAATTGGGTGTGCACGTTCGCATAGCTTTCCAAAAAATTGTTCATGTTGTTTAGAATGGTGCTGGTATCAGACGTGGAGTTAATAGTGTAAGACATGGGTTCAAGAATTAGGTTGTTTATGGAGAAGTCTTTAAACCATCTGAAGGTTTGGTCTTCCCTTCTTTGTTGACCCTGGTTTGTTGGTAGGATGCTGAGTAGAGAAATACGGATAGCAAGGTGGTCAGTCCAGTCCTGTACGAGGTTACCAAGGTATGGGTCGTTTGCATTGGATTGTTGGTGATGTAAAGAAGACATGTCAAAATGTGGACTTAGGAGTGTGTTGGTTGTTTGACGTGCTGTTCAACATTGAGTGTATTGATGAGGTTGAAGAGGGTCTAGCTTTTATTTTTAGCCTGTGTTGTCTGGAAAGTGTTGGCCTATCAGATGGGTGAGGTGGTGAGGAGATCGGAGAATTTGTCAATAAAGTCCTTGTTCTGACCAGGACACAAGAAGATTAGATGGTATGTGGCAGTTGGAGTTACAGATAGTAAAAATTGGCAGATCAGCAGCTCCATGGAGTTCAGTGATAGTGGGAGCAGTGCTTAATTTTAGCCAGTGGTAGCAGGTGGGGGTCCGCTGGTACTCATTTTTAGGGATCGGCATTTATTTATCAGCATTCAACTTTGACCCAGAGCAAGAGACAAGAAGGAAGAAAAGGGAAAAGGGGGAAGATACATACAAGAGAACATTGACAAGGAAGAAGGAGGAGATGGAAAAGAACCTGCAATAGTGAGTTAAAGGGGCAAGGAATGTATAGCTATGGATAACAGAGGCATGAGGTACACTAGAGACTAGACAGCCGTGGTCATTAGCAATCCTGATATTTGGCAGCATTGGCGACAGACTCTAAAAAATACTTTGAGTTTCATCACTTTTTATTTTTTAATTAAGCACTGCACTGGTTGGAAGGTGCCTTTAAAAGGACGGAAGGGATGTTACATGTCAACTGAATGTCAGGAAATCTGCTGCTTTCCCAGGATGCTGGTCCACCCTTGGCTGTACCACATGCACTATAGGACACTGCACATCAAACAGCTCTCAGCCAGACACAAGACAACAACACTAGTGCTAAACTAAGGTTCAAGCTGTAGATCATGTAGGGTATGTCTGCCACACTGAGCACTAAATTGGCAGACTGGAAGAGCCTAGCTACCATCGACATCACAAACTCTAGCAGGACTTCTTTTCATGAACCATCACTCACCCTTTACTTGTGTCTTCCGGAGCCCATTTGCTATGCAGTAAGTGACTGGGTGTGCACTATATACTAGTCAAGCACTGCATACATTCATTCACACATTTGCTTTCAAAATATTTAAAACCCCTTCGTGCTCCCAGTAGGATTGAAAAAGACACAACAAACTTAATTCAAATAAATATGTATTTCACGCTGTATATACGGGCAAGTAAAGATATTCTTGTAAAGACTGTGTCATTTGAGAAGTTTACTTACAAGCCAGGATCAAGCCCAAGAAGCATTTTCTCACAACACTCATATTAATCATACATAATCTAATGAAGAGAGGTGTCTAGCATATTACATACAGGAGGACAGAGTGCATGACAGATTTTAGAGAACACCACTTTGCAAACGGGTTCCATGTGAATTAATGTCATGTAAATATATCATACGGGAAATGGACATCTACGGTCTAAAAGCAGAAAGTCTTTTTGAACAATCACGGATAAGAGGTATTAAAGATGTTCAACAACCACAGACACTTTTCTACATTCTAGACCCGTGGGCCCGCACCTCCCCCGCTCTCACGATTCTTTGGTCTGGGACCTAATGGTAAAGATCAGTGGTGTAACACAGGCCCCGCAGACCCCATGGTGCGGGGGGAGCTCCAAGCTTCAGTGGGTCCCCCAGCACAGTACTCTGATCGGAGAGCTCCTGATTGAGTCCAGAGGGGGCCCCTCAATTTTCATTACGCCAGTGTGGAGGGCACGGTCCATAGGTCGGGCTTACTGCCCCTTGTCTCGTGAACAAGGGAGAGTACGACGGAGAGACGCAGTAAGGTCTGCCCAATGTCTGGTTGGGTAGGTGACGGCTGAAGGGGTAGTCCACAGCCCATCTCCTCTATAGCTATCAAGTAGCTCCACCGGGCATCGGCCAAAAAGCTAGGTCTCCACAGTCAGAGGTAGGTTCACAGATTCGGTATCCTGAAGGGTAGGCCGGATGGGGGATGTGATCGAGGTCTGGTCGAAGTCCGTTTTTTCTCAGAGGAGTAGCACGACATGGTAGGGACCACTGTGGCAGCCATCCTGGGGTCAGGCAAGGGATTCTGACCTTGGAGTTAGAAACAGCCGGTTCCCATTTTAGTCTTTCGCTCGAGGGGAGGGGGTGTTTGTTGTGCAATGGAGCAGCTTGAGGCCGTAGTCAAGTCAATGTCCACTTGCCTCCCGAGGAGGAGAGTATTTCTGCGTTATAGCTGCCACGGGGAAAGACGGACGCCATAATAGGATCAGGCGGGGGACCTCTAGTATCCCACTCGGTTGCTTGTGACGCTAAACGAGGACTTCCCTTGAGGTCTGAGTTGTTGCTGCTATTTCAAACAAATAGGCTGAGAATGAAATGATTGTCTCCACATGTCCCCAGTGCTGTGCTAGTTGATAAGATAACCCCAGCAGGAGCATAGAACCTTAGTGCAGCCAGGCAGATTCCAAGCAGGCCACATCCCAGGTGGGCCAGGGGTATAGTCCAACCTTTCTTTCACATCCCAGACTGAATGGAGACTAAATGTGTTTTATTGCAGCCCAACCCTTACAAGATGGCCGCCCCCAGAATATAGCCAGCGAAAATTCCTACTTTTCTTTTCACAGTCCAGACAATTAGGGCTTGAATCAAGGGACCCTTGACTACTAGGGAAATCAGCACTTTCTTTCCCCCAGACGTAGCGGATTCCCAAGCCCACTAAAGAGTCAGAAGTAGTGCCCAAACACATTGCCACAAAGAGAAGCCCAGGGAGAAGTCCCCCGATACAATGATAAGTTCCTCCCAGAGCATGGATAGAAGCTCAAGTCGAATATCTGCAGCGGGCGATGGCTTCCAGGCGTAGTGTTGTAAATATGTGAAGCAATCAGCCCCAGAACAGTTTCCTCAGGGCATAAAGCCCAGGCTCCCCTCCGCGTTGAGACCGCAATTCGGGGGGGGGGGGGGCGGGGGGGGGGGGCGGTCCTAAACAATCCGGTAGGTTTCTATGATCAGCCTCTGGGCCCCTGCTCAAAGCGTGATCCAAAACACCAGGGCTCTAACGTGTATTACAGCATATACATGCAAGAGCAGCACACGCCCGACAGTCCTCAAGGGACGGGAATGGCTCCGAGTGTACAATTTGGCGAGAGCCGTGAGACTGCACGGGTGTGCCCCGCATAAGATGTAGCACCTAACAGCCCACAACAGGGAGCCAACCTCCAGACTCCACCTGGTAGACTGACACTCTCTTTTCTCCGCACCACCACGAGCTGCACCGTGACCACGGAGGAAGGGGGATAAGACTCACCCATGCCGATCATCTGACCCAGCAGCCAGCGCCGGGGAGAGTACCTCCACGTTATCAGCGCTTGCACTGCCGCTCCTCTGCTCCCCACGTTCACGCGGTCAGGCTCGCACCGTCAGACCGTTCTTAAAAAATGATCCCCCTATTTCACGCAGAGCATTGCGTTGGGTTTCTAGATATCCGCAGTGTTCTGGTGTGCCAGGCTCATGCCGGTCAATGCTGCTCTGTGGGACATATTGTAGCAAGGGCGCTCGTTAATGTGTCTTTTCTTCACATAGGCTCCAGTCCTTCACTGTCATGCCGCCATCTTAGTATGAGGGCTGATTGAGATCTTTTCGTCCATTTGATTGCGCCCAGTATATTGCGCCTATATAGTATGCAATATCGCAGAAGAGCTCGCACTCACCAGCCTGCTCGCGATGGATGTGTTTTCAGGCTTGAAGGCTTATCGCCGGACTAATTTGCCTTCTTCTTTTATTCCGCTCCGATGTTCGCCGCCATTTTCTCGGCAGCTTTCTCAGGCAGGTCTTATCGCGCTTATTTCTCGGCTGTTCGGACGTATTTTCCCGTCATTCTGGCATTTATCTGTTCCGCCGAATTTCCGATCATGTTATTTACGGTCAGATCGATTCGGCATGGGTTCTTTCTGCCGATAAATTAGCAAATCGGCACTACGGCCAGCAGAGCAGCGCTAGCGCGCGGCCATCTTCAGTCAGTACTTTAGCCACTTAGAGTGGTAGCAAAGTGGCCACATTGATTTGATGCACACCCAAACACATTAGTGCCACTTTACCGAGTTTGCCAGTGAAGAATACTTTTGTCTTCTTGTCTTTCTTTGAACAGCATTGTTTTCCCTGGGCGGGGAGCACCAATCCTGGAGGTACTGCAATGCGTAGATTGGAAAAGAAAATGTGTACTGCACTGCGGCTCTGTGTTCAGGGATGTGGTCTTTTGACCATACTGCTTATATTTTGTAAGGATATAAGCAACAGACATTGAAATGGATTAATTCAGGCTCTGTAGTCATGTCCTTAACTTTTCAAGCAAAAACGCTTACTGATTTCTGAATAGTGAGTGTAAAAGCGATACAGTAACCATGTTGTTCCTGCTTAGATTTCACTTGCTTTACTTAATTTTGCATTCCCTATGACTGTTTTCTTTTTCCAGGATGTTGTTACTTTTTATTGTAGTCAGCATAATGCTCTTGTCTAGTGCGTTATTTAAATTGAGCCACATCCAGGTATTTATAGCGGGGCACCATTGGGTAGTAGTTGAAGTCAGTGCAAGTTTCTCCAAGTGGGGCAGTATGCGTTCAGTGGGGGAGAGGATATGGCACTATGGTCAGAGCTGCGCAATTTGGAACTGGGGAACCAGGTTCAGCCTTCATGACCAGTCCACCAGACCACTCTGCTGAGGGAGCATATTCCCATGCTAGACCTTAGAAGCCCTGGTGTCTTAGCACCAGCAGGTGCGGATTAACCTTCAAGGCTTGTCCACCAAAATACATACTGAAGTTCACCACCAGTTGTGCGGGCATGCCTATGAAATAGCACACCATAGAGCAACAGTGACTCTCTCACTGAGGTCACAGGACCCTTGAGAAGGGCCAGCTCTAGGGCGTTGCGACCGGTGTGACCGCACCAGGCGCTGACTTTGGGTGTGTGCACCGTGCTTGCAAGTATATTATGGTTTTTAAAGCCTTGCTACCTCCTTCCTGGACTCCAGAAATTTCCGACAACAATAAAAATGTTATGATAACACTGGTGAATAGTGTTCTTCCTAGAGAGAGATCAGAGTTTTGTCTAGTGGAAGTTTTGACTCATGGATAGGTAGCAGGGAGGGTTCGTGTGCCTGCTGCAAAGAACATGTACCATGCAGATCACAAAGTGAACATAATGTAAATAGGTCAGTGGGCTACTGCTTTTTTCAGAGAGATCCTTTTGTTACTTGCAGTTTATAAGTTAAAATCCTAACATAGAACAGTGAACTATTAACTGTAATCCAAGAGCTGCATACAAACTGCAAGGTATAAATTAGAGCATTATGTTTTTCCCCCAGTCTTTGATTATCGTAATGTTGAAAAAAGTGTTTTTTTAACATAAATCAATTCTGTTTATTAGAGAGAACCCCCCCCAACCATGGTATTTTAGTCTTAAATTCTGAGTTTGTGTTTCTCCAGACCAATCACTAATAAACTATTTAGCCTACTAGTATGGTTGTCATGTGACTCCTACACCTTGTAGTCCTTAGTCTAATACAACATTTTCTATACAGTGATTTACACACGTATAATTGATTGTCTCTGTGTAATGTGTGTGATGTAAAGTGCTCTGACACCCTACACTGTCATGAGTGGCGCTGTAAATCAAATTAAATCGTCTGAGAGAGAGTCTGATATGGAGACTTGAGGGGCACTGTTAAAGGATGGTAGTGGGGGAATCCATGGCAAAGGTGGTCATTGGCGGGCACTAACAAGCATTGTGGCACAGGGCGCCACCAGTTCGAAAACTGGCCCTGCTCTTGAGGCCAGTCCGTCTAACCCATTGGCACCTTCATTGGCCATGTTTCATCAGTATTACCTGCAACTCACCAGGGATCAGCAATGCAAGATTTGCATGCACACCAAACTACATTTGCAAACTTTACAGTCTCTCTGCTTCATTCACAAGCACTTTTAACATGTGCTGCCTGCTTTGGAGGCACTGGAATTATGCAGCAAAGGAGGGCAAAATTATGCCCCAGTGTTAACTAAATTATGCAGCAAAAAAAGGGTGCAGTGTAATGCAGTATATTTTCTGATATATTATTATTTTGACATTTGTACACATGCTATCAGTCTCTAGAAAGATGTTGCACTATTAGTACCAGTGTAACCTTCAAATACAGCAGTGAGAAAGGTGATCAGTCACCCTTTGCAAAGGGCGGTCCACTTTGCAGCAACACAAGTCACATTTTTTCGTAACTTTTGATCCGTTTGAGCTACAATTTATTAGTTAGAATAGTCAGATTATGCAACAGATCTTGTATTATGTGGCAAATATGGCAGAGCCATAATTATGTAGAAAAAATTAGCAAACTAGGATATTTTGCCATTCATGTTTGAACTGCTATTATGGAAAAAGGGAGGAGAAGTGCTGATGACAGAAACTCCATGGCTCAGAGACAAATGTCTTGTGCTTCCACTTTTAAGCGCATTTGGGACATTCTGTGTTTGGAAACATATCCCACTTTGTGAATGTATTTTAATGTCAATAACTCACATTAAACCTTAAATAATCATGTGTATCCATTGATTGAACTAAAAACCATAATAAGCTGTAACTGGGCAGTGAAATGCCAAACAAATAGTAAAAATTGGGATGTTTTGTGCATTCTGGCCACACCTCTGACTCCCCCACTGATCCAATCATTGGGTTATTGCCGCTCTCTGATTTTTACGCCCACAGTTCCCCTACTTTTTTTCCCCACTTCGAACACTGGGCATAGGTTACACTTTACCAGTGGAGCCCATGGGGCTGTAGCCCCTGGTCTTGCATCTTGTGGCCCCGGCAGCAGCACCATGTTGAAGCAGCGGAGCCAGGAGCAGGAAGGCAAGCAAACAGAGAACTGGAACCGCCCCTCAATGATGTAGGGGGTTGCACCTGTGGGATCCAAGCAGACTAGGGGAAGGAAGTCCTCAGTGCTGCAACAGTCATTGTTTTGCAGGAATCTCATGCAATCTTTATAAATATGGTCCTTGTCAAATTTGTGTACCCCAGTTCACATGATTGGTTTTGCACATGAAGATAATGTTGTTTTGTGTAATAATCATTGACAATCGTCTTATGATTATGTAACATGGGTCTGTTTTGGTAAGCTGAAAGTTATGTTTCTGATTTCTTCTGAATAAACATGACGCGTTATCTCAAACACTACTTGTTTTGTCATTGACTTGGTTGAGTTTGGGGGGGGAAGAGGTTCATACTGGGGGTCTCCGGGTTCTAATGCTATAAGTATAAATAGTGAGCATGCATGCACATTCTGACAGGGATGTGACTGGTTTCAACGATGGCAAGCAGGCAGGCATCTAGCAGAATAGACTGTATGTGTTTGTATTCTGCTGAACAGGGAGCTCAATCCACATATACCCTCATAAACGACTCACATATCATATAAATGGAACTCTTGGACATAGTAGGTGGTGATCCTTAAAGTCGGGAATGAATGTGGGTTTTTGGGATCTATGTTGGATGCCAAGGGGCATATTTACAACAAAATGGCACAGCACGGCACTGCAAGCAATTTAGCTTCACCACGCGGCATCATTTAAAAAACGCAGGGATGCACCATATTTACAAGAGTACGGCACACCCCTGTGTTTTCCCTTGCGCCAGTGCTCAAAAAGCTGCATTGCACCAGCACATGCTTCCTTGCACCATGGTGCAAGGGTCCATGCGTTTCAGGGATTGCCTGTGTTTGTGCAGGAAGTGACACCTTCCGGCACAAAAACATTTATTAATGGTGTTTTGTTCCTTCTATAGATTCTGCTACACACTTTAAAAAAGAGCAAAAAACGAGAAGAATTAAAAGTATGTCTCCTCTTTACGCCATTCTAATGCCTGCTTTTCAAGAGATTAGCTTTTGGTGCAGCCTCAGATTTAAATCTGGCGCAGCGTAAAAAGCAATGGGTGTTGCGTGGGGAATGCCCACAGCAACACCCATTGCACGCCATTTTGACACAGAAAATTCTGGTGAAGAGGGCCACATTCACAAGGCGGCGTTAAGCCACGCAAAGTGGCTAAGCTCTGCCTTGTAAATATTAGCCGGGCATTGCGCCACCGGAGCGCTGGAAAAAGTGATGCTCAAGGCCCTTGTAAATATGTTGGACGTTTTGGGCAGCGCACTCGAAAACAGAAGTGTTCAACAATATTGTACCAATGTGATAGTTTTGCTTAAGTCTTGCATGAGTGTTTTTGTTCAGAAAACAGTAGGACGAGAGTAATGATTATACACACTGAACAGACTGCATAAAATGTGCCCTAAACCTGCTCGATTGTTGCACCTAACTCGAAATGCCGTGCATGTTATAGTTACCCCCCATACCCACCCCCACTTTATCCCCCACCTCCCTGAGGGGGTGTGCAGCCGAATTAACCTGGAGCCCAAGTCTGGCATTCCCAAGCAACACCTTCCAGCGCGCTGCCCACCGGGATGCCCGCTGCTTCACTGGTGCTCCCGTGCCAGCGGGAGCCCAGTAATTGCCAGCATCAAGCGATAATTGCAAGAAAGGTCGTTTAGAGACAGAGGTGCCGGAAAAGGGCCGGCTTAACAGCCAGCGGCGCACACCTTTGATGTCGAGTAGTGCTCTGCAAGCACAAGGCCGCACTTTACCTCTGCTGTGCACAGTGGAAGAAAGTGTGCGGCGCCTGAGCATGAGCGTAAAACGGGACTGGCCTAAGGAGAAAGGTGTACCTGGAAAGCCGAGCAAGTGGGAGCCAGTTAGGGGCATGACAGGTGACAGTTGCAGGCGAGTTGTGGCAGAGTGCATCCCGTGCACTGTGACTAATACTATCCAGTACCCCTAAACATCTAGTCCAATTGCAGTTGAGTCCAGCAAGTGCATTGCTACTGTGCTTGGCCTCTGAAAAGCTAGTACAAATGTGGCACCTTCTTTCACGTGCATTGTGGACGTGCAGCCCCTCTGAAAGGCTAACACAACTGTCGCATGAGTTGTGAGTGGCAGCACCGTACCACAGCACTGAGGGCCTTTCTGCTGCGTGTGTCCCTTGTGAGGTCACTGTACTGGGGCACCGAGACCAGTCCTTTGTCTTACCGTAAGGACACCATGTCACTGTGAGTGGCAGCACCGTACAACGACACCGTTCTCTGCCCTTCCCTTATGAGGTCACGGCACTAAACAGTGAGGGTATTGCTTCTCTAGCTGACCCCGTATGAAGGGGGTCTATAGCAAAGGTGACAAGACTGTACCCGTCTTCTGATGCACTCCATCTACGGGGGCATCCTGTGACGTCCCGTGCCCCTAGTATGTAGCCATTCCTTCTCTGGGTACAAGATGTGAGAGGAACTTACCTTGCTCTGAAATCAGCTTTTAACAATGCGGCCAGCTTGCTGTGAGCCAGGGATGCACTGCTGAGTGCTAACACCCCCGCACTTCATATGCAGACTGTTTGCAAACAGCCCTATTTATTCGGGAGATTCTTCAGATTTCCAATGCTGTTTCGTCCCAGTGCCCTCTATATATTGGGATGCTAATGAAGGAAGGCTGAATCCGAGCTCTCTTCACGGGCTCCCCGGAGCATCTCCTTGGGTGCGCCCATTGTGTGTACAGGCCTTTCAAGAAGTGCAAATGCAAGATTATCTCCATGTGTGTCTAAAAGCCAAAGCCTTGAGTTCACGAAAATCTAACTTTGGAGCCCAAGCTTTAATCTTCCAGGAATCCTAGAACCTGTGGACTCCAAGCCATCGGTTCACAGGAGCCGACTGTCCCGTGGGGCTCCAGCCTTGGTTTCAAAAGTGTTCTCATGAGTCACTGGCAGCTCACAGACGTCCCTTGGAACAGGGAGCCCAAGACTTCTGTTCACATAAGTTACGTGCATTTGGACCCCAAAGTATTTTGTTTAAGGTGTCCACTGGATTCTGGGAGTGGTCTTCTATTGACAGTCACACAGCAGACTTTGAAGTGCGTCAAAACGGGTCCTTCATCTAGCAGGTGGCAATGCTGTTCTTATATAATCAGTGCTTAATTTATGCCAGCATTTGCTGGTGCTCAGCACTGGCACTTAATTATAAACATCAGCACTTATATTTGACAGTAAACCATGTGGTGGCGCCGTTTATCAATTTTTGTATGATGCACGTCAGTTTAACAACTAAATAAACATTTCAAAATAATCCTGAAGCGTCCAGGCCATTCTTACTGCTTTGACTGGGTTTGCATCGTCCATGCTGTCACATTTAGTGTGATGTTTAGTAGGGAGCATTTATTTATACTGGTATGTGGCAGCGATGGCAATTCTGATTGGTAGTGCAAGCTGCAGTGGCCCCTTGAACAATATATTGGGCCCTGGCACATGTTTATTTACAAATTAAGCACTGTATATAATGCTTCACTCCCCTAACTTGCCCTGGTGCTTAAGGCATTTTAGCGGAAGCCGAGGTTTTTGGGATGTGAAGATTTCTTTCATAAAAGGCTAATCCATGGAATGGACTGAAGGGGCAAGGAAAGTCATTCATATGTGACTGACTCTGACCCAGTCATGTATTACAGCTCCATTCACACAGTGCTTCAGAGTCATATCAGTCTCTTGGGGCAACTCCTGACATCCCTAGAGCCCAGTCTAACACAAGACATGAACCTAAAGTAGTGGTCGCCAAGGTCTCATGTGATCTTCTATGTTTTCTAAAGCAATCTCTATTGCCTGATAAGCTCATCTTTCTGTTCAGCCATTTTCTGACTCCACAGTACGCATGGTAGCACAGATGTGGACAGATGTGTGCACCGTTGGTTACCCCACAAGTACCAGCTAAGAAATGACCGCCAGGCACACTGTGGCACAGTTACTGATGGCAGGGACATCAATTTATTACAACCATGGATTGCAGCTGGGATCAATATATTTCACTATGTGACCACTAGGTATGCTTTTCACGCACTTCGGTGAGGTTTTAATGTTATTTAGTTTAAAAGGTATCCGCTTTGAAACTCTCACTGATGGGGTAATGGCTGTAATGGTCATTTTTGCGTGATACAGCACAGCTGCATGGCAGGATTAAAGTCCTACGAACACCTCTCAAGTCAAGTTCAGAAGCTCCCTATAAATAGGACTCTTTTCCCACTCATTCAGAATACGAGAGCCCCGTGAAAGTGGATGTGAGTATTTCTTTTGGAACAGGGCTGCATATGTGACAAAGTGCTGGATTTGTGCCAGCCAGCACAACAAGAGAAGAAGCTCCATGTCATGGTCTTTGCTAAGAAAAGGCCCTTGAAGGCACCTTCCTTATGGCAACACCACTTATATACGCAAGAAATCACTAGAATGCAGCAAATGAGCTCAAAAGAGGCTTTCTTACTTGGGGAAACATACATAAACGCCAATATATTTATATGCATGGGGCTCTTAAAAACCTTGCACCAAAGCTGCCCTGCATCCTCTTCTCCTGCAGGGGAAATACACGTCTTCCCATCCAGACATCCCATCCCATCCCATCCAAAATAAATAAATAATATAAATAAAAAGACTGAAAATGAGTCATTGGGATTTATCTGGCAACAGAAGCACAGGAAGCCCCTGTGTCATGAGGAGAGCACAGCACCACATCTTGTGGCCATTAAAACCTACCTCGTCAGAATATTTGACTCGTGAATCTGCAATAGAGCGTGAGTGAAAGCGTACAGAGAGGCAGCCCACCGGGTTGCATCAAGCCTTTTAAACATCATCACAGTCTGAATGGCAATGGCACGTTGGTCACTGCAATGATCTAAGAATATAACAAATAACTCTACTCTAGCAATAGGAACAGCTACTTCTGAGCAATATATATAAGAAAATGTGAGGGAGACCAGGAAGGGAGCTACACATTGCCTAACCTCTCAAGATTTGGATCAAGGATGAGACTGGGCAGTCAAATCTTTCTCACTTAACCTTCACACCAGCTCCCATGAACTAGTAGGGAACAGATGCAGTCTCCTCTTTCAATATTGTTGGGTCGAACTCACAACTTCAGGTTCTGATAAAAACTATTTAAAACATTTGCAGAGACAATGTGAGCCCTAAAATGATCATTATTATCAGAAGTTGGTAATCCCTCAATGATCTCCTGAGAAGGTAGTATCCTTTTGCCCTCAGTCCAGACTAATGCCCTGAGAAGGTGGTACAATAACAAGAGCTACAGTGTGACTCTCAATGGGCAAAAGGCCATCAGGGATATTAAATATACAAAAACCACTGGCCTGAGAAGGTGACAAATTCCCAAGGCCAAATATCCAGGGAGGTAGTAAACTCCAAAGGAAGAAGACGGAAAGCAAAACTTGAACTTAACCAAGAGATGAATAAAAATCCAACAAGTGGTAAGGCCTGTAAGGACCAATGTTCTGAGAAGGTAGATAAATGCAAAGAATCAAACCTCAGGTAAGGTGGAAGGCCTCAAAAAGGTGGTACCCGACCAATGACTAAAACTATCAAAATTTGGCAACTGTACAAGAAACAAGGCCATGCGAAGGCAGTAAACAGCCATGGTCAAATGCCATGAGGAGGTGGCTTGTCTACAAGAACCAAAGCCATTATGGGTAAACCCCCAAGGGCAATGCCCCAGCAAAGTTGTATGTCTACAAGAACCAAGGTAAGGACAAAGGGCTTGAGGAGGTGATAAACTTCAAGTTATACGTCACAAAGAAGGTGAGAATGCGATATGCGAAGACACAAGACCCAGATTTGGTTAAAACTCTAGCAAGGCACAACACATACAACGACCAGCAAAATGATATATTTCAAAAGAACAAAAGTCCTTAGGCGGTGATAAAGTTTAAAGGAACAACACATACCAAGGGCCAGTGAAGGCCATAAGCCTAGCAAGTGGCAAGGCTCAGAAAGGTTGGGAAATTGGTATTCCACCAGAACATAGACTAGAAAATATATTGGAGCCAAAATATCAAGGTCTGAATAACAAGAACCAAAATATTGTGAAGGTAAGGCTATATGGCTAAACTAAGCTAAGTTAAGTTCACATATATGTATCTTTACAATATATATATTTTCAAGGTAGTAGATGTGGAGTTAAGAATATTAATCTATGCTCACCTATTTATGCACTCACATTTTTGATATTTTGGTCCTCTCTATGTAGTCCTCAATCTTTTGGTGTTATGACAGTTTCCTACTGGATATTCTGATATGCAACTGGGAAATTTGTTGATTTTTCCAGTACACCAAGAAGGAAAATCACCCTACATAGGTTGCAAGACCAAAAGGTCCAAGACAGCAATACAGTCAATGCCTAACAACTACGGCTCTGAAATTGGTGGAAACCAAACGAGGTCTTGGGAAGGTGGCCAGGACAAAGGCCAACACAAATAGAAGGTGGTAAACCCAACAAAGGCCACAACAGAGAAAGAAGGAAACCCAGCAAGTGCAGAGGTCAGAGACGCAGGTATCCCCATCGCTCAGAAGACCCACGACTCAAAAGTGGTTACACTACTGGAGCCAAGGCCTCAAAAAGGTGGTAAACCCGACAAGGGACAAGGCTTGTGAAGGTGTTAAGCACTGCTCATATGTCCACTAAAAACTGACAGAGCATTTAGCTAGTTATCAGCACTTGTTCTCCTAACAGAGGGATGATTCCTTTTCAATTTTTTACAAGCTGAGGGAGATAGAGTGAACAAGAGAGAAGAGCGGGGAAGACAATAAGTGTTTTAAAACTGGCTTTCTGCATTTCCGAAGCTCAGTGAGAGCATCTCTCTGCTAACCCCCGATAAGCCCTGGGCTCTTAGCGTCTTAAATACCTTTGACAAGCTATACATTACGCCGCTAATAATTTGCCAAATTTGCGCCTATAATATGATATCTGTAAAACGTCTAGGACGGTAATGCGATTAGTGGCTTCAAATGAAATATCGAACATTCGGTGTTTAGGCCTGAATAGGGGAAGAAAGGAAAATAAATCAATTTCTCAAAGGCAGTAAGGAGCAGAAGAAGCCGACCAGCGTAATAAAAAAAAAACAGAGAGAGGCAGGAAGTAAGATAGAACAAAAAGGAATGTCGCTCAGGGAGGAGGGGGACAAGGAGAGAGAGGAACTTGGGTTTTGGAGATAAGGGATCAAGGGAAATAAGAACATAGAGGTGTGGCCAAGGATGGGATTGTTTTACTATAGAAAAGGGTGTAAGGGAAAAGGCAGGAACTGTGAGAGTAGAAGCACCGATAAAGGGGGTGAGAGAACAGAGGCAGCAGTAAAACGGGTTGCAGCAAAAAAGGAGACGAGAAGAAGTAGGAATAGCAAAGCAAACAGTTAAGATAAGAGGCAAGGAATGAAGACACGTGTGTATATATAGCAAAAGAAGGGGGGATGAAAGGAAGGAGGGAAAGGCTGGAAGAAGGAAAAGAGTGTTAATCTGCTTTCTTGTTTCCACTACTAACCAGCTTTTACATAGTGCACTGATACAAACTGTAGGCCTCACAGGGCTCACAAAATGTCGGGTTTCTGTTTGATCACACCTATTGGGGTTTAAGTTAAGTTTAATTGTCGATCAGGTCAAAATGAGGTTGTTCCATGTTTAGTTTGGTGAAGGTGTAGGAAGTGCACGTACCAAAGGACTTTACCAATTGTATCACAAGGTTGTATAGTTGTATTTTGCAGAACAGAAGTCATAGAGTGGTTGAAAGGCGACTTGTCAATTGCTAATTTAGAGAGCCGTGCTTTGTGTGTAGTTGTTGCTCTTCGTGATGAGTGGGCGGGTGTAGCTGGAGTGACAATTTCCAACTGGATGGCGTTAATTGTTTAGCGTGCCATACTCCATAACATGTATCGTAAATTCAATGTATGCCCCTGACAGAGAGAGTGTGGGTATCAGACTCCAAGAAAAAGGCAGCGCAGACGGAGAGAGGAGGGTGAAAGGGGGATCGGGGGATAACGTAAGAGTCTGTAAGGGCACGAGTAGGGTAAAATCTGGCTGCAGGAATTCCGAGTTCACTTTCCTTTGCTGCTGAAAACGTTTCCCCATTTCTCTTTTTTTTCGTACAAATTGGTTGAATACAAAGCTGTGAGATGGCATTTGGTCACTGTGGCAACTGCGGGGTTTGTTTGAAGGGGGTGGGAGGGGGCGGGACGGATCTTTTAACTCTCTGCACCCCCAAGCAGCACGGAGGTCCATAAAACACAGGAAGCCAAGTGACCACTTCTTCTAGGGTGGGCCTCGGGCCCCCCGCCCTCCCCCAGCCTCTCCGCCCCCGTCCCCCAGCAGAGGTGGGAGAGTCGTAATACACTAATTATCTGTTACTGCTGCTGGGAAGAAAATAGTAACTGTGACATACCAGGCTCTAGACTAAATAACAACAACCCACACCTGCAGGTTTACAGGCCGTTCCCAAGCCCTGGGCAGGACGAGGGGAGCCCAGTGCTCCGAGTGACCACTGTGGTAAGATAGTTGTCTGATAGGCTACCTCAGACAGGAAGGCCTCGTCGCCAAACACAACCTGCCACTGTCATTCTCAGGAAGAAGGATGAAGAGATTAATTGCACATTGTAACCCGAGCTGGGGAGGAAGAGGCAAACGGCTTTGAGCAGAAGTGTCCTAGCACGTGGGAGAGTGGGGAGGTGATGGAGACATTAGCAAGTAAAAACAAGCATTGGCATAGCCAATAGGTCTCGCCTTTGGGACCTTATAAGTGTATAGCAAGAGCTATTGGCTTTACCAATGTCTTTAAGCTATGTTGTAGAGCAGTGAGGCTGCTGTGCAGCATGTTGAAAAGTTATAATAAAAAAGTGTTATAAGCGTTTTTGTTACCTTATCTATAGAACCAAGAAATTATGTGCAATGAACAACCCTATTAAAAAAAGAATGAACACAAAAAATTTCTTCTCGTTTTTTTGTCCTTGCAATGCTGGCAAGTTCTTCTTGACTGTTCTAATGCTTGTTTGTTGTAGTTTTTTTGTTCTGGGGGTGGGGGAATAAACAAGGTGAGTGTGGAGGTTGGGAAATAGACCTGAATTACAACACGAGCAGACGGACACTAGGGGAGAATCAACAGAAGAACACCAGATTTCGAAGGCAGTCAGAGAGTTATATTGAGGTGCTGCAGAGGTGGTGGTGTGCTGATGCTGAGTGATGCTGAGGTGACGCTGAGTGATGATGTGGTGCTGAGGCATGCTGAGGTGGTGCTGCTGCACTGGTAATGAGCTGACGCTGTGGTGATGCTGAGGTGGGTCTGTGCTGGTGCTAAGGTGTGGTTGCATTGGTGGTGGTGCAGTGATGAGATGGTGCTATGCTGATTCTGTGCTGGTGCTGTGCTGATGCCGTGGTGGAGCTCAAGTGATGCTGGGGTGGTGCTGAGTCATGCTGAGGTGCTGCTGAGTCATGCTGAGTTGGTGCTGTGCTAAGGTGATGCTGCGCTGATGCTGAAGTGGTGCTGCGTTGGTGCTGAATTGCTGAGGTGGTGTTGCTCTGGTGCTTAGGTGGGTCTGCGCTGGTGCTGAGGTGCACTGATGTGGAGGTGGTCCTGTGTAATCACATGTATATAAAAATTGCAGAAGTCCTAATTGCATTGCACTTTTGTAAAAGAAAACAAGTGTTGATAATAACAGCAAAATCAAAGACGATAAAAATTGAGAGACCGTCAGTTCTACATATTGTAAGATTTGAATGTTTTTAATGATCATTTTGTATTACTTTTTTCAATGATTATTTTGTATCACTGATGATCGCTGGGCAAGGGCTGTGTCTCCCTGTCCTAGGACTGGAAACCTAGACCAAAGATCATCCAGGTAAATGGCTGCCTATTTTGTAACAGAAAGCATGAAGCCAAGCATGAAACCTGCAAAGTAAATTATAAACCTCAAAAAATTCTAATTGTGTTGTGTGATGCTCTCACACTACCAGCTCCATCACAATGTTATGCACAGCACCCCATTACACGATAAAAGCATCTCTCCCTTCACTCAGTCAAGACACAAAGAATCACAACAAATACAACGCTCTGCACCAACCGTGCACACCCCAATGGTCTGCACATGCGAAAATGGGCCCCATAACAATATACGAAAAGCTATAGAGATGCTACACAACACAATAGCAATGTGTCCAGTTTCAAATGGCAATTGCGGCAAAGACCGTACACACAGAAACTTCCTTTCCGCTGACCTTTAGTCCCCAACAAATTATCTCGCAGAAAAGGGGAATGTCCGAAGGGCCCGGCCTCAATCTTCCAACTCTCAGTTTAATGTTTACGAAATATTTGCATAAATCAATTAAGCGTTATATCCGCATTTAGGATTGCTACGCTTGATGTTTTATGTATCTGTTGAACACATTGTCCAAAATGTGTTAAAAATTCTGATTAAAGGCAGCATGAACAGAAACAGGGATAACAGAAACGTGAAACAGGAGGGAATAAAAATGAGTGAAATCCGGAAAGGTGGCAAAGAAGAGATTTGGGGCGGGGAAGGTCAAGGGGTGAAACAGTAAACAACGTAGTGCATAAATACGAGGTACCATGAAATGAGAAACTTGGGAGAAAAGGGATAGGTAATATTGGCCAAAGTGGCCTCAGGAGGGTGGTCAGGAGGATGAGCGGCTGCAGTGGGACCCTGAGGGATGAAAGATTAGTACATGGGAGTTTAGTGGATAGGAGGGAAGCTGGCGAAATTTTGGTCAGACGGGTGGGTGGAACAGGATCCATGGACTTGATATGTGTAAGTGTAAGAGCGGCAGTGTGACAAATGACTGTGGTGGTTTAGGAAGATGTGTAAAGAGGTGAAAGGACAATATTTGGAACCTGAGGCAGTGGACAACAGCAATGACAATCAACTGGATGAAGCGGTATCAAGAAGATTCTGCTGCATGGAAGGGCTGCAACTTGTATCTGGTACAGTGGAGAAGCAAAAGAGTAAAACAAAATAGTGAAGCATTGGTGAGACAAAAGGGTGGACTGGTGACAGTATATAGGGTGAATGTGGGACACAGTAGAGGCAGTAGGGTGAATGGAGTGATTGAAAAAGGTGAACGGGGGCATTAGAGGATCAACCTGGAAATCTGCGACCGAGGACGGGGTATGTGCGTGATTCCATGTCACTGGGACACAACGTTTACAGTCCTGATCTTTTTTCACTAAATAACTGTCCTCGTTTGTGTTAGCCCAGTTGGTTTAGAAGAAGGGAGAACTAAGCTTACTACAACTCACATAAATAATTTAGCCAGTGGGAAGGAATCAATATGTCCCTATGACAAAACAACCCTCGGAGGTTTCAGTTGGGGAAGCCTGGCGAGTGAAAGGTAAGTAAAAAGGAAAAGTGGAGGAGCAGAAAAAGAAAAACTGAACGGAAGAAGGGCAGGAAGAAGAAAACAAGATATGGAGGGTAATACATGATCTGACGGATTAAGCATTGAAGAAGCACCATAGAGCGTAAGGACAGCCAGGGGAATCTAAGGACGTTTGAGGAAACTAGAGGAAGCAGATTGAAGAAGCAGTTCATGGAGTTTGATAGATTGCAGGGTTAAGAAGGACCAACCAGAACAGTGGAAACATTGCAACAGGTTGGAGGACTGGTGGATCTGTAGGAGAATGTAAGCGAATGCAGCTGAGGCCCTACATTGTTCATATGGACAATAACTCACCTTTCTTTGTACCTGTCTTGCTCTCTCACACGCCTGCGCTCCAGAGACTCTTTCGTGCTGGCTGTCCTGCTCCCTAATCCCGCCCTTGTAACCCCACCCAGCAGAATTCCTACAAAGAGAGGAATACAAATAATAGCTGCCCGCGGCACTGAGAACGAACAGAGAATATAGTGAATAGAAAATAATATAAATAATTAATAATAATTAAAAAAAAGTGAATAGAAAATAGTGAATAGAGAATAGGCACTGAGTGAATAGCTGCCTGTGGCAGTGAGAATGTGAGAGGTAGGGCCGGGAGTAGATAGCACACAGCAGCTGTAGGCACACAGGTGGGGCAGTGGGGGGCTGGAGGAAAGGGGCGAAGCACTGAGGCTTGGCAAAAAAGAGTGGGGGCCAGTAGAGAATTCCAATCATGCGGCAAACATTTTAAGACCCAGACACCCATGTCTGCTACATACTCATGTCTGTCGCATACTATCACAAAGAGCGTGTCCACACAGTTCAGCAACACTGACACCTATTCCCAGCAAGAGAGAGGCTGTGGCATAAGCTCCAGAGCTGCCAACTTCGGACCTGGGTAATAGGGTTCGAATCTTGGCGTCGATAAAAGTGACCTAAAAAAAAACAAGCATTGGCCGCCTTCGCGGCAGCGAAAAAGAAGGCGATCGCCCGGGAATGGTGACGTAAAAAACAAGCATTGGCCGCATGGCAGAAAGTAAAATCACATGCACACAATGGTCCGAGGCAGTGCTAAAGTAACGTGGAGGGAGGGGTGAGAGACGAGGAGGGGAGAGGGCAGCAAGCAACGGAGGGGGTGGTGCGGCTGCAATAATGAACACGCTGAAAGCGTGCTCACGTGTCCATGAAAAAGGACGCGAGTGGTGCGTGCGGCAAAGGAAAGTCATAAAGGAAAGCCAGATGGCGCCTGATCGGGCGCTGAAAGCTGTCGGCTGCACATGTGCTCGCGCACGTAGCCGCAAGGGCTAGGCCAGCAAAAGCGTGTGGCAGCACTTTTAAAAGCCACTTACTAAATGTCTCGCAGAGCAGCGCATGCGCTGGCTCAGCGAGACCTAAAAAGGCTTGCAGCACTCTATATGGAGTGTGTGGGTCAGGGTCTCTCTTTGGAGCATTCATATTTACTGAACGACGTTTGAGTAATGAACTAGCGATGGTTATTCCAAAATTACAATCTTGGACGTACAGTGTTTTCTTGGATGTAACCACAGCTGACATGTTTCACTTTGGCGTGTACAGTCATCGAACTTTCTCAAGGCAATACTATTTTAATCAGAAAAAAATTCAAGAAATTGGGCAAAAATTGGTCACATTCAGATCGATGAGTGGACGTCTCTGCGATCGGTCAGGAGTGTCCATGTGGTCTCTTGAGTGCAGTGATGAGATAGAGATATTTGGATAGCTGCAGGGTATAAATCTAGAACAGCAGGCGTGGACATTCCTGAGGAGTAGGGCTTCTGGAGCAAGAGGTCCAGAGGCAGGACTTGAAGATGGTCCTGTCACAGATTTGAAGGATCAGCAGAAACACTAAGTTCTACAAAGGAAGGCAATGGACTGACGCTCTTTCCAGCAGGAGTGGGGTCCAAAAAAGTTAAGAGACACAAAAGAGTAACCAGAGTAAGTGCACAGACATAGTTGGGGACTAAGTGGAGTCTCAAGTCGAGATGGAGCCGAGAGCCTGTTGCTTTGAGCATGCCTCAGTGGATATATGGCTGGCAGCCAGTTGGTTAGCAGAGGAGTGTACATTATGGGATAAGTGGGACTGGATGGGGTTGTACTACATTAACATACAATGTCAGTAGGTAAAGCAGAGGTTGGGGAAAGGATGTACATTATAGAATGTGTCCGCATTTTGTACAGAGTGGAGTCTGAGGAATTCAATAATATGTGATTCCTTTTTGGCCTTCCTGTTTTTCTTTGGGCGTATTACGGAATGGGATGAGGTAGCTGGGGTAGCAGCACTCTATTCACCTCTTCTTGATCTGAACATTGTGGTTTATGGGTAGTTGAAGATTATTAACTGCCACATTTTCCCCAGTTTGGAACATGGAGGTAGACTCTCCTATAAGTGGAGGGGACTCTCGCCCTATGACGATGACAGCAACCCTTGTTTTGGATGGTTGCCCAGGACAGACCTGCAAAAAGGGTTATGTAGGACAATTATCGTGAGCGCAAACGTTATGATGCAATTGCTGGCTTCAATGTTACCAAGTGTTTTCATATCTGGCATCTTGAATACTATGCAAAGTTCTGGGTAAGGTGAATGCTAACCCTAAATCTGAACTGATAATTTCTGTAAATAATTTTAATGTACTCTGTATTAAATGGGGCATGGATCTATATCTACATACATGAGCTATCTGTGTACTCTTCAGGTGGGGAGAGTGTACATAGTATCGCCACATCCACTGCTTACAGTGTTGTCTGAATGAACAGGTTGTGGTTGGTTGTGGCTCTTTGGTTGATGGTAGGGTGCCCCTATAGGCCATACTGATTCTATGTAGATGCTAAAGTTTGTACCTCTGCTGGTTAGGCATAGGTTACATATTACAGGATGAGTTCTCAGTATGTCCAGTGTGGGGCTGGGCTGGTTATGACCTTGCTGGTCAGGGATCAGATCTGCACCATAGGACATATCATTGTTATGTATAGTTGGGATCTGAGGCCCTGTTTGGGTGCACAGTGTAAATCACATAATGAGTTTTCAGTATGTATGCTGTATTATCAATATAAATAAAATGAGGATGGTAATGGCCCTCTAGGTTGGGGGCAGTTTAGACATTATAAGGTGTGTCTTTGGTATGAACAGTGTGGTATCTGAGGCTTTGTTGGCAGTCTATTGGTTATATACTCCACTATGTATTATTATTATTATGTACAGCGTGCAGTTGGTTGTAGCACTGAATTTTGGTTTATGGTGTACATAATTTTGATGAGTTTTCAGTATGCGTGAGTATGATTGGTTGTTGCATTGTTGTTGCATTGTTAGTTTGGGGAGTGGAGCTGGGTGTATAAAACAGGACTTTTTCTGGTTGGAATGTGTGTGGTTGGTAGCTTGCGGCCCTGTTGATTAGTTTGTTGTACACAACAGTATGAATTATCGATAAAAGGTTTACAGCTGTGTTTTCTTGGATTCAGGCTTGAGCTGTGGTTGTTTGGGGCAGGTGGTGGTGGATCTTATTGCTTAGCGAATGAGCTGTTAGTACTGGGCGATGAGGAGGCGGTTAGAGAACAAATATAAGAAAGGTCATTTGAGCACCACAGCAAAATGTTTGACCATCTTCACCCAGAGACATACAAGAAATTGATGCTCACTGGAAGATGGTGGATACTGAGATATCAGGACCAAATGCAGGCATATCAGACAAAACTTTGTGTAGTTCACGACAGGCACAACTATTCTACAAGCTCCTGCAACACGCAGCTGAATAGATAATGTGTCACTCATGTTAAAACTCTTTCCTCTTCTAGCGTCCTAAATGACAGATTGTGAACACGTGCAAATGAATTCAAAATAACATGGAAGGACTGATGTGTCTTCCAAAATAGATGTCCTCTGGCCGATGAAATTAGTCCAAAATCCATGGTAGGTAAAGCAGAGAGTTGTGTCACATCAACAAAACTAGAGAGCACCCTAGTTCCTCCTGGCATATCCGAGGCCCATGAAGCAGAACATGGGGGTACTTCAAGTTGCTAATGTCTATGAAACGAAGGAAGGTCGCATCCTTCTCTGATGCAACCTACTTATCCTTCTGAGGAAGTTGGTTGTGGTTAACATAAGACTGCTGTCTACATACAAGAAATCAAACCAGGATGTGATTACTGTAAACGTAAGGAAATACTTTCCAAGCAGGTGAGCTGCACCTTTCTGCTTTAGGAGCAGATATGCAAATCCTTCAGAGAGTCAATACCAATTTCAGATCTTTCAAGTTTCCCAGGACCATGAGTGAATAGTTCACCCAATCCATGTTTGCGCTTTGCTTTCTGGAACTTGTAGTCCGGAATTACAAATGGTATCAACAAGACTACAGATCCCAGAGTGCACAGAAAAAAAACTGGACTGGTGGAGCTATTCACAGATGACCGCAGTAAACTTAAAAGCTCTGCAGTTTGGTACATGACTAGTGTAGTGTGGCTGTACAATACTGATCAGTGTACTTGTGTGCTTTGCTAATGATGTTAGAACAATGTAGCCTACAGTCGTGAGGATGTTATAGAGACAAGTGTAATTGCAATGTACTCATGCAGTATAGATAACCCATACAGTTCTACAGCGTTGGTAAGGTTCTGACAACACATACAGTTGTTCAGTACTGCTAATGTTATACAGGCCTAAGTGGTTGTACTGTGCTGAGTGATTTTTAGACAACCCATAAGGTGTATAGTGGTGATTAGTTTATGCAGAACTTTGTGGATGTACCATACTGATGAGGGTTTGACATCCCATACAACGTTACATTGTTGATGAGGTGACACAGACCTGAGTGGTTGTATTGTACTGATGAGGTTAGGACAGCCCATTAAATTTTACTGTGCTGAATAGGATACCACAGACCACAGTGGTTGTACTGTACTGAAAACCAATAAAGTTGCAAATTGTTAATGAAGTTACGCTGACCTAAGTTACTGTCCTGCTCTGATAATGGTTAGACAACCAATACAGTTGTACTTTTCTGAGGTTACGTGGATCTGAATGGTAGTACTGTATCAATGAGGTTTAGACTACCCAAACAGAAGTACAGTGCTGTTGATATTACTTGGACATAGGCACTGTACCGATGAGGTTTAGGCAACCCATACTGCTGCAGAGTGTTGATGAGGTTATGTGGACCTGAATGGGAGTATTGACCAATAAGGTTTAGACAATATATAAAGTTGTACTTTGCTGATGAAAATATGTGGCCTGAGAGGTTGTACTGTACTGATGAGGTTTAGACAAACCATACAGTTGTATTTTGTTGATGGTGTTATGCAGATGTGATTGTTTATACTATATTGATTAAGTTTAGACAAGCCATAATGATGTACTTAGCTGATGAGGTTATGCAGAACTGAGTGGTTGTATTGTACTGATGACGGTTAGACAATTGATGCAGTTGTACAGCATCTCTTTGTGTTAGGGGTCGGAAGACCCTCAGCTGTATTTATATTTACACACATACACACACAAAAATGTTTTACCATTAAACATTTTTGCACAGTAACCACATTGTTTACAACTTGTTTACAAGTGAGACATAGCCTTAGCAGATACTATAGTACATGGGAAACATGAGAATCGTCTAACCAGAACTAGTCTGTTCCTGTGCAACCAACAAAACATAACCATTCCGAGTCAGCTCATGACTGGCTCTGTGAACCTTCCTCTTACACCCACCCCCATCCAGAGGATGGGTCCCTCCTTATGGGAGGGCCCCCACCTTCCCTATTCTGTGCCGGAAGCTCTCCCTCCTTGGGAGCTCTTGTGCTGGGGAACCAGCTGCCCTTAGGATACCTCCCGCGGGCACGCCCTAAACCCAAGTTCTTCATCCCTCAAGGGCCTGCGTGGGTGGTTGCTAGGTAAGGACCGTGTGTCAGCGACTGTCCTGAACCCCCCACACCCCTGCAACCTCCTTTTGACTTCCTACCAGCACACCATGGAGGGTCCAGTGATGCTGATGTTAATTTGGTATAAAAGAATGCCGGAAAGGGACCCGAAGTGTCCCCTCCAATCATGACCTCACCCGCCAACCGGCTTAAAAGCGACAAATCAGGGAAAACACAACACATTGTATGCTAGAAGAAAAAGTGTTAGACATGGCATTATTTACATAAAATCCTCATCCCAATCAAATCCTGCAAAGAAAAAAAAAGGTTATCCTTATGCCCTACATCACCTAACCTTCCGCCACCGTACTCCCCCCCCCCTTGGCTCCTTTACTCTGGGGATGGTAGGTGGGGAAAATTGTTGAGCCCGTGCATCTCCTAAAGAACGTTGAGGCTGGGGCCACTACCAGTGCTGCGTGCAGCCTTGGGAGGGTTGGGGGCGTCGGGGATCATCTTTGGGCCATGTCCCTTCTTCAGTGGTGAGCAGGAGCAAAGAAACCTGCTTGCTTCTGTGTAGCACCTTATATAGGGGCGGGGCTGACCCAGCGTGACCCCGGGAGCACTTTAGTCCTTCTGGAGCAGCGCCAGAACCAGGCCAATCAGTGCCCTGTCTCAAATCCGGTCCCGGAGCAACTGCTGGTCCCCGGCTCCCTGCCATATTATCGTCTTTCCTGAGTGGAAGAGCCTCTGGAAATGTTACACAGACCAAGACTGCAAATAATGAATGCGCCTGAGACTATTGGGCTGTTTTCACAAAGTGATTGAATGTAGTCAAATCAAGGCCGGACTAGCCATTCAGCCACTTTGAAATTTTCCAAAGGGGGGCTCCAGGCTAGGACTAGGCTTTCAGAACAGGATGGGCTGCTACAACCGAACCATAAAATCCATCTTGGCCCACTCTAGCTCGGCCCTCTGAAGTGTGGAATTGGTTTGAATATTTTTGCAAGGGCTGTTTCTGGTTTTCAGTCTAACCCTGAGTCGAGTTACACACACTGCTACTGGAAAGAGGGCAGAGGCTGCACATTACTTATTAAACTGTCTTTCTGTCAGTAGCTGGGAGTACAAATCCCAGGTCAGCTACTTAACATACAGTGTGATCTTGGTCAACTCACTCAATTGTTAAGTGTCATGGCTCAGAAGTCACAGCGTCGCAAGACGGGAAGCACACCAACTGATCCCAGTGTAATCCCTTTGCCTTCCCTCCCTGCGTTCAATGAGGTGGTCCCAACATCACAGAAGGCCCAGGTGCTCCCCTGTCCGAGGCGGCCATGGAATCACCATTACAGGGATCACTTCTTGCGGCATCACGAGCCATTAAAGCCCAAGGCGCCCAGGGACCGGAGAGCGCAAAGAAGAAAGGGGCTGAGAGCCCCCCAACGACTTACCCAGATGTAGGGGCTCAGGATGTCGAGAGAGGGGGTGGGAGAGGAGTTGCCCCTATGGAACCAGCCCCAACCCTTCCAGACAAAAACATTCCCAAGCAATGAGAGAGCAGGCCCTCCCTGCGAGGAGAGACATCGCTTCAGTATCTGCTATATGCTGCTCAACAGAGGCCGTGTTTATTTTGCCACAGATGTTCTTTGGTTCCGCGAACTCCCAGCCCCCGCTGGCCGGCGGTTCAGCTCTGGTTAGGCCGAGGAGGCCAGGAAGTGCCTCTGCATACTTGATTTGGGCCAGTCAGGTGTATGACCGCCTGCCTTTCCCAACTGGAGCGAGGCCTTATTTCACTGCACAATTCCCAGCTCGTTCAGAGGATGTGGACTGAACTCTGCAGCACTGCCTCTGCTGTCCCTTGAAGTGTTCTGAAGTCTCGATCTAAATGTAGTCGAATGGAAGTCTGGGAGATAGAAGTATTATACTGCAATAATCTCACAGAATCCGAGAATATTTTAGGGACGTGCCCGGACCGAACCAGTAGCGGAAGGAGCTTCTGTCACCTTATATTTAGTATTAGTGTGACTCTGCCTGAAGTATTATGTCGTGTGCTGTAGAACAGATCACCTGCCTGAAAAACCATAGTCCAGCGACCATTACCAGGAGTCTTTTGGAACGAGAATGGCCTTCGTCTGTGCTTGGCAGAAATGGTAGCCAATGCATGGGGCTAAATCAGTAGGAGAATTCATGGGACAGTTGCAGAATATGCATCAATGTTTCTTTTTCATAAACTTAAATTCCAAACGATACAGGGGCAAAATCGCTAACTTGCATAAATATCTTCCCATAAAAAAATGTCAAGCTGTAATCACTGCATAAATCATGCTAACCTTGCTTCCCACATATTACAGCATAGGGTTAATTTACTTTCCTAACTAGTTCTAGAATGGTGTGAGCAAGTACCTGTTAGTGGGATTCGGTGCAGGTCGAACATTTGTAAGGAGATATTTTTATGAAAGGTAGACATTTTGATAGTTTATGCGTTGGAGTCTATGCTTTTACAAAAATGTTTTCTTACTCTTAATAAAGAGCTGGAGACCATGGCCCTCATTCTGGGGATGGGTGTTTCAGAAATACCGTCTCGGTGTACCTACTCCTGGAATTACTGATAACTCTAGTATTGGTAATTGCACTTACAAGCTGCATTAAGAATCTTAGGACCGCAGAAAGAAGGTGTCAGAGGGGTCTACAATATTCATGTTACAACAGGCAGGGAGATGCAGGGAATAATTGACAGTGGGGCCATTTTACGAAGAAAAGAGATTTGCATCTGCATTTGTACTGGCATTTTATGGGACTTTCCGTGTCTGTGAATTGGTTGGCAAATCCAAATCTGATCGTGAGGGAGGGCTTTAAGTGTACAATATTACTCTTTGGAGTTACCATGTAATCATTAGACGTTTGTGTCCCATGACAGATCAGAATGGGTAGGTTTTAATGTTACACCAAGAGGCCTCCAGCAGTCTGGGTTAACCAGAGCATAGACCTAGCCTTTCTTGGGCGTGCATCCTCAGATGTGATCAACAGCTCTACTGCTTCCTGAGAACAGTGACATATTAAGATATCAGTGTTCAAAGGTGCGCTTTTTTGTACTGGGGGGAAGGGACAGATCCTACAAATATTTTGCCACATTCATTCAGGATAGGTGCAGCAACTATGGGAGCAGAGGAAGGTCTTTGTGGGTGCAGCTTAAGAAAATAGGAAGATGGTCATTAACGTGCAACAAGCACTATGTGCATCCTGATTTACTGTAATTTGCAGCTCAGTCTATACCGCCCTCTGACCCAACAACGTAATAGTGCCCAAAAGCTTTACGTTTGTTTTAACAAAGGTGCCCTCAAGCTTTACCTGATCAAATGAAACCAATGTCTCCTTTTAGGGCCCGGTCCGGGGACAAAGATGGTGCAAATGGCATGGGAGCTTGGACAGAGGTTCCTTGGCCAAAAAGGAGCTCTCCAAAACCACCCCAGGTCCTCCAGAACAAATAACTCCATTCTCTGTGGTCACTGTGCAGGCCACTGTTCTCCTAGTGGATGGCGGCAGCAACTTCCACTACCTCTCCCAGCCACTGCAAGACCAACTTGCGGCATGGGAACCAGAAGCAAGGTGGTGGACTAGATGAAAAAGGTGACTGCCTGCTGACCCGCAATCTTGTGTCCTCTGGCACTACAGCGCCGTTCATATTGTTGATTCTCCCCCTTCTGGGGGACAGCCTCAGGATATTCTAGGACGGGCACCCTCTGGTGAGACCCACAGGTCTACGGGTGCAAGAAAACGGTGATGTATTAAGGTATCAGTTTTCAAAGATATTTTTCTTTTGTGCTGGGGTAGCAGGGCTAAATCTTACAAATATTTAGTTACAACTATTCAGATATGTCCAGCATCTATGACAGCAGGGCCTATCTTAAGTGAGGCGCAGATTGAGAAAATAGGGAGGTTGGTTGTCAGCATGTTCCAAGCACTGTGTGCATCCTGATTTACTGTAATTCTCACTTTGTTTTTTCCTCTGCTTTAATAGTAAGCCATGTTGTCCAACTTTGTATGGTAGTTGGTCACTCCTTCATTTAGCGCACAGTGATCCATTTACTACAAGCCAAGAACCAGAAATCAGAGCTGTTGATGACATTATTTCAGCTGGCTGAGCTTCAGTGGTCTGTGTTGGTTACAGCTGTGAGACACAGTGGGAGAAGTGAGAAGCCGCCAGATTCGGTACTCATCCACCTGGGGGAGGAGGGAGGGAATGATCCAACAACCTTAGAATAAACTGTTACGTATTCTCATATTAAGTTAATTTGTTCGGTTGGGTAGATCCTTTCCTGATTCGCTTACCGCGTTGTTTCACATGATCCAGAGAAAGAACTGGGGGTCAGGGGTGCTTGCTAGGGATGTCTCTGTCAGGTGCCTTAACGCTCTGATGACAAAACTCTGCAAAGGCAGGGGGCTACCAAGGTATATCGCACATAAACTATTGAAGGGTCCGATATATTTCAAGGCAATGGTGTTCATCTGTCTCCAAAGGGTAAAGATCAATTCATTGGCGCCTTGTGTAAGTTTGCTGCATCTTTCCTTGCGATTAGGGAGGGCAAAGGACATGGTTGCCCTGGTCGACCTTATGGCGCAAGGAATTATCTCCTATACCAATTCAGTATAACAAATTGTAAAGGAATAAAGGTTTGGATAGCATAGCACTGGAGTGTTTCTTCACATTTTCATTCCTTTTTAAATATATTCTAAGGGAGGGTGTGGGGCGTCATAGATGTGAGGCGCTGTGTAGTGATGGGGGTGACAGGACTTCAGACCCTGCTCTCACTGCTAGGATAAGACCCCTGAATCTGGTGGTTGTCGGAGGGGGTCCAGGACAGGTATCTGTTTGGGTGTTGGCTAAGGATTGCCTCCCAAAGACACCAGTGGTTTCTTTCACGGGAAGGTTGGATGGAGAGGGAATGAGAGAATCGGTTTCAGTGCTGTGATTTCTGCCCTTGGAACATATAAATACTTCTGTTGACGCTATGCTTGTCTTGGGAGTAGAAATGTTTTTAAGTCCGATTGAAAAACTGACTGTCAAATATGACCCACGTGTAAATTCAAGGTGGTTTAAGAATGCTGTCATTGTCTGGGTTAAGGGGATGTGGTGTGCTTACTTAACTGGGCAACTCCTAGGCCTACTGGTTAATGCAAAATGCAAAACCCCAAATCAATCTAGCCTGGAGGGATTCAAAACAAGGGGTACCCATAATGGAGAACTACTACACAACTCTCAACTCCCTGTTGCCTGGATCTGCTGTCTAGTGAAGCTTTGTTACTGTGCTGCGAGGCCTGCCTACATTTCCCAGTGGTGTAGATTCTGCTTCCTTGTTCCCGTTTCCTCCGCATCCGCTAGCTGTTCTCTTCATGCCAGGGCAGTCTGCCTCATCAGTGAATTCAAAAAGAGAAGCTAAGGAGGATTTGCTTTAATTGGCCACCACACCACTTGAAGGCCAGGCACAGTACAACAGGCTTCTTCAGCTCCTAGGGAGTATTCTGTTTTGATTAACTGAGGGGAGGGTGGGTGTACCACGATTTACAAATCGCAGTGGAAAATGAGGCAGGTCGAAAGTGCTGGCAGAGGCAGAAAAATGTATATCTATAAAATAATAAAAAAGAAAAAAAAGGGACAACCGTGCTGTTTCACCGTCCAAACATGTAATTTTGTGTAAATTTCTTTACTTTAAACATCTCACTTTTTTTTTTCCAAGCTGTGATATAGGCCCTGTCAAAGTCAGGGCCAATTATTGCTATTAAGAACCCATCATGTCACTGCCTCGCTCCCCCTATTACGAGGACCGCGCTTTCCAGAGCTATAATCTTCATTCACTTTCGCTCCGTCACTCCCAGAAGGAGCCAAATTGTACAAAAATAAATAAACAGATACATAAACCCTTGTTTTTCTACTCTCCTTGTCATGTGCATCATGAATGTTGGGACAATGCAAGGAAAAGGAGCACGAGAAACAGAAACTAATATGGCAGCACAATAAAAATCCATTTCTTTATTGAATGAGAACAAAGAATACTCCAATATTTCCTATTTATCAGAGCACACATTGTTTTAGGTGCTTTAATCAATAAGAGGAATACTCAACCAAATAAATACACTGATTTATTATTTAGGAATGGTTATTTACTTTATGTTATCAATACAAAAAAGGCCTGGCTGTTAAAAGGGTAAGTAACTTTTCTTTCCCAGGAAAGGCTTCTGACGTGGAGATATCTACCTCCAACCAGTCTCTAGCCCCGTGTCTAGTTTAGGCCACTCCTAGAACCCTTAATTCAAGTATCTTAAAAATGAACTGCAATCAATCAATCTGCAAATGAATATCCTACCCCACAACATGAGAGTAAAGAACACTTACAAAAAATAAGTGAAAGAGTAAGTGGGCACTTCACGCACGCAACACCAGGGAGGCTACCTGCAGGTTCTCACCAGTATGCCCACGTATTTCATAATTGGTTGCCCACTCACTGAAAAAATAGAATTGTGTCCAGTCGAGAAACAGAAAGAGCAGAACAGAAAGATTAACTGCCCCAAAACACAAACCCCATGATTTACAAAGAACAATGTGTTCCATCAAATTATAATTGAGATAAGACTCACAGTTATATTTGCCCTCTTTATTCACAATCGTGAGCTTATGCAAATTAAAAGCACAGCATGTTGCAAACCTTGTCAAAGTAGACCTACTGCAGTGCTTTTAATTTGAGTAAGCTCACGATTGTGAATAAAGAGGGCAAATCTAACTGTGAGTCTTATCTCAATTTTAATTTGATGGAACACATTGTTCTTTGTAAGTCACAGGGTTTGTGTTTTGGGGCAGTTAATCTTCCTGTTCTGCTCTTTCTGTTTCTCTACTGGACACAATTCTGTCTTTTCAGTGAGTGGGCAACCAATGATGAAATACGTGGGCATACCGGTGAGAACCTGCCGGTAGCCTCCCTGGTGTTGCGTATGTGAAGTGCCCACTTACTCTTGCACTTATTTTTTGTTTGTGTTCTTTACTCTCATGTTGTGGGATAGGATATTCATTTGCAGATTGATTGATTGCAGTTCATTTATAAGATACTTGAATTGGGGGTTCTAGGATTGGCCTAAACTAGACATGGGGCTAGAGACAGGTTGGAGGTAGATATCTCCAAGTCAGAAGCCTTTCCTGAGAGAGAAAAGTTACTTACCCTTTTAACAGCCAGGCCTTTTTTGTATTGATAACTGATGAGTGGAGGGCGGCCTGGCTGGTTTTCTCCCTCTAAAGCTCCTTGTTGTGAAGGATTTACTTTATGTTACCTATTTATTTCAAACAGTATCTTCTCTACCTGGCCTGTAAATATCCCGTGTTTTTTCTGTGGCACTTTATATCAGATGTTGACCTGTTCCAAGCACCACCAGATCTTGACAAACAATGAAAATGGGGAACAGAGAGATAATGGTATTTTGCACAGGATTACAAATTGGTCAAGTGGAGAAGACAAGAATTTAGCCAATTTTCAAGTTCCAGTGTCTGCAATTCAAGCTCTAAATTGCATCGTACGGTAACAGAATATCATGGCCTATGTGCAAAATATAGTTTAGGAAAAATACTGCTCCACTGGAGTGAATCCTACAAAATTTGCAAGTAATTGAAGTACTAGGCTTGTACTTAAAACATGACCATAAGATTAATTCTATAGAAGACCCACAAAGAACTGACAGCACAGCTCTGTGGGAAAGAACCGCGGAGATATGAACCATCCATAGAAGACCTATACAGTGGAAGCTTTAGTAGGAAAAGTCTACAGGGTGACAAAAGATCTGTCAAATGGACCCATAGAGAAGAAACTATAGTAGGAAAGGCTAATAAGAGAGCTACAGAAAGATCAAACATCTGTAGAAAGGGATCATAGAAAAGACCTTTCAATGAGAGAGGCCCACCAAGTGATGAACCGCCTATGGAAGGCACACTGAGTGATTAATACTCAATAGAAAGGGTCCATATAGAAGATATTTCAATGGGAGTGGCCGATAATGTGGTGAAACATCTCCAGAGGGCCCTTAAGGTGACATAAGAGGTATTCGAGGACCCTTAGAAAGGAAGCTGCAGTGGGAGAGACTGAGAGGAGTTTTCCTTGGAGAGGATAATGTGGTGAAACATCTCCAGAGGGTCCAAAAGGTGACACAACAGGTATTCGAGGACCCTTAGAAAGGAAGCTGCAGTGGGAGAGACTGAGATGAGTTTCCTATAGCAGAGGAAAACTAGAGAGATGATACATATGTAGGGGGCTAGTAGAGTGACAAAGCAGCTACAGAAGGCACACAGAAAGGAAGTGTTTTTGTCAGAGAGGCCCACAGTTTGACAAAGTGTGTATAGAAAGGGTCAATGTAGAAGAAATTCAACAGAAAAGAGTGGGAAAACATGTATGCAATGCCCAGAGAGAGAGTGCCATCTAACTTCACCATCCTCTGCATACCAGTCATGCCCATCAAAATTCTACATGCCAGGAGGAAACATTTCCTCTCTAGTGTCCCTTCAGCGTTTCTCTCACTGTTCCCCGAGCATCCAAACCTCCTTCCTTCTGTCAGAAGTATCACTTGTAGCTAAAACAAGAATGCATGCCAGAACAACAGCCACCAGCAAAAAAAGCCATCCAGCAAAAATTGCTTGACTGTGCAACTTAAATCGAGCCTCGATTAGATCTGAGCACGGACAAAGGGGGGCTGCTGGCAAGCAGCACAATCCACGGGTAATGGGCCTCACACAGCCCCCACACATGGACAGGCACATAAGTGACAGCTCACTGCTTCCTCCCAGAGACTTTTCTTCTCCACTGGCTGGGTCACCGGCTCTGGGGAAGCCAAGCTGCCTGTCATTGCCTTTCTCCTTCGCAGCAACAAAACGGCCCCTCCCTGGCTCATTTTCCAGTCTGAGTAGCAGCCACAGACCTTATTAAGAGAGGCGGGGGTGGGAGGAAGTCCAGCATGGCTGGTGGGCTGCTCTTGCCGCACTGCTGTCCTATAAAGCAGCCCGAACCATGACACAACAGCCCTTGTACCCAGTGTGTGGCTTTACGTGATATTGCCGATCTAATAGGTTACGTATTTTGTTTCACTTGCAACAGTGGTGTAACTAGAATCCATATCATCCAAGGAGGGCAAAATATGTGTCTCTGTCTTACTCTCATCTATCTACCCATCAACCAACCAGACGCTAACTGAGCAGCGGCTGGGTGGTCTCAAGGCCGAGGGCTGGGGCCGCGAGCAGGAAGTCCTGGCTTTCCCACCCCCTCCTGAGTCAAAAGCTCTCCCAATGTGAACTACAAATTGGCAGCGCCTAGTGGTGCCCCTTGGGTGGCACTGGGAGCCGTGAGCCGTTACCCAGTTAAGGGCTTTGCATAGTGGCTTGAGGATTTATACGTTTTCAGGCCATTTAACGCAGACAGGAAGAGTAATAACATGATATCTCCTAGTCAGTGCATGGTGTCAGGAAACAACTGAGACCTAAGCAAACTTTACTCTGAAGCTAAACCACGGCCAGTTCGATTCACTTATGCGCTTTACAAAAGCACACCACCATCAACTGCGAGGGATGCCCAGTAGAAAAAAAGATGGGGTGGAACGAAAGTGAAGCAAGAGTAGGGGAGTGAGGATAGACATCAGAAAGCAACAGAAAAGCTATGGAGCCCAATGCAATGACACGCAGACACATCCAGGGCAACGCGGACCGTGGAAGCATGGAACGAGCTTCTCCATGAGACCCTAATGTGTGATCTTAATCAGATCACTTGATCGACCTGTGTCTCATCTGTTGAAAGTGTGAGCGCCTAGAAACTAGTAGCATGCCAGCAGAGAAACCTTTCTACGATGGTGTGGCCAGGTGGGGAGTAAGCGCTTCACCTCACACAGACAGACCCCGAGCAATGTCCTGGCGCAATCTTGATGGGACTGGGGCGGGGTCTGGTGGCAACACGGAGTTACTGGAATAATTTCAATACAAAAGCAATACATAAATCTATATAGGGTGGCCCATCTCCCTCCCTGCTGGTCTCTTCCTAGAATATCAGTCTGAGCTGCTGGGACCAGCGTCTAATGCGCCTCCATCCCAGTGGGCCTTTCAGGGGCAGACTGAGCCCTGCATAGGCATCACCGCGGGCCCATCCGTCTCTGGGTCACATGCATTTGTCCAGCCACGGCCACCAATCGTGGCCCACATGACACGGAGTGGTTGCCTTGGACTTCAAGGGTGGTGGGAGCTGCATCTGCTGGTAGGATCCGGCCGGGGCAAAAAGAGGGAGCTCCACACTGAAGGGGAAGCAAGGTGGGGCAAGAAACGAAGGGGGATGGGGAAAACAGCGCCAGAACGGTTAACCTAATTCATCCCGCATGAATAACAAATAAAAGGGCAAGTTAATTGAAATTGCTGTGTAATGTCTTAGCTCCAGCACTCAACACTTGAGGACAGATGGTTAAATCACACAGGTCTGAATCTCCTCCCTCCCCCATCAGCTTGCACCCCTCCTCCACTCAGCGGGTAAAAAGAAACACGCACACAAACACGGCCACACGGAGGAGTAGCTTAAAAAAAGGAGAAAAAGGCAACTTGACACAAAGGCGCATTCTGCGTGGCTCTTTTCAAGCCAACGGACAATGGTTCCGACTTGATCCTTTCATAGAGGGGACTTTTCAGGGTCAGGAGACAGGCCAAAGTTGGGACTGGAGGCACGCCGGCCGTCCCTCTTCTATGTCCCTCTGTGTGGGGAACGCCCCTTCCTTAACGGCAGCTTTTAAGAGATTGTATTCGTCGGGGCTGGAGAGGGGCGCAGAAAGGGTTACTAATTACTATTTTGAAAAACATATTTTCAGAATCTAAAGTAAGGAACCGTATGAATGAAATGTTCTGGTGCACGGAAATATCCGGTTTCTCCTATATCTTGTAATACTTTTCCATAAGTCATGCATTTGGGCCCCCTGGCTCAAAATAAACACAACTAGACCCAATGGCAAAGAAAGTCGGGCTAGGCCATCCAATCTGCTTCTCTTCCCCCTACTCATGGAACAAAGCCACCTTGTCTTCAGCTTTACCATGTCTCACCACCGGCACCTGTTTCGGCCTCATACCGCCATTAACTGAGTTAACGTTTTTACCACAGCCACCCTAAAAAAGCTCAAAAATAGAAATGTATTTCCTTACTTTCAGGTTCAATAGTGAGGTTTCAGAGGGCCGGTGTTTATGGCAGAGCCTGTCGAGCCAGAATTCTTAAACAAGACATAGCCCAGACCTGAGAATTGCTCAGCACACGGCGGACATACAGCATGAGTAGAGTGGAGTAGTGTGGAGTGGAATAGATTGGAGTAGAGTGGAGTAGCGTGGCGTACAGTTATACAGTTTTGGGAAACTAAAGCGTCGACAGAGATGGCAGATAGGGTGAGAGCAACATAAATATAAGAAGCTGTATGCCTTTGTTAAAAGTAGGAAAGCACATGGCACGTCCAATAATATTACCGAAACGCTTATAAAAACATAGTGTGTTGCAAAAAGACGAGGAAGAATACATATTGTTGGTCCTTGCTCCAGGGAGGAGCAAACACAGTAAAGGAACTATGGGAGCTAAGCAAAAGAAAGATTGCAAATGAGAGCGATGAGGAAAACAACCAATGGTATGCTGTGGGTGGGTTGTAATCCCACTGAATAGTAAACAATATTTCTCACAGCATATGCGCTGTGTAGGCAAGACCCAAAAAGAATGCAGTATTAGCTCACTGAAATTTTTGTAGTGCTATTGAAATATTATCTTTAGTGGTGCAGTATGAGCTTTATTGTCTCAACTTGTTATATCATAAAAAGGCACACAGCAAACACCAGTCATTCAACATGAGAAGCTAGGCTAACATTTAAGAAAAGGTATTGTCCATTTTTCACAAGTAATTGGTCCTGATTATAAGTAGGTCAGAATTTTCTGACTCCTGAGCAAAGCCATGTTTGTGCAGAGGTTGGAATTCCAAGTTGTATGTAGCTTACTGAAGTGTGATAACTACTGAGTGCAATAAATTCTACCATCTTCGTTAAATTTCAGCAGGTCAAAACCTCTGTAATTTAACAAGGAAAATGAGAACAGTATGTACTGTGATATGGGGAATTTGGTGCAGTATGCACCGCCATCTACATGTATGACCGAATACTTAAGATTCGGGCAGTTAATCACACCTCATAAATTTCGAACCCAGAGGGGTCATATTTTAACAGGTGCGATGAGTACCACTAAGTAATTCAGGCCACTCCTTATCAGGGTCTTTGACTCCTGTCAGTCAGAAACCTGGAAGTGTAAAGGCTTCCAAATACCAAAAGAGCTCCAGAAAAATGGTGTGAATTTGCTATACAAAGGCACATACCTTAAAATAAAGTTACATTTTCTCAATTGGGGTGAACAATACCTCTAATTACCTGCACTGAAGGGATGAAAAGGAAGATAAACCAATACCTCCCCCTCTCTACCTCAATATCTCCCACGCTCCTCCTCATGTCCTCCCCTGTCCTGGCGCCCCTCTATCCCACTCAGCATATGGCTACTTACCCGCTTAGCTTTCAATCCAGAGAGGGTACTGGCTAGAAAGGAAAGGGATGAAAGGGGACAGCTCTAACTGGATTAACTCCACAATCCATGAACTTTACGAGGCTAAGAGATATCTAATTAAACCTTTCCATCCACTTGGGCCCTCTATTTTAATTTACCCCAGCACTTTGGCCCATTGTTGAATTAACATTGCACTATATATAAATCTTTGCTGGAAAGCAGCCTTTCTCTATTTCCATTGATGTTCATATTAGCACCATGCACATCTAGCTTTCATGTCAGGGATTAAACTATTTTTGTGCACCTTGCATAGTATTCATGAATGTCATTGGGGTTAGGTGTTTGTGTGCCCTCACTGATTTTCAATGCACAGCTGTATAAGGCAGTTTAGGGTACCAACAATTACAGTCAATTTTTGGACTAAAATGCAGCCATGTTTTCTGGGCCGCTTCTCCTCATTTGCATATAGCAACAGAGAATTCAGGTTAGGTTAGATCATGTTGTTGGAAGTTTCAAGACCTCAATTGGTCCTTTCTGAACCTGGTCTATCCTCACAAAGTTTCTACACCTTCCCTATTCTCTCCCAGTTTCTGAACCTACTCTATCCTTATGGAAACTGACATGAATTTATACGGTATTCTCAACTGGGATATCATCTTATGGTAGCCAAATACTGGCAATTTGTACACGGTTTCTGAACCTGATCTATCCTCCCCCAGTTTCTATACCTTTTCTAGTCTCTCCCAGCTTTTGAACCTACTCTTTCCTTGTAGAAACCGACATGAATTTTTGTGGTATCCTACCCTAGTACATCATCTTATGGAATCTTAACATGGTCAATTGTTGTACGGTTGCTGAACCCAGAATACCACTTACAATTTACAAACCTGGTCTGTCCTCATATAGCTTCTAAGCCAGGTCTGTCCTTGTATAGCTTCGAAGCCTGGTCTTTCTCTTTACAGTTTTCAAATCTGGTCTACCCTCGAACAGTTTCCAAAACAGGTTTGTCACGGTTCACTTTTCAAACTAGGTCTATCATTATACAGATTTCAACTGGGTCCATCAATATACTGATTAAAAACCTGGTATGTCCTTGTACAAGTTTCAAATATGGTGCCTCCTCGCACAGATTCCAAACCAGGTAGATCCTTGCATGCATTCCAAACCTGGTATTTCTTTGCACACATTCCAAATATGGTGCATTCTCGTACAGGTTTCAAACATGGACTGACCTCGCACAGTTTCTAAGACTGATCAATCAATGCCCGAATTGTGCTTAAGTTATTCTATGTGTATTTGTACAGCGCACTGTCTATCACCCACAAGGGTATCCAGCGCTGGTCCTATCGTCTTGGGGCAGACTGGCTAAGAGGCTGTGGGTATTTCCTTTCAATAGGGTTCTGTGTCTCAAAGTACAGTGGAGATGTGCTACGGTCAGTCACCAATGAGGCGTGTCCTAGAGATGGCTTAGGGAGCCAGTCAGTTGGTAAACGTTCCTCTCCATTTCTCTATAATACCCGCCTGCCACCGGACACCAAAGCTGCTAAAAGGCTGGAGTCAGCAAGGATGGGGTGGGGGAGGGTGGGGGCTCTAACAGGTTGGGAGGAGGGTGTGGGAGGGAAAAAACGAGGAAGAAAAGAGACAGAAAGAAAAACTCAGCAGCCCGCCTTGTCACATCGTTCACGCTCAGCCTTCTAATTTGCTGTTTGTATTCTGCTGCAGCCAGGGGAATGTTACGCTGGCTTAAGGGACAAATCAGATACAGAATAAAGGCCAGCACTCAACAGTGAAGCAATTACCAGCAGCTTCTGAGCCGCCACAGCCTCTTTTGAAGGCAGGCCGGTGTACCGACTTGTACCTTAACCCGTTCCTAATCACCATAAAGTTACCATTATTTACGGTACAAGGCATTAAATAACTAATGAAAACAGCAGTCCGGACCGGGGGCACGCCTGGGAAAACCCGCAGGAGACATAAGTTGGGCCCAGCTCGCCACGCAAGAGCTCAAGAGAGGTTGAGCCTTTTCAATTTCAACTGCAGGCCGCCACCCACTGTTCCAAAAATATGTGTGTCTGTGTGTATTATATATATATATATATATGTGTGTGTGTGTGTGTGTGTGTGTGTGTGTGTCTGTCTGTCTGTGTATATGTAAACACACACGTGTGTGTATGTATATATATCTTTATAGATAGATAGATAGATAGATAGATAGATAGATAGATAGATAGATAGATAGATAGATAGATAGATAGATAGATAGATAGAAACTGACAAAAGTAAAGGTTACAGGGAAGTTATAGTTAGCAAATATAATTTTAAAACAAGCGTTACAGGGGCGTTATAGTTAGGCTCAGAGTTCACTCGTGCAAAACCATAGAAATTCAGCAGTTGAAGTTACTTGAGCTAACTATAATTTACGCCTCACAATGTACTGCATATGACCTCACATATTACATTACTCATGACATGGTCAGTGACATCACTGATGACATCTGAAATTACATCAGGGATGACATCATCCAGTGATTGTGAGTGGTTTGTAAAAGTTCCTGAGTGTTAAACATATATACTAAGGTATCACAAAAGCTAAATGAGTTTTCTGTGTACTACTAATGAGTGATTTTATTTTGTAACATAGATTATGTGAGTGTCTGTGTAACTGTGCATCTCTGTATGTGAGGGGGGGTGTGGCTGTATGGGTGAATAAGTGGGAATGTGAGTACCTGTATGGGTAAGTGACTGTGTGAGTGTCTGTATGGGTGAGTGAGTGGGTGTGTAAGTGTTGTATGGATGAGTGAGTGAGTGGATATGTGAGAGACTGTACAGATGAGTGTGTGAGTTTTTGTATGGGTGAGTGAGTGGCTGTGTCAGTGGCTGCATGAGTGAGTGGCTCTATGAGCTAGTGAGTGGCTATTTGTATGGGTTTGTGAATGAGTATGTGACTGGTTGTTTGGGTGTGTGAGTGGGTTTATGAGATATTGCATGGAGGTGTGAGTGGGTCTGTGAGTGATGTCATTAGTGATGTAATCAGTGATGTAATTCGAGATGTCATCTATAATGTCACTGACCATTTCATGAGTGATGCAATATGTGAGGTCATAAGCAGTGCATTGCGGAGGCATACGTTATAGTTAGCTCAGGTAACTATAACTGCTGAATTTCTATGGTTTTGTACAAGTGAAAGCGGAGCCTAACTATAATGTCCCTGTAACCTTTGCTTTTTTCAGTGAAGTTCTAAGAGTTTTTAAATTCTACTTCCTAACTATAAAATCCCTGTAACCTTTGATTTCTTTCAGTGAATTTCTACTTTTTAATGCCATGTTGCCTCTTTCTGACCTTTATTTTGCTTATTTCTGCTTGTTTCTGACTTCTATTTTGCCTCTTTTTGCTCGTTTCTGATCTCTATTTTCCTTCTTTCTCCTCATTGCTGGCCTCTATTTTGCCTTTTTCTGCTCCTTTCTGACCTTCATTTTGCCTCTTGCTGCTCGTTTCTGAGCTCTATTTTACCTCTTTCTGCTTGCTTCTCACCTTTAGCTTGCCTCTTTCTGCTTGTCTCTCACCTTTAGCTTGCCTCTTTCTGCTCATTGCTGACCATTATTCTGCCTCTTTCAGCTCACTTCTGACGTTTATTCTGCCTCTTCCTACCTTTATTTTGCCTCTTTCTGCTCGTTTCTGACCTTTGTTCGGCCTCTTTCTGCTTGTTTCTGACCTTTGTTGTTCCTCTTTCTGCTAGTTTCTGACCTCTATTGAGCCTCTATCTGCTTGTTTCTGATGTTTATTCTGCCTCTTTCTGACCTTTATTTTGCCTCTTTCTGCTCAGGCTGACCTTTGTTCTGCCTCTTTTTGCTTGTTTTTGACCTTTGTTCTGCCTCTTTCTGCTCCTTTCTGACCTCTATTTTGCCTCTTTCTGCTTGTTTCTGACTTTTATTTTTGCCTCTTTTTGCAAAAGGGGCAGAATACAAGTCAAAAACGAGCAGAAGAAGGCAGAGTAAAGGTCAGAAACCAGCAGAAAGAGGAAAAATAAAGGTCAGTAAGAAGCAAAATAGAGGCCAGCAATGAGTAGAAAGAAGGAAAATAGAGATCAGAAACAAGCATTCTGATCTCTATTTTCCTTCTTTCTACTCATTGCTGGCCTCTATTTTGCTTCTTACTGACCTTTATTTTTCCTCTTTCTACTGGTTTCTGACCTTTACTCTGCCTTCTCCTGCTCGTTTTTGACTTGTATTCTGCCCCTTTTGCCTCTTTCAGTTCGTTTTTGACCTTCCTTCTGCCTCTTGCTGCTCGTTTCTGACCTCTATTTTACCTCTTTCTCCTCATTTCTGACCTATATTTAACTTCATTCTGCTCATTTCTGATCTTTGTTCTGCCTCTTTCTGCTCGTTTCTCACTTTTATTTTGCATCTTTCTTATTTTGCTTTTCTGCTTGTTTCTGACCTTTAGTCTGCCTCTTGCTGCTCCTTATTGACCTCTATTTTGCCTCTTTCTTCTAGTTGCTCACCTTTATTTAGCATAATTCTGCTCGTTGCTAACATTTATTTTGCCTCTTTCTGCTCATTTCTGACCTTTATTCTGCCTCTTGCTGGTCCTTACTGACCTCTATTTTGCCTCTTTCTGCTAATTTCTGACCTCTATTTTGCCTCTTTCTGCTCATTTCTGACCTTTATACTGCATACACCAATTCCCAAAAAGCTCGATTTCTGAACCAACAGCGACTTTTGTGTCAAATTTGGTGTAATTCCATTTAGCAGTTCGGGCTGTAGTTGTGTCTAAAATCGCTATGGGAATTTGCATGGCGAAAACATGTTTTGGGCCTCTCCCATTTTCTCGGCTCCCACTTGACGGATCACCTTGAAACTTTCAAGAGAGCAGCTGAAGTGAGCGTCGTACTAATTTAAAAAACTTTGTGAGGATTTGTCAAATGGCACCAAAGTTATTGGCAAAAGAACAAACACTCTTCTATGGAAACAAGGTCCTAACTATAACTAGCTACAGGTGACCGTCAGTAGGATGTATATATATATATATATATATATATATTTTTTTTTCTAATCAAAGTTCACAAGTTGACGCGCTCTCATGGCCAAGAATAAGGAATCCAGTTGATTTTGCACAAATCCATTTATTAGTAATAATAGGGCATAGTGACCACACCCTGACACATAGGTCGAAGGGGGCTAAAATGTAAAAAACAAATTGTTGGGAGAACCACAGTACCAGCAAGAGACCAGATCCTGCGGCTGCCATTGTGCAGGCCGTAGGCCATGCACAGGGGTGGTTGCTGCTTGCAGTTATCTACGGCCAGGCCCTGCGGCCAACCCCCACTACGCACGGCTGCACTCACAATACAAAGACAAGGCCAATGATTGTTTTCTCAGGCATAGCTTTTTCCCCCCACAAATCCGACCGTAGCCATGAAGTTGGTCTCAAGGGGATTGGCTCCCTGTAGGTGTGGGATATTTTTGTTTTTAACAGCAGACTCATGAATTTCCAGATGATCGGAAAACAAAAAAATGGTCCTATTCTTACCCCTCATGTATGCATAAACTACACATCGTGACTAACGATTCACAAGTCGTGACTCACAAGTTTAAAAGGCAGAGATATATAAATGTGTTAACTTTTTAAACAGTGTTTGAGAACTTTTTAAAATGTTAACGCCTCAAAAATTCTTGAATAGATTTACACCATACTAAAAAATACCTCTCTTTTTGGGTAAAGTTCTATTTTTATGCCATGTTCGATGTAAATCTGGTCAGTGGTATTTGCTATATCTTATGGAAAAAAATCCCACAGGAGTTTAAAATGGGAAATCACTGCTTTTTTCAATCCTCTTTAACTTTTTTCTTGGCATGCCGAAACTTAATTGACTGAGCAAGTAGATTGGCAAGTTTCAATCAAATTTGTCCCTGTGGTCAAAATTTATAGGTAAATCACAAACGCTTTTTCAGTGGAAACATCGTCACACACATGGCAAATACCACTGTGTAATATATGTATACCAAAAATAAATGTAGCCTAATAACACGACAGTTACAACTGTACTAATAAACACACTTGAACACATTTACTACTATAGTGCAAAGGTCAAAATCAACATTAGAAAACCTTTTTATTGCCTCATAGATTGCGAGTAACAATCACCATTCGCAGGGGGGTCGAAGAATTACCTGCTTAATGAGTATTAATCAGGTAAGTGGATATTTGCCATGGCTCTGAGAGTGACTTCAAACACTGGGTGGTGGCCTGTAAGGAGCAGCAAACAATCATCCTTGTTTTCAAAGCCAAAAGGGAAACCTTTTATTAAAGTAACCCAATCGTCCTTATAGCAACAGGTGCTACTTTTCAGAAAAAAATCCTGTTTCGGACAACATTTGAAGGAGTAGTCAGTTGTCCACTGAACCATTGCCAACTTCCCTAATGCCGTCCGACACAATTCCAAAAGGGGAAAATATCCAAAGGGGACAGCTTCTCATGTGCAAATGGGTCCCCATCTCTTTTTGTGAAGTCGGTCAACTTCTGAATGGTTAGCCACTACAACTATGGTCAGAAACCATTGATAAACCTCACTGCAATTTTCAAAGAGAAGGCAATAGCCCTATCACTCCCTTTCTAATTATTTCAAAATGAGTCACTAAACCCCTTTTGTGATTTGGAAAGTGCTTTCTAATTACAAAAGATGTTTAATACATTGTGAAATTTCATTTTGCGGTCACAAACCCTGCGTTGCAAACCCTGTATAATAAATAACTGTTAAAAATGTAGTTATGACCACTGTAAGTCGCCAGTTATGGTATGCAAAACAGACAACGTCTGCCATAACTCACATTCACTGCCATGTTTGAATCTTGCTAGATTACCCTTTTTTGCAGTGTCACTGGCAAATGAGTGTTTTCTGTACAGCGGGCGACATGGCATGTGCTGAGTGTGTTGCAAAACATAATTGCATGTTTCAGTTGTTTTGCATGTTTGCGCCAGAGTGGTAACTTTTAATGGTTACTTTTTCCCAACCTGTAGCAGCCAGCCAACCTGCGCTACAACTGCCTTTGGCAGTGCTCAGTGGGATCTGGAAGTGCTCAAATCTGGCAATGCTCAGAGGGATATTTGAACGAATATTAATTTTGTCGCTATTTTTACCTATGTATATTTTAACATTGATTTTTTTCATTAACTCATCCTCTACTCCGTTTGAAAGCACTCTGATGTCTACATGATGTGGTCTGAGCTATGCAAAACCATAAAGATATAACTGGCTGCAAGAGAGCAGGACCAAACTAACTCTGTGAATTAATTCCCTAAGGCAAACTGTCATTATGAAAATTAGAAGATCTGCTTAAGAGCATCAATTCTAAAAGGCTAGAGGGGTGGTGTGGTGTGGTGTCAGTCACATGGTAGTCAAGTCTGACAACTGATCGCCTCTACCCCAGCCACGCGAGCCTCTCAAGAAGCCTCTCAATCTCTCCGTTCGACTCAACCTCTGCCAAATCTGAGCCATCAGTGTCTCTATTCCACTCCATACAATAGATCAGATTAACAGTTGTTGCAGCGCAGCCAGTTGAAAGAGGTTGAAGATGTTGAAGTTCAATGGAGCAGGCAGTTCAACACCTAGCTATTACAGGTTTCAAAGTTAGTAATTCACAGTCACTGGGTAGCGCGTGTTGCCTTAGTGATCATGGAAGTGACCAGATTTTCAACAGCTAACTCTTAAGACAGTAGAGGGAGAAGGAATCATTGATTGCCTGTAATCCGAGGTCTCCTTCAGGCGAATCTCCACCGAAATCACAGGTGGTTGTAATGATATTTTTCCACGTACACCAGATGCAAATTTCATTTGAAGGTCTACAGCACTTTCATGGGTGCACATTGATCTTCTTTTTGAATGTACATACACCCTAAGGAATGTTCTAGTGCCCATATTAAAATTAGTTCAGCATCCAACCTACCAACAACAAAATAAGGACATTGAGATGAATTA